>NW_021703774.1:15262500-15862500 GCF_005190385.1 Monodon monoceros | reverse complement strand
TTTAAATAATTGCTATAGGACTATGTGTTCTCAGCCCTAAAATCTGAGCTCTGAGAAATTACACTGAGGGTGTGTGGGGATGATAAGAGGAGAGGTGTAAGCAGAAAAAGAGAAAAAACAGAGTAAATATTCCACATGCCTGGGAAAGAGCAGGGCGTTAGCTTTTGTAATAAGAAAATACGACACTGGGCATTCTTATTGCTCCTGGGAGGTGGCTAAAACTCTAGGGATAAACTTGGTGGCAGCTGTGGAAGAGACAGGATTCTAAGCACTAGGGAAGATATCATCTTTGGCAAAAATTCCCTTTCCCTTTATGTGGCCCAGTAGCCATGGAATCCTCCAAGGATGAATCCTGAAGGATCAAACACACACATAAGCTCGGACAATAGACATCTTACGAATGAAGCCCCGACAAAATCTCTGCTATGTTGGCACTACTTAAGTCTCACAGGACTTCTGTATAAACCAGAGAGGGGAAATCTCCAATAATGACTGAGATTGAACTGCCTATCAAACCTATATATAAGGGTTTCGGAATCAAACCAAATTGGGTTTGAACTTTTCTCCACTTATCACTAACCGTGTATCCTTGGGGAAGTAACTATCTCTGAGCCTAAAATTCGTCATCTATTAAATGGTGATAGTATTCACAGGACTGGTATAAGACTTTAGTTGGTATATACATTAAGTATACAAAATGCTTAGAACAATATTTCACTAGTCAACCAGTAAATGTCAGCTATTTTAAACTCATTCAATAATTATGTACTGAGATCAGATTATGTTATTTATTGAATCCTTATGTGCATTCAATGGCAAAAACAGATAAATAAATAAAACAGACCTGTTCTGAAATACCTTACAGATTAATAGATTTAAAAACCATCAAGAACCAATCTAACTAAGGAAAATCTCCATTTTTAATTGTTTTCAAGAGCCCAAAGATAATTAGATGCAAATCTGGAGAATAACTTGGCGATGATGCTGAGCAATACTCTTTTTGATCAAACCTAGTTGAGACACTAAAGTAACAAACAATTTTCTTGGGTGGCTCATTACTTGAACTTTTAAAGATATTTTTTCAGCAACTCCAACACCATTAGAACAAATATAGATTCCAAAGTTGAATATTTTGACAATAGTCACTGAAATGTATACACTTTAGTATGTTTGATTAAAAGGAGGTGTCAATTCATAACCATCTGAATGGTGGCCGTGAGCAGAAATAGCAGCAATGAAAGTTAAGTCATAATGTTCATGGAATGACATATACATAAGTATACGCTCCTGTCTTGTCTACACAAAGATATAGATCTCCAACCACTAATGAATAATAATAAACAATAGGGCTAAAAATGCTCATTACTCCATAGAAAACAGCTTAATTTTTGATCATCCTATTTAATTAATCTGATTCTATTAAAAACTGACTTGAAGGAGCTCCTACTGACCAAATCTAGGAAAATTTTAGCACCAAATCAATTAGTGATAATTTATTATAACCCATTAAATAAAGTAGGAATTCATGAGTTAAAACTGATGAAAGAAAGAAAGAAAGAAAGAAAGAAAGAAAGAGAAAGGAAGGAGGAAAGAAAGGAAGAGGAAGAAAGGTTCTTTCTTATGCTAAAGTGCTAACAAGTATAAACAGAAGAAATGACAAAATTAGAAAATCACTATTTGACAAATATGATAATAATTGATTCTGGTAAGATCCATCATTAGATGCTAAACCTAGGGTAAAAATTTTTGATGAGGAAGAAGGTATATACCCAGTCTTAAAACATTGCCTCACAAGATAAAAATAGCAAGTCTACAGTGTAAGTGTGTTAAATTATCAAATTTAGCGTTAACTGCCATGCAACAAACTGACAGTATATGGTTCCTAACATGATGTATTGAGATGTATTTCTAGAAAAAAGGCATAACCTCAATCTAACAATGACGAAACATAACCAAACCAAAACTGAGGAATAATCTGAAAAATAGTCTATATTCTTCAAAAATATCAAGGTCATGAAAAGCAAAGACAGACCAAACATATTAAAGGTGACTAAAGAAAAACAACAGCTAGGTACAACGTGAAATCCTGGTTTTTACCCTGGAAAAGATGTTTTTGCTATAAATGACATAATTGGGAAAATCAGTGAAACGTGAATAGCGTCTAAAGATTAGATAATAGTATCGTACAGATGTCAGTTTCCTGATTCTGATCATTTTAATATGGTTATGTAGAAAATATCCACTGATGAATTGAGAGGAAAGAGGCACCACTTCTGCAACTTTGTCTCAAATAATTCAAAATAACCATAGAAAAAAGACCAAAAATATGTATAGAGGGGTAAAAGAAAATGATAAAGTAAATTTGTTCACTTTAGTGAAGAAATCTGCATAAAGAATATAGGGGAATTCTTTGTACTATTTTTGCAACTTTTCTGTAAATCTGAAATTATTTCAAAACTTAAAAATTACTTTTTAAGTAGTCTGAAATGTCAATGATGTAAGAGATTTGTGTTCTAGACAAGAAACCCCATGCTAACAATTAACAAAATTAATGAAAGATACTTTAAGTTGGTTGCAGACATGTAAGTGGGCTATTCAGCCAGTTAAATTAAAAGAATAAACTTTTCTTTGGTTTTGGTGGATTTTTAAAATCTTAAGTAACATATTAATTAAGTGGGAACGTATAGTATTAAAATAGGAGCTTAACTTGAGAGAATCATGTTATTTAGAGAAGTTATCACTAAAATGGGTTCCCCTGTAGGGACATCAAATCTGCTTTATAAGAGCATCACAGTGATTTTAAACCTAACTGTAAGATCCAATACTTGTAAAAAGTTTGGGCCAGCATTTTTTTAAAAATACTTTATTTATTTCATTAAATCTAAAGTATTAGGCTCTTACTCCAAGCAGTCCCTGTATTTTAACATGTTTTAAACTTTTCTTGCCAAAGGTGAACTCTTATCATTTAGTTTACTTATTTTTTTTCTTTTCCCTCTCTATATCTTTTAATTTCACTTAGATGCCTCTAATAAAGAATAAATTAAGAACAAATTTAAAGTATTATAGTAGAAAATAGTAACAAATCAGAAAACTTGTGAAGTAGGCAAATGATTATAAACCTCCTCATTTTGTATCAAAAAATTATTTTTTTCTTAATTTCTGAAATAATTAAACTGAAGTATAAGTTGGCATGTTATCTCATACTTCTGCAAGTCTATCAGTGGATATAGATGATTGTGTTATGCTATATTTATTAAGGCAATCTTCAAAAATCCCAAGAGTCAATTATAGGAAATGGTAAGTAGCACAGAGAGAAATTATCTTACACTTTTATTTTGTAGAATTAATTTGGGGCACTTCAACCAATGTTTATTGACAGTGCAATGGGCCAGGGATTGGTCTAAATGTTGGTGGACCAAAGATGAACAAGCTACAGTGATTACTCTGAAAGAGCTCACCGTCTAGAAAATAGAGACTCTTCAACAAATAATACATACAAATGCATATGCTGTGAACGGTACTTTAACAAAAATAAAATATCTAGTATAGTTTGGGTATAAAGAAATGAGTCATCAATTCTCCATGGAAAAATCAGCAAAGGCTTCTGAGAAGAATTCTCATTCTAAAAATTAAACCCAATTTTGTTCTCACATAAATATTATCAATAACTTCAAAACTACATGTAAATGTGACTAAAGTGAATTAGTTACAACAAATTTAATAATTCAAGTGCCAACATATATAAATTTTATATTTACCTTCACAATTAGTTGATAATGTTGTCTGCCTAAGTAACCTCTCCATCGTTTCTGAATAATTGTTGCTACTCTGTGTAAGTACCTGGGTGAAAAATATGCTTATTAGTATGCTTTCATTGAAACAATGATATATCTTCAATTTTTGCTTAGAATATTCCTTTTCACAATTCAAGAAATCAAATTCAAAGCCGAGTTTACATGTACTTTTAAAGACAGTATGAAGGTTCCCAAAAAACCTAAAAATATGACCTAACTAAAAAAACTAAAAACTACTATATGATCCAGCAATCCATTCCTGGGTATATATATCCAAATAAAACAAAAACATTAATTTGAAAAGATATATGTACCCCAATATCCAATAGCAGCATTCTTTATAATTACCAAGATATGGAAGCAGCCTGTATGTCCATCAACAGATGAATGGATAAAGAAGGTATTTTTATATATACATATATATACACACACACATATATATATGTATATATGTATGTATACACACACACAAACACACACACAATGGAATACTGCTCAGCTACAAAAAAGAATGAAATTTTGCTATTTTCAACAACACGGTGTATTATACCTAGGGAAATTAGTCAGACAGAGAAAGCCAAATACTATATGTTATCACTTATATGTGGAATCTAAAAAATAAAACAAACTAGTGAATATAACAAAAAAGAAGCAGACACGCAGATATAGAGAATGAACTAGTAGTTACCAGTGGGGTGATGGAAGAGGAAGGGAATAGATAGAGGTAGGGTATTAAGAGATACTACTCTGTAAAAAATAAATAAGCTAAAAGGATATATTGTACAGCACAGGGAATATAGCCAATGTTTTGTAACTATAAATGTAATATAATCTATAAAAATTTTGAATCACTATTAATATGAAACTAATATTGTAAATTACTTCAATAAAAATAAATAAGAGAAAATTAAAAAGAAAGAAGAATGCAATGAAATATTGAAATATATTTTTTAAAAGACTATGTAAAACAGGTCATAGTGACATGTTAAGAAATAAGCCAGGCACTATTGATATGAATCGCTATAAGTACTTTGAAATAATTTGTGAGGTCAAGAAACACTTCCCTTTTTCATTCTCATATTACTCAGTCTATCTTAGCTAAAGTCATTTTAGTCTGCTGAATTAAAAAATACTCTCTGCTCCCATGTTCCTATTTGGTATAGTGGCCAAATGAGAACCGTCATCTTCATGCTTTCATTTGCATGTCTGGCTCCTACTAGTAAATATAAGGAATTATACAGTATAACCCCTAGCTGACCATCTGAGTTAATTACGGATTAGTCATATTCTTCCAGGGCAATATTTTTCAGAATTGATGAGAAACTGAGGGAAATTTGAGCACTGAAGAAAAAGTGGAAACAGTTAAGATAGGGATCAGCTGCAGTCTCTGTAATCAGAATGACATCATTTTGGTGTCATTTGCCTTTATTTACCAACACGTTGGAGAGGACTGGAATAGCTTCTTTTTGTTTTGTTTTGTTTTTCTTTCTTACCAGTCAATAAGTTCATTGCTATAAAAATACAAGTCCAATAATTTGTCACATCCTATGGAACTTGAAGAAAATAATCTGATCAAGTATATTTATGACATTGAGAATTTTTAAAAGAGATATGGTCAACATCATTTGGTTTCTTTATATGTGAGAAAATATGACCAAAAAGAGTTATGTCTTTAAAGGACATCATATAATTTATTAACTTCATTACAAGTAAAATAAAAAATTATTTGCAATAAGAACCACATGAATAAATTACATTTTCTAAGGAGTATATTTTTATGATATATCTGAGGTTCCATGACAAAATCAATATACCTGATATATGCTCGAACTTGACATCCTCGAAACCAGCTCTGGATTTTAACTGCTGCATCATTCTCCTTTTTTCGAAATACATCCACAACGCTAAAAAGAAATTTTTTAAAGCATTTCATTAGTGACTAATATAATTCTAAAGCAAATCAACCTGTTAAACTTAATTTTTAATTTCTTTGAAAATGATAATTATAATTCAAATGTCATTTTACATAAAATTAAAATACTAAAGAAACTATTCCAGAAATTATAAGCTATGCTTCAAAAATTAACCTTTCCCTAAGAGGCCATGTGCTTTCAACAGCTTTACTTTTTTTAAATTTTATAATCACCTATTTGCAACTAATTAATTCACCAGTGGTTTTTATAAGGAAATTTAAAAAGCAATGTGCCATTTTGTCATTATTTTAAAAACATAATCATTTGAATTTACTGTTTAAATGCCACTACACATATTATGAAAGATTAAAATCGTTGCATATTTCACTTACTATATCAGTTAAATGAATTGCCTCTAAGTAAAATGCATCCATCATTTTACCTGTTCTAGATAGAGTTCTTAGAACATGTATTTCAGTTAAAGGAGGCAGGGGCCAGGGCCATAGGCCTTATAAAGAGATAAGAAATTCAGTCTTTAGATTTTACTGACTTATAGGAAGAAAAGGTTTAGTCAGGACAGATCTCCGTCTTAATTTTTTCAGTCATTACAATTCTCCCTCTCCATCCCCATCTGATAAAGTCATGTTGCTTAGGGCAATTACTGTAGACCACAGAGTAATTTCTCTCCTAGAAGGCTGGCTGGCATTTAGCACTTTATGTTTGCTGAATGAATAAAGAATTGCTAGTCACTTATTTTTTACTTTTTAAAAAATTCTCTCAAGAATTGTGTTTTCTTAGGCTATTTTTTTGTTTTCATTGTACGTTAAATATATAGATTTCATTAAATTTATATAATTAGAACAAAAATAGAATGGGAAAAATATTTCAAACAATATTATGAAGTTGGCTGAGAAAGCAAACAGGATTAGCAACTAAACTGTCAGTGACAAATAGTTAAAGAAGTAAATAGACAGATTATCTACTAGATAAGCAGGAAAGAGAGTTAGTTACCTAGAAAGCCTGACTGAAAAGGACCTACAAAAGCAGAGAGAGGAACAAAAATTATGCATCAAGTCAGTGACCCAGATGTGAAAAAGAGTAGTGGTGAGAAATCGCACAGATCAGTAAGGTTGCATAAAGGGTAGCAGAAGTGAAGAACAAACTGTGAAAACTACACAAGAGAATTGTCACTCACTTTACCAGATAATGGAAGGCACCATGATAAGATTATCGTATGATGCAATAAAATTAGCTGGAAATAACTGTGTGAGGACACAGTAGACAATTAGAAGAAAAGAAAGTTTCGTTATTGCTGTATGTTTGCCCTTCAGGTACAAAATAATAGCAGAAACATGTATAAACTGTATTCTTGGCTCAAATTATTAGACTGCACGTGGGAGAGACAACAGCTTAAAGTCCTTTCCTCCATGGAGCCTTCCTTGAATCCCCAGAATCCATGAGGCCTTTCCATTACACACGCTCATAGCTCTTCATAACATTTAACACAATCATATGTAATTGTTTAATGAGGGTCTTTCCACTAAACATTAAGATGCAAAAGGCAGTCATCTTGTCTATTTTGTCCCACATGACTCTCTCAGTGGGTCCAGAGAGATAATGGATGTTATGCCTAACACTCAACCTTTGTCCTCCCAGAGCTGCTTCCTCTGGGGGACTGCATGTCACCTGCCACATTTAATCTCTGTGAAGAATGCCATTTGCAAGCTCCCTCACTACACCTTTCACTGCATGGACATCTCTCCCCATTTTAGGATGACAGAGTTGTTGAGAACCCAACAGGAACCCCCATGCTCTTAGTAACTTGAGTCCTGGGGTGATTATGGGTAATAGACAGGCAGATCTCTGAATGAACCTGTTGAAAGAAGTAGAGAAAAGAATAATAATATCTTAAACAAATTAATACCTTATGTGCTAGCACTGTTCCTAGCATTTACATACCACTGAGTTAACTCACATATAATCCTTTCACATCTCGATGAAGTAAATAAATATGCCCATTTGACAGCAGAAGATACTGAGGCAGACGTAAGTGTAGCTATATGCCCAAGGTCACACATTG
Organism: Monodon monoceros; assembly: GCF_005190385.1. Taxonomy (NCBI): domain Eukaryota; kingdom Metazoa; phylum Chordata; class Mammalia; order Artiodactyla; family Monodontidae; genus Monodon; species Monodon monoceros. Next base: position 15,854,713 of record NW_021703774.1, on the reverse strand, counting down.
GTGGGTGTCAGAGCAGAGATTTGATTCTAGGTAGTCTACCTCTCAAGGCTGCATTCCTAACCATCACTTCCCCCGAAGGGGAAGAGGAAGGATGAGAACAGAAGGGAGGGAAGTAAAAGGGAAGAAAAAGCAGGTAAAAAGGGCAAGAGGAAAAATGCACGTAAGCCATTTCCAAATATAATATTGAAATTGTGTGGCATAAAATAGCACCAATCTCCTAATAACAATAAATAAACATGAAGATGTGGAAAAACATCAACATCTATAGCAAAAAACAAAAATTTCTCACTATACCGAGTACTGTGAGAATGCAGTACAATAGGCACTCGTGTATATGGCCAGAAGGAAACAATTTGGTCTTTGAACACATACAGAAAACCTTCATTTATAAGAGTTTCAAAAGTCACACAACTTCAGGAATGTTCATTAGAAGTGCATACACATGGTAGTAAAGCTATAATGGGAATGATAAAACACAAATTTCAGGACAGACGTGCAGTAAATTTCTAAGAGCTGTCATGTCTTCATAAACTAGGAATGCCATAAACGGGAAAACCAAAGACTTTGTGCTGTGGTCACTATATTTGAGGGAAAGAAAAGAAACTTTGAAAAAATTAAACAACCCAGTTGAAAAGCAGCAAAACACAGGCAATTTACAGAAAAGAAAATACAAGCAATTTACACTTCTAAAAGCCTCTGACCTGGGTTCTGGGTATATTTGCACTTTTGAGATCTATAGCAAACCATCTTGTGAGTGCCGATGTGTATTTCAGGAAAAATGACACTGAAACAAACAAGGTCCTTAAAATTTCAGAAAACAAGGCCCTTTAGTCAAGAAGCTGAAGTTAGGGATTGATGAATGGTTACCAATGTTAAATTTTACTGTCAAATGTCATCACTGTTCCAAAAAAGGTAAGCACATTTAGAATTTCATTCTGAACAGTTAACTGATAGATGTTACTTCCACAAAATATGTGAATTTGCTGCTTCTGCAAGGCAATGTGAAAGAGGAAGTATTACCATTATGTATTCAATACATTTATTTATGGAATTTTGGTACAATGTACATTGAAAAACATGTGAAATACTGAAGAAACTAACAAATGGCATTAAAGTGTTTTTAATAAAAGATCTTTTATAAAATGTTGTTTTAAAAAAGCACCAAAAGACACTCAAGATGAGTCAGGAATTTTTTAATGATGTATCATTGTACTATTAAAGTAACAGAAACAACCTAAATAAGCAAGAGATGGACTACAGTACATCCATAAAATGGAAAACTATTTTGTCCTTACAAAAAATTAAGTGGATCAATGTCTTCACATAGACAAAACATGTTGTAATGGGAAAAAAAAGGAAGATACAGTACAATACATGATCCCATATTTATAAAAAACAATTTTAACTACATGAGTATGTGAATATAGGCACAGAAAAAGTCTTGCTTTGTACAAATAAGGTTATTAAAAGTGGTTGCCTTTAGGAAATAAAATTTGAAAGGAGAAATTTACTTTATTAACTTCTGAATTTGGCAAATTATTTTATAAGAGCTAATACGTTGTAATTAATTTTTTTAAAATTTGTAATGAATAAACTAACACAATCCCTTAGAAAAATAGAAACACATTTTCAAGTTTAAGGGAAATATTAGACTTATCTAGGCATTAAACCCTAAGGAATTTGACCATTTAATATAACATGAACTATGGCCTAACCTAGTTAAAATATTAGGATAGTGGCCAGCACTTTTGCTTTGTGGAAAGACCTTAGCTCAAATTCTAACTGTGTCACTTACTGGTTGGGTTACCTTAAGCAAGTTTTTTAATCCAAAATTCAGTTTCTTCTGTAAAATTTCAACAACAGTGTATCATGGGTATGTTTGTTGGCATATCACAAAGAAACTGGAAGACTGGTAAGTAATATGTTTTCAATAAATGATAATGATAATTACTACATTTTTACATAATGATGGGCATCTATGTAGATTGCAGGAAGAAAAAAATACCAGTCTGTCAACATCTTATTCATTAATTCAAAAAGATTTATTATATGTAAACTATGTGTTAGTACAGCATTTAATTATTATTGAATAAATCTGACATGTAACACTTTGTTAAGCTTAAGGTATACAGCTTATTACAAAGATACATTTACATATTGTAATATGATTGACAATACAGTGATATTTATCATGTTACATAATTATAATACAATATTATTGTCTATATTTATTATATGAATTAGATCTCTATGGCTTATTTACTACTTATTACACATTTGTGCCCTTAAACACCATCATTCTTAGCCACCCCCCTCCTCTGGTAACCACCATTTACTCTGTTTTTTATGGGTTTAATTTTTTCAGATTCCACATATAAATGATCTAATATAGCACTTGTCTTTCTGTCTGACTTACCTCACTTAGCATAATGTACTCAAGGTCCATCCACGTTGTCACAAATGGGAAGATATCTTCCTTTCTTACGGCTGAATAATATTCCATTGTGCATATGTACCACATCTTTTTTACCCATTCATCCATTTATGGGCATTTGGGTTGTTTCCAAATCTTGGCTATCATAAATAATGCTGCAGTAAATGTGGAGTGCATATATCTTGTCAAAATCCTGTAGTCATTTCTTTTGGGTATATACCCAAAAGTGGAATAGCTGGATCATATGGTAGATCTATTTTTAATTTTTTGAGGCATCTTCACATTGTTTGCCATACTGGTTGGAATAATTTACATTCCCACCAACAACATACAGAGGTTCTCTTTTCACTACATCCTTGACAGAACCTGTTGTCTCTTGTCTTCTTGATGACAGCCATTTTAACAGATGGGAGATGATATCTCATGGTGGTTTTTGTTTGCATTTCCCTTATGATTAGTCATGTTGAGCATCTTTTCAATATAGTCCTTGCATCCCAGGGATAAATCCCACTTGGACATAGTGTCTAATCCTTTCAATGTGTTCTTGAATTCAGTTTACTAATATTTTGTTGAGAATTTTTCCATCTATATTCATGAGGGATATTGGTCTACAGTTTTCCTTTCTTGTATCCTTATCTAGTCTTGGTATCAAAATAATGCTGGGCTTTGTGGAATGAGTTTGGAAGTGTTCCTCAACATTTTGGAAAAATTTGAGGAGGACTGGTGTTCATACTTCTTTAAATGTTAGGTAGAATTCTCAAGTGAAACCATCTGGTCCTGGAATTTTCTGTGTTAGAAGTTTTAAAATTACCAATTCAATCTCTTTACTTGTCATTGTCTGTTCATATTTGCTATTTTTTTCTGATTTAATCTTGGCAAGTTGTTAGCTTCTAGAAATGTATCCGTTTCTTCTACGTTATATAATTTTTTGGCATAGAACTGTTCAACAGTAGTCTCTTGATTCTATGTAGTTCTGTAGCATCAGTTGTAGTATCTCCTCTTTCATTTCTAATTTTATTTATTTGAGTCGTCTTTTTGTCTTAGGCTAGCCAAAGGTTTTTCAATTTTGCTTATCTTTTCGAAGAACCAGCTCTTAGTTCTGTTGATCCTTTCTATGCTTTTGTGGTCTCTATTTCATTTATTTCCATTCTGATCCTTGTTATTTCCTTCTTTCTGCTAACTTTGAGCTTAATTTGTTCTTCTTCTAGTTCCTTGAGGAGTAAAGTTAGGTTGTTCATTTGAGATGCAATTTCTTAATAAATATATTTATTGCTGTAAACTTTCCTCTCAGAACTGCTTTTGCTGCATCCTGCAATATTTGATATGTGTTATTTTCATTTTCATTTGTTGAGACAACTTTTTATTTCCCTTTGATTTCTCTTTTGATCCAATGGTTGTCTAGAAATGTGTTGTTTTCACATATTTGTAGACCTTCTCACTTTTCCCTTATTGATTTCTAGCTTCACACGATTGTTGTCAGAGAAAATAGATGATAGGATTTCAATCTTTTAAATTTGCTAAGATCTTTTTTTGTGGCCTGTCATACAATCTGTTCTGGAGAATGTTCTATGTGTACTTGAGAAGAATGTGCATTCTACTGCTGTTGGATGGAATGTTCTGTATATGTCTCATAAATTCTTTCCTTATAAAGTGTTGTTCAATTCCAACATTGCCTTGTTGATTTTCTGTCTGGACAATCTATCCATTACTAATAGTGGAGTATTAAATGCTCTTACATTTTTAGTGTTATTATCTATTGTATTGCCTTTCTGAGTTTTCTTGCAGCTCACTGAATTCCCTCACAACACCTGTTTTATATTCTTTATTATTTAGATTGCAATATTCCATGTCTTTGGGTTTGACTGCTGGAAAATTGTCATTTTCTTTTTGTACTACCATATTACCATGACTGTACATGGTGTCTGATGAAAAGTACCTCTGTTGCTGCTTTTTTTTTTTTTTTTGGCTGTATTTGAAGTAGCAAATGCCTTTCTTATTTGGTAAGGCTTAATTTACTTTGATTCTAACAATTCTACAGATTGATAATTAGGAGTCTTCCTTTTGTTTTCCAGAAGGTGGCGCTACAAATACAGGTTTTGTGTTCCTCTTCCTGGAGCTGACTTGCCCCTAAGGTTGGGAGCACACACACAAAAATAAAGCAAAGGTAGTGGCAAAGCCTGGAGAGGTGTGTACTTACTACTTGGGACTTTGAGTGTGTCTACAGCTTGGTAGAAAGGTTCTTAATTGGGGTGGGGGTGAGGGGCGGGGGTGTTCCAGATGTCCATGGGCAGTCCTGTTGCCTCCTGGGGCAGACAGAAGATGACTTCCTTTAGTTCTTGTGGTCTGCCTACTTCCCTGTCCTTCATCTCCCTCAGTCACTGAGTGTCCTCAGAGAGAGCAACTGGTCCCTCGAGTTGCAACACGTGTGGCTGGGCAGACCCTCACTCACCGCCTTCATCCTCCACCTCCTCTTCCAGAAAGGTTGTGCCAGCTCACTGACAGGCTGGCCTCTGCCTTCTCTGCCATCACTCTTCTGCTGCCACCATATCTGACGCCACTTCCCTCGTTCTGCTGCCTCCTCTGCCATCTAATCCATCCACTTTCAGGTGCACAAATGGATGGATATCCCAGGTGTCCTCGTATGCTGTACAGAGGTGCTTTCTTTCTTTCTTTCTCTTTCTTTCTTTCTTCCTTTCTTTCTTTCTTTTTTTTTCTGGTTATGGATGTCTGGTTAGTTTTAAATCAAAGTGGAGAGAAAAAAGGAACAATTTATGCTGCCACGATGCTACCGTCACTTTTAGCATGCCATTTAAGCCAAAGATGTATACGTGACATAGTCTGTGCTCTCAAGCTTACAAACTATTGGGTGGGCCAAAATGTGCCTTCAGTTTTTTAAGTAAAAATAAAAGACACATTTTTCATTTTCACCAAGAACTTTACTGAACAACGTAGTCACCCTTTTGTTCCACTACCTTCTGCCATTTTTCAGGCAACTTCATAACTCCATCTTCCCAAAACTTTTTATCTTTTTGAGCAAAGAACTGTTCCAGGTGCCTTTTAGAGTCTTCCAGGGAATTGAAATTTTTTCCATTAAGAGAATTTTGTAAAGACCAAAATAAATGGAAATCCGAAGGTGCAATGTCTGGTGAATACGGTGGATGAGTCAGAACCTCCCAGCCAAGCTGTAACAGTTTTTGCCTGGTCATCAAAGAAACATGTGGTCTTACGTTATCCTAATGGAAGATTATGTGTTTTCTGTCGACTCATTCTGGAAGCTTTTCGTCGAGTGCCGCTCTCAGTTGGTCTAATTGGGAGCAGTACTTGTTGGAATTAATCGTTTGGCTTTCTGGAAGGAGCTCATAATAGAGGACTCCCTTCTAATCCCACCATATACACCACAACCCCATCTTTGGATGAAGACCAGCCTTTGGTGTGGTTGGTGGTGGTTCATTTTGCTTGCACCACGATCTCTTCCATTCCACAGTACTGTGTCCACTTTTCATCACCCGTCACAAATTGTTTTAAAAACGGAACGCTTTCATTACATTTCAGTAAAGAATCACGTGCGGAAATATGGTCAAGAAGGTTTTTTCACTTAACTTATGTGGAACCCAAACATCAAAGCAATTCACACAACCAAGCTGGCGCAAAAGATTTTCAACGCTTGATTTGGATATTTTGAGTATGTTGGCCATCTCCTGTGTGACATAACATTGATTGTTCTCAATTATTGTTTCAATTTGATCACTATCAACTTCAACTGTCCTACCTGACTGTGGAGCATCATCCAGCGAGAAATCTCCAGCATGAAACTTTGCAAACCACTTTTGACACATTCGATCAGTCACAGCACCTTCTCCATACACTGCACAAATCTTTTTTTGCATTTCAGTTGCATTTTACCTTTCTTGAAATAATAAAGCATAATATACTGAAAATGTTGCTTTTTTTCTTCCATCTTCAATAATAAAATGGCTGCACAAAAATTCACCAATTTTGATGTATTTTTTTTAAATGCATGCTGATATGACAGCTGTCACATACAATCTAACAGAATTGTTTCGAATGAAGTTAAAGACAACTAAGCGCTACTACAGCCATCTTATGGAAAAAATGAAAGAACCTTTTGGTCCACCCAATAATAGAACTGAAAAATAATAGCAACAGTAAATAAAATTATGCGAAAAGTGAAATACCGTATGAGAAAAGTAAAATACCATGTCAGAAGGAAAGATCTGGAAAATTCAGAAGTAGAAAAGTTTTTTTTCATTTGTTTTTTTAGGAAATAATGAGTAGGGAAAGATGGGAGTCAAAGGAAGCATTCTGAGTAGGTTCTCAGAGGATGGGCAACTCTCCTGATCTGTATATCTAAAACATCTTAATGCCTGTGCTGGGATATTCCTCAGGCACTTCAAATTCAACATATCTAAAATAACTCCTCTCATCCCTCATCCACACACACCCATCTTCTATTCTTCTCTCTTAGAACAGCTCTTTTCTGCAAGCCATTTCTCATGAAAAACAATATGATTCACCCAACTGCTCATATCCAAGTCTTTGCATTAGTTCATGTCTTCATATTTTTAAGATTAGTTACTTGCAAAAGCATTGTTTCCTAGACACTAGTCTTTTATTCTACTCTATCCTTCAAGCTATTGTTTGAATGGTCTTTCTAAAACAAGAATCTATCAAGTCCATTTTTTCCTAAAATCACTTCATGGCAACCCCACAAAACACCCCAAGTCTTCTGAATGAAGTCTAAAGCCCTTGAGATTTCAAAGTCCTCCCAGCTCTGGCTCAGACTTAATCTCCCATGTCTTCTTTTACCACTTCAATCCTATGATAGAGCCGTTCTACCCCTACAGTTCACAGAACAGGCCCTGTGCTCTCTTGCCCTCAAACTATCACAAAACTACGCCCTCTTCTTGAACTGACTTTAGCAACTTCCAGAGAGATGTATCTTTAGAGTACCCTGAAATTTCTTCTATATACTAATTATAACATTTATCTTCTTGAGAGGCTCACCTTTTATTCATATCTGTATCCCAACATGTACTAAAGTATCTGATACATAGGAGGAGCTAAACTAATGTTCGTGGAAGGATGGAAGAAAGAAAGAAAAGAAGAAGGAAGAAAGGAAGAAAAGAAGGAAGATATGATAAGTAATAGCTGAAGCCAAGGCAGAAGGTAAAGTTCTTAACGGTTCTCAGAATTTTGTGTATAATATTAAGGAATATTAGACTCCCTGAATATCATCATTGTGGCACTGGCACCACACATCTCCAAAGTTTAACAGACTCTGGGTCAAAAAAATTTATAGTGAAAGGTGTTAAATATGGGGGGGAAAAAAAACAAAAAAAAAGGCCCAAGTATAAGAGACAAGTATTTTGCAGCTCGTTAGACGTTAATGGAAAGGCATCAGGAAAGGGAGATCATGATTAAACAGTGTCAAATGCCATGAAAAAGTCATGAAAACAAGGCCACTGTTTCAAGGGGTTACAGGGTTAGAAGGAATCTTTCATTTTTCTTTTAACATTTTATCCTAGCCAATAATAAGATATTCTAATGCAGGATATAAAATGTCACTTAGGGCAAAAACAGAAAAGATAAAGCAAGGCAATGTCTAGTAGAGCAGGCAATTCAAAGAAGATAGAGTATAAAGAAGATAAGGAAAGAAACATTTATTGAAAGAGGTTGATGTAAAGTCAAATTCATGATAATGGGATAAAATGGTTTCTCATGGTTATTTAACCCTTTTTATCATTAACATTTAATATAACTATAGTAGACCTGTTTTTCAGTTTTAAATATACAGTTGACCCTTGAATAATGTGGGTGTTACGGGATTTTTACAGTCAAAAATCCATGTATAATTTTACAGTCAACCCCCATATCTGCAGTTCCACATCCATGGATTCAACCAACTGGGGATTGTGTAGCACTGCAGAATGTATTTGTTGAAAACAATCTGAGTATAAGTGGACTCAGCCAGTTTAAACCCATGTTGTTCAAGGGTCAACTATGCTCTATTTAAATTACTGAAAACATTCTTCTGTCCTTCACCAGGAGCAATCAACAGCTGACTATCTTTGCAAAGGAGGGAGAAAAAATATAGAGTATACAGATGTGCCTACTACTTCTTTTCAACTAGCGTATTAGTTTGAACTTACGCCTTACTTATAATTGTCGTAAGAAATACAGAAGATAAGCAATCAAATTACCTGTCCTGAGTTTATGTTTTTTTTAACTCTCCTGGTAATAATGCTAACATATAATACCTAGTCAAAAGGAAGATTAAATAATTTCTTTTTGGAGTTATTAAAAATCTCTGGGATTTTTTTAACAGTTATATAAATAAAAGCATACTATGACACTGATAAGAACCATACATTAAATTAAAGGGACATACTTTAAAATAACTAGTAGTTAACTTACTGCTAAGTTTTAAGTTATGTGCTGAAATTTGACATCTATAAACATTTTTCTGTTGCCATTTTTTTAACTGCTTAAAAATGAAATTACAGACACTTGGGTTGCCACTGGGATGCTGCATACTCATACAATATGTCACGAACTGCTAGACATTTTATGTTTAAAATGAAAAATGTGGGTAACACTTTATTTTAATGATATATTAATTAGTTCCAAATTACAATGAAAATCCTATAGCAGTGAATAAAACATGACATCTACATGAATTTAAAATAAATTTATTATGATCAGCATTAACACAATGAATACTAAGTGAATTAATAATGATGAAAGACCAAAAGTATTACCAGGAATGTAATAAAACATCAAGAAAAAGCTGGAAGTTTCTAGTCATTTCATCATCAGCTAGAAGTATTATAACCCTGGGTAACAGTATGTGCACATATGTAATTAGTGGCCAGAAAATAACTGACAATAAATAAAAATGAAAAAATGTGTGGTTAAGTATTTTTCCAGTAATATGCAAAAAATATGCATTTTACACATCAAAATACTATGCTTAGTCTGACCTTAGCTACTAAATAAATACTAGATTAAAAACCCAATACGCTTTCCTTTTCATTATCATATAGCTTGTAGCTGTTTTAGACACTAGGAATAAAATTCCGATAGTAGCTGTCCTGTGTTATAAGACATATTGATGTGTAAAATGATTACTTTTTTCCATATCATTTCACTATCGGTCTTAAAGGATTTCAAGCTCCTTAAAGGCAGGAATTATGCTTATTTTCTACTTTGGGCTCTGATCATCACCCATGTTACTAATAAGAGGTCAATAACTACTTGATGATGAGAAATACGACATTTTAGAAGGTAGAAGCCATGCTTTGTTTTCCATTAATAGCTCTCGTTATTATTATTACATCACAGTTCAATGAATCATGGGTTGCCAATACATAAGCATTAGATCATAAAGTAGGGATTATCATAGTTTGTCATGTAGATTTATACTGTTAGCGTACTTTTAAAATATTTCCTATTTGCTTTCCTTCATCTTCCTTCTCACTTCTCTTCACTTCATTTCCTGAACAAGTAAGTCCTAAAGAAATCAGCAGTGGGCAAGAAAAGCAAAGATCTGTGATGGGGGGTGGGAGGATGGCAAGGACCCCATGGCTCAGCACAGGGTATAACGGCCTGTGTGGGGTAAGGTGGGCATCCACATGGCGGGGGAAAGCCCTGGGGCAGGTTGTCCCAGTCTGAGTAAGGAGAGTATTCCCATGGAGAGGCCTGGCTTTAGGGTGTTGAGGAAAGGTAAAGGAAAGGTACACATGGGAGGGCAGCCAGAAAGGGAATCAGAGCCCAAGAGTGATGAAAAGAGTACCCAAGTTGGCTGGGAGGTGACAGTTCAGCACAGAGAGGAAGACCTCACACAGGGTGGAAAGTGGTATACCTAAAAGAAAAAGCAGCTGTGGTGACAGGAGTTTGATTACATACAGAGGGACTGGTCAAATAAGTGAATATATCAAAAATAAAAGAAAAGGGAAAATAACTAGAATGAACTCTGTAGTGCTGGATTTGAAATAGAGTTGTCAATGTAAACTCATGGATTTCAACATCTACATGGACGGATGAATGGATAGATACATAGATAAAGTATAGATGTAAACTCTGTGCAAATGCATATATACACATATTTCCTAGCTCTGTCCACTTCAGAGGGCTTGAGAACAGCAACACCCAATGGCACAGGCAACTACTAAAAGAAACAAGAGGTCCTTGAAGAAATGGATAACTCCAGGGCTGGGGCAGAAAGAGTAAAGGCTTAGCCTCAACTTTTTTGTGTCAGAAAGCAGGAGAGTATTACCATGATCAGGATGCAGAAGGAAGCTTTTAGTGGCTTCCATTAGACAAATCTGGGACAATGCTAGCCTGAAGATAAGTAAGAGCAATGGATTTTAACCCCTTGACTAAAACAGGAACATATGAGTCCATAACGATATAAATAAGAAAATATTTAAATAAATTGAAAATTAGAAGAGGGACAACTTCAAACTACTTGCTTTTAAAAAACACCTGTTAGTTACAAAGGAAAAAAGAACATCACAGCGAAGAAGCCTAGCAGACATAACCTTAATGACATTATCCAAATGAACCCCACCAGTAATTGGACAAATCAAAATAATGCAGTACCTGGTAGATGTATTGAAAAGATCAGAGCATTACTTCTGTGATATTTCTGCCATAGATACATACCTTGAATCTAATAGAGGAAAAATCAGACAAACTTAAACTGAGGGAAATTCCACAAAATAACTGATCTGTGTTCTTCAAAGGAGTCAAGGTCATGAAAATTGAAGAAAATTTGAGAAAATGCTCTATATTAAAAATAACTAAAGAGACAAAACAAACAGCATTTTTTGCTATAAATAACATTATTGGTACAATTGGCAAAGGTTGGAGTCTGAAGATTAGATGGTGGAAATGTACAAATATTAATTTCTTGATTTTGATTGTTGAATTGTGGTTACGTAGAAAATGTTCTTATATGGAAAAGGAATTTGCAAGGCATCAGACTGCAACCCATCCCCATTTGGTTTTTGAAAGAAATCTCTCTGTACTGTATTGTAACTTTTATGTAAATTTGAGATTGTATACACACACACACACACACACACACACACACAAGAAAGAATGGCATCTCAATATTGTTTTAAATTCTTCAAACACTTTTCATAGCTTAAAATATATTATTTAAAGTAGACTTAAGAGTAAGGGAAATTATCATGCACAAAGAAAACCATCTTACAATGATAAAAATGTTAATTTATCACATCTGTTAAGCAGATATGATCATTTTAAAGGCATATGCACCTAATAATAAAGCTTCAAAATACATGAAGCAAAACCTGACAAAACTAAAAAGGAGAAATAGACAAGTCCACTATTATAGTTGGGAATTGCAACATGTCTCCCCGAATAATTGACAGGACAACTGTACAGGAAATCCATAACAATATAGAAAATGTGAATATTTATCAACCAACTTGATATAATTGATATTTATAGAACACTCTACCCAATAATATATATTTGGTATGTCTTCAAATTAATTGATCTTTTATTTGCAATATTTTAGTCTGATGTTTAGTCCATCTAGTGAATTATTTCTTTCAGATGCTGTGTTTTTTTTGTTTTGTTTTGTTTTGTTTTTTGAGGTACGCGGGCCTCTCACTGTTGTGGCCTCTCCCGTTGTGAAGCACAGGCTCCGGACGCGCAGGCTCAGAGGCCATGGCTCATGGGCCCAGCCGCTCCGTGGCATGTGGGATCTTCCTGGACCAGGGCACGAACCCGTGTCCCCTGCATCAGCAGGCGGACTCTCAACCACTGCGCCACCAGGGAAGCCCTGCTGTGTTTTTTTAATCTCTGAAAGTTTCATTTGCTTCTTCTTTATATTCCATTTAACTTCTCATTATGCTCATATTTTCCTTTAAGTCTTTAAATTCTGAGTCACTATTTAAAAATCCTTGTCTGCTAATTTTATTATCTTTGTATTTCTGGTCTGTTTCTATTAACTGATTTTTCTCCTCCTTGTTATAGGTCTTAGTTTGCTACATTTTTGTCCTACTAATAATTTAGGAACAGATGCTGGATACTATGAAGGTTATGCTGTTGAGAATTTGGATTTTGTTCAGAAATTACCTCCAGGAATAAAGAGAGGTAATTGTCTGGATAATGTAATTTGTTTCCTTTCTTTTAGAGATCCTAATCCTGCACTGTCTGTTGCATCAATGTCTAGAAATAAGTTTTCATATATTTTGTTCAGTCTTCTAATTTTTCATGGTGGGAGGGCAAGTTTTGTACCAGTTACATCTTCATGGACACTTATTTTATATATTTAATTTTACTTTTTCAAAACAAAATTTGGGGGAATTCCCTGGCAGTCCAGTGGTTAAGACTCAGTGCTTTCACTGTTGAGGGCCTGGGTTCAATCCCTGGTCGGGGAACTAAGATCCCACAAGCTGGGTGTTGCAGCCAAAAGAATTAAAATTAAAATTAAAAAAAAAAAAATTTTTTGTCTTAGAACAAATTTTTACCTATTTATTTACTGTTTATTTCACAAATAATACATGAACATCCAAAGCTTAATCTAAAAATTTAAACCATATAGAAAAATAGAGAAAAAAATGATTCCATTTCAACCTACCTTATCCTCCAATTTTCAAAATCTAATCATTATTAACAGCTTGTTATATGATTCCAGATCCATATTTTTGTATCTCTATGTATTTATACATAAAAATTTCATGCTAAATGTATTACATGCTTTCTATGACCTCTTTTTTTTACTTTGTCTCAGAGATTTTTATGTTATTATGTATAAAATTTTTCACTCTTTTAAACTGCTACTTAATATTCCATCATGTGAATATGCCTTTATTTATTTAGCCAGATTAGTTACAAATACATATAAGTCTCTTCTGTGTTTTTCCTATTAGAAATAATGCTTTAATGAATGCCTTTATACATAACCCTATATATAAAATACTCTGTGCACAAATTGTGTACATATTTCTATAGGGTAAGTAGATACAGTCATATGCATTTTGATGCTATTGTAAATTATATTATTTTTGTAGTTTCGAATTATAATAGCCCACTGCTATTATATTAAAAAAAATGATTTTTGTGTATTGTATCCTGCAATCTTGCTAAATTCACTTTTTATTTCTAAATCATTTTGTTTTTAGGTGGTTTAGAGTTATATATGCATAAAATTGTGTTTTCAGTGAATAAAGACAATTCTATGGAGGTTCCTCAGAAAACTAAACATAGAATTACCATATGATCCAGAAATCCCACTTCTGGGAATATACCTGGACAAAACTATAATTCATAAAGATACATGCACCCCTATGTTCATAGCTGCACTGTTCACAATAGCCAAAAAATGGAAACAACCTAAATGTTCATCAACAGATGAATGGATAAAGAAGATGTGGTACATATATACAATGGAATACTACTTGGCCATAAAAAAGAATGAAACAATGCCATTTGCAGCAACATGGATGGACCTAGAGATTATCATACTAGGTGAAGTAAGTCAGAAAGAGAAAGACAAATACCATATAATAACACTTACATGTGGAATCTAAAATATGACGCAAATGAACATAACTACAAAACAGAAACAGACTCATAGACCTAGAGAACAGACTTATGGTTACCAAGGGGGAGGGAGGAGGGGGAGGAATGGACTGGGAGTTTGGGATTGGTAGATGGAAACTATTACATTTAGAATGGATAAACAACAAGGTCCTAATGCACAGCACAGAGAACTAAATTCAATATCCTGTGATAAAACAAAATAGAAAAGAATATTAAAAAAAGAATGTCTATATGTGTGTAACTGAGTCACTTTGCTGTACAGCAGACTCCCAACATTGTAAACCAACTCTACTTCAATTAAAAAAAAAGACAATTGTAGTTCTTCCTGTGCAATTTTAACCCCTTTTATTTATTTATCATGCAAAATTTAAAATTACTAAGGAAAGTGTGGATAGTTCAATAAATGGTGTTGAGACAACTCTATGTCTACAGAAAAAAATTAAGTTATTATCTCACACAATACATGCATAGAAATATAACTGCATAAAGAGTGAAGGAAAAATGTAATAAAACTTTAATATTATCAGTAAATACAGAAAATTTTCTCATAATCATGGGCTGGAAAAGACTCTTCAAAAATAGGCTAAAATTCCCCAAAGCCAGAGAAATAGATTGACTAATTTGACTACATAGAAAACTGAAAGATAGTATGGTAGACATTACCATAAACCTAAAATATATGTATTGGCTTTGGGAGTAGGTGATGGGGGAGCCAGTGGAGGAGTTCTTAAGGCCACTAAAGAGACAATTTAGGCTAGAAGAGTGGAGAGGTAACAGATTAGAAGCTAGATAAAGAAATACCTGCATTATGTATTAGTGATACAATTAGCAGGACTGTTGCCTGTAACTGCTTGTTGACTGAAAATGTACTAACGACTTTTTGAACCTGCACAAAGATGTCTAGGAAGAATACTGAAAGTGCCAACTGGATTCCTTTAACTGCGTAGAATAAGGGGTATCTCATAAATCTCAGCATCACAATGCTTATCTAAATTTAACCATAAATACTACATACAAGTATAATTGCTCATCATTGTTTCCGTTACTTCTTTTGTTCTTCCCCTATCCTCAAATCCTTGTTATGATTTAATTTTAATTTGATTACACAGAGTACTTTCTAGAGAACATTTCCTCAGGTTGGGTACATGGATGATGTAACTCTGAGTCTTTACACGTCTAAAAATATCTCATCAAAAGAATGAATAAGATCTTTGCTAGGTTTAGGATTTTTACTTGTTACCCTGAATAATCGATAATTATTGTCCTTTTCTAGGTCTCTGTGTTGCATATGAGCCATCCAATGCTGGACTCTTTCCTTAGCAAATCATTTTTCTCTTTTCTATCTATATTAGAAGCTTGTAAAAATTTTTCTGTATCCTTGGATAGATAATATCCAAGAAGTATGTCTTCCAAAAGAAAATCCTGTCTAGGACTCAGACAGTCCTTTCAATTCAAAGCCATACTCATTCTTCAGTTTAGGAACATTTTCTTCTAGTATTTCTTTATTATTAATCTATCTCCTTCCCATTCCTACTCCATATTCTGCAGTGACTATTATTCATATACTAAGTCCCATAGATATGTCTACCACATTGCTTTCCTGAAACATTTATATTTCAGTTATGACTATCCTATTTTTTAATTGATTTCTTACATTTTTAAGCTGAAAAGAATTTTAATTGGTTCCAGTAATTTTTTTCTCTCTAATTTTATTTCTGTAAAAGTTCTCATTATATTTTTACTAAAGTTTACATCTGTGTCCTCCATTAGTTCTAACTCCACAGTAGCCACCTATTCTGGCTTCTTAGCTTAATCTCCTTCCTCCAAACTAAAGTTCCCTTGTATGGCTTATGAATTTTCTCTGCCTATTTATGTTGATAGATATTCAATTGCTTGATATCTAGGCAGGACTGCCTGCTCAGGTCACTAGGGCAGTAGCGTACTGACAGGCAGTAAAAGTTACTGTAAAAACGTTCTCTGTTCAATGAGCCAGCAGTGAACATGTTGGGGAACTGAGATCTCTCTTTCGGTGCCTGAGGCATAGGTATTCGTTAGACCAGTTCCAGGTCAGGAGGATTCCAGAGCTTCCATGGTCAAAGAAAAGAAGCTATTCATTCTCAGAAGTGATTCTTCAAGCTTTTGGTAGCCGATTTTGGAGACATACCAGAGGTCCTATAGTATCTGCATCATCTGTGGACTCTACCAGATGCAGGCTTCTTTCTAAGCAGTGGGGTTCTTGGTCCTTATAGCTGTGTTTCCCTTATTTTGAAAACTGAGTTGTCTAAACACAGATGTGCAAGGGAGAAAAGAATAAGAGCTGCTGGCTTAGACTCCCATCTCTCCTTCTTCCTACTGAATTTTTGTTTTCTAGAAATTCTTCAAAATTACTGGTCTACTAATTGCATGCTTTTTTGTTCTTAAAATTTTGTACATTTAGTCTTTAAAAATTTTTTTACACTTAACTGTATTTTGAATGGAATCAAAGGAGAAGTACACATAAATGCTTAGTATGTCTTCTGATCTATTCCTCATCTAGTTATTGCTGGTACCAAGAAGAGCTACTGATTTTTCTAAATTTACCTTGTAATCAGACACTTTATCAAATTCATTTTATTTCTAAGAGTTTTTAAGTAGATTATCTTGCATTTTCTCAGCTTTATAATTTCATGATCTGTAACCAACCTTTACTTCTTCCCTTCTAATATTTACTAATAAATATTTATTTTATTACAGTATTGGCTACAATTTCCAGAAAAAGATTCCAAATAGTAGAATTAATGTGTATTTTTCTCTTGTTTTTGAATTAAATGGAACTATCGATATTGTACTTCATCAATACACATGATGTTGGCTATTGGTTTTAGAAACATATTCTTTATTATAAGCACATTTCCCTTTATTTCTCATATATAAAGATTTTTTTAACTTGAGAATTTTATCTGAATGATGGTTACACGGGTATACACATACGTAAAAATTATTAAGCTGTACACTTATAGTTTATGTACTTCATTAAATGTACATAATATATCAAAATTTTTAAAACTTTTATAAAGAAAAGAAAAATACTCATAAATAAATAAATTTATCAACTGCCTTTCTTATATCCGATGAGTTGATCATATGCATTTTATTCTTTGCCCTCCTGTTGTGATTTCAATATTATGATTTTACTGGGTGCTAACTAACGTGACAAAAATCATTTAATTTTCTTAGTTGACATCTCAATAGGCATTATTGCCTCGCTTACAGATGAGAAAGCTGATATTTAAAGTGTTTAACTAAGGTAAGAGTATAAATTTAAGAGCTTAAGTTTAAGCCTAAAGTAACACAGAATTAGGCTTTCAACTGTTCCTGCACTCTGGCATAAATCATCATTGTATGCTTGGCAGAAGCCTTGCTAAATTTTACTGGTCAGAATTGAGTCCCACTGAACAGAAAAATCAGCAACTAATTAGAATCAGAGGAAGAGACTCGTGTCTATCCGACTAAGGGCTATTTACAATCTTTAGGCTACCAGGACCAAGATGATTGTCCAAAGTCAAGGACATCAAACCAACTAATTAAACTAAGAATACAGTCAGGAACCTTTGACTATGTTGGAGTTAGAAACAAATTAATTATGTTTATGGGAATAATGGATTCCAGAATCAGGCCAACTTAAGGAACATTATACTTTAGGTTGACACAAGGTAATGAAGTCCAGGTAAATCGCTGGTCTTGTACTGGAGAGTACTTGCCATACCAAGTGTGTCCCTTTCCTCAACTTGACCTTAGAAAGGCAGGTTAGACCTTATGTATTTGATGTACCTAATTCCATGCAGGGACTTGATTTAAAGTCCCCATACTCCAAGCATAAGGTTTGGACTGAGATGAATCAAACTTCATTAGATCTTTGATATTTTTGAACAAGTACCTTACACTTTTAAGATCTCATTTTCCTCCATTGTAAAGTAGGAATAATAAAAACCACTTCATATGATTACTGTGAAAGTCAAAATAAAATAATATTTGTGAAAGCACTTAACAGAGTTCTCAGCACATACCAGATATTCAATTGCATTTATTTCTCTTTCTACTCCTTTCTCTCTATCCTCACGCACTCCCCATGCCCCGTTTCAGAGGGTAAGGGATCTGGAAATTTGAGTTAGCCACTTGGCCTCTACAGTGTCTCTGTAGAACTTCTAGCCCTCTTCCTGAGCAACCGCTTTCTCAATATTCCCCTACACATACCCTTCAGCTAAGTTAATTAGAAGAGATTTTGACATATATTAGGTTAATTTCTGCTTATATACCTATAGAAAACTATATATGGTTTAAAATGATTTCAAATCTTATTTATTTTTCTCATAAAGCCAAATTTGACTTTAATTTTCTTAACAAGCAAAACAGGCCACAAAGAGTTAAACTAATAAACGATGGAATTGGAGGAGGAAAGCAGAAAAAAGAAAACAAAATCAAAATGCTCTACCAATTTCAAAATAAGTTCGGAGTTTTCTTCATTATTTATTTTTAAAGACAGAAGTCAGATCAAGTCACTCCTCTATTGAAAATCCCCTATGACTTCCTATCTTAATCAGAGTAGAATCCAATATCTTTACTATGGCTTAAAAGCTCCAAATGATCTGGCTTCCAACCCTGTCCTGCAACACATTCATGCAGGCTTCTGACAACAGGGCCATAGCACTTGATGTTACAGCTCCTGAAGGCTCATCCCTGAGATCCCTATCTAGTAGGCCTACTCATCCACTTTTATTAGGTCTCTGTTTAAATATTACCTGATCAGAGGAGCATCCTCAGACCACTCTATTTAAAACAGGATGTTTGTTCACGCTTTGCTCACCCTACCTTGCTTTATTCTTTTTGGTTACAATCACCTCAAGACAAAATATTATATGTAAGTTTATTTATGTTCTGTCTCCCTCATGACTCTTTTGTTCACTGCTGTATCCTCAATACCTAGAACAGTCCTTAGCACATAATAGGTGCTCCATTCATATTTAATTAATCAGTGAATATTTAATTCATAAATATAGTATTGAGAATCTAAGTAGAGTGCATTAAGTTCTCATAAGAAATGTTAGAAATAAGTTCTCTTATTATAATTATTATTATTATATATAAAATATATTATAATATTATTATATTATATATAATTATATATATATTATATATATAATAATATATAATAATTATATATAATTATTATAATATTAAAATCTAAAACAAAAAAATAAAACACAGCTTCTACATGAGAAGTCATGACAGAGAGGGACAAGAATTAAAAAGTAGCTTAACATAGGGTGAACATGTAAAATGCCTATATATCAATATGTATATGTAGAAATGAATCACTTTGCTGTACACCTGAAACTACACAACATTGTAAATCAACTCTACTCCAATATAAAATAAAAATTAAATTAAAAAAAAAGAAATGAACTTAACCCATCACAAATTTCCTGGGTTCTAATTATTTAAAACCCTAAAATGTGCTATTTGTGAAGAGAAATATACAAAAATTATATGATTAACTCAGATCAGATAAAAGAGGATCAATATTAATATTACAAGTTATATGTTACTGCATTAAATCTGTTTAAAGAAATAATAAAAACAATTTTTAAAAACTGCAAGTAGTATTCAAAGGTGAAACATTTTGCACATTCAAAAAAGACCAATATATAGCCAATAATGAAGAGACACACACCAGTACACATATATAAGCTAAATAACATGACATAAAACGATACCACACAGTGGAAATTCAGTGGAATTAAGTGGAAGACGGACATTTTGAACTCATTCCTATTAGCATTTGACAGATCAACTAGATGAAATTTAAATAAGGATATGGGGAAAATGAACAGTATGATTAATGAACATATACCAAATTCTTCTTTCCACAAATAGGACAGCATAAATGACCAATAAGTCACAAAGAAATCTCAGTAATTCAGAAGAATAGAAATGAAACTAGGAAGTAATAGTGAAAGTTTAAAAAAAAAAAAAAGGCCAATACTTAGTCAAATAACAACTGTGTATTATCTTTGTGCCACCCTATAACATCCTAGACACAATATTCAGTCTCTTTGATGAGCAGACCACCAAACATGAGTGCCCACCAAACATTTCTTGTGGGAGCAACTTCCCAAAGGGCTTGGACAGGTTTGATAATGCACAACTCTACCTATGCCCCTAGCTTTCTTATCACATCAGCTACCACCATATTTGCTCTTCACTTCTTGGAATTCCAAATCTTTCCCCTATGTTAGGCAGAGAAGCTTCTCTCTTCCTGGGTGGACACCCAGGCCCTGGAGGATTCAGGTGCTAATCTAAGCACTTAGTCATAGTATATTTTTCCCAGCAAAGTCATGTTTCAACTTCAGAGGCAATCTGGTGCCAGCTGTTAGGTAGAAACATTTTTGCCACTGTGTTGTTACCAACATAGAAGACAATAAAACAAATCAGGAAGAATTAAAATTGTTTCTTCCAACTCTGGTGCCTACATGCTAATGGAGTTGAAACAGTATGCTCATGCCATTTGGATTTCTGGATCTTGGTGCTTCCTGTCAGTTAATTCATCAAAACCAGTGTAGTGGGAAGAAAATCTTGTCTAGTATGGTAGTGAAGAGCATAAGCCTTAGAGTTGGGTTTTTTGGTTTTGAGACTTAGTAGCTGTATGACCTCATACAAATTATCAATCCATCTGAACCTTATTTCCTTTGCCTCATGTAAAGAAGGAATAAATATATAACTTGTACAGACGTTTACAAATTAAACGATAGGCCCATACACCATTTTTTTTTTCTTACAAAGTCTCCCTTTTTATGCAAAATGGGGCCTGACAGGAACTCTTGTGAGAAATGCAGATTTGCTGGCCATAACTGAGACCCACTGAATCAGAATCTGCATTTTACCAAGACACTCAGGTGATTCTCATGTACACTGAAGTTTGCAAAAGAACTAATCTAGTCAATAACAGATGAGAAATGACAACAATTTCTTAAGGAAATTGCCCGTTTAATTTTTCATATACTAACATTTTATATGGTTTTTGCTCCTATGCTAATCAATACCCTTTTTTTTTTTAAACTAGGCAAACGTGGAAGTTTTGATTCCTTCGTGATCTTTAGAGACTTTCCTTCATACTGAAAATATTAATAATAAATGAAATGGAAGGAATGCCAGCCTATTCTCATCATGGTCTTTGTATGGCCCTAGTTTTTTCTCCAGACCACCTCCAGCTTTGGGAAAATGTGCCCATTGTCAAAAGTCAGGAGATGGAGACAAAGATTAACACTGAAATCTTTAGAAAAAAATTATGTCTGTTTGCAGTTGCATGACACTTCACCAAGCTTTTCTAGAACACTGTTCTCAAGCTCTAAAAATATAGATTAATACATTCACTTGTAAAGTTTTGAAAACCAAATGAACACTGTATGGAAAAGTTCCTAATGCAATGCCCAGCATATAATCAGTGCTCAAGAAATGTTAGTCATTTCCCTTCCTGTTCATGCTTGCTCTGTTGTAATTATCTTTTAAATGCCTATATTCCATATTAGGCTGTGAACATCAGAGGGATGGAATTTATTTCTTTTAGATATCTAAGTCATAAATACAGGACCTTCCACATAATTTATCTATAATTATAGATAATACATAATTTCTGTCTTTAGCTATTTTTCATACATTTATGTAAACCAGGACCAAAGACTGATTGAAAGATTCATTTATGGAATTATTAGACAAGTAATTATTGTGCAGCTAAGAGGGATGATACTTATATATCTCATATATTATCTCACAACAGAATGTAAAATTAAATTGTGATCAAGTGCTGTAAAAGGTACACGGTGCTCTAAGAATGTAGTAGGTGAGAAAACTGTTAGAATAAGAACAGCTCAGCAAGATTCTGTCTTCTTGGCATGTTTTCCATTGGTCTAGCATGTCACTATCTTCTACTATGGTCTGATTTACTTTTTTTGGATTTTTTCTTAAGTTGGAAAATCTTCTGAGGCACTGCTTCCAGAAGGCCAGTGTTCAAATGAACCACTAGTGAGAAGATTAGGTGTAGAGAGATGGATAAGGCCGCTAGTGTCTTCCTTAGCCCTCTTCTATTAATTAACATATTGGTACTGATTATCCTGTCAGAATAGTTTAGAGGGCTTCCCTTGTGGCGCAGTGGTTGAGAGTCCGCCTGCCGAGGCAGGGGACACAGGTTCGTGCCCCGGTCCGGGAGGATCCCACATGCCGCGGAGCGGCTAGGCCCGTGAGCCATGGCCGCTGAGCCTGCGCGTCCAGAGCCTGTGCTCCGCAACGGGAGAGGCCACAACAGTGAGAGGCCCGCGTACAAAAAAAGAATAGTTTAGATACTGTCACTTCGGGAAGACAATTGAGTCACAGAACAGTTGAGTTCAATGATATTTGTGACATAAAGGAGGTTCAAATCCCCAGGTAGATGGGGGATACTCTGAGCTCACCCAGCTAAGGAACCTGGGCGACCCCAGTCAGGCCATTAATCCTTCCACAAGGAGGACACAGGTTTCATCACATTGCTGAGTGATTATGTCAAAAGAAAACACTTCATTTTACAATTTTAATTATACTGAAATTTTTTAAATCATCTCCAGCTGATAACCATGGCTTCCTGCATCTATAATCCCCCTGTATGCTAACACTACTTTTAAATTTGCGATTCTGTTTGCAGTCCACAAATGACGAAGAGAAGTGGTTGGTACTCAGCGAGTTAGGGAATTTGCTCATAGGAAGCTCCTGTTGAGGAATGACGGACTGGGGATGAAGCCAGGCCTTTTCGCGCTCCCCCAGTTGATGCCCTACCTGTTCCTGTAGTAGTACTGATGTGCTACAGTCGTCGACCGAGCTTGCAACCGGGCTAACGTGGCCATAGCCTCAGCGCGCCAGCTGCACCACTGGAGTTACTCTGGGTCTCCTAGGCAACCGGGCTAAACCATTCCGCTGGTCCCGGGGGTTCAACTTTTCGTTGACTTTACATTTTCTCCCTCACACTGTTTCAGTTTCCGGAAGACTAGAAAGAAAAATTAAGAAATTTTTCTTATGAAAAATTTCAAATTATTGGCTTCTATATCTTCTGCGAGCAAAAGGAGGAGACCCTCGGAGAAGGAAGCTGGGGTGGGGGCGGGGAGGAGAACTAATGGTTGCTCCCGGCATCCGGTTTCCGCCTCCAGTCGGCTTCCGGAAGCTCAGCTCAAAATGCTGAACTGCTCCTGGGAAGCCGCTGGTGCTGTGGCAGTTGGAGTCTGTTCTCGGGCCTGAGGCTCGAGGCCAGGCTCCTGGGTGTCGTTAATGTTCGGGGCCGCCGGGCGCCAACCGATCGGAGCTCCAGCCGCCGGGAACAGCTGGTGAGGCTGGCGGCCCAGGGGATGGGAGATCTGGAAAGGGTGTGATGGCCGGAGGCCGCTGGACCTGGAATGGAAGGGGGAGGGAGTTGCGATGGATGATCTGAAGACCTTTAGGCCTTGCTCTCACTCGTGCCTGGGATGGACGCAATTTGAGGAAGGCGTTGAGGTGTGTGCTAAAGATTTGCGAAGGAATACAGTTAATGCTTGCTGATGGCTTGTCTACCACGCCACGATAATTGAGGCGTGAACCTTTCTGTACTCCAGGAGCAATTCATTTCCTCATTGATTGTTGACAAGACGAGGGTACAGAAGAATGTATCTTAATATAGGCCTTATTTCCTCATTTGCCTTTTTAAATTTACTAGATTATCCCAGGTGTTTTGGAAGATCAAATCCCAGAAATCTAGACTCCTGGAAGTTCAGTAGTGGAGGAGACTTCGCCCTCCTACCCCGGGTTTTTGGAGTAGTAGTAACCTACCAGTTTCTGCCCCTTGAACGTTCCATTCTAGTTCAGATAAGATGTGCATGGGGTGTCCCTTGAGCACATGTAAATATCAGGATTAAATTTGGAGTTCGACTACAGTATCATAGCACCAACGCCACTTTAGAATAATAAACTGCTTTGACTTGTCAGGGTGCTTTCACAAATACACACACTTTACCTTTATGACAGCCCTATGCTAGGAGATGATCAGAGGCACAGAATAGTTAAGTGACTTGTCCAGTGTTGCCATGCATCCTTTAGTCCTAGAGCTAGAAGCTGGGTTTTGGATTTCTAGTTGAAAGCTCTGTAATTCCGGTCTTGTTTTTCTCCCAAACCCTTTTCCTCCAAGTCTACCTAAGACTAACAGTGAAAGAAGCAAAATTTCCACTGACTGGCCTCAAACGTAAAGTGTTGAACAACAGGTGAAATGCAGCTGTAATATGTCTGTCCATTCCTAGATCTGCAGCAAATGAGAATATGGGGGATTCTAGTAGACTGTGATCTGAAGAATTTCTTTTGCATCACCTATCACTGAAAAGTTAAAAGAATATCTTGCCTAAAATGTTTTGAATGAGATCATATCATCCTGTAGTTCATTTTATAATGAATATAGACTTGTTTATGCTCCTTTTTAAAAAATTGTCTTAGTTGAAATATAGTTGATGTACAATATTGTATTAGTTTCAGGTGTCCAGCATTGTGATTCAGTATTTTTACAGATTATACTCCATTGAAAGTTATTACAAGATAATGCGGAGGGGCAAATTAGGGGCATGGGCTGAAGACATACAAACAACTATGTATAAAATAGATTAGCAACAAGGATATACTGTATAGCACAGGGAACTATAGCCATTATCTTGGTTATGCTCCTTTTAAATGCTCACATCCTGTGAGAAAAATCAGTGCCACTAGGGATGCTACTACTAAGCAGTTATTTGGTGCCGGGTTTTAAGTACATGTATCATCTCTTGTAAGTTTTTTGAGGTAGGTGCTATTATTTTTCGCATTTTAGAGGTGGTGAGACAGGAGCAAATGTAGTTTAAATATACACCCAAGTATCATATTTGCAGTATGATTCCAGTATATCTAAAAAAAAAAAATTCTTAACTCTCCTAGCATACTGCCTATGTGTCCGAATGAGATTCCATATCACAAGGAGTATATAAACCGGAAAGTATATGCCCAGATTCGTTAACCAGGCTAGAATTCCTGATGTATCTAACTCCCATCTTGAGTTCAACTTTTTCTCCAATGTCCGGGATGGTTTTTCAATTTTCAGGCACCACATGGGTAAATGTAGATGATTCCTTTCTTTCTTAATAGTTTGTTAAAAGGTAGAACTGATATATTATTTTATAATTTAAAAGCCTAAGGAAGAAAAGTTTTATACAATTAAATAATAAAAATTCTATGTTTTTTGTGTGTCAGGAAATATGTTTTTTGTGCAAGTTATTATATAACTTTAGTTATTTAGTTAACTAGTTAGTATATAACTAGTTATTATATAGTTCATATTATATTTTTATAAAATCTTTATAGCTGGGAATGTCTACTCTTCCTGCCACCTCATTCACATACAATTTTGAAAGTAGGGTCCAAAAAGTATCTATTTTGGTACTTAAAATGTTAACCTGCCTTTTAAAATTTGAGTCATTTAATGGACAAATCACATTTAGAATTTTGACACACTTTATTACTTTTTACTTTATTAGTGCTTTATATTTAAAGTCAATTTCTGAGGGTTTTTTTTGGGGGGGAAAGATTTTGAAGGTTGAACTGAACAGATTTTTAAAATTAGTTCTTGATAATGAAACTATTGAATCATTATTGATCTACTGAGCTATAGTATCTATTTATTTCACTTTATGTGGCTTTGCTTTAAAAGAAAGCCCATTACAAATAAACTATTGATTCTGGACCTTTTCTTCTACCATTTCATTTCTATTTGCTATTTTGATTTTATTTAGGTCTGGAAAACTGCATAGTGAATATGTGCTTTTTAAATAACTTTTTTTTGTTGTTTTTTGGCCTTTTGTCTTGAACTCAGTTTCATACTGTCAGGTTTGTCTGAGTCAGGTTTCTGTAATTTGAAATCTGGATTGTTCAAATTTTCAGTCAAGTCATATATTTCCTTTGTTGTTTGTTCATTCATTGTCATTGATTGGTTTGTTCATCCAGCAGACTTTTTTAAAACATCTGTTATGTGCCAAGCATTATGCTAGGTACTTGTAATTAATATTCAGTTGCCTTCATTCTCATTCCTATTCTAGGAATTCAGAATATATTCAAAAATATTGAGTAGTCACCATGTGTAGGCAATGCGTGAGACTTATTTCCTAAATATTAGAAGGTTGCCTAGATGCACTTTAATATTTGCTTGTTAACAAGAATTGTTCTGAATTATTTTTTAGGCTTTACGTTATTTGTTTTAGACTTTGACTTTATTTCCTTAGACAGTTTTTTATTCAATAGTTTACTTTTTGAAAGTGTTTACAGTATAAGGAAAGAAGTTTGAATGACTCTTGAAGTTGTTAAATGAAAAAAAATCAAAAGAATGATCTTCACATTTAAATAATGAATGAGCTGCCTTATTAGATCACTATTTGGAAAACAGAAATAGAAAATCACTGTTTGGAAAGTAGAATTAGATTTTTTTTTTTGGTAAAGCCATGTATGAACTGCTTTTTGTCACATTGCTAGGGTAAGGAGGAAAGAAAGCTTTCTGGGGGTTCCCGTGGTGACAGAAGTGACAAAGTAGTGGCTGCCAGCAACACCTCTAGTTGAGTGCAAGTCAGTAGAACTTTTGCTCCCATGATGGGAAATGAGTTTATCTGTTTGGTGGCGAACCTTGTGGCTCTTAACTTGGAAGGATGATATCCTTTCATCTTTTTTTTTCTTATATCTGTATATTAATTATTAGGATAGGAGTAGGTCAAATACACAGCATTAATTTTTTTTTAACCTGAGATTTTTGGGTTTGTTTGTTTTTTAATCGATAAAAGTCTTTAAGGAAGTGCTTAAATTTCTTGAAATTCTATGAAAGATTTTTACAAATGTCTGTTTACTCCTCTCTCACCGTCATTCAGAGAGGTTCAAGAACTCAGAAAAGTTGATGGTCTTAGCTTTTATTTTGACATACTCAGGATTCATAGTATACTTTGTACCTTAAAAGAAGAATGATTTGATATTTCAATAACAGTTTCCTCTTATTTGTGTGTAGAGGTTGTTGAAAGATGAAATAACTGCTCTCACACATAAGTACCCATTCTTATCCTCACAGAATCCCTACAAGATAGTCATACACATTTTTATGATGAAGAAACAGAATCAAAAGATAAGTAATTTGTCCAAGGTCCTCTGGCTGATGACTATAGTATAATTTAGCTTCCAAATTCTTGCTTTGACTCTTAAAGCTCATGTTCCCTACAGTTTCCTCCCAGCCTTTCTTTCCCCCTAGTGAATTCTATTCCATATTTATTGCCTAGTGTCAATGTAAAGTTATAATTAATCATTTGCATGTTTCAGAATAAGATAGGTTCCCCAACCCCCATGCTACTTTTTTAAAAGAGAGAGAAGATTACTTACAATTAATGGTTTATATTGATATGTCAAGGAATTTCTAAACTAGCCCAAGTGTTACCATTTAATGTTAGAGTTATTCTTAATTTCCTATGATCTGTCCCAAAATACATAAATAGAGAAAACTGAAGATGTAATCTCTTAATAGGTTACTAGACTGAGATAAAGACTTGTTTGAACAAATAATATTACCATTAAGGAAGGAAACCTGTAAATTCCTATGAGCAGCAGAAATCTTAATCAAACTTTAGAACATTCTTATGAATCATATTTTGTTAAATTAGTCATAAAATTTAGCCCTTGATGTGGCATCTTTAAGGCTCATCATTTGCCTGTTTAGTCTCCCACGGTCATGGTCTACAGTATTATGTGTTCATTTTAATCTGTTTGGCTATTTGCTATATACTTTTAGGACCAACCAACCTTTCCTATCTTAAGTAAAAGCTAACATGAATATCAAGGCATGCTAATTCCAAAACTATTTTCTTCTTAAGCTTGTGGTAGTAATAGTATATATTCATCAGCATAGTTCTTGACTATGTACTGTTGGTTCAGTGTTTTAGTACTCACTGAATTTTTATTCATACAGAGTCTAACACGTAAATCGTTATTCCCTTAAATTTTTGAAGCCAATTGAACAGTTGTATTTATTAATAGGTACCTTTTAGCACTCCACTCCTAAAATTACTTAACTTTGTAGAAGATGTAATCTTTTACAGAGATGAAGATGTGAATTTTACCATGTACGAGGTGGTAAAGAGTTTAATTTTTTTTTCCTCAGCTAGATATGTGAAAGCTGTAGTCAATTACCCTTAAGGTATATCTGGAAGATTTTTGTTTTATAATGAACTTGGTGGGTTTATTCAGTAGACACATAGGTGCATCCTCTTGTTACAGTTATTTTATCGGTATCCAGAAAAGGAAATTATTCCCTAATTTTCCTATATATGCTATATTTTTCCCTTCTAGGAATAGTAGTTATTGCCAATACGGGCTTCAAAAAAGTAATAATCATTGACAAAATGGTTAGTTGTTGGTTATTGGGGGGGAATTTGTTTTCTGGGCTTTCTTGGACTTTAACTCCTGCTATGCCTGCCTCTACATTGTTGACTCCCTTTGAGGCCCTTGGTTCTTTGGTCATCTTGTCAGTTCTTTGAGGACATAGGAGCAGTAACTTAGGACTAGGCTTCCTGATTCTTCTTCCTTGAACCAAAAACATTCAAAAAAACCCTTAAACTCAGTGCAGTGTTTTCTACATTAACTCATCTTCCTCACTCTAGAGCATACATTGTTTAGGAAGCCCTTTTCTGAATTAATTAGAACTCGGTGTTAAAGGAAGCCAAGGAGAGAAATTCACTCATTTTACTGGATGTTTAATGTTGCCTGGAGGAGGACAAACAAACAAACAAACTTGACCTTTGGCCAAATATTCTTACCTGAAACTGGCATATCAATTTCTGGGTTGATCATACATTTTATAGATTGCTCAGCATAATATAATACCACCTGAAAAAACAAAATGCTTATCTATTCAAGTCATTTCCTTTTACAAAATCCAACTTTATATAAAGAGTGGGACTGTAATTTTGTTCTATTCATTTGGACTAGCTTAAGAAAACGATTAGTGAAGTGTTCTCTTAGACATTATACTCAGTGCAAACTATTCCCAAAAGGTTTCATTTCCATTGGGTTCCAAATGAAGAGAAATTATTTTATAAATGTGAATATAAAACTTACAAATTAGCTAAGTGGTAATTCACTGGATTTTACTATAATTCAGTCTTTAAAACTATGGTTGCTTAATAAACATAGATTTTTGTACAGAAAAGTTAACATATTTCCAGTTTTCGCCTCCAGTAAGAAAGGGCTTATTTAGGAAAATATCTTTAGGATAAAATGTTTCCGGGCAATGGTCTTCAGTAACTGCCAAGGCAAAGGAAATAAATGAGCTATTGATCATGTGATGGTCTGTTACAATGACTATTTCTGTGAAGCTTGTTGACGCCAGTTTTACCTGAAGGTGTAAGTGAAGCAGCTTGACTAGCTGTAATAGTACTGGCTCATTTACAGGGGTTTTGGTTGAGATTGACTTGCAGGACTCTGGTGAGTTGAAACTAAAGGGGAAAAAGTGATTTGAACTCTGAATGTCACTTAAATGTATTTTTTCTGTGTTTTTATAGGGATTTTTTTGAAAAGCCTTTTAAAGTAGTTTTTTCGTTGATTCATGTTTGAATCACATCATGGAATAAATTAGATTCTTCTAGTTAAAATACTTTTTATTTTCTCTTAAGAAAATCAATATAAAATCAGATAAGGCTGGCACAATTTTAATAATGTTATAAAGAAATTTTGCTTTCATTTTTAGTAATAGTATTGGTTATATTTGGTTAAACTGCATTAGTCACAGCAGTATAATGAATTAATTTAAATGAAATTAATGAATAGTATCAAATTTCAGTAGATTAAATCTGATGTGCTAAGCTTCTTCTAATGTTAGGACCATTACATTTTCTCTTCTAAAGTAAAGCACTAAAGTTTAACTTCCAAAATAACCTGCAATTTTAGTTGGAGATTATATTCATGCATTGAGTTAATTAATTTCATATTACTATTTAGAACCAGTCATTCACCCATTGATAAGAAAACTATTTCTTCAAAAAGTAAATTCCTCCAGAACCAGGTGATACTGAGTCTTCCTTTAGACAAAGGATCTTTATTGTAGTACATGTTAAACTGGCTTCCAGTGAATTTTTTTAAAGGTACAGTATTGTTTTCAGAGATAATAATTCTCAGACTATGTTTCCTCCAAAGAAGTAGTGTTAAAGGAAAAAAACAAAATATTCACTGCAATAAACGGAAAACAAAAAAGGCAATTATTAACATTTAGGTATTGAAATAAGATTCATTTGGCTTATCAATGTAGTTGGAATTGTAGCCCTTGTATTGGCTTAATGCTAATTCCTATGTGATGCATATTTCTCTTCATCAAATTCAGTGTTCTGAAACCCGAGTAACCTTTTAAAGGCAAAAAAAAAATTTTAGCGGCCCTCCAGAGTTCATTTATAATATATATATTTGAATCACCATGTTTTTGAAAAATGTTTGTCTATGTAGACTTTTTGTTTATTCATTCAGAATGTCTAAGGAGATAGATCTGGAAAATACAAACCCACATTAACTGAAAGACAATGTCCTATTACTTAATTGCTCACAGTGTGCATTTTACTGAGGACTACATCACTGGTTCTTTTCGACTCACTTTCACCACCCAGCTGCCCAGTGCCTTATGTTGATTCAGGTCTCCCATCCCTTTTTTCTGTTCAGAAGAATACGATGCTTAACTGTGAGTCATCAGCTTTACATAGATGCGTATTAAATCTGTCTCAACAATAAATAGTATCCCCTGCTGCTAAATCAATCATAAATAAAAATGCAAACCAGAAACTGGACTTGTGTAGCTGTTCTTGGCTATAGTTGGGTGAGCATTCAGGCTCGGGAACCAGATTGCCACAGTTTGAATCCTGATTCTACCACTTCCTACGTGTGTCACTTTGGGCAAGCCTACCTTAACACTCTGTTTCTGTGTATTTCTGCTACCACCTTATAGGGTTATTATGTGAAAATGAAATGAGGTAATGCATATGAAACACTTAGAAATGAGCCTGGCACATAATAAATACTCAAGTGTTGGAAGCCTAATGTGTGTTTTGTATTATAAGTGTTAAATCCAGTTGAATCACACGTGTGTTTGTTTTCAAGTTATCATTAAAATGAAAAGATCAAGTTGAAAGTCGTTAAAGGGAACTTGTGAACACCTGAAATTATAGACTATAAAGATTGTATGTAGACCAGGGGTCAGCAAACTATGGCTGGCCATCACTTGATTTTGTAAATAAAATTTTATTAGAACATAGCCATATCCATTCATTTCCGTATTTCTTATGATTATCTTGGCTTTACCATGGGAAAAGCTGAGTAGTTGTGACAGACATCTAATGGCCTGTGGAGCCTACAATATTTTCTACTTGGTCCTTTATAGAAAATTTGCCTACCCCTGCTATAGACTCTAGAAACTATACAGTCCTTTATAATCGAGAATATTTTGATCCTAGGTGCTTCTAGAACTCAGTTTAAGAAATGATTGTTCATGATCTTCATAAGAACGGTGCATATTTGAATTACCTGTAATGTTTAAAAAATAAAATCATGTGTCTGGGCCCTGTTGGGTTTGGAAAGGACCCATATAATTTACAAAGGTTCCCAAAGAACACTAATGTTTATCCCTGCTGACTAGTGGATGATTTTCTCACATAGTTCAGTTTTTTGCTTTTTGTTTTTGTAAGGCCTAAGAGACTGCTTCAGAGTAATGGTAAGAAAAATGATGGGCCATTTTAGATCAGTGGGGCTCCAGGTTGAATACGAACAGAGTTTCCTCTGCACTCGGTTGCGAGATTAGTGTGGTCTCAATATATGCCTAGCGTTTGGTTAAATTTTCTTTTCACATATATTACAAACCTTGAATGTAGCTGCCTATCTTTCCGTCTGCCTCGCATGTCATGGCAGTGACTGGGTAGAGCATGTGGTGAGAAAAAGTTTGTATGTTTCCTTGTTTCCTTAGAAATTAGTGTGTGTGTGTGTGTGTGTGTGTGTGTGTGTGTGTGTGGTGGAGGGGGACTGAGAAAGTTCTCTTTACTCTGTACACCTGCTCTGAAAACTGGCTTTAGGAAAAGGACAGGAGTAGACTAAGGTATGGTGATTTAAGCAGAAATAACTTTTCCATAATTAGACAGTAAAAATATAAAATCCCTGGGCTCTTTCATTGCTGATATTATGCTTACTCTATCTTGAAGTAATTCCTGTGTTTAATAAAAGCACTTATACAAGAAAAAACTTAAAAGTGAGTCAGAATATTTGGAACTGTAATATCTTAGATAGGAAAATTAAGCAGCTTTTACACAGTTCTTTATAATAACTATTCATTCTAGTCAGATTTAGAATGAGTTGTCTGCTGCAATAAACCAGGTTAATACGGTTGACCCTGACTATTTAAATTTTTTTTTCTTTCTTTAAAAAAATGTAGGCATTTCAGTCGAACCATGGAAGAACTGGTTCATGATCTTGTCTCAGCCCTGGAGGAGAGCTCGGAGCAAGCTCGAGGTGGATTTGCCGAAACTGGAGACCATTCTCGAAGTATCTCTTGCCCTCTGAAACGCCAGGCCAGGAAACGGAGAGGGAGAAAACGGAGGTCGTATAATGTTCATCACCCGTGGGAGACCGGTCACTGCTTAAGTGAAGGCTCTGATTCTAGTTTAGAAGAACCAAGCAAGGACTATAGAGAGAATCACAATAATAATAAAAAAGATCACAGTGACTCTGACGACCAAATGTTAGTGGCAAAGCGCAGGCCATCGTCGAACTTAAATAATAACGTTCGAGGGAAAAGACCTCTCTGGCATGAGTCTGATTTTGCCGTGGACAGCCTTGGGAACAGAACTCTGCGCAGGAGGAGGAAGGTCAAGCGCATGGCAGTGGACCTCCCGCAGGACAGCGCTAACAAGCGGACGGTGACCCAGCCCCTCGAAGGCTGTAGAGATCAGGACATGGACCATGACAACAGAGCTTACCAATGTCACGAGTTTACCAAGAGCAAGGTCAAGAAGAGGAAATTGAAAATAGTTAGACAAGGACCCAAAATCCAAGACGAAGGAGTAGTCTTAGAAAGTGAGGAAACGAGCCAGACCAATAAGGACAAAATGGGATACGAAGAGCAAAAAGTCTCAGACGAACTCATGAGTGAAAGGTGACTTTCCTATTCTCTAAATATAAAAATATGTCTCCACTGTTTGCCGTTGAATGTGTTTCGGATTTTAATTCTATTTTAAAATAATCATAAGTTATAATAATGGTAGTGATATTACCGTTTAACCGTGGTTATATTTACTTATAATTTATGATGTTTAGCACAAAGCAAAATTGCTTATCTGATCTATGAACAGTCTTTTTGATTGTGTTATAATGACTTAATTTTCAGCTACAAAGAGAAAAGGAAATGGATTTTCAATGGGAAAGAATGCTTTTGAATAACAGCACATTTATAACTGTTAGAATTGCACTTATAATTATTTACTTGTTTAATTATAGAGCTCTAGCCGCCGGTGCTTTTTAGTGTCACAGTTCATCAGTTTATTCTGATTCCTGAGAATAAAAGTGGATACCACTTCACTGTGAGTGGCTAGATATTTTAAGAAGTCTGTAGACTGCTAGGAATTCTGATCACTTATGAACTGTAAAACCCAATTTATAGTCTAGAAGCTCCTGATCTTGTCATTAGACAAATGGGAGAAGCAGTAATCCTTTGGCAGTTAGTCTAATCTGTCCATTCTAGAAAAGAGGTATACCACAATGATAGCTGTTAAGGACTGTTTTGACACCTTCAAAAGGTAAGTGATCACTTTTCTTTTACACAGAACTAATGTTACCTGCAGGAATGAGAAAACGTTGACACTGTTCATCCTTTTAAGCATGTCGTTGAAATCAAATGCACAACTATGGTCAAGAAAAAAATATTCTTTAAAAATGGTCTGGGAAAGAGTATTTGATTTTTAATTGGTAAGATTGGCAACATTTTAATCATGTGGATTGTGAGCTATGGATCTCATAGGCGTATATATATATATATATATATTTTTTTGTCTTTCCCCTTGTAAATGTGGTTACAGGTATGCGTAGGACCTGGTATAAGTTTATAGAATGGACCTTTTATTAGAGGTGGTTTGCTATTTATGTAATTTTCCTAAAGAACTAAAATTTACATAAATGTTTCAGGGAGGTTTTGAGAAGTTTATGGTACCTGCTTTTCTTCCAAGAAAGTTGTCATCTTTGTACTGGAATGAGAATTATTTGTATGCAGGTATTGGGCCATTGTGACTGAGGACCATCCAGCTTGACTTGAAAGTAATTATCTTGCTTAGTTGCTGGGAGGGAGGGTGTGTGGCAGCTGAGATAGATCCTCAATTCTGTATTATTCACAGATTACCTGCTTTCTGGATTGATTGTGTAAGCCCCTTCTCTTATTGATGTCTTCCTTTTATTGACAGACTGGACTAGAAATGAGATAAAATTCTCTTCATTTCTATTCATTGTAAAAATATTTGAGTATTAGGTGCCATCAGGCTACCCAGCAGTCAACAGGCTAAGTACAAATTTTCAAAAAGGATGTTTTCACTCTTGAATAAATTAAATTTATTTCCTCATATTTTAAACTTACCTATACAGCTATTCTTTGTGGTCACTTAAGAGTTAGGTGCATATTCCCTCTGTGGGAAGATTGCTAAATATTTAAAGTATCTTCCCAACAAGAATAAGCATTTTTTGAGACCACTTCCAAAGCTTTCCTACTATAAAAAGCTATATATTGCCTTGGAACTGATTTATAGATAAGAACGGAACTACTTCACTCTGTGTGTGTGATTTAACACACATCTGAATAACTGCTGTTTACTGTTCACCACTCATGGTCCCAAGACAAATAAGACAGCCCCGGTTCTCTTCAGCCTCATAACCTGGAATAGCCAAACAAGCAAATGATGAAAAAGAAATGTGCTGAGTGGAAGGTACTGGTGAGGGAAAACTTCCTAAAGAACTGTGACTGAAAGCCTTGTTCAGATATCGAGGAGTTAAGGCGGATCATCCCAGGTAGAGGGAATAAGTTATGCAGAGACATGGTTGTGAAGCAAGTGCTATGTATGTGGGAAAGTATAGGTAATGTAACTGCATTACATAAGGTGGGAGCGGAGGCTACAGCAATAATTGTGTTTTGAAGGCCTGTGTGCAATGGTAGTTTGGATTTCATCATATAAGTAATGGGAAGTCAGTGAAGAATTTTTAGTCAATTAGATTTATATTTTATCAAGATACCTGACCTTGACAACAGTGGCTCATCTAGTTTTGGCTGACCTCCAGTCCATCCTTAAGAGGGAGGTGAATTACGGCAGCAGTAGTAGAGGACAAAAAAAT
Source organism: Monodon monoceros (assembly GCF_005190385.1). Lineage (NCBI taxonomy): Eukaryota > Metazoa > Chordata > Mammalia > Artiodactyla > Monodontidae > Monodon > Monodon monoceros. Next base: position 15,819,213 of record NW_021703774.1, on the reverse strand, counting down.
ATATAGGAGCAGTTTTAAGAGTTGGAATAAGTGGAAGGTTGGCTGCCTATATTTTTGGGAGGATGAATGAGAAAGAGGAATCTCAGATGATGCACAGGTATCAAGAATAGAAAATATAGGAAATGAACAGATTGGGGCAGGGGATTGGGATTGGTATCCATGCATTAATTCAACAAGCATTCATGGAATATATTCTCCTCTAAATACTGTGCTATAAAAGTCATACTAAAAAACAGTGGGAAGAGGTGTCCTTGAAGATAAGCCATAATGACCCTCAGCTCCTGAAAATGGAAAGCCTTGCTTCTGTTTAAGTTCTTGTTCTGATTTATTGTACCCACTAACAACTACATGATATACTTGGAGCAACTAGCTAGATGTCAATTAGATGAAATGTAAATAAGGAAGCATGTTGTTTAAAACACGTGTAAAAACATCTCAAAGTAGGCCAAGGATCGTTAAGGGCTAAGAGCTGATCTTAGAGAGGGAATTCTGATTTTCTTGTATCTTTAAGAAGAACAGCAGAGAAGAGAGAGGAGATAGGGATACCTCTTGGAGAAAGGACATAAACAAAAGGACCAGAGATGGGGATGGGAAGAATTTAAGTGGGAGCCCATCCATGGAAAGCCTTGATGACTAAATTTAAGCCTATAAATCTGAGGAAATAATTTAAGAATATTTTTTGAATTTAATTTTTTTATACAGCAGGTTCTTATTAGTTACCTATTTTATACATAAGAATTTTAATAGACTTTTTTTTTTTTACACACAGACATATATGCACCTGTGTGTTTTATAAACTTTCTTTTAGAATAGTTCTAGATTTACGGAAAGCTTGCAAAGATAGCACAGTTTCTGTATACCCTGTTTCCATACATCCTACACCCAGCTTCTCCTATTAGTAATATCATCCGTTTACTATGGTACATTTGTCAGAACTAATGGGCCAATGTTGACACATTAACAGAAGTCAATACTTGATTAGAATTTCTTTTGTTTTTATTTACTGTCCTTTTTGTGGTCCAGGATACCATAATATTTTTAGTCAACCAGTTATGTTTTGAAAAGATGAAGCTGGCTATGTGTAGAATAGATTAAAGGGGGTAAATCTGAACTCAGAGAGATTGGAAGACCATTGAAAAAAAAAAATAAATAAAGGCACATAGATTCACAGCCCTTTATCTGCAAATCTGAATCCTGAAAGCTGTGAAAAACTAATTAATTTGTGGCCAGACCTAACTTGACCTGTATTTAACATGGATATTCCTTCATTTAATTGAAAAAATATATTAATATGTTTGATTATGAAGTGCTACCCCAGACTCCTCTTAGGCATTTTAGAATGTACCTTTCTAAAGTGTAAAAATGTATGGATTTTAAATAATTTTGCCTCGAGGGTTTCAGAAAAAGAATTTAACCCAAGGTGTGTATGTTAAGGCCCTTTATTAGAGTTGTGTTGATGAGGGCGGACCAGAAAGCACTACTCAGTCACAGAGAAAAAAAAAAATCCATAGTAGTTTGGTCAGCTAAATAGCAGAAAGATTCTGAAATGTTTTTAATAGTCTAACACCACTATGTATAGAAGAGCATACCTGTTTGTAAATAAGAAAATATGTATTGATATGATGCTTTTAAAAACTATTGTTTTCTTTCCTTAACATATGTGCAGGATAGTTTCGTACATTCACTTAATTTGAAGAAAGTTAAAGAAAAAGGTACTAATTCAGTTTCTTGGGAGAATGTGCCACTTAAATTTTTATACTTTTTGTTTATATTTATTTTTTAAAAATCAAACAATCTGAAATGATATTTTGTATTCAGAAAAAGTATGTGGATTTAGAATTTCATCTAGAATTTTAATGCTGAACTCCCAATTGAAATATTTTAAAACAGATTAGGATGCTTTTTTTTTTTTTAAACTAAGATTACAGAATTCTCCCTGTTGATGGAAAAGTATTATAACTTAAAAATCACCAATTTCCTGATTGGTTAGAATTAAGAATTACAGTAAAAAGAAAGTACATGAGAATTTTTAAGAACATCACTCAATATTGTTTAAAAACTAAACCCCTTATTATCTGACCTTGTCCTTATGGTTTTTTTAACTAACTAGACTCTCATATAAGCATCACTTCTGATAAAACTAAGTGACAGTTTAATTCATGTCAGTTGAATATTTACTATTTATTTTCATTTATATGTTAAGTTTGACTCTGTATCATACTCTCCAACTTCTGTGGAAATAATAAGAACCTGTTATTTTTGTATACTTCCTCCTTAATAATTGGCAATATTCATTTTCTGCTCAGAGAGACCTTAGCTTTGATTTAATGGATTGTTACCATTGTAAACTTCTTTCCTCCTTGCCAAATAATAGAGTTGTTGGGAATTCTTAAGTAATGTCTCTTCTGGAATATTTGCAAATATGGTTATGAAAAGTAATTCTATCCCAGGCCCTTGTATTTATTTCATGTGCTGAAGAAAGGCTGAGCCTGCTTTTGATTGGGACTTTCCCCATTTTATTGCGCAGTGGTGTTCAGGGCTCAAGCTGAATTGCCTGGAATAAGAAAGGAGCAGTAAGCATTTGATGAAAGCAGATAATAAAGTGCATCAATTGTGTCAGCACCTCGTTGCAGTCACATCTGGCTTGCTGTCAGAGTCCCATTAGATTCCTGTGGTTTTATGTGCCAAAAATAATATGCTCTGTAGTTAATGGAACCGAGATATTTGCAGTTTGATTAAAAAAAATCATCTTATTTTCTTTCAGATCTTTGTCAGGCTTAAGTTCCATCTCTGAGCTGCCATGTCTCTTTAAAATTTGACAACTGAGAGATCAATTGTTCTTTTGATCTGTTTTTTTTTTCTTTTCCCTTATTTTAGTGAATCCAGCAGTCTCAGCAGCACTGATGCTGGTTTGTTTACCAATGATGAGGGAAGACAAGGTACTGAGATGCTATTTTTTTATCTCTTTGCGAAAAATGCCTTCATTTTTAAGTTGTGCTTATTACTAGTTGTTTCATAAATTGATGACTGCAATCCATTTACCTTAGTGCAATCCACACACTGCTTAGTGGGCTGGGGTTTAATTATCTCCAAAAGCTAGTCTGTGGAGCTAATAATGTTAAGGAAGGATTATCTTCCTTGAGAAAGCTTTACATACCTCAAGTCTTTTCAATTTTGTCTCTTTTAGCAAGTTCACAAGACCCTGGTTCTCATTCTCCACCTGGTTCCAAATGTATTTAATTCTGTTTAAGCATTAATAAAGGTGGATTTGCAAGTCATTTGTCATTTTTATTCAGCTGTGACATTTATTCATCCTATCCAGTTTGTAAGTAATTAGACCATTTTCCTGAATTCAATATTGTACACTGTTAAACAGTAATGTCTTTCAACTTACATCTTTCCCATCTTTGAAATTTCCTGAAGCTTTTCACACTTTAACGTGGCATTATTTTGAAACTACCTGTCCCAGTAGAAAATATGAAAACCTTACTAAGGGGGCAGGATACATGCATACGAATACTTATCATAAGTGTTTTCTTCCTTTCTTGAGACCTTTAGAGGAAAGCAGTAATTTCTAAGGGAAAAAAAAACCCACAAAAATTTTTTTTAATTATAAATAGTTTAATGATGTTATGAAAAAAGGATAAAATAATAGCTGCGCCACATTTTTTTCTTAGTCTATTCCTCCTCTTGGCAGTACAAATTAAGTAAATTAAATTATTATTCCTTTTTGCTTACTTGTAAACCATCTGTCCCTGATAAATAGATACATAATTGTTTTGAAGACCGTAGACTTCACTGAAATATGTTAGAACCTCAGGGCTAAGAGTAAGCTTGACTACCTTGATAATATACCTAAATTCTTGTTAAAACACCTATGTCTACCCAAAGTTATGTTATAAACATTGCCTTTGATAATGAAATGAAATGAAAACACTTTTTAAAAAAATAACGTTTTGACAAGCCTATCCATCTTTGAGAAGCATTGGATGGCTTAGAATAATCTGCTAGCATTTATTGTGAGCCTATCATGTTTCATATTGCTAATTGCTTTTTTACATTTAACTTACTTTAAGTTCTTGTTTGATTCTTAATACAGCCCTATGAGATCTCCCCCTCTTTTTTTTTCCAGATGATGAAACCCAGACTAATAAAGTTGAAGTAACTTCCCCAGTGTTACAAAACAGTAGAAATCTAATTGTTCTGTCTGACTTTAGAGCCCAAGTTCTTAATCTGTAGCTATTTGATTTCTGTATTAAGAATAAAGTTGTATATCACATCAAAAATAAAATAACCCCATTTTTCTATTATAATGTTGTCTAATTGGAATTAAGATCTAGGGTAGTCAGTTTCAAGTGACTCCCTTTCTTTTCTTATGCTTATACCTGACCTGTGAACTTCTACTATAACTCTCAATGAAAGTACTAATATATTTGTGCTTTGAATTCTTGTTGTTTTAAAAAAATTTTTATTAAATCCTCAATTGAAATAAACAGGTGACTTTGGTTTTCCAAATGGTTTAAATTTTTAACTCCCTCATAATTCTAAATACAGCCATTTCCCATAAAATCATTTTCAATGGAAGTTTAAGGGTTTTTTTAGTTTGTGTTTAAAAACATTTGTAGTAAGAGATTTTGGAAACCAAAAATCTTCTGTAAAGGGAAAAAGTTTACAGCAGTTGTGACGACCCTCTTAGAAGCTAGTAGTTTTTCTAAGAATCGTGAAGAAGACTAATGAATCTCAGATCATATTCAAAATGTTATTTGTCTCTTATTTTTAAAACCATCTGCTTTTCTGTTTTTGCTTTTTTTGAGGTTTTTTTTGTTTTGTTTTTTTGTCCCCATATACATCTCTTTATTATTCCTTTTTTTAAAAAATACAAAATACTGTTGATTTGGGGGCTTCCCTGGTGGCGCAGTGGTTGAGAGTCCACCTGCCGATGCAGGGGACGTGGGTTTGGGCCCTGGTCCGGGAAGATCCCACATGCCGCGGAGCGGCTGGGCCCGTGGGCCACGGCCTCTGAGCCTGTGCATCTGGAGCCTGTGCTCCGCAATGGGAGAGGCCACAACAGTGAGAAGCCCACGTACCGCAAAAAAAAAAAACAAAAAACAAAAATACTGTTGATTCACACCAAGGGCACATTTCAAACTGAATTTTAAATTGATTGTTACTTCATGGTTACACTCAAGGATGGTCCTAGAAGTCAGACTTACTATGAATAGGATTCTATTTTAAAAATACCTTGCTTGTAGAGGTTCAGTGTAGTTTCTCTGTAAACTCTGTAGTGTTGTCACTTTTCATTTAAAATCAACTTTTTCACAACTATTTCTTAATGAACTTAATCAGATTAATTTCATTTAGTCACATCTGTTCATGATTGTTTCCCCTTTTGCACTCCATAGAAATCATGAAATTAAGCTAATTATATACCATTATCAGCTGCAAAGAACGAGTTCTATAATTTTATACCATTTAATTCCTGGCAGGAGATTTATTTTTCCTTAATATGGAAAGGGTAGTAACCTAACTGGATTTCCCTACAGTTTTTGCCAAAGGATTAACCAGTATATTATTGGTTTTCACATTTTTAAATTGGTTCTGAAACATAACATTTTATGTTATTGTTGATGGAAGTTCTTGTTATAGTATTAAAAAAAATTTCTTAAGTGAAACCATGGTGTAGAATAAAAAGTTTTCTTTATAGATTATATAGATGATTGCCAGATAAAATACAGGATCCCCAATTAAATTTGAATTTTAGACAAATAATTATTTTTTAGTACATGTAGGACCCATTTCGTATTTGGACGTATACTAAAAATTTTGTACAAATACTATATATTTATATTAAAAATGAATCATCTAAAATTCAGATTTAATTACCATCTTGTATTTTTTAAATCTGAATCTGACAACTCGGTTTATTTGGATGTTAAAACTGAATCTCTGGGGGATTTCTTGTATTTGCACAGGTGATGATGAGCAGAGCGACTGGTTTTATGAAAAGGAATCAGGGGGAGCTTGTGGCATCACTGGAGTCATTCCCTGGTGGGAAAAGGAAGATCCTACTGATCTGGACAAAAATTTACCAGATCCTGTCTTTGAAAGTATCCTAACTGGTTCTTTCCCCCTTATGTCACATCCGGGAAGAAGAGGTCAGTAGCACTGCCTGACTGGTGGATACAGGGGACATAGAGTCAGTCTAGGAATAGTCGTTGAAAGAGGAGGCGCTAAATGGAAATGAAAGACTCTAGACGCAAGATGCTATGAGGAAACATGGTGACCAGCAATTCAGCTCCCACTGAATTCTCATGCTTTCAATTTATTAGGAAGGTTGACTTGCTTTCTTGCTAGGCCCATGGTAAAAATGTTGAAATGATAGAAAGGTAAATTGGGAGGAAAGAAAAACCCTGGATAATCCTCTAATGCTTAAACAATTGGTTGTCATGTGCTGGCTGCATTAAAACCCTACTAGGCATTGGTTCGGATCTTTTAAGTGTGAATTTTGCCTCTTCCCCACTACTGTTCAATACATTTCCCCCTCCAACTGACTTTGAATTCTGAATTGATAGAATCTTATTCCATGCTCCAATGATCATAAACCCTCCTTCAACTGAGGACTTTGATTTTCCAGGTTTCCAAGCCAGACTCAGTCGCCTTCATGGAATGCCTTCCAAGAATATTAAAAAATCGGGAGGGACCCCAACTTCAATGGTAGGCATGCTTTCTTATTTACTTCTCATGTTTGGAAATGTATCCATTTCTATGGAATAAAAAGCCACATCCTCATCCTTTATTCATATTCTAATGTTATACTTAAAAATAATCCATTTTTTTGTAGGCTACAAACTGGACCAGTGAGATTCCCCTATAAACCAAATCTTCTAATGCTAATAAATTAGTTACGTTTTGAACATCTGGGGAATGACATTCGAGGGAACCTGGCTCCTGTCCTCTTCCCCTGGAGGAATATCACTGAAGTGAGAGCCTCTTTGATGAAAAGATGGGGCTGTTTTTGCTGGAGGACTGGTATTCTTCCTTTAGTCAGAAGTGAATCTGATGGGGGAGGCTTTTAGGGATCTAGGTTGGCCCAGGGTGGATAGAAACTACTGTAAATCTTATATATTTTTCTCTTTTATGATTTTTTTTTTACATTGAAACCATTTATGTATCACTTGCTTTGCCAAAATGCTAACAAAAGCTAGAGAATTAAAAACTTCCAGATCTCACATCAGTATTCCTTAATGTTTATATTGTGACTGGATAAGAACTCATTTTTACATATCTGACTGTTGTAAATTTAAAAACATGATGCATTGACATTTATGGTTCATTTTTAGAGAAATCTTATATAGCCAACATTATTTAAAATATTTGCATTTTACTCAGGGTATTTTAACAAGGGCTAAGATGAGTAATAGGTAAGGTTGATAATCTGCTAGAGTTTGTATTTTGTTCAAGTTTGCTTTCTACTTGGATAATCTGCTCTGTATTGCAAACCCATTGTATTTTATAGTACAGTTTTTATTGTACTTGGAAAAATCTTAGTTTTAAACTAGTCACGGTGATAACTAGTCTGTGCTAGTGGAATCATTTACTCTTACCTTTTAAATTATCTTCTCTGTCTGATACCTGAAACCGTCAAAATGATCATTCTTGCTTAGAGCGTATTGAACTCATGTGAAAGCTGGTATTTCAACAAATACTGTATGACTGAATCATATTGTCATGTTTAAAAGTGAGAGCTGCTTACACATCCTTAGAATGGCAAATGTGTGTGTCACTGTGAGTGTCAAAAATACTTGCATGAGCTCATTTTCACCAAGCAGAAGGGAAAATGTAACATTTCTATTGATGGTATAATTTAGATACTACACTACATTCAGCCCAGTTCTTCAAAATGGTTATATTAAAATGATTAATATTTTTATTAAGTTCTTATAATCGATGAAAATTGTGATTTAATACATGTATTTTTATATTATTGTATGGATTAATTGTTAATTCAGCATTTAATGGCTAATTTAAATATGATGATTGGAAAAGAAACTTAAAGTTGACATTTTCTTTACCTAAAGTTACAATCTGAAAGATTCCAGCAAATGTATTAAGTAAGAATGTGTGACATCTTTTAGATTGCTTGTCTAAACTGGAGAGATTAAAAGTGATAAAGTGCAACTTTGAGTCTCTTTACCTTTGCATATTTAAAGTGATATTTTAGAGGGACATTAATATGGTATTCGGTCATTGTAAGTAAGCTTTTTTTGTGCTATGTCCTTTGGAGTGAAACTTCGTGATTTTTTTCCTGAATTTACATAAATGTTTTTATTTTGTATAACGACTGTCTTTTAGATCTGAATAAGTCACTTTAAAACCTTGGCCTATGAACTTTGCCTTACCAATCGTGAAGCTAGATGAATGCTATCTAGCTCTTGGTTCAGTTTTACCGATTTTTATTTTTGGTTCACTGCTTGCTTGAGCATAGCTGGGATTTGTAGCCCATTTTCTAGGCTTATTGCAATCTCACTGTGGTATTTTATAGAAGCTATTACAACTGATAGGCTAGCTTCATGGTATTGATGATACATGGCTTAACCATAGTAAAAGCTGCCTTCCCTCTCTCAATTGTAAAAAGGTGATTAAGTTTCACTTGATGGAGATATACTATATATGGTGTTTATCATGGAACTAGTGCATTAGGCCACAAACTGTTTTCCTGGTCCATGTTTTTTGTATTCAAAATTTTGCTGAAGACAATGGGCTCCTTCAGGTTTTCTTTCTTTCAATTCTGAATTGTCCTTGTTTGGAGTTTTAAGTACTGTAATCTTTTTTTTTTTTTTTTCCAATAAAATATCTGACTTGGGCAAGAAAGGTAAGAGTTCCAATTTGTGCTGATATTTTTAAATTCCTATGCTAAGTTTTTTGTTGTTGTTGTTGCTTGTACTGTCCCTATTACATGTAACCATCTAGTCTTAAAAATCGTAATCTCATGAAACAGTCATCTTTAAACAGTATCTCTGACATCCGGTAGTAAGAAATGAAACTTAATTCCTTAGACTTTCACATTGGAAAGCCAGATTGCTTTTAAGAGAGATGAGTTTCCTGAGCAAAGTCAGACACATGTAGCTGCAACCCATTAAATGGAATGACAGCATAGGGTTTCTTTTTCTTAAACAGATGGGTGATGACTACAAAAAATAATGATGTTCTTTGAAGGAAATGACAGAAGGAGAATCTTTTACTGAAATATTAATGTAAACATTTTTGGAGAAAAACTTTCAATCAGAGCTTTCATTACTCACCATAGTAATGTTCTATAAAGTTGCTGGCAACACTGAATTAGAGAATGCTGAACCATTGCTCCTGAGAGAAACGCAGGGTTATGTTCCTGTGAGCCTTTGGTCGTGACATTTTCATCATTCGATCAATGCATAGCCTTGTTTTATGTATGTTTTCGTTTAAAAACACCTTATTTAACATATATTGTGGATCCATTCACATTGAACTCATGACCAACAGCGTTACAGCTTGTGCCCGAACAAAGCTTATCTAATACGTGTGTTTTCTCCGTAAGGCACAGCACAGCATTCTTTGTGCTTTAACAGCAGCAAACAGCACTGCAACCTTATGCCTGGGGACCATTTAACACAGCGAATCACCAAAGAAAGCGCGAAAAGATGGAAAACATGGCACTAAATAAACCACAAAAAGGACACTTGTTTACGGTATTAAGAGCTGAAAACAAGAAAGCAGTGTTGCCTTGTTTGACTTCAGTAGTGCATGCACATGTGCCTCAGGTGACTCAAGTTTTTCATTGCTTTTCTCACGTCTGTGAATGACCGTGAAAGCACTATGAGTATTGATTTGGGGGTTACAAATAAATTTTAGTGGATATGCAAATTTGCATATGTAGGACCTACAACATGGAGTGAGGATCGACTCCAGTTAGTTTTGTAGAAGAGCAAAGTGATATTGTAGAAAATTTACAGATTTTGAAGTCAGACGTTGGTGAATCCCCACTCTGATTCTTCTTTTTACTTGTAATTACAATTTGAACCTCATTTTCTCTTTCTGGTAAATGGGGACAGTGATTACTTTGCAGAAGTGTTGTCAGGATTAAATGAGATTGTGTTTCCATAATGGGTCCAGCACCATCTTTATCACATAGTGTATATTAAATAAATGATAGTCACACATATTATTAGATATATTAAACACAGAAGCTCATGTTGCAAAGAAGAGTTGGATCATGGGTCAAAGCGCAGAATTTTAGACTTTAAAACTTATCTGTTCATATTTTATATATAATATCCCTTCATGTTTAATATTTAAAGTGCTTTTGATTGCAGCCTTTTGTGTTTCTTTTGTACCTCATTCATATTTGAGCCCGCCCTTGTGTTTAATATGGTCTGTGAAGAATAATTTTGAATGAATTTTAAATTGACAGACACTGCATCGAATCTCAAAACTTAACTGCAAACTAAAAAACCTGTTCTAAATTTCTCCTCTCCACCCCACCTACCCCAACTGCCGCAATTATTAAGCTGTTTATTTGTAGAGAGACTGGCACTGTTTAGGAGGTTTTGGTCCAGAGTTATCTGATTCTTAAAAGTAATTTTGTCCATGTACATGAAGGGAGAATCCAGATAAATTCCTGAGAATTTAATGTTAAGAGGAATTAACTATTGCTGTCCTTCTGTTAGAATAAGGCGCTAGGTTATTGGAGCCCAACTAATCAGCCTCTTATATTCACCTCTTTTAGGAGAATTAAGGAAATAATAATTATGGGGCCATTATCCAGGAGATTCAGCCTGAATCTCTTGTATTTCCAGAATTTGTGCATCAGGTACAATTCAGAATGATAATCTTCAGAATAATGAACTGTCCCAGAATCAGTTTTGGGATACTGTACTGGCAAAGTGAATCCGATTAACCTGACTTAAGCATAGCATTTAAGTTAGCTGAGATGTGCTACCCCTGAGCATCCTAATTAATCAGTGTGTTCTGTGGATGAGAGATCTTGATCTTCTTTTCTTGAAATGGATGGTCTTTCCACAGTGTTACATTTATCTAAATTAGCATTCAAATTGAGTAGTCTGTTGAAAGATCAGGAAATAAATGGCTCCATTTAAAATATAGTACCTGAAATCCAACATAAATATTACATAAAGAATTGTACATAAGGGTTATAGGGTTCTGTCTTGAGATTTTATAATTGTTTCAGTCCAGTTTTTTTGTATGGTTGGAATGAGAAAAAGTATAATGGTGATGGTGGTGGTGGTTATTCTAGCAAAGAAAATGAATCTGATTTTATTGACTATTTTATACATGGTTATCAAATTTAAATATTCGAAAAAAATGTGAACATCAATCCTTAATCTAAATTGTCATGCTATACAATAAGCATATTGTTTGTATTCAACAATGCAGTAACATATCTGTTCAGACTCGAGTCAATTCTGTAAGAGAAAGGAATATTATAATATTTTTCCCTTTTATGAAGTCATAGAAGACAGGATTTCATGAGTGGCATATTGATAATGATACCATAGTGATTTACTCTCTATGTCTTACTCAACTGTTGTTTTATTGTTTCTTAGGATACTAGAGTAGAAATATTTAGTCCGATTTATAGCCTTTTACAACAGGAGGCCCATTTTAAGTGGATTTGGTTTAAATAAGGGAACTACATAAACTTTTCTTTTAGCCTAGTCTAAGATAAAGGAGAAATTTTATAACAGAAAACAGACCTAAAATGATTTTTTAATATATTCCCAGCATATGTCTTCAACTGTAATTTGACCATGTGTTAACTAGTTATCTAATATTTTTCAATGGAATTCAATAACTAAATGCTTAATTATAATCTCTGTGAATTGATATTCATTTGTATCCTTTAAGCATTTTTGGATACTTTGCAGAATACAAAAAGAATACATGTTTAGAATTTTTTATATTCTAAATATACATTGTATCATGTATATTCTAATCTGTTACTATGTATGTTAATAATTTAGTTCTTAATCTTATCTCAAAGTCAACATGAGCTCCACATTTCACACTAGAAACTTATATTTTTTTCTTAGAGTTTATTTTGAGATAAAGTAGATATTATATCATTGAAAAGTACTGCTTAATAGATTTATAATAAATATTTCTTTTACAGAAGACATTTTAACAGTTTCTCTTCTTTGAGTTAAAATTCTCTATTTCAATGTGATTATTCACAACTTTATATTTCATGTCATATAAATTTAATATCCATACTTGATATTTGAAAATATGAATCTAACAATTTTTTATTCTGTCCCATTAAAAATAGTATCTATTAATAGTGATATTTCGTTTTATTATATTACACTTTACTAAAAGTAGAATATTTGTATAATATTTGTATTATATTACAATAATATATATATATTTGTATATAATGCAAATATAATATTTGTATTATATTACACTTTACTAAAAGTAGAATATTTGTATAATATATACAAATTCAAATAGTACAGATATATAATAATACATTCATTCATTCAGCAGGTATTTGAATGCTTATTCTGTTCTCCATATTTAGTCTTAAAAATCCTTTAGGAAAAATTATATAAACATATGTTCAATCTTGGTATTTTAATACTGTCAAATTTGGCCACATATACTTTTTCCTCCATCTGTTTAAACTACTTATGCTTGCTTCTCTGATAACTTAGTACTAGAATTGCTTTGGCTTCATATATTGTTCTTCGGTTTGTGATGTTTCAGAAATCTGGAACCTGGCAAAGCGAATGCTAGCAATGAATGCAAGCACTTATTACAATGCTTACTATATGTCAGATACTTTTCTAAGTGCTATTTATATACTCTGATTCATTTAATCCTAAGAACATCCCTGTAATGTAGGTTAATGTTTACAACTTACACATTTAACTTTTCTTTTACCATTAGTAAACCAGAATTAATGCAGTCTGGACATTTATTCTTTTGTCATGCTACTGATAAATAAAAAATAATTTCTCTTCATAAAAAAATCTTCCTTCCTACAAAATGCTGTTGGAAGTATGAGTTATTTTGAAATCCTTGCAGCATTCTTTGCTGTCTTGAATAGTGAGCACAGTCAAGGTGTGTGCCATAATAAAAATAATCATTAAAATGTTTTACTGCTTCCATCAGGTTAACCACTGTGGACCCACATCCAACTTTCTAACCCTTTTCTTTGTTTCTCAGGTAGTTTTTGATACCTTCTTCTTGATCTCTAGCATTAGCCGGCTCAGGCCTGCTTCCTTGCTCTCTGTTTCATCTTGTTCTCCCTGCTTTGCCCTCCGTGGTTCTTCATTATCCCTCCAATCTTGTGTAACATGCCTGGCCTCTGTCACATTTCTACTTCAGTTCAACTGTGATTGTATCCTCTGTATTTCTCTTATTCCTTTCCTCCCCTTTCTAATGGAACTTGGCAAAATTCTGGGTAGACTTCACACAGGAGGAAGATCTTTTAGCTGGGACTGCAAGTATGAGTTGGAGCTCACTAACTCATTGGGAATGGAGTTGGCAGACAGAAAAACATGAACGGGCAAGTCTAAGTTTGAAACAGCATGGAATATTCGGGAAACTGAATCCAGTGTTGCTGAAATATAAGGTATGCTTGTGTTGAGTATACGGTAGACAGGGTTTTGTTGGCAAGGTAGGCAGGAGTTATATCATTTCAGACTTTTGCGGTCCGCAGGAATGCATGTGAACTGATGTAATATCTGGGGGGTTAAATGGATCAGATTTGTCTTTTGAAAGATCACATGGACAGTTGTATACAGCGTACATTGGGTGGTTACAAGTTAAGACTATATCAGGAGTCTAAAGCTCTCTAGCTGTTCCCCTAGGAGGTGGGATCCACAGTCGACTGAACCCTTTATTTTACCAGATCTGATTTTCTGATCAACCTTTGGGTAGCATCCATTCATTCAACAAGTATTTATTGAGCCTCTACTATGTGCTAGATACTGTTCTAGGTCTCGGGGATTACAATGGTGAATAAAGCAGACAAGGTTCCCTGGAGCTTATATTTTAGTAAGTAAAAATAAACTTGGTTGGGGAGGAGGGTGAGTACGTAAAAATGGCCACGGAGAAAATTAAACAGGGTAATGTAATAGTGAACTACAGGATATGAAGGTGATTGGAGAGAATATGATTTGCAGGCTGGAATAATGTTCAGCCTTGGTCGATCTAGTGCCTTTTCTTCTCATTGCTTTTATTAACAACATGGGGAAAGAAACAAGAGTGTGCATTACTCACACCTGTTCATTCAGGAAGTTGGGTTATACAAGAGTGTGCATTACTCACACCTGTTCATTCAGGAAGTTGGGTTATGTCCTAGACATCTCTCCTGATTCTAGACCAGGTTGACCACAGCTTTTAAATGTCCACAAAACGTGGGCCTGCAAATGGCAAAAGGACACTTTTATTTGTAAAGTACAGTATTACTTCTGGTGCTTTTGAATGTTTTGTTTTGTTTTTTATTTAAAGAAAGTTTGCAGGTGCCAAATATTTATATACTATTCTGGTTTTCCCCTTTAGATTAAATCATAATGTATGTTCAGAAATGTAATATTTTAATATTCTAATAGTTTTTCTCATGCTTTAATGGCTACTTAAATATTATGCAGGGCAACCAGTCTTTTGATTACATTTTTAAAGATCATGAAATGCCGTGCTTTCTTTTCATTTTTTTCACATTGGTACTTGCATACAAATTCTTAGGTCATTCACTTTATTAGTAAAAAAATGGCTTGTTTTAAGATTGATTTTTTTTTCTTTTTTTTTGAAGAAATTATCTATGGACTTTTTAATGAATCTCCTTAAAAACATTGGATTGCAAACATTTGCGGTTTTAAAAAATACTTCTTATAAAGATTATGATGCTTATCATTTAAATATTTTTCTTCTCTGTCGTATCCTAAGAAACATTTGCAGGGAACGTGCGGGTTCAGTCCCTGGTCTGGGAACTAAGATCCTGAAAGCCACACAGCACGATCAAAAAATAAAAAAGAAACCTTTGCAATATGTTCTAAAACGCTCTTTTTAGAAATTAAGACTGCTGGTTGGTAACTATTTGACTCCATAAATGTAGACTGAAGACCCATTTCCTTGTTGCCTTTTTTTTTTTTTTGATGTATGGCATGATTTTTATTGAGAAATATCTTATACAAAGATAGGTGCATAGGTGATATAAATGTATAGTTTACAGAATAACAGAAAAACAAATACCCGTATTGTCATCACCCACCTTCAGAAACAGAAGATTCTAATTCCTCTGTGTATCTCAGCCCTCTGACATTAAGAATTACCACATGCATATGTATTCCTAAATCCTGTTTTGGTTCTTTATGTAAGTAGAATCACATTGATTGTCCTTTTGTGAGATATATTTTTTTTATTGAAGTATAGTTGATTTACAATATTGTGTTAGTTTCAGATGTATAGCAAAGTGATTCAGTTATGAATGTTCATTTTTTCAGATTATTTTCCATTATAGGTTATTACAAGATATTGAATATAGTTCCCTGTGCAACAGTAAATCCTTGTGGCTTATCTATTTTATGTATAGTAGTTTATATCTGTTAATTCCATACTCCTAATTTATCTTTTCCCCTTGGTAACCATAAGTTTGTTTTCTATGTCTCCGAGTCTGTTTTTGTTTTGTATGTAGATTCATTTGTGTTATTTTTAAGATTCCATTCCTTGTTGCTCTTTAAAATTATGGTGACATTGCCAGAGTTCCCAATATTTTTCTTGGTTTCTTTTTTTTAATCAAAATCAGGGAAACAGAAATGCTGCAAACACTTCACTTTCTTCAAAGCTTTCACTCTGGTTTTCTGTCTTTTATGTTGTTGATAGAATTATTCTGACGGTCTATAAAACTCAGTTTTCTAATTTGCCTTCAGATATGTCAGGTATCTAATATCAGAAAAGTTCAGAATCAATGATGGGTAGAACACTTCCAAATAATATTTAACAGGTACTTTCTATATTGAAGTCACCTGCAAATCCTCCAACTGAAGGTCAATTTGAACAACTGAGAATTCACAAAGAAGTCTTATAAATAAAAGGGGTTTCCTGTACTGTAGTCTAATAATGCTTCTTTAAAAACTACATAATCCTGAAAATAAAGTTAATACTTAGATTTCATCTCATGCCATTTCATTTACATATATCTTTGATAGATTCTTTTAATTTTCTGATCCACAAATATGTTTTAAAGGAGTATTTTATATCATTTGTTGGATGAATAAATAAGTATATGTGACCTCTGACTCAGAAACTTGATGTCTTGCTTAATTGTGTTTTCAGCCATAGATTTCCTGGTTCAGCTGTATGCACATGTAATGGTGGCTTGTGATCTTTTCATTGTGGGAAGTGAGATATGTCTTTGTCCCCCAGCACCTTGCAGTTTGGCTAGTAAAAATTAATTGGGAAAGGGAGAGAGAGAGAGAGAAGAGACCTAATGTTTGCTAAGGGACGCACTGATCCTAACTAGTTTTTCATTATTCATTTAAAGTTTTAGTTTTATGTGTTATCTCTATCTTCCTCCACTCTTTCCACACCTAGACACGTCTGAATCTCATTTCTTTCCTTGTTTGTCATATTAACCCTTTCTTTCCAAATTTTATCTATCACTGCCCTAGTGTAGTTACTCCTAACCTTACATTTTGATAGTACATTAGTCTCCTCCCTGGTCTCTCTTCCTTCCGGTTTTCCTCCCTCTAATCCGTATCACATGTAACTCCAAGGAAACATTTTTAAAACATGCTTATACCCTAGTCAAAAAATAGTTTTCACGCCTTTATCATCAAATTCAGGTTTGTTCCTTCTGACCTTCACTGCTTACCTGTGACCTATATACAACACTTCACTCCTTTCCAGATGGTCTTAGGTTCACAGCGTCCCCACCCCTCCATCAACCTTCCCTTACTCGGTCATATTCATTCCTTCTCTACATTTGCTCACAACAGTGCACCCCTCTTCTTACTGGTAGATTCATATCCTTCAAGGAACAGTTCAGGCTCCATACCTTTTTGTCAAAAGCTTCCCCAACTCCTCACACTTCAGAGATCACTGCATCATCTGAAATGCCATTGCATCTGCTGTCTCTGCCATTCTTTCATTCATTAATGGGTGACCTTTCCATTTTATACTCTTACTCGTCTTCTTATGTTTGCATTGTGTCCCCAAGTACGTGTAGCACCCGAGTGACAGGGGTCCAGCTCCTAGCCCATAGTATGTGTTTAAAAATTTTTTAAATGTTGATAGGGATTTACTGGGTATTACCTTATGCTTTTAGGGAGTTTTCCACCACTAGTTACATGGCCAGTACAACCTTAAGTAACATCCTTTCCTACCAATATTAGTATCTAAGTTCTTCATTGTTTTTAATTTTTATTTTTTTTAATTTTTTGGCCATGCCGCATGGCTTGTGGGATCTTAGTTCTCTGACCAGGGATTGAACCCAGGCCCTCGGCAGTGAAAGCACGGAGTTCTAACCGCTGGACCACCACAGAATTCCCTCTTCGTTGTTTTTAATTTGTCCTTTTATGTACTTAGTGATGTGATGCAGATAAGGTTCCATTTGAGAGAGCACTAAAAAGCTGCTTGGATGCCCAGTGTACAGATGCTCACCTTTTGGTTGGGTAATTCTTAAATGTTGCTATCCATAGGGATTTTCCTTCGAAATAACCCCCTAATAAGTAATCTCCTGCCTCAAGGCGTGTGGAGTGGGGGAGTGGACTAGTGTTTTGACTCCACTGACCAACATTCTGATTGCAAAGTAGAGGGCAGGGAGCCCTCAGTCTGCAGACTTTCACTGAATTCTCTTAATTTTAGTAAAGGTATATCATGTGGCCCATAGGTATAGCCCCTTTCTAGTTTAACAGTGTCTTATACACTGTTTGTGCTTCTGCTAGGATATAGGGAAGGGGTGGTAACACTGTATGACTGTGTGGCCAAGGATTGGGATTAGGGATCAATTTAAAAAAATAAATTTTCCAGCAATTCCCTGTTGAAGAGGTGTCTGGTGCCTCCAATTTCTGAACCTTTCTGGAGTCTGCTGCTTCAGTCAACTTACTTTTTATCGCCCCCTCTCCCTACCCCTTTGCTAGAGAAAGCTGAGCTGCCAGCCACACATCCATTTCGTTTTCTTCTGTGATTTTGTTGACTCTGCTTGTCTGGTGGTATCTTCTTTCCTATCCGCTTTGTCCTTGTGGAGTTATACCTTGTTATTCTTTACTGTCATTTTAGTGGGGTTTTGAGAGGGAGCTGCATTGTGTGATTAGTGGGTTATGTTTACCGGGAAGTGCTAGCTAGTGTTCTTTTCTTTTGTTTTCTTTCTTTCTTTCTTCTTTTTTAAGTAATAGATTCACAGGTTTTAAGAGGACAAAAGGACAAGAGGATAAATAGGACAAAAGGTATCCAGTGGAAAGTCTTTGTCCCACATCCAGTTCTTCCCATACCCATCTGTGCACATACAGCATCGATTAATCTGAACCTTGGTTTTTAAACTTTAAAAAAAAGTCTGAGAGATTATAAATTATACCTATTTTTTATTCATTTGTTTGGCTGCATAATATTTCATTTTAGTATATTATTAAATAATTCGATCAGCTTTTATTTTATGTAGCTAATATTTAAGGACAGAAATATTTGGTTACTATTAATTATATTAGCTAACATTATTGAGTTATTATTTGCCAGGTGGTGTTCTAATCTCTCTATGTATGTTAATTCATTTAATGTTCAAAAAAAGGCTACTGAGATAAATATTATTCTCCTCTCCATTTTATAAGCCAGGAACAGGGGCAAATGGCTTAAATGACTTATTCAAGTTCACAGCTTGTAATCAGTAGTGTCAGGATTTAAACTCTGGCCCTATGACCCACTCCCCAAAGTCTTAGCCTTCAAGCTATACTACTTCCCCTTCAAGGGTAAAAATATTTCCAATGAATTTTTAATTTGTAAAAAGTTGATAGGCCTAGTGGCCTGCTGAAATAAAATACATCTTAGTTATATAGTTTGGTTGATTTAATGAATATATTGGGTAAATAATTACTCTGTGTTTGATCAAGTTAAATCTACTGAATTGGATACATGTTTTATTTTTCAGTGTAATAGTTTTTCATCATTACATTACATTGTAAATATGCTGTCCATCCCTCCTGTCAGCTCTTCTGTTTTCACCTCACATATGTTTTCTCTCCTTTCCTGTATTATCTGTTGATTTAACTTATTAGGTCCTCGCTGATATTTAAATCTTTTCTTTCTCAAATTTATTAAAAGGTAAATTTTTTTGTTACCTATCAGTTAGGTTTCTCCATATCCAAAAAGGTTAGTGACAGCAATAAATATTAAAATAGCATTAAATGTTTTGTAAAGGACATCTTTATAGACTCCACCATCCTGTGGTATAAGTATTACTGTAATTTCCATTGTGTGGACTCAGTGATTTTCAAAGAATTAGCTTCATTATGAACAATCAGAGCCAGGTCTTCTGAACTCCAGTCCTTTTGCATACGAAAATTTTCAGAAGTTATTCTCTTTTCTGTATTTTAGCTGGAGCTATAATGATTTAGCTTTTTAGAATGTTAGCTTTTGAAAATACCATGAGACTTGACATTTAAATTTCTTGTCAACTTGTGAAAGTGGTCCATTTCAAAATTTGATTGGGTTCTCATTTTGAGGAAAGGTTTACGAATTTTTATCGTCGAATTTTTAAGTTGCTGCAAATTGTATTGAAGTAAATAATTCATGCTATGAATTTGGCATTAGCTTTCTTCATATTTATTAACATCACAACTTTTCCCTAATCCTACTTCCTCATTTAGCCTCTTAAAGCACTAGTACAGGCCCAATCTTTGGAATTGTCTGTTTATAGGAAAAACCAATTAAACTAACTCTTTCCTTGATTGAACATAATCTCAGAGTCATCCTGCTTCCTCAGCAAATTGTTGTATGTGTCGTATATATTACTAACACATTTTTAACACATTATTGTGTATGTTGATCATATGATTGTTCTTGAAATGCCTTTACTTTCCATTGTGATGTTACTTAGAGGTGCTGGCTGTCTAGCTGACTGGATGAATTTTCTTTCCTCCTATTTTTCCCAATGTGTAACTCCCAGCTCTGCAGTGTAGCACTATGAAGCCAGGAAGGGCAAGGCAGACACTTTAGATATGAAAAAAGGGCCTTTACAAACACACACATACACATATTTTCTTTTTACATTATCTTATTTCTGGTAGGTGGTTTCATTTAGACACTTTGATTTCATTTAGACACTTTGAGGACATACACTTATTTTCATAACAATCATAATCATGAACTGTTAAAAGTGAATTAAGACATGAATATGCATGAAGAAATTAGATGTTCCTACTATGAATGTATGGCATCAATGTGTCTTGAGTGAATTACAGACTTTACTCATTTCTGGGCCATTTGTTTTATATATAGATTAAATATAGATAATTACTCATTGGACAAGTTACTTTATTACTTTGATGTATCTCAGAGTAGCACATGCAGTTATAGTGTGATTATTGTAATAATTTGGATTCATTAATAAGCAAAATTAACATTTCATATAAATGAAAATTTAAAAATTGGAATTTGATGTTGTTTAAAGTCAATGTTACTTCCAGTGGTTATTTTGATTTCATAGCAGAATTGTATTTTTTTACTGAAGTTTTTAATTCTTTTTAAGCTCACATGTTAAATGTAAAGGTGTTTTGTTACTATTCTAAATTATAGTTAGAAATATTAACTTCTGTAGGTTAAGCATTTCATTTTTGTCTTGTGCCTCACTTGTTTGAAAAACTTATGGATTCAGTTTTATTTGTTGGGGGCAAATGTGCACCATATGATGTACTAAACTTAAAATTTATTTTTACATTTATAGAGCACTTAGCCAAATACCTAGCACAACTAGATGTTTAATAACTGTTTTCCTATCTATCTCTAACACTTTGTCTTTCAATAGTGTGTGGTTTAGATGGATATTAAATGGTTAAACTGCCTAGAAATTATTTGCACACTCATTAAGATTCATTACCCAAGGGAATAAAATGAAAACATTCTAATCAAGTATCATGTTTTAATCCATATTTTTTTATTTTACTTTGTTTTGTTTTTTTAAGAGGGATTCATGTTGCTGGTTCAAAGTGATCTTTACCTGCTCTTTTGGGTTAACACAGTTCTTTAGAAAAGCAGATCTATTCTGGCTATGTAATGCATTTTATTTAATTTTATAATTTTTATGATATCATATATTACAGATTGCTAAAAATATAGAAAAATGTTAGAGAACATTTTTGGATTTGATGGATTACCACTCCTGAAAGGGAAACAAAACACTAAATATTTCTAATCCCGCATTATTTACCGCATGGGTGGTTAAATGCTACTTTAAGCCTCATAAAATTAAAAGGGAGAAATCTGCCAACTGTAGCAGGAATTGGTTTTAGGAAGAGTGGTACAGAGCCAAAATATTGCTACAGAATTAAATGTCAAAAATCTTCTTTAATAGTAGATATATAGTTCACAGTGCCTGGTTATGATTAATACATTTAATCTAAATCACTGAAAGCTGCAGTCTCCTTTTCCATAAAATACAGTAGGAAAAAAATCAGTTTTACTGTAGATGGATAACAATTGGAAAATAATGCATCTTCCCGCCCAATAAATTGTCAGTTACACCTTTTAACTAAAATCAATTCATCTTTCCAAAATTTATTGCAATTTCTAATAATAAATCTCCTCAAATGTTTATTCATTTGGTTTTTGATACATTTGTGCCACTTTTGCTATGGTCTGTTGTTTTCTCTTTTGATTCATTGTAAATTAGAAAATCTATATTGAGTCAGTTTTCTAGTCAAGAAGTTAAAATCTATAACCGAGCACCTTTTTCACTCTCCATTGTACATTTTAATACCCTTGAACTTGAACTTAAATGCAATCCAGTAAATTCTTTTCAGAAGGAGATTAAAAGACTTTTCAGTCTAACTTCTTGAGCAAGGGCCAAATTCATAAAACAAGCACTTAGGAGGTCATTAGATGATCGTTGTCATAGATCCATTTTTGAATCAAAAAGTGGGGAGAAAGAGATACACAGAGTAGCACCATGATTTCATGTAAGTATCTGGTACAAAGAAGAGTAGGATCACATTGGGAGCCTGCTTTTTTTTTCCGTTGATAGCAATAACCCAAAAGGAAACACAATAATCAGCTATGTTCTATCTATGTCTGACACAGAGGTTTTCCCCTTATTAATCTCCAGATACACTTTTTGAATCTCTATGTATACATTTTCAGATTGTTCTTTTTTTAATGTATCCTAAGTGTGAAAAGTGTGAAATCAGATTGGTTTTTCACACACTGTGTTTTAGAATGTAGTCGTTATTGATTTTTAATTCAATACATGATGCATGAGCATTTCCCATTCTTTATACTCTTAATATTATCATTAGACTTAAATTAGATGTTGAAATACTGGATGGTGAACACTGACTTTGTCATTTTAATTTTATACCTTTCTTTACCTATTTCACAGTGAGGTCAGATTGGTATATGGGTTTTTTTGTTTTTGTTTTTCCACCTACACCTCTACTGTACTATTACCTAAAATTTTAAAAAGAAAGTGAGAATCAGTTTTTTCTTTCCCACAAATTTAACAGAAATGTGTTTGCAATCAGCATGTTCTGAGGCTTGGTATTAAGTCAACACTTTTTATATCAACTAAAATTCTAGAATACATTTTCGGAAGGGATACTATTAGAGATGAAAGTGACATTAATTTGAATCAAACCTATAACTCATTGACAAACTTGTGTCATCGCTAATATATAAGATGCTATATGATTAATTTAGCAGTTAAAAAAGGTAATTTGTATAGCCACAATAGCTGAAATAGAATTCATTAATTGAGCTAACTATACAGTGGGGAAAACATGTTTTCTAAGGCAAAGACCTGACATGAATTACAGGTCTTACTTGTTCATCTAAAAATAGCGCTGCTTTCTTTAAAGCTGTGAACTTACTGATTTTTTTGATATATGGATTCTTTAATATAAAGTGTGTTACTCATTGGTACTTACCAGATTAATTTCTGTATTAACAAATTAGAGGTTTTAATAAATTTAGCTAGCTGTGAAAACCTTAAAAGTAATCTCTGACTTATGTGTACCTCCTAATTTGATTTTCATATCACATTAGATATGAAAGTAAATCAAATCATGCTCTTTTAAATAAAAATGATCAACTGAAATGCTTATGCCTTCCTTTTAAAATACCAATAATAGATTTTAGTGGTATTCCTCTAGTGGTTTTATAAACATTGGTTAATGATACAGAGTCAATGTATTACTTAAGTGTTAATAGTTTTTCTCTATTACTGTCAGTAATGAAGATGATAATGATAGCTACAAGATCACAGTTATCACCTTTGCATGGTAGCGTTCAGTTTTGCAAGGGATAACAGGGTTGTCCTTTCAAAAGAGGAAGTTAAGGTTCTGAGAAGTTAAGTAAGTAACTGACATAACCAATAAGGTGTAGAGCAGGGTCAGTTGTCTGATTCTTGGTCCAGCATCCTTTTCTATTTTCCCCCACCTGCCTCTCGCTAACCTTTTCAGTTGAATGTACATTCGTCCTAGAGACTGCAATTTTGTTAACATTTTTAACCGTAGTTTTAGGAATTGCCAGGTGAACTTTACCATTTTCAAGCAAAGTGAATGTTTTTAAGGAGGTCAATTAGTAATCTGTTTTTCTCCAATTCTCTAGTTCAGTGTCTTGACCATTGACATAGCCTAACTAGTCTCCTTGGTTAGCCTTTCCTTCTCTACTCTCTTTCCCGCTGTTATCAACTCTCTTCAAATTCTAACATGATCTTTGTGACCCATTTGACTTCTAACTTAAACCTATTAGTGTCTTCCCTTGGTTTAACCAACACAATGTAAATTCCTTTCTTCCTGTTCTAGGTCTTTGCCATTAGGACTTCCACTTATCTTTCCATCATCTTCACGTCCTGATTCCCCCCAGTTGATGCATTCTAAATGAGTCTTGCACTTTCCAGTGTCTGTCATTTGGCTCCTACCATTGTTACGTTTGAAACATCACAGTTTTCATGTCAGTCTGGAGAAATCTTGCCCGTTCATCAAAATACGTTTCAGTCAAAACCTTATCTGGAAACTTCCATGCCAGGAGGCATCTCTCCTATCATTCAGAGTCTCCACTGCCATCACTTTATCACTCACAGAACCACGTTTTAACCACTACTGGTGTAGTGCAAGCAAAAAGCGTGGAACCAGAAATCAGAATAACTTCTCGCAGATCCATGATTTACTGGCTATGTGACCTATAGGAGAAATCACTTTTTGAGCTTCACTTTCCTCATCCTTAAAATAGGGCTAATAAAAGGTAAGCTGAAATAAGGTATGTAGTAGGACTTGGATTTAGGAACTGTAAAGGCACTATTATTACTTATTAACTTCAGGAGTCCAAAGCTCAAATGCCTTCAGGGGCCAGGCAGATAATCTGGGAAGTAGCTTAGGGAGGTAGCCACACACTAGTAAGGGCATTCCCTAGCTCAAGGTATTCAAATTCAGAACATTTTAAGATCTGATAGCCAACAAGTGAAAAAAACACTGCATGTGGTACTGGCCATGGGACTACCACAAAGAACCAAACACTTAGTATTTATTCTTGTCTCTTTTAAAGCATGCTCAAATCTTTCATCAAAGAAGATATAGTTTATATAAATGAATAGTACTTATTGTGACCATATTTAAAATTAAAATCATTACTGAGTTGAAGAGCAAAAAGGTATTGAGATTTACTATGTACCAGGTCCCAGAAATCGAAAGTAATGAATGACACACGTCCCTACTCTCAAGGGTCCTATGGGCATTTGGTATGTACAGACTAATGCACAGCAGAGAAAAGTGTAAGTGCCACAGCAGAGACTTAAACCAGTTGCACTACTGAGATGAGAAAAAAGAGAATAATCACTTCTACTAGCGGGTATTGAAAAGGTATTTGAGCTGTGCCTTTGACTGGTTAGGTCTTTCCACAAAAAAATAGGAAGGGTAGTGTTATATAGTAGAAAGATCAGGAGATTTGAAGTTAGAAGGAGCTCTGTTTGATTCACCACTGTTACACGGTCTTAGGCAAAGTTACTTTGATCTCTTATTTCCCTCCATCTTTTAATTACCTTCCTTCATATGATCTTCTCTCTTTCCTTTTTTTTTTTTTTGCGGTACGCGGGCCTCTCACTGTTGTGGCCTCTCCCGTTGCAGAGCACAGGCTCCGGAGGCGCAGGCTCAGCGGCCGTGGCTCACGGGCCCAGCCGCTCCGCGGCATGTGGGATATTCCCGGACCAGGGCACGAACCCGTGTCCGCTGCATCGGCAGGCGGACTCTCAACCACTGCGCCACCAGGGAAGCCCTCTCTTTCCTTTATAGCACCTACCATAATCTGAAGTTATTTTTTTTCTTGTCTAGTGTCTCCAGCCACTGGAATGTACTCTTCTTCAAGGTCCGTCTTGTTGGCCTCTCTCTTTAGTATCTAGAACCGTGCTTGACACATCCTAGGAACTCAGTATATTAGTGAGGCTGTTGAATGAATGAATGTGGAGTTCCTGTGAAGATCAACATAGATCCCTTTTGCGAGCAAACATGGGTCATCCAATTCTAAGTCTCGTGCTTCAGTTCAGCATAACTGAAGATAAAGACCTGTAAAAATGCCTGGCTGGTTTAAGAAGTATTAAGTTCTCAGCTGTGTGTTAAATTTAAGGTATGTGGATAATCATGTCAGGACTTCTGACAATACAGGGAGTTTAGAACATCAATTAGATCATACTTCTTCAAACTTAAACATTCTCTTGCTATACAATTTTTTAGTTTTATAAACCCATGGATTAGACATTAGTATTAATACATAGTTTATTTAGCTTTGAAAGACATAGCAGATTCTTACCATATCATCTTTTTTTATTTTTTAAAATAAATTTATTTATTTATTTTTGGCTGCATTGGGTCTTCGTTGCTGCCCACAGGCTTTCTCTAGATGTGGCGAGCGGGGGCTACTCTTCGTTGCAGTGCGCGGGCTTCTCATTGCAGTGGCTTCTCTCATTGCGGAGCACGGGCTCCAGGCGCATGTGCTACAGTAGTTGTGGCACGCGGGCTCAGTAGTTGTGGCTCACGGGCTTAGTTGCTCTGCGGCATGCGGGATCTTCCCGGACCAGGGCTCGAACCTGTGTCCTCTGCATTGGCAGGCGGATTCTTAACCACTGCACCACTAGGGAAGCCCTTACCATTTCATCTTAAATGTCATATTTTCCTTGTAAGATCCTTTTCTTCAAGTATGTTCTTAGAAGGTGTTTTAGTGAAGTTCTAAAACTGATAAATTTGTTGTTTTGAATCTGGAACTGGATTCATTTCACTCTTGTTCACAAAAAAATGTTTTTTTGCATATATAATTCCGGGTTAAATAATTTTTCTCAGCTTTTGGAAGATACTCTATTACTCTCTTCCGGCATTCATTGTTGCTGTTGAGAAATCTGTTGTCAGACTGATAATAGATATCACGGGTTATTCCCCACCTCTGGCTGATTTTCTTTTTTGGTCTTTGATATTCATAGT
The DNA here is from genome assembly GCF_005190385.1 of Monodon monoceros. Classification (NCBI taxonomy): domain Eukaryota; kingdom Metazoa; phylum Chordata; class Mammalia; order Artiodactyla; family Monodontidae; genus Monodon; species Monodon monoceros. Next base: position 15,792,541 of record NW_021703774.1, on the reverse strand, counting down.
TTCACAGCATTATGTATAGATGTGAATTTATTTACTCTGCTTTTATGTTGTCTTTCCTATGTCTGGTAATTCCTATCTTTAACCAGTTCAAAAAAATTTCAGCCCTTATCTAAATATGGCTTTTTGTTCATTATTAATCTTCTATCTCTTTAGGATTCCAGACAGAGATATGTTGCACTTTCTCATTTTATTCTCGGTATCTCTTAACCCTTTTCTCCTAGTCCCCATTTCATTGTCTTTCTGTCCTGTACTGTGATTTCTTCAGCCTTGTCTTCCAGTTAACTGTGTCTATTCTGCTGTTTAATTCATCTAATCTGTTAATGGGAGCAATCTAAATACTTGCCGTAATTATTTATGAGATGTTAGTAATCTTTAATTTACTCATGTTTTACTGAATTCTACCCAAAAAGGAGTTTATAGACTCAAAAATTCTAATTTTTAACACTTTTATAATAAAGTTATCCATATATGTTTTTCTTAACAATGAATGGTATATTTCAGTAGTTTTATTTCTGTTTTAGTATAAACTCTGCAACCTCTAGGTGCTCCTATTAATTACAGTTAACTATATTTTATACTCAAATGTTAGTTGAGAGTAAAGCTGAATAAGTAACCAACCCAGTTATTTAAATTATTGACGTTCTCTCTGTTTAATGTCTTGTTGGCTGGTTATACTGTGAATTGCTTACATACCTGTCACCTTCTTCTGGTCTTTGATAAGACATGATATAATCCGTTGTTTTTAACTCCACAATATTTCCACATGAAGCATTCATGCTTTACAATTTTTTTAATCAATTTTAATACTGGGCATTTTGCTTTTTTAAAAGTAAATTGTAGTGTTGCCTTTTCTATTATTTTTTGGGTTTATTGCCCAAATATTTTTTCTCTTTTTACAACTGTTCATAATATGTTATTAATTGAGAAAATGTAAACAGATTTACCATGTCCAGAGAATACTCTTATATGGAGTCAATCTTTATATTCACTGTCACTTTCAAAAGCATTTTGACATTATGGTATTATGATAGCTTTAGGAAAATTTTTATGAAAATGCTTTATAAAAATACTTGGTACAAAGTTTAAAATACTATAGAATTGTAAGTTATGATATGTAACAATTTGCATAGTGCTTTTCTCCCCAAGAGTGTCAAGTTTTTTATAAATAACTTTTCAACTTTGTCTTTTCTGTGGCACTCGCTAACAGGAAAAGGAGCAAGGGCAATGGAACAGGAAGAGGGTGAGAAAGAGAAAGAGGAATATAAAAGACAAAAGAAGTAGGGGAAAATGAATAGTGACCAACTCAAGTAATAATACCCAAGCCAGTTAAGGCTGTTTACGTCTATGTTTTCAACATACCTCACGGAACCTTTACTCATTACCTCCTGATTCCCACCTCTATTTTGACAGAAGCGAAGATGATCAAAGACTGTAGAAAAGGAAATTTGGCCTTAAGCTGAACAAATAGATGCTATGTTTATAAAACTTGAATTTTTATACTTTCAGTGGTTAAAACTGTTGCTCTGCAAGGCACTCCAGAGCTAGGCAAGCGTGAGTGTTCACTCGTGTGCACACACACCCAGGCACAAGAGGCATACTCTCCCACACATCCCAGTGAGGAATGAGGAAGGCTGGAATCTCTCCGAAACTCTGGTCCTGTCTTGCTAGTAGCCTCATGTACAGGACGGAGCATTGGACGTTGGAATCAGCATGAGACATACAGTGTTGTTTTAGGCCTGCAACTAAGTAACCATGTGAACTTCTGTAAGACCTTTATCTCTTTTAGCTTCAGTTTCTCCTCTTGCCTTTGTCTTAGAACTTGACATTTATCAGGGCCTTTTTAGGCAAGGTTCTTGTGCTAGATATTAATACATATTTCTAGTGTGCCTATCTGTAACGTGAAAGTTTGAAATCAGTGGTTTCTAAGATGCTTTCTAACCTTGTTAACCTGAAGACCAGTAAAGAGATGTACAGGATGAAGACAAAAGAAACAGACTGTGAAGGTGGAAATCCTTTCCAGTAAGCCTAAAGCGATGCTTAAATTTAGTCTCCAGACAAATCTTGGAGGATGGTGGGGGGTGGATCTTGTTAAAATGTAGATTCTGATTCAGTAAGTCTTGGGTGCATTTCTAAGGAGCTCCTAGATAACAATGCTGCTTCTGGTCTGAGGACCACTCTTTTAAGTAACTGAGAGGATAATTGGGGAAGGGAAAGATTTTAAAGGAGAAGGATGATAAGAGTAAAAGAATGATTACTAAAGGCAAAGTTATATACTAACTATAAAGAGAAATTACAGGCAAGATGTGAGAAGCAGATCTCTTTGCTGTGATTTTGAGATAGTTGGGAAATTTTGGCTATCATCATATATACTTTAGTAGATATGAACACTTCTTAACTCTTTGTTTGAAAACAGACTGATTTTAGAATATAACATTTCCCTACTAACTTTCAAATTTGTGAGTTGAAAGGTCATTTTACCAGTGATCAGAATTATGATTATTAGTTTTCATTTTTTATATCTGACAGGCAGTATGTGGAAGATAGGGAATCCCAATCTAAAGATCATTTCGATTTATGATGCGATTGACCAAATTAAACTTGTGCACATATAATAAATTTATTTAAGGAGATAGAGAAACTATATTTTGGGGCTTGTCTAGGTCTGGCTTTCTTAGGTAATACATTCCTAAGGAAACCCATGATTATTTCTGGTTTTGTACTCTGAAAATGTGTGTATGTACTAGTAAAATTATTTTAGCAAAAATGAGAATGACATATTTTACATTTTTTGTACTCAAAATCTGTTGTGTATTTCATATTTTAACACATCTTAATTTAATAGCCACATATTATGTCTGAGGGCTACCATATTGAATAGCAGTTAAAGCTTTTGACTGCATAGAAAATCACTGAGATTAGGGGGTACTTTCATTTCTTTTATTGGTCTCATTTCATTTGGAAAATTCACAATAGCTTGCTAGTTATATATAAAAATAGGACTTTTTCTTTTTCTAAACAGCAGATAGGTGGTGCCCTGGTTGCAGGCTTTGATGGATTCTCAATGAAATTCTTTCTGTTGCTTATAAATATATTTCAGTAAATTTTGTAAAGATTGCCTTATTTGTGTCATAAAAAGTAAAAATTTTAATGGTAAAAATGTAGTATTTGGCATTCACCTTTAGGTGTTGGTTAATCCCAATACTATACCTCAACATTTAAACTCTTGATGATTTTTGTGTGCTAAGTGCATAGATTTACTGCTGCAGTCTGAGCATTTTTAAATTAAAATATATCTTTCATTCTGAATGTATTGATTTACACATCTCTGTGTCAATATTAAGTCAAGCGAATTTTCCAATAAGTTGAAAAGATCTGGCAGGGCAAGTTAAATTTATTAGATTTGCTAGAGGTTTTTTTCTTGTCTGTGTTTAGGCATCTCTCTGCATTTTTATTCTTGACTAGAATTTTATTTTTAAACTAGAAACTAAAATTTTAGTAACACACTTTCATGCCTCTTAGCATTTTTTGTGATTTTTCTCTTGAGTGAATTGCCATTGGAAACCTTGATATTCCTTACTACGTTCTTGGCATTCTTTCCTACTGTTTCTTTAAACAATATATTTTTAGTTTTTTTATATTATTGTAAAATTATTGTTGTTTGAATTTTATTTGAATTACAAAACTAAGTCATATTCCCTTATATACTCTTTTGTGAACTTTAAGATTAGGAGAACTTACACCTTTTAAAAACTCAGACTGAAATGAAGTTACCTCATTTCATGAAAAACAAGAAAAGTTTCATGAGAGTTTAAAACTTATAGGCACAATCTACCCTAATTTCTAAGTGTGGGTATGAATAAAGTTACTTTTTGATATTATAAGTGAAAAATTTGTTTACATATTTTGACTAACTCAGAATATCAGTCATTGTAGACTTAGAATGGATGAGAGGATCACTCATCTATATTCACACATTAAGAAAACAGAAACTGGTAGCATCAAGTGATAAATCCAAGTTCATTGATATATTCATCTGATTATAGTTTGCATAGATATTTTGGACTGGCATAAATATACTCATCTCTGTTATATACCATCTAAAGTTGACTTTAAAGAACAAATGCTATAATGAATATATTTAATATCAAAATATGTGAATTGTGTAGTAAGGGGAAGGTGGCAGTGTTATTCAATCAGTAGAATCAGTATAAATGGATAAAAACTTAGAAGAAGAAACTGGCAAAAAATGGTACCCGGAACTTTAACCAGAATTTAGTGAACTAATCAAACTGTGGAGGAAATAATTCTCTTTATAGCACCAAAACTGTTTTTTGTGTCTTGATGGTATTATTCGCAGTTTAGGCTGGTAATTCTTCTCCCACCATTAAATCGAATCTGCCCAATGCTTTGTGAATTTTTTTTTTTTTGCAGAGTAGGGGTAGTGGTACCAAGTAAAACTTTACAGTCTCTATTGTAGTACCTTGGCATTGATAACCAATACTTTTATGATTCCCTTGACTTTGACCGCTTAGCAACTGAGGAATTCCAAATCATCATGTAACAAAACTGAATTTTTCTGTAGACAAACTGGCTGAGTTCAATAGAGCTACAGCTCTAACTTTTTATGATAGCAGAAGTTAACAATAATTGAATGCTACGCCAAGTTTTTTAGACAAGCACAGTCATTTAATCCTCACAAGCCACATGACGCGGGTGTTATACCTCACTTTTACAGGGCGGAAAAGTAAGACAGACGTTAAGTCATCTCCTCAAGGTCATATAGCAAAGGGCAGAGCCCAGACTTGAAGCTAGGTCTCTCTAAAGTCAAAGATCACACTCCTAAGTATTATACTATACTGCCTCCTCATGCAATAGAAGTGTTTTGTTTTTATAATCAGTTGAGTTTTATTATCCTTACTTTTTAAAAGAAGATACAATTTTCAAAATGCAATTGGGGAATTTTCTACCTTAAATTATTAGCAAATTTTAAAAAATCTTTTGTTTAATCTTTCCCGGGGTCCTTTATTTATAGACAGGTGCAGATTTCTAGTAAATCTGTGCTAAGCTGTTGAATATATACTTGTATAAAATAGTACCTTATGTCAAAATATTTGTGCATTATCCAGTTAGCAAATATGATTTGTATTTTGTCAGGCATGATATTAGCAGTAGTTAATCTACTTTGCACATTCCTATTTTAGAATTTTTTTTTAAAACTTTGTGCAGCAAAAACAAAACAGTGCTAAAAATCCGAACTGTGATCACCTCTGCTTGCTATATATTCAGTCATCTGCTTAATCCTTATCCCCTTCGCATTGTCAATACCCATCTAATTCCACTTTAACAACAGTAATTGGCTGATGGAGTAGAAGATATAGATTTGTTTTCTTGATGACTCCTTGACTTTTTTCCTCTGGTAATACTAATAGAATTCCAAATCCGTACTGGTGTGATCATGTCATGAGTAGGTCACCAGTCATGTCAAGGTCCTATTGGAAACCTCATAGCCAACATCTTAATTTAGACTTAGCTATCTTTTTCACTTGTATGTGCAATTGTAAGCAATTTTTTCAAGTCTCAACTCTCCATTATAACAGAATTCATTTAGTTCAGAGGGGGATAGTTCTGCATGTGAATTATGTGGCCGGCTACAATTGAGTACATAGAATATATAAAAATCTGGGAGCCTCATTAGCACGGATGTGTACATGTGATTCTTTTATAAAGTCACATAGGTTGAACAAAAGTAGGAAAAGTCTTACCCATTTTCTTTTTGCAATCAGTATTTTATAATATTATATAATTTGCAGTAATGAAACAAACGATTTAGCAATATTAAGTTCTAGGAACGTATAGTTTCACTTTAAATAGATTATTGAATTATTACCAGTCAGTTTGTCGTCACTGTTCCAATTATTTCATTTCACGTGACAGGAACAATATGTATTTATAACAAGAAAATGCATTTTTAAATTATTATCCTACTTTGATTTCGGGGCACGATAGAAGTATATAATCCAAGCAAAAGCATTCCAAATATTGATGTATACGTATGTGTGTATGTGTACATACGCGTGTATATATTCATCTGTGTGAAGGTATATGCCTTTCATATATTTCTGTTCTCTCTGCTCATAACATTGATTATTAAACATATTTCTGTCAGCTATACTATTTTCTGTATGTAAAAGGACCCACTGTATTTACTGTGTTTTGGATAGTAATAGAGGATAATAACCTGAAGCTAGGTTTGGATTTTTAAAAATTGGAATTCTGAAAAAAACATGAACTAAAATAGGAACAATAGGTTAAAAGATAAGAAACCATTAGCTTTTAAGGCACATAGAAATGGACTTCTGTAAGGACTTAAAGGGAAGGCAACCTGATTATTCTAAAATTGAAGGAAATCTGATTATTCTAAAATTCTTTAAAATTTTACATTTTATAATTAGTTCAAATATTCTTTTATTGAAATTTAGAGCAGATCTTTACACTGATTTTTGTTTGTTTGTTTGCTATCCTCCAAGCATAGAGATTGTACACATCCAGGAGCGAGGCTTTATTATCATACTAATAGGTTTCTGGTACTTCCATGTATTTGTTTGGAAGGCCAAAGCAATCAAATTGGAAGCACATAAAGAATCAGTAACAGTTTTCTCGTGTCATGATGCATTGATTTTTTTACATCAATTGTATTTTAAATCTCAGCCACCTGGAATTTTGACCTACGAATCCAAACTTTATTTTGGTGAAGTAAGCTTACCTAGTTCTGTCTTTCTTAATACCATTTGATTATTTTTTAAAACAAAACAGACATAAACCCAGGTGATTGGTTTTCTTTTTAAGGCGATGACTGAATATGCTAGTTTTTTTCTTTTACATCTTTATTGGAGTATAATTGCTTTACAGTGTTGTGCTAGTAGTTTCTGCCACACAACACAGTGAATCAGCCACATGTGAATATGCTAATTTTTGAGAGGATTTTTATGACATTTTCATGGTTGTATCATATACTTATGATAACTAACAGTTACAGCCTATCCCAGAGCTGGGGGAAAAACAAAACAAAACACAACAAACAAAGAAAAGCAAAAACAAAAAAAATCCCAGTACTTTGTAACTGAAAGAAGCGTAGACCATGGGTCAGATCTGAGGTCTAATCCCAGCTTTGCAAAAATCAAGTGCTGTGACTTTGAGCAAGACATTTAAGCATTTTATGTCTTTGTTTCCTCTTGTATAAGAATCGGGAAGCCTTAAGACTTTCCTTTTTTTTTGTTGTTTAACCTATAAATGTTATGATTCTAAGTGCAAATGTCACCATAGGCCCAGTCACTCCTCAGACCTCTAAAAAAACATAAGTATCAGACTCACAAACCCGTGTGTAAATTAATCAGGAATTAAAGGGGAAAAAATGATCTTTTACATTTCAAGTATGTATATATGAGATTGAATTTTATATTTGTCTTATCTCTGAATTTGATCTTGAGTTTTGCTTTTCTTTGTACATTACTAGATAAAAGCAAGCTCTTTGCAGCCAAAAAGACCTGGACTCAAATTCTGGTTGGACCTGCCACATATTGACTGAATGATTTGGGACAATTTACTTAACCTTTCTGCTTTTGCAAATGGGAATAATAATGTATACCTTATACTGTTTATGGGAGAAGAGAGGTTGAATGAATATATCATATGTAAAGTACCTAGCAGCATGACTGACCCATGGTAGGTGCTCAGAAATGTTCATTTTTTTCCCCCTTTTCTCTTTTAAGGTCTGTGACTACTCCATTTATTGTTTCGTTTCTCTCTCATAAGTTACATGCTAGCGCTCCACAGGCAAATAAACCACCCAGAAACTAAATGCAGTCACTGAATGTCATTGTACAACTCAGGCATCAGTAGAAGAGCACTTCCTGGACTTAGACTAGTCTTGGAGCTCTGGGGAATTCCAAGTCAACTCTTTCAGCTCCAGGCTCTCCCTGGGGCAGTTAATGTGTTTCTTGGTTTCAGTCTAAATTTCCATGGTAGCTTCTAGGGCACTGTCTGGGATGGGGCTTATGGAAATATGGACCATTGAGAAAATAAGACCATTGTAATTGAATATATAAAAATGTTTAAAAGGTTCACTTTGTATCACTACCCTTCAAAAGATTTTTTTCTTGGTCACTGTATTTCTCTTATTTGTCTATTTCTCAATATTTGAGAAACCTTCTAATCTAATAAATAATATTTCAGTGATGCGCATACTTCTAAAAATAATCAGGATTTGTCTTAATATCCCAGCAGTGGTTCCTATCATGTATCTATTTCCAGCCTGCACATATTTCCTATCTTTTTAAAAATCATCTCCAAGTATCATTTTGGCAAAAAGCAAATCATTTTCATGTTCTCAGCAAAATAATTAAGTAAACATATTTAGCTAAATCATTAATTGAGCTTTACCTGTAGCTTGTTCTGTGAGCATTAGAATCAGGCCATTAACATTATTTGAACATATTTCTGTAATATAATTAACAGCCAGGATAGGTTGATTCTGAAAAGGACATCTAGCACTTTTGACACTGAGAATTAATTATAAGAGAGAAGACAAGATTTGTGCTGCAGCTAGAATTAACTAGCAGTACAAAACATAAGCAGTCACCTTGGGCTCTTAAAACAAAAAAATGACACTCCTTTCCTTAATATCTAGCTTGTAAAGTTTGTTTAGACAACTCATCTGCGTGTCAGCTCTTTTTCTGTTTAATTAAATTTAGAAAATAGTTCTTGCTTTGCTTTGCCACGTCAAACTTCATGTTTGTTGAATTAAAAAAAATACATTTTATGTGTGTTTGTGTTTAAATGGTTCAGATACTTATCAGAGGTCATTCATTCTAGGAGGAAGGGGATGACATTCAACTTAACATTTCTTCCCAATTTTAAAGAATACCTCTTTAATTAAAGAGCTTGAAAACTGTATTAGTTGTTTGCAAGGAATGGCTCACATAAAATGCTGGCACTGTATTTTGCTGATTTTTTTTTCTCCAAGTGACCACAATTATTTTAATGCTGTTAATGCAACTTTTCTCATTTTACGACAACAAAGACCCTCTTCAAATATCTTACATTGGTTAATCCAAGAAACACTGTGATAGTGGGGTTAATTTTGAGTGCACAAAGAGCTATTGGAGGGTACAGAGAGGGCATCTATTGGATAAGCTTTCAATATGATGAGAATGATAACAGATCTGCCACTTGTGCAAAAGACAAGTAATCTTTTACAGGATTTGACTTTAAAATGTGTCATTTTATGTGTTTAAAAAGCATATTTCAGATGAGTGGGTCCTGCACTTTAGTGTCAGACTGCCTTTCTTCTTGCACTTCTAATATTTTGGATCTCAGGATATCTGGATCTTGTTTGAATATATCTTAAGTGGGTACAAAATTGCACTGGAATTTTATTTTTGTGAAGTTGCTTGAACACTCTATTTGCTATTCTCTTCTCACTTTTCATGGTTACCCCTCCTCTCCCCCTCAGAAAAGTAGCTTTTCTCTCCTATATGTGTGGCCATGTCTGTACCCAGTTGTTGGGAAACCATATCCACATCTCGACAACTGACTTCATCTAAGACCAATTAAATCAGAACTTCTGGTATTTTTTCAAAAAGCATTAGGTGATTTTAATGTGTGGCCCGGGTAAGAGAACTATAGGAGAAAGAATGAGGAAGACCTGTGGTTTTCATTTATTCACTTTTTATTTATCCACTTTTAATGTGTTCACTTTGAGACCTTGGGCACGTTATTTTAGTGTTTAGTAGGATTCTGTTGTTTCCTTGGGGCTGTTGGACAGATTAAGGGATTATGGAACACCTTGCATGATGGCTGTTCAGCTTCCACCAGGTGGCCGTGAAGTCTGCAAACATCTATGTGACATGTTTTTACAGATTGAAGTTGTTTTTGATAACATTATGTAGATTTGCCTTCGTGTCCAGACTTCATGGAAACCCTGTACATGATGAGACTGGTTTTGTTTTTATTTCTAACTTAGAGTGACCCAAAATCTGGCTTCATAATATAATTGGTTCTACTTTCATCTTCTGGGACTACACAGCATAAGGTCATAAAACCTAAATTTAAGTTCCAGTCCTTCTACTGGCTTATCTGTATAACCTCTCTAAGCCTCAGTTTTTTCACCTGTGAGATGGGTATAAAGAACTTAGAGTTGCCACCTGATAGTCCCACAAATCCTTGGGACAATCTTATGTCTTATCTTTTTCATTCTAGATCACCAGTTATTTTTCGCGTTTTCCCAAACCCTTTCACCTTTCTGATCGTTCTCTTTTACGTGTGCTTGTATGTTAATGTCCTTCAAATATGGTACCTGGAAGTAAAATACCATTGGGTCCATGGGATATTTTTCTTCTTTTGCTCTGGGAACCGGAACACAAATTACTTTAAAACAGCCTAAAAATGCTTCATTTGGGGGCGCAGGTGGGCAAGAGGTTTGCCACATCACATTTAGGCTAACATTTCATTGAGCATATCTTTGAATTTGCAACTAAAACCTCTAATTTATACAAACTTCTGTCAAGGTAGAAGTGTTACATTTTCTCTAGAGCAGTGTGTGTGTGTTTGTGTGTGCGTGTGTGCGTGTGCGTGTGTGTGTGTTAAGATAAATGCACATCATAATGTCCCCATTACTTTTCTTCTGTCACCTAGTGTGGTCTTGTACCATTAAGTTTAAGAAACAAGCTTTCTGTGTTTTCAGTTAATATTCTTTATGTAACTTAGTTATACATGCATCACATTGCCCTATCTTGTCCTACATTGTAAGACACTTTGTCTAAAGTTACACTGACATTAAATTACTTCTAAAGTAAAATTTCTATCCACTGGCCAGGTAACCCTATAAACAAATAGAAAATAGGAAAGAATGTAAAAATGGAATGTTCTTAGTAAACCTTGCTTAATTCTTTTTTTTGTTTGTTTGGTTTTTTTTTGCGGTACGCGGGCCTTTCACTGTTGTGGCCTCTCCCGTTGCGGAGCACAGGCTCCGGATGCGCAGGCTCAGTGGCCATGGCTCACGGGCCCAGCCGCTCCACGGCATGTGGGATCTTCCCGGACCAGGGCACGAACCCGTGTCCCCTGCATCGGCAGGCAGACTCTCAACCACTGCGCCACCAGGGAAGCCCTTAATTTTTTTTTTTTTATTTTTGAAGTATAGTTGATTTACACGGTTGTGTTAGTTTCTGGTGTACAGCAAAGTGATTCAGTTATACATATATATACATATTCTTTTTCACATTCTTTTCCATTATGGTTTATTAAAGGATATTGAATATAGTTCCCTGTGCTATACAGTAGGAACTTGTTGTTTATCTATTTTACATATAGTAGTTTGTATCTGCTAATCCCAGATTCCTAATTTATCCCTGCCCCTTCCCCTTTGTTAACCATATGTTTGTTTTCTGTGTCTGTGAGTCTGTTTCTGTTTCATAAATAAGTTCATTTGTGTCGTATTTTAGATTCCACATATAGGTGATTGTCATATGATGTTTTTCTTTCTGACCTACTTCACTTAGTATGATAATCTCTAGGTCCATCCATGTTGCTGCAAATGGCATTATTTCATTCTTTTTTATGGCTGAGTAGTATTCCATTGTGTATATACACCACATCTTCTTTATCCATTCATTTGTCAGTGGACATTTAGGTTGCTTCCATGTCTTGGCTGTTGTAAGCAGTGCTGCCTGAACATTGGGGGGCATGTATCTTTTTGACTCTTTTGTTGATTTTTATTGATTGCCTTTTTCTGTCAGCCATACAGAGAAGGAAAGCAGGAGGAGAATATTCCCTAACCTCACAAATAATCAACTTTACATTTTATTCTAGACTTTTGCTAGTTGATTTGACATTAACTCTTTTGGTCTATTGTGTGCCAACTGTATTTTTTTTACTCCCCACTTTTGAAACTCAACCTAGTTAGACAATTCTACTTCTCTAACACCATTTTTCCTCTTGCTGATTTGGAAAAGATTTTCTCAATTTATTTCTGAAATTATATCCAAAAATGTGTTTAATACCATACAGTTTAATTTCTGCAAGCCTAGAATTTTGACTTATTAAAAAAATTAGGTGCTCCCTTTTCATATCTCTTGTCTCTCGGACTTTAGTTCTCTCTTAGCAGTAGGTCTCCTAACCTTCTTAATTTGAAGACCATTTTTCCTTTGGAGAAGATACAAAGGATTCGAAGTAAAATTCTACCTTCTTTTTGTCATCCATACCAACTCCCCAAGTAGTGATTCTCTTTTCTGTTTATTTTTCTTGCTTCAGACGTTGCCAAAAATAAATTAGACTCCTATTCTTTTTTGCCTTCAGCATTTTTCACCAGCCCCTATTTATTCCGAGCTCTTGTTGTCCTTGTGGTATTGTAATGAGTTTGTGCTAGTGTTTTATGTTCATCTTTGGTTTCATTCCATATAGTGCACATATTCTTTTAAAGTCTGAGCTCATTTGATCCATTATCTTAAATATCGGCTTTATAAAATTCACTCCCTCCCCCACCTTGCTTACATATTGAAGTCATTCATCATTTTTTATTCAGAACTTTGATTACAGTAATGTATTTTTTTTTCAGATATAGTTTCATCTAGGATTTTTATCAGAACCAAACCTGTTACTTAACTAATTATAAACATGTGTTTTAAATTTTCTGACTAGCCTTCTATTAAATTTTGACCACTGTTCTTCCTGTAGTTTTTTTTCTTAAAACAGTGCATGCCAGTGCTCTCTTTTTAGTTATTCATACCACAAACCTTGGTGTCATCCTTGAGTCCTCTTTTTCTCTCATAATATTCTCAATCTGTTAGTAAGTCTAATACATCTTCAGAAGTCTTCAGAATCGGATCCCTTCTTATCACCTTATTTTTCCTCCTTATTCTAACACCACTTCATCTCATTTCTTTTTTTTTTTTTTTTGTAACAATTAGACATTGGATTTGATTGATTGATTTTGGCTGCACCACACAGCATGCTGAATCCTAGTTCCCCGACCAGGGTTCGAACCCATCCCCCGGCAGCGGAAGCACGGAGTCTTCCACCAGGGAACTCCCTCTTTTTTTTTTTTTTTAACTGAAGTATAGTTAATTTGCAATGTTGTGGTAGTTTCAAATGTACAGCAAAGTAAGTCAGTTATGCATATATATGTATGTGTATATATATATATATATATATATATATATATTCTTTATCAGATTCTTTTCCATAATAGGTTGTTGTAAGATGTTGAGTATTGTTCCCTGTGCTGTACAGTAGGCCCTTGTTTATCTATTTTATATATAGGAGGGTGTATATATTCATCCCAAACGCCCACTTTATCCCCACCCGCACCCTGCTATCCCCTTTGGTAACCGTAAGTTTGTTCTCTATGTCTGTGAGTCTGTTTCTGTTTTGTAATTAAGTTCATTTGTATCATTTGTTTAGATTCCACATATAAGTGATATCATATGATATTTGTCTTTTTCTGTCTGACTTTCCTCCCATTTCTGTAGTAAAAGCTGCTGTCCTTTGCCTTTGCTCTCCCACAGTCTGTCCTCAAAGCAGCAGCTGGTGACGGTTTGATGGAAGTCCCATCATGTCACGCCTCTTCTCAGAAGCCTCTACTGGCCTTCTCTCTCACTAGAATAGAAGCAGAAGTCCCATGGTAGCTTACAAGACAAGACCCTACATCAGCACAGCCCCCTCCCTGCCCGCACTTTCCCCCCAAACCTCGCTGACCTCCTCCTACTTATCTCTTTGCTCACTTCTTTCCAGCAACACTGGCCTTCTTGCCTTCCTGCTCCCAACCTAGGTGTTCCTGCTTTCTGTAATGTTCTTCCATTGGGTACACCCCTGGCACACCGCCTCACCTGTTTGAGGCATGCTGCATTTAAAAACAACAACCCTCCTGTCCCAGCACTCTATCTCACTTATCCGAACTACCATCTGTATTTGTTTATTGTATATCTCCTCTCGTGAGAATATATACTCCATGAGGGTAGAGATTCTTGTCTGTTTTGTTCATTGCTATGTGCCCATGGCCTGAATCAGTGTCTGACATGTAGCAGACATGCAGTGAATGTTTGAGTGAGCTAAGAAATGAATGAATGAATGAAGGCACACTGTACATGTAGTTTTCAAGCATGCGTTCTGACTTAATATATAAGCATGCACTCATAACCATAGATTTTAATGGTTGCATAATATTCCATCCTGTAGATATAAAGTATTTCCTATGTTTAAGTTCTCATTTTAAACTGTTACAGATAATACCTTGATGAACATCTTTGTACATGAAGGATTCTCCCAAGACACACACCCATAGGCATACAGACACACATGATTACTTCCTTAGAATAAGTTACTTCAATAGAATTACTTTGTTGAAGACTGTAGATATTCTAAAATATTTAAAGCCAAAAGGCTTTATCCATAGTGTCTAAATAAATCCGTTTCATCAGTTACTCCTCAACGTTGCCCAGGGGCATTTCTCCTGCCTTATGTTTGCATAAAACACAAAGCAAATTGGTTATCACAGAATATTACTTGAATTGAACCAGCTAAGGTAAGGTGCTTGCACCCCACACATCACAATTGCTTTGTTTTAGCATCTTTGTGCTTCATCAGAGATGATTTTTTAAAAAATGTATAAAGCACCACGTTAATGACAGTGCTGATCATGAACTGGTAAAGAAAGGCCAATACTCTGATGCAAAAGCTAGATATAATAATTAAGAGCTGTATTTGCTGAGTGATGGTTAAATGTTACAGCTCTACACTCATAGCCATAAAAAACCTTTTAATCTATTTAACTATTTGCCTGAAAATAACTATGTTATTGTGTCTCAAAGTAATCCTCCAACCACATTTCCCAGTGAAACAATTGTTTTAATTACTTTTTAAAAGTTGTGAAGTTTCTTAGGAGCAAAACTCCTACACTAGCAAAACAGTCTATTTCATATTTTAACTGTCTACTTTGTGTTAAATGCAGTTATAGTATATCAGTGTTTTTGTTGCATATTTTAATTGCATACTTTAAAGATAATTCATATTCATCCTTTAAGTACTAATTTAAATATCACTTTTGGAAAAATGCCTGCCTGGATCTTTTCCAAAGTGATCAAACTAGTTAAATGAGTAATGAAACAGAAGAATGAGTATTTCCTCGTATCTTTCATTAATAATTGGATTGGTGAATTAATTTTCCATATACTGGATGTGATATCCATTCATATTCTTTGCCCAAGTATTAATTTGTGTTCACTGTATATAACAAATATAAAATTCCTTATCTTTCACATATGTGTGGAATTTATTATTTCAGTACACAAAATAGAGGCCCGTAGTGGTAATACACACCCAGTTTTAGAGCTAATGATTGGAGAACATGTGCAGATTAAGCATTTTACCCTCCTCAGCAATTGGATGACTGTGTGATTGGCAAGGCCAAGAGAGTGCAAAAAGAAAATTTAACTTTAACTTTCCATTGTCTTTATTTCGTATCTTTTTCTCTGTATTTGAATTGTTGGAGCCAAGGCTGGATGACTGTTAGTCAAGTATATAAAAAATTTTTCTGTATTGAGAAGAAATCTTCACTCCTAGAATGCTTTCGTAAGAACTAGCAAAATATTGGTTCTTTTATCTTCTTTCACTTACCATCACTTTGACTAGAAATGTGAGACTGGTTAGACCATACAGTAAAGCATAGAACTTTGTTTTTGATACATCTTGCCTATATGTTAACTTTCAAGTCTTAAATCTATTCCTTAGAACAGTTAGTTACTTGAGAGTGTGGAGATATTGGTGAATTGTTTTAATTAAAGATAATTAAAAGAAAAAAAAAAAAAAGAGGGCTTCCCTGGTGGCGCAGTGGTTTAGAGTCCGCCTGCCGATGCAGGGAACACGGGTTCGTGCCCCAGTCCAGGAAGATCCCACATGCCGCGGAGCGGCTGGGCCCGTGAGCCATGGCCGCTGAGCCTGCGCGTCCGGAGCCTGTGCTCCGCAACGGGAGAGGCCACAACAGTGAGAGACCCGTGTACCGCAAAAAAAAAAAAAAAAAGAAAAAAGAAAGAAAACTAATATATCATGGACACTTACTTGCTAGTTTATAATGTTAAAGTAACCATTTAGCAATGAAACTTTGTATGAAGTGTACGTATATGTATCTTTCGTTCCTAATTCTTGAGAGTATAAAATAATGTAGTTTTCCACAGATATTTTTGCTAATCACTGTTGTGATAAATGAAACAAAACTCTTGAAAGTATTGTTTTTCTCCTCGGGAATTTCCTTAAATTTCATGCAGAATAGTGACTATTTATTCTTAAAAATTGAAATTCCTGATTTCAAAATATTTATATATTCACTTATAACACAGAGGTAAATTTTCTTCTTTTTCCTACTAACATAACATTAATTATAAATAAATGTACTTGACTTTATATATTTGAATGTTTGAAGCTCAACATTTCATTGTATAGGTTTATCTTCTTGAAAAAAAGCAATTCTAGGGGACTTGAGTGTTCTTAGAAATTTTAGGGCCTCTTGTATGGTCAACAGTGAATTATTCAGTGTGTAAAATCTCAAATAATAAATCAGTAGTCAAATTAGCATTACCTTTTAGAATTGAACATAAAATTTAATGACAGGCCCTTTCATGACAGTACTGTTCTTGTTTTCTGTGCTCATGACCCTTTAAACGTTACACTCCTTTTTCAAAATTTTCCTCAATTGTGCCTAGTTTTAGGGGTGCAGAATAGCTTTTAAATTCAAGCTCAGGAAAACTTTTAATGTAAAATGTGGAAAGGAAAATAAAAGAGATGACAGAGTTATCTGTTTAGGCTGTTATATATAAAGACTTAACATGTACAGCCAGCACATTTTTAAAAAAGGTTTCTTTCCTAAAATGTCTCCTGAAAATATATTAAAAACTTAATATATGAGGGTACCTAGGTAAGAGCTTGGCTGTATTTATCTTTTTCTTGATTTTTCTTTCTGAAAAGAGAAAAATGCCTCTGAAACTGATTGTAGGCATAGGGAATTTCATGTCCCTGATGGTTGAATACAGATACACCTACTGTATTATTTGGCCATAAACCGGAGAAAAGTGGTAGCTGAAATGGAATCACGGGACATCCTATCGCATTTTGAATATGCCTTCAAAGAGTTGCTGGAAGGTAAGCATTGAAGCAATGATGTAATGTGTGGAGTCAAGCTGAGTATTTGCTGTGCTAGAGGAAACTAATGGAAACATTCACTTGGGGTAAGACAAATGGTATTAAATGAGAAAACACACCATGAATTGCAAATGGGGCTGAGTTAATTTGTTGCTACAGCAGTGTTGCCCTACTGTTAAATGAAGTCTGGGTAATTATCTTGCTGGCAGAGATAATGTCAAAACCTCATTTCTCCTTACATGCCTCGTTTTTACATGAGGGCTAATTGAGCTGCAAGGTGACGACCGATTATATATGGCTATCATCGGGTCCTCTGGCTCAATTTGCAGATACTGTTACCCTTTTTTGAAGTGAGGATGTTTATCAGACTTCAGGGAAGGTATTAAAGAAACTTTTTGAACTGTGTGAGTAATTTGCAACATGCTTTTCTATCTGTAAATTATTCTGGAATAAATTATCCTTTTTACATATCCTCCTTTAAAACTTCACTCTTCTGATGTGTATACACTGTAGTTAAAGAAGATAGCAATACTAATTTACTTTTTATTTTGGAGAACATTATAGTTAGGTTCAGTCAAAATGTATTTGTTTTCTATTTCTATAATTTCTGGAAATTTAGGCTTTTTTAGGTATTGAAAATTGAAGGTCGGAAGTTCAAATAATAGAGAAAAAGTACTTTGTTCAGTCAATTGAATTAAAGTCGTTTTTTTTTTTTTTTTTTTTGGATAGTAAGACTGTACTCATTAGCCTGTATTTTCTGTCTCACTACCACGGTAGGTCTTAGTAGAAAGAAAGATGTTTGTTCACCTTAGAACCAGTCTTATTAACTGTGACTCAGTCCACGAGGCAGCATTTTATACAGTAAAATTTTCTATTTGTTAAAAATCTGAAAGGTTGAACAATGTCACTGGTTTTCATGGTTGTTGATGTTCCTGAATATATACTAGACACAATTCATTATCTCAAAGAAAAGGCTAAGTGCCCATATAGCTGTAGTTCAAATAAATGGACAAACTGTTGCTCTATTAGAGAACCTCCTGGCTTAGTGTGAAATCCTACAAAAGAATTCCAGCTGAGATTATTAAACAAAAGGAGCAGGAAGAGGAATATCCCTTACTTGTGGGATAGCTTACATTTGACAATAAAGATCAGACACATGGGTACTCTTTGGAATCTAAGCATAGACTGGAACTCAGTGGAAATCCCATAACAACTTAGCAACTGGACCAGCGTCATTTTCAATAACAGTAATTAAAAACAAAAGGTTCGGGCTTCCCTGGTGGCACAGTGGCTGAGAGTCCACCTGCCGGTGCAGGGGACACGGGTTCGTGCCCCGGTCTGGGAGGATCCCACATGCCACGGAGCAGCTGGGCCCATGAGCCATGGCCGCTGAGCCTGCACGTCCGGAGCCTGTGCTCCGCAACGGGAGAGGCCACAACAGTGAGAGGCCCACGTACCGCCAAAAAAACACAAAAGGTTCATAATATAACAAAAGTAGTATGTTGCAAAATATTTTATAGGCTTCAAAGTTTACTGCTAGAAAACAGTAGGAGGAATAGCTGATCTTTACTGTTTCCTTATATGCCAAGTATCTCAGTTAATCTTTACGATAATCATGTGAGGTAGGTAATGTCATCCATTTTTAACAGATGAAGAAACTGGAGTACAGAGAGGTTAAGTAGCTTATTCAGGCTCTCACTGCTAGTAAGGGACTCAGTTGATACTAATGAGACCCTGCGGTTTGGGCAGATATGTCTATGTAGTTCATTGATGAGAAAAATGGAAGGTCAGTGGGTTGAATGACTCAGTTCAGACGAGACAGCTAGTAAATGCAGAGCTGTGGTTCACATACCAGTCATTTGGCTCTAAGTCTGTGGTTGTTGCTCTTGACCTTGTTATATTCCATTCATGTTCTGAAGACCAGGCCTTATGTTTTCTTGATCAGTGTTTTTCTGTCCTAGTAGTTTTCCAACTGTGTTCCATGTAGCGCTTGAGTCCCCTACGTTGCCTCAGGCCTGGCGAAGGTGCCAGGAAGTGGTTAAGAGGATAAGAATCCAGCTTGCCATCAGTCATAGTAACTCATTCAGCCTGAGGCTTCTGAGCAAGCATTTATTAGGAAAATTTCCACTGCCTGAAAATTTATAAGATAAGCTCTACTCCATGTAGCATTATTGCTGGAACTCTGTTTGTACCTGCTGATGAGGTATAAAATGCATATATATTTATTTATTTTTTAAGAGGCATCCTTGGGTGCCACTTTGCAGTGTTATTTCCAAACCTTTTGTCCCCTCTCTCAACACTGGAGCGTTCTTCAGTCCTTGCGAATCGCTAGAGTTGAGCTTGACTCCTGGGGCACTAGTGTGGCTGTCGTTTTCCTGTACCCTGGCGCCTGGTGGTAAAGAGGGGAATAGGTATATGCACAGGGTGGGTCAAAACTCAGCATGCCTGAGAGAAGAGGTATATTCTTTTTTTGAAATTGCAGTATACCTGCTTGGAGAAACCCAAACCAGAAACAATTCTCAGAGAGAGAAATATTCTCTCCTTAAGGGCTTGGCACTGCCCAGAAAAGATCCTCTGGGTCAGTTCAAAAACAAAGCAAAGATGTAGCCATACCCTGCAGGGGGGGGGGTATCTCTGAGCTGGGCACCCCATGTCGCTCTGCGTTATCTCCTGCACTTGTCAGGGACTGGGAATGAAGATCCAGTTGATGGGTGCTTAGTCTGTAGATGAGGCATTTAGTCTTTCAGTGAGACTTCTAGATCACTACAGTCATCTCAGAAAAAAGTGGGGGAAAAGGCCATTGGCAGAAGAGGGAATAAGTACCAATCTGTGAAGATCCAGTTTTGAAAATGAACTTGGAACAGATCAAGATGTGAAAAGAGTAATGGGATTATCTTATGCAATTAAAAAAAAAAAAAAGAGAAGGAGCTTCAGCTGAATATGGTGGGCTTGCATGAAATACATTCAATACAAACACACACACACACACACACCAGTGACAAATGTCATCATAAATCTTCCCGCTGCTTGAAGTGCCACAGATTTTTCAGTTTTTTACTCTCCAAATTTAATTTTATCACGGTGACTGCTCTGCATATGTTTTCAGATAAAACCTTTTCTTCGGTTCTAATGGCATCAGAGCTCCTCCTGTCAGCAAAGCAGTGGTGTCTGTGATTATTTTATTAAGTGTGGTAGCAGATGCAGTTACTTACCCCCATGTTGAGTTGTAATTTTAAATGTCTGGTTTGATTCTTCCTACAAGGAAAAAATCAAGTGTATTGCAGAAATGACTTTGAAAACTACAGCTATCCCAAAAGATGTCAATAATGTGCACATGGTATCTTTTTTCTTTTTTGTCCAAAAGTGAATGGAATTACTCATGTTATCAAAACTTCTTTTTTTTGTTTTTCTTTTTTTTTTCTTGAGACAAAATGGACATATAACATTGCATTAGTCGTAGGTATATATTATAAAATGATTACCACAATAAATTTAGTTAACATCCATCAACACACATAGTTAAACAGTTAAAGCTTTCCTTTCAGACTTCTGGGATTCCCTCAGCTTTTGAAATGAAATTGGGCTAATTGAGCTTTTTTTCCCCCTACCCTGTCAAATAACCCATAGCACAGTCCATGTCAAGTTTAAGTTTAGAATCTTAAAATGGAGCTATCCTATAGAGAGAGAAAGTATAAAGTGATACTTTAACTCATTAGTACCTGAAGAAAATGAAAATTACTTTAAGTCAGTGGTTCTTAAGCGTAAGCAATTTTGATCTGTATAAGAGACCAGACAGTTGTGGTTGTCTAAACAAG
This sequence comes from Monodon monoceros, assembly GCF_005190385.1. NCBI lineage: Eukaryota > Metazoa > Chordata > Mammalia > Artiodactyla > Monodontidae > Monodon > Monodon monoceros. The sequence goes on along the minus strand of NW_021703774.1, from coordinate 15,771,542 downwards.
GAGGGGGTTGGTGCTACAGGCATCCAGTGGGGAGAGGCCAGGGATGCTGCCTAACATCCTGCAGGGCGCAGGACAGTCTCCACAGCAAAGAGTTATCCGTCCCCAAATGACATATGGTAGCACAGGGGTTGAAAACCTCTGCTGTAAATGAAACACATGCAAAAGCCATGGTTCGTAACTGCTGGGCCGTTATATTTAGAATGTTTGAGTTATATAATCATTTATTTATTTATTCTTTGGCGGTGCAGCGTGGCATGCGGGATCTTAAGTTTCCCAACCAGAGATCAAACCCATGCCCCCTGCAGTGAAGTGCAGAGTCCTAATCACTGAACCACCAGGGAATTCCCTCATTTAATGTTTTATTTTATAACATTCGATCTTTTTTAAATTAATTCATTTTTATTGGAGTATAGTTGATTTACAATGTTGTGTTAGTTTCAGGTGTACAGCAAAGTGATTCAGTTGCACATACATATATAACTTTTTTCAGATTCTTTTCCCTTATAGGTTATTACAAAATATTGAGTATAGTTCCCTGTGCTATAGATAACATTCAATCTTGATTAAAGAAAAAATACATTTGAGAAAGTGTGTGTGTGTGTGTGTGTGTGTTATAGCTGAGATTAAGACAGTGTGCTTCTACATTATATTTGGAAAACGTTCGTCGGAGAAATTGAAATACTGGAGTTTTTCGCTCATTCAGCATTTACTGAACCCCACTATATGCAAGACGCTGATGATTAAAGATGGAAAAAAAATACTCGTAAGGGTTTGAATTTGAATGATGAAGAAAGCCATAGGGGGACTTCCAAAGCCCTCTGCTGAGTGCTGTGCTAGCAGTAAGGACAGGCTCTTGCGGGGTGCAGAGCGGCAGGGCAGGGGTCTACCCTCTGGGGTTGGGCTGGGGGAGACTCGGCAGCAGAAGGTGTCTGAGCTGAGCCCTGGAAGACAAGTCGGTTGTAACCAGGAACGGGAGGTAGGGAGGAAGAAGAGAAGGCAAGCCAGGCACAGGAGAGCCCTGTGAGGGACCAGGAAGCCTGTACAGCTCTCCCTGTCTCTGGATTTTTGTGTCTGTCGATCTGGCTCTCTTGGGTGTGCTCACAGCTTCCTAACTCTCTGGCTCTCGGGGCTCCTGCGCGATGTCTGGTTTCTCTCTGTGGCCAAGCGCGATCTCTAGTTTGTCCTTGAACCTCCGGATGGTGCCCGCTTGCTGTCTCACCCTTTCACTCACATCCAAGCTTGGGCTCTCTTGGGCCCACACTCCCTCCTGCTTTCATCCTGCCTGGTTGTCAGACTTTTTTTTTTTTTTTTTAACCTCCCTTTTTTCCATTTCCTTAATCCAGTTTATATGTTTATAATGTGTTAAGATAAAGGTAAAGAGAGTCCTTTGTTGAGGACAGAGAGAAGAGTATAAAGTGGGTGATAATGAGAAATAAGACTCCGGGAAGACAGTGGCCAGCTTTCAATCAAGCATTAGAAAAAGGAGTTTGATTTTTCATGTCATAGGTAGAGAGGAGCCATTGAGGGCTCTGGATTCAAAATATACCTAGAAGCAATCAGTTCTCTCCACTTTGTGAAGGGTTTTTAGCAGGGAGGTAATAGAAGCTTACAGTTTAGAATAATAGCTCATGGTATAGTGGTGTTGCTTGTGGGGTGTGTTTTGGCACTAGCTGGTCTGATTAGCATTCTAGGGCTCGAATATACCTAAAGCTCTGTGATCCGTCATGTCATTTAACCTCTTCCTGCCTCTGTGTTCTCAGCTCTAAAGTAATTGTATTGTTTTCCTAGGCTTTTGTTGTAACTTTCAAGATTTGGAGCAGTTTTTAATTCATTGTTTAATGATTTCTTTAAATTAATATGATTATACATATTACTGTGGCAGCATGGGGCCAGCTGGAGGTGAGGGGCGGAGACATTTGCTTGAGAGAGATTTAGTGGGTTTGATGAACAAGATTTGATTCCCAGCAAGTATAGTTGGATGAAGTGAAAGGAAGCTAGGCTTTTGCAAATTGTGTTGATTACTTGTGGTCTTCTACTTTGTTTTCTTTTAATGTTAACCCGGAACTTCTTTGGGGTTTGATGGGGTGCTGTATGTGAACTCTAAACAGGCGGATATCAGAGTTTAATTTTTTTAAAAAGAGATGGTGAAGAATGTGAATTATACGGCATGATGGCTGGTGGAGCTCTTAGGTTGGTTCTTGACTTTTTAATAGTCAGAGGAATGCATTTATTCAGCCCAAGGGCTCTTACAGTGCATGTAAGTACAACAGCAGATCATTAAGTTTGTACGTTTGATGTCTGATTTTATTGTTATTTAATGTTACTGTAGATGAGACCTTATTAGTAAAAGATACCAGATTCACGTGTATTCAATGTTAAAACTATATAATTTATTTAGAGCTTACTATATGTCAAGCACAGTGCTACATGTTTAAATATATTACCTCCTACATTCAGAAGCCCTTTAAAGATAATAGTGATTTACACTGTACAGATCAAGTGAGTTTCAGCCTCAGAAAGGTAGATGACTTGTCCAAGATTATGCACCCAGTCTTCATAGAGCCCTGTTTCTAATCGTTTTTTTGGTGTGACTCTAAAGCCTGTGCTTTTTCCGCAATAATCTTGAGACATTATATATAATCAGTATCATTTTTAAGTTCAAGATGGTGAGATAACATGAGAATGCTTTGAAAAAGTCAGTGGATTAGAAAATCATCAGTTGGAGAATCGTAAGATGTGGATCGTGATTCAGAAGCATTTTACAGATTAACTTGTGTCTTCAGCTTATTAACTTGTTAAATGGTAATAAAGTTTGACTTCTGCTTATTTTACTGCATGAACAGCGTGTACGGAAAATTTTTAGAGTTCAAAATAATGTCTTCGGTACAGGAATGGACAGTTTGGTATTGTGGCAGGAATAGAAAAATCAACAAATGAAACACAACAGGGAACAACAAATGAAACAAATCACACAAACAGTGTCATTGGACATAGGACAAAGGTGATATTATGGATCAGTAGGGATAGGATGGACTTATTATTCAGTGCTGAGGGACATGAGTTATTCATATGGGGGAAATGGAATTGGAGTTCCCTACCTCATGGTACATACAAAAATCAATTCCAAGTGGATTAAACACATAAATGGCAAGGCAGAGCTGTAACACTTTTAGAACAAATATTGGCAAACAACTTCCTCAAAGCAGAAGAATTTTTAAAGCAAGACCAGAAATAAAATGTAAACCATAAAGGAAAAGATGGGTGCAACCTTATTAAAATTATGAACTCGACATATGTAAAAGAGAGTGAAAACATACACACATGCACATGCACGCCCCATGGCTCAGACTGAAAGAAGCTTTTAGGGATGCAATTAAGCTTTTAGGGACGCATCAAAGTGTAGAATCTAAAGTATATAAAGAATATAAATCAGTCAGTGAAAAAGAGACACCTGAGAGAAAGATGGGCAAACAAGAAGAATAGGTATTTCACAAAAGAGGAAGCGTAAATGGCCTGTAATGTTCAGCTTCATTAGAAATTAGGGAAATGTCTTTGAAATCACAGTGAAATATGAATTCTTGCTCATCAGATTGGCAGAACTTGAAAACAGACAATATAAGTTGTTAGCAAGGTAAGGATTAATGGGGTCCCAGAAACATTGCCTCTGAGGATACGCTGTTATAACTATTTTGGAAAAAGGCAATAGCCTGTAAAGAGTGCATATCTCATAAATTTGCAATTGCCCACAAGGTGGATACCCTAGAGAAACATTTGCATTTTGTGTTAGAAGTGATGTCCAAAAATATCCATAGTAACAGTCTTTTTAAATGAAAACTGGACCAAAAAACCCATAAATGTGTATTAGCAGGAGAGTGAATGAATGGTGGTAAATTCATTGAGTAGAATACTATATCAATAGTAAAAATGAGTGAACTACAGCTATATGCATCAACGTTAATAAATCTCAAAATATAATACGGGAAGAAAAAAGTAAGTTGCAGAGTAATACATACAGTATAATTCCATTTATATGAACTTCAAAGATTGGCAAAGCTAAACCATATTGTTTAGGGATACATAAACTGGTAGTAAAACTAATGAATAGGGACTTCCCTGGTGGCACAGTGGTTAAGAATCCACCTGCCAATGCAGGGGACACGGGTTCGAGCCCTGGCCTGGGAACATCCCATATGCCGCGGAGCAGCTAAGCCCGTGTGCCACAACTACTGAGCCTGCGCTCTAGAGCCCGTGCTCCGCAACAAGAGAAGCCACCACAGTGAGAAGCCTTCGCACCACAAGGAAGAGTAGCCCCCACTCGCCACAACTAGAGAAAGCCCACGCCCAGCAACGAAGACCCAATGCAGCCAAAAAATAATCAATTAATTAAAAACTAATGAATAAAAATGAATGATTAAATCAGAATTCAGGGTAGTGGTTACCCCAGGAGAAGAGGGAAGATGTAAATGTTGACATTGTGGACCAAGGCATCTGGAATTTGTTAGCATTCTAGTTCTTGGCCTGGATTATTGTTCCTTAAACTGATCATGTGTTTTTATACACTGTTAACTATGTAAGGTGTATTTCACAGCTTTTGTAAAAGGATCAAAACATTTTATGGTATTCTGTATTTTTGTTTCTGTTCCATTAGTAGTTTAGATTCGTGTTCTAGTAAGCTTTCTTGGAGAAAAAATAAAGTTATAAATTTATTCACTGCATAGTCTCAAAAATCTCTTCAGTTTTAGGAAGGAAAGAGCAGTTGAGAGTTTTTTCAGATTGAATGACTTTTGTTCTGTCTGTGGTGTAGTATAAAGTAAAAGATTTGGAGTAAGATCTGTGATCAAGATCTAGCTCTACGACTTAGCCAGTTGTGTAGCTTTGGAAAAATCCCCACACTGGGCCTTAGTCTCTCCATCTGTAAAATGGGTATCATATTAATTCCTACCTTACAAGACCGTTACGGGATAATATATGTAAAAGGAGTTCATAAACGTTAAGGTGAAGGGCAGGTGTTAGTTAAAAACGTATGTGTGTATGAGATCAGAATTCCAGTCATGCTTCTTTGTTGCTGAGCACCCTAGCTGACACCTAACCAAAACGTAAGTTTTACTTGCTGGATCTGATTTGAAAATCGGAAGTGTCTCTCTTTTGAACCATAAGGATTCCCTAAATGGGGTGGATAGCAATGGACCTTCCTAATTTGTTGTTCTGTTAGTCATCACTCTTGTAGAAATATCTTAGCGTGTGAACTTTTCCTCGGTCGGCTGGCTTTTTCTCAATCAACTGTTACTGCAGGTAGTTAGTGGCCCCTATACTCCTTCTGAGCTGGTCAACAGAGTGGAAAACTGAAGGGGAGAAGGGCTTTCAGCAGTTCTCTGCAGGCTTCCAGCACGTGACAACCCAGGACAGCTAAATGAGGTGCTCACTTATGTTAGTTATGTTATCGTTATGGTTTTAGAGAAAACAGTTTAAGAAGTATCACGAGCATTTTCACTTCTTGCATTACAGTGTTCCTGAGGCGAGTCTAGGTGAGACTCAAAATGGGACCAAACCTCTGATAGTGAAAAATAGCATCGTAACATCCAAACCTTCATACCCTAATATAGAATCAGGAACCAAATGGGAAATACGTCCTCTCAAGCTGGCCTTATAGTCAGTGTGGCAGTAAGCTACAGTATATATGAAACCATATATGGAACCACTTATAAAAGAATTTGCAGACAGAAACTTCCCACTTAGAACTTTGATTCCTCTAAAACCTTATAAAATGAAATCATTGAATATCACTAGACTCTGGGGAATGACATAAGATATAAACAATCTTTATAAATAGTTGGGGTTTTATTTTAAATTATGAAGCTAGCTCACCTTTTTTTCTGCATTACTTGCCATGTGGATTTTTGAAAGAGGACCTGAAACGAAAAAATACCTATCTCAGTAAATCTTGGTCTTAGAAATCCATTAACATTGAGGATGTAGAAACCAAGCAATGGCATCATACCAAGTACGAAAAGATTCAGGCATCATAAATTTTCAAGCCATCTGTACACTGATGAGTGAATCATACACTCTAGAAGAATGGAAATCATATAAGTTCCTACTCTTTGCAGCACTGGCTGTAAAACCTAGAATGCTCAGTAGTACAGGCAAAAACTCTCAGAAAGTTTTCCAACCACTTTGGAGGGAAATTTTTTAAAAGTTTATATCTTAAAAAAAAAAAAAACTAATAAATATAGGGAAAAAGCTTTAATTTAAAAATAAAAAGGGTTACTTTTATTATTGCCTCTTTTTTCTGAGTCAAACTCATTTAACATATTGGTATAGTAACATTCAAATCCCAAATGTATGAAGACTTTTTAAAATATCTTGAATAGAAGAAATATGATGTCTTTTTGTGTGATTTTAGCTATCCTACCAATTCTACAAAAGTGCTGGGTTTTTTAAAAAGTTACATAGGATTTATATTCCACCTGCTTCCAAAACAGATTTGCAGTTAGACTAGTTTGATTTCTGAAGATGAGAAGACTGTATCAGATTAAATAAAAGAAATGTGCCCTGTTGATGGGTTTGTATATTCCTGAGTCAAACACATGGTAACTGCAGCATTTACAATAATAACAATAATGCTCAGATTGCTGCATCTCTAATAGTTTCATTATTTCTTTCCTGTAGCTGTAACCTTTTAGTGTTTGCCATAGAGCAGGCTGTGCTACAGATACGATTTAATCAGTTGCCAGGCAATGTAGCATTATTAATGTGATCCCAAGAGATGCTCAAGTGAAGACAGGGCCTGAGTATTTTATCCCACAGGCTGCTGTGACTTTTGGGGCTCAGTGAAGACTGGGCTGCCCTAGCTAGTGACCTCGTAATTTCCAGAAGCAGGTGGAGGTGGCAATTATAGCTTCGGCCACTATCTTGAACTTTCTGTAGTAGGTGATGAATTGCAAATGGCTAGACCCTGTGCGCAACAATAAACTCAAATAAATCTTCAATGTGTAATAATGACAAGACCGAAAGACTGGCAGCTATAACAAGGCTTCTGTTGTCACCCACTTTACTATAGCCTTGATATTCATCATTATCAGCTGGAGCTAGTTCAGGAGCTGGACAAGAAGGTCCGAAGAAGGATGAGTTGTTTGCGCTGAAGCGTCCAGTTGGTCCCATCTGGATGAGAGTAAATGGGATTTTTTTTGCCTGTTCACTAGGCCAGAGCTGTCCATCATTTTAGGCAGGTATCTGATCACTTCATGCTGTGGGACAATATGGCTTTACACTGCTTGGTTCTCTCTTGGTAGCGCAATGTAACATTTTTACTCTGTTTGAAAGCTTTTGGTTACTTTTCAGTTACGTTAAAAATGCCATTCTGTTTCACAAAACTGAGCTAATATTCTCCATTGTGAGCAAATGGCTTCTCAAATGAGAACACAATTTTAATACAGTCTGAATCACAACTGAAATCTGTGTCCTGAATCCGATGAGGTTATGTTGAATAACGTAGTTATATTTCCTTCAGCATTTTATAACTTGATACTTTTAATTTTAAAAACAGTAATATAGAAAATACCAAAAACTTTTTGGAACTTTAAAGTTATTTTTTAAAGTGTTACTTAATAGCCCCTAAACACTTTACTATTGTCGATATATGTAGTATGCATATTCTTAATAATGTGCCCGGGGCATTTCTGTCAGAATTGACAACTGAATACTGTTTGATTTCAAATGAAGCCATAGTCACTTTGATCCTTCAACATTTTATCTCTGTGATAAGATTAATCAATATAATATTATTCTCGGATTGATTGTTCTACCCCCTAGAGGCATATCCGTGTTTTTTAAAATATAGTCTGTTCAGCATTCATTTATGGAGACCATATAATTATGTGTTTCGTATGTTGTCTTTCTTGTGACTATGATGTTCTTAAAGTGAAAATTTGCAAATTTAGGTGATTGATTTCCCTTTTTATTAAGCACAACCATCTTTAATAAACACTATGAGCATCCTCTTAGTGTGTTTTTACCTTTTTTTTTTTCTGTTTATTTTCCACCTTTTCAGGGAAAAGATCATATAACTAATTCTTAACATTTTAGATTTGGTGTTGGCCTTTAAGAAAAATGAACTCCTTAGTAATAAACAGTGGAATCCTTTGAGCGCCTTTGCTTTTGATTTATGAAATTCCTGTTCCTGTCACTTAAATGTATATTTTTAGATAAACCAATAATTACATAATTCACATTCACTTTAACTCCTGGAGATGATGCAAAGGTAAGGCTTCTGAGGTTTCCATTTCTCCTCAATGCAGGTTCACTCCCTGGGTTCAGGCCAACTGACATGCCATCGTTCATTTTGTCTTGCCTTCCTAATACATCTGTAAGCCTTGAGGCGCCAGACTCATGCAGATTTCTTTGCATTTGAATGTCTTGATGGAATAACACCTTGCAATTTCAAAACCAAAGCATATTGTATTTCATCTCTGTAGACCTCGCTTCACCCAGTCGTGGCCACATGAAAATATATGTCAAGAACACTGTTTTCTCATATTGGAATTTAGGCAATTTGTTTTCGGGCTGCGAGCAGCTTCAACCTATTTTTGGAACCCCTCTGTGGCCTGACCATTCGTTCTAACATAATTTATGGTGGCACTGTAACATATGGACTTTTCATCACCGTCCAGCTGAAATTCTCTGTTGAACGTAGACTCTTCTCCCTGTGCCCTCTGGTGACTCCTTTCCCTACCTTGGCTGCCTCTGGAACGGGTCCACCATTAAGGAATTTGTACTGAGCCGCATATGCCTTCCACTAGATAAGTTACTAAATTAAAAGTTAAGAATGCACTTTGAATAGCTTAAGTATGGATATGGATATGTCATATGAACCTGCTTAAGAATCTAACAGATAGCAGTATATTTAAGTGTCTCCCATCTATGTAAAGGGGGTACTTGAGTTCAGGTTGTTTCAGTCACTAGAAAAAGTATATGAAGTTTCATTCATATACATCAGGGTGGGCTGTGGGTGTGGCAGTCAGTATTTTCTCTAGGTATTTCCCATCTAGATGTAATGCTCGTAGTTATGTTCGAATGAGATATTATTTAAGAATTGATCTTAATTTCTTAAGAAAGCTCTTGGCATTTAATGCTGAGAAATATTACCAATGTCATCTAAGACTGTGGTAACTGAAGACTAAATAATTTAAGTGAAAGTGGATGATATTCAATGACTGTAGTTATTTTGTGATCTTCCAGCATGCTATTTTATTTACTAGCCATTTGACCGTATACAGGATACATAACTTCTCTAACTAAATGCTAGTTCTCCCCTTGTAAACTGGGTTACTAATCGGACTTCCCTCCTAGCATTTTATTGTGTTAATGGATATGAACTGTTTCACGTGATTTCTGGCGTAACATTTTCAAAAATTATCGGACATGATTGTTCAGAACACAACATAGAATTACATTTCTGTGCTCCCGTTTCTCAGTGTACGGCTCAGATGGCTAAAACTCCTTGGCAGAGGGAACTCTGGGGACGCTGCTCTCAAGGTTAAAACAGAAAGGAAGAGCAGTCTTGATTCTTTGACTGCGTAACCCGGGAGCCCTGTACTCACTTGTCTGTACATCAGAATCCCCTGGAGGGCTGGTTAAACCAGAGGGTGCTGGGCCCCAACCCCCAGGGTTTCTCATTCAGCGGGTCTGGGTTAGGGTCTGAGAATATGCATTTCTAGCAAGTTCCCAGGTGATGCTAATGCTTCCAGGAACACTGATCGAGAGAGACCCTTTCCTTCACTGACACTGAGACGGAAACGGACTAATTTATGAGACCCTGTATTTGCTGTTTGGTAACACTGGCACCAAGTAGGACACCCGTGCAGCCTACAGAGAGCAGACTTTGTTTCCTGACCAAACATCTTTTTCTGTACTTTGTACTTCTGACTGGTCCAGGCTTCTCTATCTCTGCTCTGTTAATTATTAATGAAAAATTCTTCTTTTATTTTCTTAAGAAGTTGGGGATTCTATAATGATTTACATTGAAATACAATATTATTTCAAATTATGAATCTTTTTAGAGATTTATAATATAACATAGAAGCATGTGAAAAATTATCTGTCCATGTAAGCAAAAATTCTCCATAGCATCTCTGATTGTATGCTATGTAATTGCACTTACTAATCATGTAATTGCATATTTTAATTAACACGTCTTACTTGCCTTCCTACATGTATTTAAATAATTATATTAGTATAATATATAATTATAAAAATACAGTTCAGTATCACATTTTATTGCTCATAGTGAAAATATTTGTTCATTGAGATTTAAGCAGACAGTCATTTCTGACTGGCCAATAGAAGTAAAAAATGGTTTTAAAATCACATTTTTAAAATTAGTTTATTTCCAGTGCAAAGTAAGCTCTCCTTTATTTTTGAAAATAAATTTTATTTTGTGGGTTTCTGTTTCTGAAGCAAGTATTAAACACATTTTATTTATCAATAGATTTTTGTTAGGTCATTTTTTTTTTTTTTTTTGCCGTACACGGACCTCTCACTGCTGTGGCCTCTCCCGTTGTGGAGCACAGGCTCCGGACACACAGGCTCAGCGGCCATGGCTCACGGGCCCAGCCGCTCTGCGGCATGTGGGATCTTCCCGGACCGGGGCACGAACCCGCGTCCCCTGCATCGTCAGGCGGACTCCCAACCACTGTACCACCAGGGAAGCCCTGTTAGGTCATTTTTTAAACCAAGAAAGTTTGACTCCCAGTTGTAGATGAATATCCTTCACTAAAAAGAATTAAAATTAATGATGGTAGCATAATCAGTTTGTATTTAACACTATCTTAGATGGTTTTATTCTTTTCCTGTGATTATAGTTGATCTCCCTTCATGGGAATCACAACTTTGAGGGCAGTGACTATCTACTTTGATCACCACTGTGTCCCTACGATCAAGTCACTACCCAGTGCTGAGCAGGTATCCATAAATGTTTGGTGTATAAATGAAATACTAGGAATTATTATTATTGCCTTTTATTGAACATCAACTATAGGGGAAGTCTTTTGCTAGGTAATTACATATGCCTTCAATTGTAATCACAGCCTATAAAAATAGATATTAATCATTGAGGAACCCTAGGCTTGGAGAGATTAAAAACCTACCCCGTGTCACAGCTAACAAATGGTGGGTCCTTGTCTTTCTGCTACAGAACCTAGGTTTTTGCCACTAAACTCTGCTGCCTCAAAGTCTCATATTCTGGGGGGTAAAATAGGAACATGTCGAGTATTCAGGGAGAGAAGAAAGGGGCACTTTTGAGATGGGCATTTAGGAGCTAGGAAACTGACTGGGAATAGACAGTTATTCCTTGCAGAGCTTTCCCATTAAAGAACTAATCAGAAGGAAATGAGGTTTGATTTTGTTTGCAGGTAATTTAAAGCAATTGGCATTCAACGACAGCATGATTGTTTTGCACCCAACTAACCTGTGAACCTAAAGGCAGTGAAAGTTTTCAGTCATTAAACTTTTCCTTTTTTCTAACTCCTCTAAATTTGCATAGGACTAGTTAGTTTTTAGATTCTCTTGCTGATGAAGAAATTCTCCCGTGTTTTGTATATATTCCTTACCTCAGTGACTTATCTAAATGGACGCTTTCCTTGCTTATTCTCATACATAGCTGTGAGTAGATTTATCTTACCAAGGGATATAAGTGACCAGTAAATGCTTGTTGCATGATGAATGAATAAACAAATTAGTGAATGAATGACAAGAGGCCATAAGCATTTCATTCTTTCTCTTCGAACTGTCTTGTATGAGCTGTAATTCGGATGGGTTGGAGCCACTCATTTGTATCATAAGGTCAAAGATGGAAAAGGAAGATATCAAATCAAGTAAATTTTTCTCAGGGGATCCTGATCTTTCTATACACGGTAGCAAGAATATCTTAACTGCTTCTGGAGCATTTTCATCCCAGAGCAGCATTTACCATCTTCATTTCCCAAATGTTAGATATGACTGACAGTCCTGAAATACATATTCTAATATTTGAAGAAAGATATCTAGGGGAAGAAAGTCTCTACCCTGAAGGGAGACATAAATTTATAATTAAATTGAAAAAAACCTTAGCATATCTATCTGAGTTATCAGTTGTTATTTGGTCATTAATTGAGATTAATTAATATCTCACATGTTGCCTAGCCCATAATAGGTGCTCAGTAAATGGTTCTGTCATTGAACATCTAAGACTGTGGCCTTAGATCAGAGCTATTTGAAGAGACCTGGAGAGATTAAACCAAAATTTAAATATTTTGAAAGAAGGTCATTTAGATACTATTAGACAAAGCTTGGGTAGAAGGAGAAAAAGAACAGGCAGTTGTATACAAAGATAAATGCTTATTTGTGCCTGGCAGTTAAATCTCCTCAGGTGTTAACTCTTAGAGTGATTTTGTTGTTGCTGTTTTTTAAAAAGAATGGAGCAACATCTCCAAACTGCGATCTCTCCTAATCTAGGCGCAAAAAAAAAAAAAAAGTTTCATAAAAAAATTGAATTAAATGAATAAGTTCTTGAATCCATTTTATAAAGCCTGTAAATATTCAAAGTATTCTTCTTACAACTGTTATTTCTTATTTTGCATAGATACAGAGAAGCAGGTGTCTCTTAGTGTTTCTGCAGCACGCGTAATCATTCACTGTCCTTTGTCATGTAAAACCTCACTGGTAAGAGAATCTTTATTTCACAAGTAAGGCCATAAGAGTTGGCATGTATTCAGACCCACCATTCATTTCACCCATTTGTCTACCTCTTTAACCAGAGAAAGTTATTGAAATGGCATCGTTGGCTTTGTAAGATAACAAATGTCTGTTAACGTTTATCCATGAACTCGGAAAATATATATTACAATCTAGTGTAAAGTAGTTTTATATTTTTCTGATGCGTCACAGTTTATAAAACTTTCTATGTACTTTACATAGTTTAGGCATACATCAGGGCCCCTCAGAATTCTAGTTTGGCCTCGTGATTCTCTGGCTTCTTCTTATAACTAATTGTGCTTGGTGCTATAGGCTACACAGAGAAAAATGGTAAACAGCCTGCTTCCAAGAAGCCTAAAATCAAGAGTGAGGTCTTAGACAACTAGCTATTAAATCAAGTTACTCTTTGGTAAGTGTTTAGCTATTCAGAGAAGGACAGATCGTTTCCAATTGGGAAAATCCTTTTCCTTTGTTTTGCCTTTCTGCAGGAAGCACATAGTAGAGACGCATGTTTATGCTGCTGGACTCTGGGTGTTGCCCCAGGGCCCTGTATGACCAGGACTGCAGAGGCTGGGACCTCTCCCTAAACTCTCACCAGCCAGTCCTCTTCCCAAGGTCTCACGCGTGCCCCTGGCACTGTCGCCATTGGTGGCACTCCTGCTGTGACTAAACAACGCCTCGGTGTTGCTCTCCAGTCACATTTCTGAATTGGAGGGTCCCCCAGAATCCCTGACTGCTGGGCCATCTCAGCCAGATTTAAGGTTTTTAGTCACCTGTGAGAAAGTGGAGACGTGAGTTGACGGCTCTTTCAGGAAGTTGGGCTTGAAAGGGGAAGAAAGAGAAGGAAAGTTGCACTGTCCAGAGTTAGGCTTGTTTTTCATAAAGGAGTGCCGGGGGTATGTTGAAATGCCGGTTGGGAAGGCTCCAGTGAGGAAGAAAGGTTGAGAAAACCCAACAGAGAGGGGCTGTTGAACTGAGTGAGGCTCCTAATTCTGTGAAAGTTGACAGAAGCACGAGCCCAGATGAGCAATTGTCCTTACGGAGGAGGAAAGACATTTCTTCCATTTGACTGGGAGGAACAGAGGGGCGGGTGGGTACATGAAAGTTTACAATTTCAGGGCAAGAAGTGAGAAAGTGTTCAGATTTCTATTATACTGTAAAATAGAAGCCAAGTTTGTTTGCTAAGACGGAGTAGAGGGCAGGGAAGTGGTTGAAGAGACTTGCCAACGTTTGAAATGCCTTCTGTGAAGAATTAAAGGGAGAGCTAATTCGAGACTGTTGGGATTGCCCACCTGAGCATACATTTCTAGTTCCCCTTATCCCAGTTGTTGTGGTTTTCTCCAAGAGCAGTTACCAGCCTGGATGTGGTTGGTCGGCAGATAATGTACAGGTGTGTGGAGAAGTCTTGATTTGCTCACCGTTAGAGCTTAGCTAGGTGGGTGTGTGGAAAGGAGAGGTGAGAAAGGGAACTGAACTTTTTTGCAGAAGAATTTTGACCTCTGATTTAGACAGGAAAGAAAGTGGAGCGAGGGAAACCTAATAATTCGGAAAAAGTAGAAGGGTCAGTACACCAATTGTTCTTATCTGGTGAAAGGATAAGAATAACTGAGTGGAAAGGAATAGAATTTTGGGCAGAGTGAAATGTATGTAACTTAAACACAATTGCATTTTCATTGTATGAAGCATACGCAGAGGCCATGAAAGCCTAGACATTAGGGTGTTCTTAGCCCCTCTGTTGCTTGTAGGCAAGAGAGTTTTGATTTGCAGTCTCATATCTCAGTTCAAATTTCTAATATAAGAATACCTGGAGTTTATTTTTCAGAACTTCATAAAGATGGTTACTCAAGTGTTAACTATACATACACAATACCAATATGATATATTAACATCCTGAGTATTAACTTCAGCCTGTTTGCATTACAGAACCAATGCAGTCTTAGCCACATGAAGCTAAGAGAATCATCCTCGATCTGGTTTCTTGCCTTTCGTTATAATTGTGGCCCTCCTGGACTTCTCTGGCCTGTTCTTGTCCCATGAAACTGTGCGCTGAACTGGTCATTTCCTCGTATCAGTTCATTTTGTAGAATGTTTCCATTTCTGTTTACCATGGCTCAGTTTCAGGCTTTGCTGTTAGCAGCACACAATGGAAAACATGTGATGTTACACTATTCCTATAAGTCAGAGTAAAGTACCTTTTCCATCACAAATGAGGAAACTGAGCCATGGAGGGGATTAAAAACACTCACACAATCACGCTTTGCAGGGGTGTTGCCTCTGATGACTCAGAATGGACACACTCAGCCATCACTCTGTCCTGAATTTTGATCAGTTGTATTCTCTGACCAGCTATCTCTTAGTCTTTAAGATGTGTCTTTCTCCTTCACAAAACTACACGGATAGGACATAAGGTTACGGAAACTGAGGTAAATAAAGCAAGCAGAACAGTGTGTGGCCCACGGCAGGCACTCGGCCATATTAGTTCCCTTTCCTGTCCCCAAATGCCACCTGCACCAGCGTTGTTTTTATAAAGCTCAGGAATGGCATTACGCTTTTAGTGAGGTGTGCAGGTGGCTGCTTCTCTCAGACGTCACTGCCCTCTTCTGCCCTGTGCCGCCAGTGAGAAAGTAGAGAAAAAACTTGAGGATTAAAGAAAAGTGGAAACGCCTGCAGAAGAAAAGAACATGTTGGCAAGTCTAGGGACAGGTACTAAACCATAGGCACCATCAGAAGTTTCCACTTCAGGAAGTTAGTATTGATCCTTAGGGCTTTTTGGTTGCAAGAAACCGAAACCCAATTCAGCCTGCCTTATGCAATTGAAAAAAGAGCAATTTATCAGCTCAGAGAACTACAGTGTTGGATGCACCAGCTTACCATGGCATTGGGACCAAATCTTGCTCCTTCCGTCTCTGGCTCTGCTTCATACACTGCCCCCCTCCAACCCCCCACCCTGGGTTGACTCCATTCTCAGGCAGGCCCTCATGGAGGCAAAATGGCTGTAGGCACTGGAAGCTTGTAGCTTACGTCTGTTATCCCACCCTTTCTCCTCGAAAAGAGGAATCTTCTCTTTCCAATAGTTCCAAAAGTATCCTAGAATTGATTCTTAATGACTTTGACTAGGTCGTGTTCACAGCTTTGAACCAAATACAGTGGACGTGGGATGGAAGTTGTGAATGTCCAGGCGTGGGCTTGGAAAATGGACACAGCTTCACTACACCTCATACTCTAAGAATGGGAGAAGGGTATTCTCATGTGAAAAAAAAAAAAAACAGAGTACTATTAGAAGAAGGAATAAATGGTTTTACCCAACCAGTAGGCTTAAAACCAGCAAGTATTCCTTAAGAAACAAAGCTTATATGTATAATCAAAACCCTCTTGACCTCATAATATGTAGCTCACCTTAGAATGTTTTACCGAAAAGAAAGTTTTTACATCATTTTTGAGCATGAATGATGTAGTTGGACCATAGGACATATTAAATAAGAAAATCAGAAGGTTTGGTCTTCATAAGGGAAAAGGCTTCTCTCTGCCCAGATGGAAATACCTAAAGTATTACTTACGAAAGAGGTTTTAACATGTTATTCAAATGAAACTTGGATCTTCTTAGCTTCCACTGCATCATTTTACCTGAAAGGTTTGTGTAGTGAACTTGCAGATCGGATTATTATGTGATGTAATGAGTCATTCAACCCATTGTCCTGCACATGGTAGTGATAAGTAAACATCGGCGTGGATTAAGAAGAGAATTGCAGTTTCTCCATATGTGTGCATCTAACTATTACCAGTTTTTCAGGTACTTACGAGGTTGAACAAAATATGGAAGCTTAAATTTTCTGCTTTTGTTTGCTTGTTTTCTGAATATAGGCTACCTTGTAGAAACTTGCCGAAACAGTGGAATGATCCCTTTTCTCAGATCAAGGACTTTTGGTTCTATCAGGCTTTGAGAGGCTCAACTTGTCAGACCCCTAGTGACTCACAAGACTGTACTTTTTAACTGCTATGACAGGACATCTGTACACTGTAAATTTGAAACTGCAGGGGTAAAAAACAAGAGCCTTGATGATTTGTCTTAGGAAGTACAAAAACCCAATCATTTCTTATTGCTGGATTGTCTTGAGTTCAGTGGAATCAGAGTTTTATGAAGCATGTAAGGTTTATTGGGGAAATAAAGTCACAATTTAGAAGAAATTGACAGGATTTTCCTAAGTCATGTTTTTCTTCTCTGTCTTAAAATATCAAACCTTAGAATGATAGAAAGTTAGGTCAGTATAGTAGTGTTGCAAAAGTTGCTAGTGGATCTAAATCAAATTTGCTTATGAAGGAAAGAACTTATTGCAAAAGCTACAGATGAATATATTTGTCCCAGATTTCTATAAGTTCTGGCTGTGTAGCCAAACCCTGTGCAGTATTTAGATCAGATGGAATCATAACTGTCGTGCCCCAAGGACACAAGACAATTTTGTCTCTTAGATACTGGTATTTTCATTGAGTCTCCAAAAAACCAAATTACAATAAATCTTTGTGGGAGGCCCCTATTTCAACCTCATTGTTAGAATCACCAACAAGAGTAGATTTAGGGGTAATTACCTCTGAGGTAGACCTGAAGAGAGAGATTGTGGAAGCACAGATAGAAGATGACACTTGGAGGCTTTTTTTTTTTTTTTTTTAAATTTTCACCTTCAGCTCCATAGTCCTTGAGGACACCTGCTTCATATTTTGTAGACAGTGGGTCCCTCACTGCTAGAAATCAGAATGCTTTTTCATATTATTCATTTCATTAAAGGCTTATCTTGAATGTTAAGTCAACTAAAATATCAATACTTTTAACCACCAGAATGTTTCAAAGTATTCTCATGAACTAGAATCAGAATTGATCAAAGACTAGCTCTATTGTGCAAGCACTGAGAGCGTTGGTGTAATAACGTTGACAAAATGGGTTTACTGTTTAGAGAGGAGTAATCACTGCTATATGACCAGAAAAAATTTTTATTAATTAAAAAAAATTAACAGGCTATTATTTATCATTGCTATCAATATAAAACTTCATGTTATTCCACCCATAATTATATAGTGTTTTGTAATGCTTTCGGATAAATTGTTATCAGAAGGTTCTAAGACACTTAAAGGGAAGCAGGCAGCCTGAAGCCATATACCCAATGACACCCAATAGCTTAGCTACAGAGGTGGCACTTAGCTTCAGGCCTTTCTGCTTGCTTTCTGTTTATCTGTTTTTCCTTCTGCTTTTCTTTCCCTTCCCCTCTTCCTTCCACCCTCCTTCCTTACTTCCTTAAATTTCCATTTAAAAAGCACCCGAACCCCTTTCTGGTTGTACTCTCCTTTTCAGTCATAAAATTGAAGTATACTATTTAATTTTAAATAGCTTAACCTCCCCCCAAATTTTAATGTCAAAAAACAAACCCAAAGAAATGTAATTCTAATTTAAATATTGAAAGTTTTTAGGTGGAACCTGATATGCTAATTTTTCTCCTAAGCAATTTCTATGTTCAACATTTTAACTCGCAACTGGGTGCTTGTAATAAAAGTGGTGACTATTTCAAAAATACAGTAAACATAGATGTGCATTCATTAAGTTTTTATATAAATACATATATAAATAAATTGTAGAAACAATCAAGAAATCAAGCCTTTCAGGGTTATCTATTGCCATTGTTTCTTATGCATTGAAGCTCTCACCATAGCCATTACTATAAAACGTTCCCTAAGTACATAAAGGCTCTGATCGTTAAGATTTTTATTGCCAGCCACACATACAGAGCTGCAAATTGCCTTGTTTCAGATTTATTATGTATTACTCCAGAAATTCTATAAAGATCAAAAGAACTGATTACAATGTTGACCTTTGCATTAACTCATCTGAATTTAAATTCAAGTGTTTGATTTGGGAAAATAAGTCCATTTATCATAGGTCTGCTACTGAGGGGATTGTGCAGCCCTGATTGGGAGCGCTGAGACCAAATTTATTTATTGAGCGTGGGCTTGAAAATTGTTTGTAGGACAAGAGGAACAAAAGTTTGACCTGCCATTGTTACAGTACGAGGGGAACAATGTGGACATTGCCCTTTTCAAATTTCAAATAGTCAGTCTGTTTCAATCTTGTTGATAGAATCTCCATGTATTAAATTGAGCAAATATATACTGTTTTAAAAATATAAACCATTCTCTGATTTAAAATTAATGATCATTCTTTTACTGAGAGAAATAACCATTTCTTCAACATAGAGGTTACATTTTGGAGGAATATTGAGATGCTTCTCATTCTGAAATTGGCCTTTATATTATACTTGAACTCTCACTTGTCAATTTTTTGTTTTCTGAATTACTAAGAAAAAAACTGTTTGTAGTAATGTCTTCCTATGTAGAATTATGGATTTAATTAACTTTCACCTATTGAACTATTCAATTTTCACCACACAAAAATTCTAAATTTTAACCCATTCACTCACTATACCCACATTCACTGCCCAAACTGCCTATGTTGCCCACATTGATAAACCTTCTGATCTGCCTTTAGATGGGCAGAGAGTTCTAGAAAGTGATTTGATAAGGGAAGGGGTGATGGCATTCAGCACAAGGCATGGGCTTGAATCTGTCCCTATACCCATGCTTTTTGATAGCATAGCTTCATAACAATGTGAAAAATTAGGGTCCAGCACTGTTAAGTATAGTGATGATGGACATGACTTGGCCCATAGTGACCTAAAGAGCCAACTGGTAAATGCATACGATGTGGGTTAGGATTTATGCCCAGCTTAACGCTTAAGGTTCAGCTCTTCTGCTCTTCGTGGTGATTAACCCTCCAACCCAAGTCACTGTCAGAACGAAGAGGCCAGGGTATTATTACCCATTTGCTAGGTTTCAGTGGGCAGACTGGAAACAATTACAGTAGACCCTTGATATCTGCAGGAGATTTGTCCTGAGACATTTGTGTACTGCAGATGGAAAAATGTGACATAGCATATTATGTTCCCTATAAAATCCATTCCAGTAAAGTAAAACTAAAAATATTAAGTATCTCTTAGGCCATTAATGATTCTGTAAACACAAAACCAAAGTATAAAACTATTAAAGTAAAATTTGCCACCAAAATAAATTTCATACCACATAAAAATATTATTTAATAACATTAACCCCAAATTTATAGAATCTGCAAGTCATAAAGGGTATTGGTGTAATGACATTTAGAGATAACACTGAGACACGAATTCTCAGCTTTCTTGCTGTGAACTTGCTCCATGCATGTGACTCACATTAGAACTGCAGCAGAATCATGAATGACTATCACGTGCCTTTTGGGACTCTAGAATAAATTATCTTGCAAAACTTCTTTAGTTCAATTTTTTTTAGAGGATGTAGACTTTTCAGTTATTGATACCTACACGAATCCATCTAAGGCAGAATCAACCTGTTTTATGATGAAAAGGTAGGGCTAAGATAATGCTTTTGTACTTATTTCATCTTTATACAGTCTGAAATTCGAGGGTCCTGGTAAGGGAGAGGTAAAGTCTTTTTGAGTATAATCCAGTGTTTGTCTGAAAGAAATAAATCTGTAAAGTATTTAGGTATTATAATCTGATTATTGGGGGGTTTTTAAGTTTTCAAATTTTTTTAGATTTTTGAAATTAAAAATAAATTTCAAGGTGACATTTTTTTTTGAAGACAAGTTTTATTTGGGAAGACTTTCTAATTAGGGTGAAATTCTTGAAGAATGAAATTCCTATGTCATTGTTGACTTGAAATTATACAAATTATTAAATTAGTGGGAAAGTTGTATTTACCAAATTAAGCATTTCCTTTTTTTCTTGTTTAATTTAAGTGGACGTTTAAGTCCTAAATGATTTAATTGTACTTTGCTGAATTTGACCGTTCTGTTTGATGTAGTTTCATGTATGGTGGTGATGATTATTTTATTTCCTATATTTTAGTATTTTGAGTAATGGCAAGATATTATAGCACTGAGAAGGTAGTGTGGAGGCAATGAACAGGGTTTTTTAGAGAGAGTACTTGTGTTCAGTACAAAGCAAATAGCCTTATACATTCTTTGCCCATCTCAAACCTCTTAATTAATTTCAAGTTAGCAAATATATATTGAATGCCTACTATGTGCCAGATACTGTCTTCAGTAACCCCAGGTACAAAGATTAATTGAAACAAGCCCTACTGTCAAGGGATTTGCTATCTATCAGGGTAGGCATGTACTTAAATCTAATGTGGCCAGGTAAGTGCTTTATTAATGGAATGAACAAAGGGCTGAGGAAATTCAGAGAGAAAGAAAATGCCAAAAAGGACTCCTTTTCTTTTCTTTCTAATCTCTATGAAAATGATCTAAGAACTCAACTTAGCATGACAGAATGCTTTTGATGTAAAGGATTTTAGAGAAAATACTGAATTTTTTTTTTAACAGATTAGAAAATTGAGGGCCAGGGACATAAAGTGACTTATCAAAGCTCATACATCTGGTTTTTTGTTTTTGTTTTTTTTAAGAGTAGTCATTGATTAAGGATTTACTGTACTCATAGAGGCTACCATTTAGGCTAATAAACCTTCCTAATGACTAGAGAGCAAATAAGTTCAAAATTGTATACTTTTATATGCTTCCATAATTGCAATATGATTTGAAAGAAAGAAGAGAAAGACGTAGGCTGATATAAATGAAGAATACACTAATTGAGCCTTATGTGTAGGTAAGGTTTGGATAGGTGGAGAGTATAAGAGGCACAGTGCAGATAAAAGAAAATTGAAGTAAGAGGCTGGGATGAATTTGAAGTATGAGTGACAATTCCTGGCACGAAGTCTTAAATATTCAGTGTGTGTGTGTGTGTGTGTGTGTGTGTGTGTGTGTGTGTGCGCGCGCGCACGCCTGGTCTGTGCCAGAGTGTTGTGCTTCCTGTTTCCCTATGTTTTCTGTCTCTTTAATCCTTACAGATAACCTGTGAGATCAGCATTAGGCCCAATTTATGGATGAGACTAATTGAGGCACAGAGGAATTAACTTACTTAGCTAGGTTACATAGTTAATATATGGGAGAGCCAAGATTACTTTATCTTGCTGCCAAGTACTCATTCTTTCTTTCTTCCATACCATGATGTTAGTTAGATGATTCCCAAATGTTCTCATGTGTGAGACTAGAAAAATGCTGTTACTGCCCAGTAGCCAAAAACAAATAATAAAAAATAAATAAAAATTGAACTTCATAAAGATAAGCTGATCTAAGAGGGATGATAATGAATTTTTTTGGATATAATAAGTCTAAGGTGATTCTAACATTTCCAAAAAGAGACATCTAAAGGGTTCCTGGAAGAAGGGGATTAGTTGTTGGAAGTGTGGAACATTAGATGAGGAAAGGCTGTATATGTGTGATCAGTCAATAAAAAGATGATGATAGAAGCTAGGAGAGTTGATGCACTTTTCCAGAAAGAAAGTATGTAGAGAAAAGAAAGGCAAAAGATATGACTCTGGAAAATTGGAAGAGAGTTTCAGTTGGAAGAGATAAGTGTATAGGTATGATGGTTTTGTCTTAATGTTTGGCAGGGTTTTCTTTGCTTTTGGGTTTTTGTTTAATACTGATGCATCATTGTTATGAACCACCAAATTTTATTATACTTTAATTATGTCTACCTTCCTCTGTAGTCCAGAAAGTTTTTCATGCCTGATGACACACATGTGGGTTTGAAATTCAGCTAATTGTATAAGAAGTCATAGTGATTAACCATACAAACAGAAGGTGCTGCAGGGTTTGCACTAAACCATACAAAGAAAGAAGAAAGGGGGTAAACAGTAAAAAGTAAGTAATTTGGGGAAGGAAAAGAGGTGAGTAAAGGGATAAGGAATAAAAATTTTGTAGGGCTTCTCTGGTGGCGCAGTGGTTGAGAGTCCGCCTGCCGATGCAGGGGACACAGGTTCATGTCCCGGTCCGGGAAGATCCCACATGCCGCGGAGCGGCTGGGCCCGTGAGCCATGGCCGCTGGGCCTGTGCATCCGGAGCCTGTGCTCCGCAACGGGAGAGGCCACAACAGTGAGAGGCCCGCGTACCGCAAAAAAAAAAAAAAAAAAAAAAATATATATATATATATATATATATATATATATATGTAATTCTCTTAAGAGACCTGTGAGGCTGTTATTACTGCTGCCCTTTTACACAGAAGTAAAAAGAAGTGAAGTGACTTGCATAGCTAGAAAGTGACAAAGCATGCATTTGAACAATAGTATGACTTTCAAATCCACACTAACTTCCAATTGTTGAAAGCCAAGCTGAGCTAGTAACTGAGGCAGGTGTCTGTAATATCCTAAGCTGAGTGCAGTTAGTACCTTTACAGCTGGTGTTACAATAAATACCGTGCCCCAGCCAACCGCGTGGTCATGTGACATCTGGTCACCCCGTAAGGACTGTGGGAGAACCAATACGGCCCAGATTTAAAGAGGACAATTAATTGTTGCTTAGTGCAGGTGGTGGTGGGCACAGAGGGTACCAGTTGTGAGCTCTTATTTTCTTTAGATATCTTGAATTTTTTTCACAGATTATCAGTAGTTTAAGAAGCAGAAGAAGCAGTTTAAAGGAGAATTTCATTCTGAGTATGAAATGTGGCCTTGTTTCATATGGACCATTGAGGTCCTGATCACTAGAAAGGACATGAGTAGTTTTCAGTTATAAAGCTAAGAATCTGCCCAGTTAATAATCTTTTTAACTTGCAGTCTGAGGTTTCTGATTTGAGAATTGAGTAATGCTTGCTCATGTTTTTATGGCTGCTCCTACATTTTCAAAATGCAAGTGGTGTAGATTTTTTTTTTTTAATATGGCGAGAGGAAAATCCACTGTAAGATCTGTAAGAATCTTTTTGATAGATCTTACTTTGTATTCATTGAAATATTTCCATATATAGTTAAAAGAGCACGTTGAGTTTTCCCACTAATTATGTTTTATTCCCATTGTCGTTTACAAAAGACGTATATCTGTATTCAATAAGCAAGAGCTTACTGAAAACATGTGTACATAGGATTCTGTTATATGTGATTCAAAGCAATTAAAATATCAGCCGTGGCCTTTGTTTGAGATTTTCATGTAGGTGTCCAGGTAAAACATAAATACTTAAATCAATAAGTTAATACTGTTTCATTTTTTATCTACCATGTACCAGACATTATGCAGTGGGGGGGAGAAACAAAGTTGAATAAGACATGATTCCTAGTCCCTAGATGTTTATAGTCTGTGGGAGGGTTAGATAAGTAAGCAGCTAATTAAAACACAATGTAATAAATGATGTAAGTACAGTGCTTAGGGTATAGAGAGGTTGCTGGGAGCCCAAAGGGTAATCCTTATGTCATTATGGACACAAGTACATAATAATAATATTGGACTTATGTAAGATACAATGAAAGGAACCAAGGTACATAGTGTCAGTTTTTAAATGAATTCATTAAGATATTAATATGCGTCACCAAACTCATTCCTTTGCACTGCTAAACAAGGCTTGCCAAGTTATGTGACGTTATTCTCTTTTAAGAAGTATTTGTGAGAACTGAGATATGAGTCAATAAAAAGTAGCTTTTTCTCTTCATAAATATATTGTCTTGGACAGCACCTTTGATACTGTTTATTATCTGTGGGCATCCGTATGCCCAAGACCGACATTTCCACGCTAGCCCTTTTGGCGTTATCCACCCACGAAGATTGACATTTGGATTTGCTGCCATACATATTTGCAGAATCAGTCAGGGTTTCCAGTTTGGCCTTTTCCATTTCCACTCAGTCTGATGCCTTTATTCAGAAAGAAACTACCCTTCTATTGATTCTCTAACTTGCCGCAGGGTTTTTCATTTTTTCTTTTCCTGCATTTGGTTTCAAGCTTTTCATTTATGCTTATGACAACCAAATTTTGCATGCTGTGAAAGCATTTCTTACGACCTCCCCACCGGTGTTTTTCCCCTGTTGCCTTACCTCCTTCAGTAAGGTATAGCACAGTGGTCCTCAAACCTCAGTGAGCATCAGAATCACTAGCAGGGCTTGATAAGACCCAGATGGTGGGGCTCCACCTCCCACACGTTCTCAGGCAGTAAGTTTGAGGCTTGAAGCCTGAGAATTTGCATTTCTGACAGGTTCCCAGGTGATGTTGATACAGTGGGCCTGGGGACCACCCTTGGACAACCATGGCAGACAGCATTGCTTTTCAAAGTGTGGTCTGGGGACCCATGGGAATCCCCAGGACTCCTTCAAGGGGTCCACAAGGGCAAAACTGTTTTCATAATAATACTAAGATACTATCTGACTTTTTTCACTTCATTTTCTCAGGGGTATATTGTGGTATTTTCCGCAGTCTCCAAGCAGTGAGTTATAGATTCTTGGATTTAAAAATTAAGGCAGTTTCAATTCCAGTACAGCAGATATCCATAAAACAAAGGCTCTGTGGAGTCCTCAATCATTTTCAAGAATATAGAGGCTGAGAACTGCTGGCCTAAACAAATGAGAACAACGTCTTAGAATTAAGGTCACGAAGACACAGTGTGTTCTAGCTCCTTTCTGCTCTCCCATCTCCACCAGACCATCTGTCCTTGGACACACCGACCTCTGTTCTACTCCTTGAACATCTCTTCCCTGCTTCCGGGCCTCCATGTGTGCTCTTTCCTTTGACTGGGGATGTTCCCACCTCTCCTCCCCTTGGCTTCACTGCTCCATCTCGCCCCTCAGGACTCAGCTCAGCTGGGGTTCCACTTCCCCACCACCTTCTCCTTCTTTATTTCCTTCTTAGAATTTACCAGCAATCTATCGCATTCTTGTATATATATATTTTTTTCCATCTTTATTGGAGTATAATTGCTTTACAATGGTGTGTTAGTTTCCGCTTTATAACAAAGTGAATCAGTTATACATATACATATGTTCCCATATCGCTTCCCTATTGCGTCTCCCTCCCTCCCACCCTCCCTATCCCACCCCTCCAGGCGGTCACAGAGCATTTGACTGCATTCTTGTATATTTGTTTGTTTTTAGTTCAGTGTGTCTTTCCATGCCATCAATACCCGGTCCTCCTCAGCTTTGTTCACCAGTATATCTCCTCTTCCTCAACCCAAGACACACTGAAAAGGCTCAATATTTTCTTTCTTTCTCTTTCATATTTTAATTTTATTGGAGTAGAGTTGATTTACAACCTTGTGTTCGTTTCGGGTGTACAGCAAAATGATTTAGTTATACATATATCCATTCTTTTTCAGATTCTTTTCTCATATAGGTTATCACAGGATAACCTGTGCTGTACAGTAGGTCCTTGTTAGTTAGTTGTTCGTTATATATAAATATCTAGTTCCTTTACTCAGCAGGAAAATAATGTAAAGGCTCAATATTTTCTTATTGAGTAAAGGAACCAGACATTTTTGGACTAAAATACTGGCTCTGCTATGTGTGAAGCAGGTGGTCTTAGGTGGTTTCTTTTCATCTCTCTAAGCCTCATTCATGAGCCTGAGATATTAATTAGAATCTTGCAGCATTGTGAGCATTAGAAATACTGTCTAGGCAACTTCTGAGAGTTCGGGCCACCTAGAAAGTGCTCAATCGATGTTTGGTGATATCAATCACAATGGATACTATTTACATAGTACATACCGGGTTCGTCACAGAGAAAGAAAAAAAAAACAATAAAAGAAAAGACAAAAGAAAAGAATAAAACAAGTGCAAGTATCCCTGCATTTGGAGGTGTTCACATTTCAATGGAGTGTGCTGCTACTCGGCAGGCATTCTAATTGTGTAGCCAGTTCCGCAGAGTTGGGTTGTAGTGACATTATGTCGGTGTTTCACAAACTCCCCGTGTGAGAAGATATTGTTTCAGATTCCATGGTGTGGTTTAATGTCTCTAGAGCTCATAGTTAATACCATGGGGCAACTCAAGAAGTTAGTTGTATCTAGTCTCTTAGTTATATTGATGCTTAGATGCCACCATTACTTTATGGATAGCTTCCTTCTAGAGTGAGTTTAAGAGCATATCCTGCCGTACTCTTGGAATATATGCTAATACTTGACAGCCTCCTTTCTGTCTATGAATTCTTTTAATAGTGTGCTACCCCAGGAAGGTAATTGAAGATAACTTCTTTTTTCTGGAATTCTTTTTTCTTTGTTCCTTTTGACCAACTTGAGTAAAAGTGTTCTAGGAATTCATTAAAGGTAGTAATAGCATCTCTTTCATTTTCTGTATTTTAAAACTTGTGAACTATTCTTTATGCAAAACACCTAGTAAATTATATTCATTTTTCAGTTGATTCTCTGTATACTTCCTACCAAGTTTTGGTTTTTGTACTATTTAATTTTATGAAATGGTATTAGAATGGTTTTAGTTATAGAGATGGCAACATGGCTTATAAGACAAACTATTCAGGTGTTTGAAAGATTATAGTATTTAACCTGTTTGTGAATTCTTCCAAATATATACCAAGTTGTTTTATAACTATCATAAAATGCTAATCAGCTGTAGTGAACAATACTTATGCTTTTGACTAATTCAACACATGGGTCAGTAGAGACAAATATTCCAAGTTCTGTTGGTGACTGACACAATGGTAAATTAGACAGTAGCCACTGCTTTCCAGAAATGTATTTTCTTGTAGAGGAGATAAACATATAAATTTTAACATGAGGCAGTCTGTTAAGTGATATAAGAAAGATGCAAAGAAACAAGGAATTCCAAGTAGAGAGAGAAATTACTTCTGTTGTATGTGGATCGAAGAATCCTAGTGTGTGTGTGTGTGTGTGTGTGTATGTGTGTGTGTATGTGTGTTTCTGTGTGTGTATGTTTGTGTGTGTGTGTGTGTGTGTGTGTGTGTGTTTTAATTGGAGCATGGGAA
This sequence comes from Monodon monoceros, assembly GCF_005190385.1. Taxonomy (NCBI): domain Eukaryota; kingdom Metazoa; phylum Chordata; class Mammalia; order Artiodactyla; family Monodontidae; genus Monodon; species Monodon monoceros. Next base: position 15,743,969 of record NW_021703774.1, on the reverse strand, counting down.
GAGATGCATTCCCTTTATTACTTTAATAGCATGAGTTCAAATGGTTTGCCGGTTGCCAGTTCGGGTTTCCTTCAGGCCCTTAGAATCGGCCAAAAACAGCAAATCAGCTATAAAACATTCAATTTATGGACCATTATTATAGATAAGATATTTAACTCTATTTAAACTCATGACCTTTCCGCTAGTTGAAAAGCATCAGAAAAGCACCAGCTTATGTAGTCACTAATAATGTCTTTGTGGAAATTACTGAATTAAATTTTGTGATTTAGACTGGCTACCTTGTGGTTTTCACTTAATTTGTAAAGTAACTCTTCCTTATAATTTGATGTGCTTTGTATATTAAATATGTATCGGCATTTCCTATATGCTCGTGAGAAACAATTGCTCTGTTGTTTCAAGTAATTCACTGAAAAGAATGATTGATGCTGCCAATAATAAACATCTTCAGTTGCACCATCCCCCTGCATGCACACCCTGCATGCACACCCTCCTTGCTCCCAACTCCCAGCAATCCTACAAAAGCTCCTTATTCTTGCTTACGTCTATTGTAATATTTATTGTGTCATCTTATTATTGAGATTGTATCTTGCATTAGACCTTGAGACAATTAATACAAATGATGATACTTATGAGATACTGATGTATGTGTTTTAAAGATTATCTCATTTAATTCTCGTAATAGCTCTATAAAATGGGTACTACTTTCATACCCATTTTACAGATGAGGAAGTTAAAGCAGTCATAGAGCTGAAACATGGAGGAATCAGGCTTTAGACCCAGGCCATCTGGCTTCATACCCCATACTTTTAATCATTATGACGTTCTGCTCCTAAGAACTACTCTATACTGGAGAAAAAGAGAAAATTGATGAAATCCATAAATTCTAGTTTATTATTTTAAAACCTTGTGGATGGTATATCCCATTGTGACCAGTGCATCGGACAGCAAGAATTACTGATAAGACTTCATATTGCTTTGTTTTCTAATCTTATTATAAAAGTGATGTTTTGGCCACAATTGATTTTGTAACCTGCAGACTGAAAAATATAATACGTTACGTGGAATTTTGCTATAAAATAGTGAGAAAGCTTAAACTAGTCAAGTACTTAATGCTTTATTACTTGCTTATGGATCACACAGAAAGATTTTCATCTATTCTAGTGTAAGGATAATTCTTCTGTTCATGAGTATATTTAAAGGGTTGATGTCAGTTTGTAAGTCTAGTGGGGCAAAAGTTTAATACTTGGGCCAAAGAAAATGGAGCATCTTTATTTACTCCATTTGATATTTCTCGTGAGTTTCCACTTATTAGTACTGGGTGTGGGGAAGGAGCATGTGGGTGGGGGTGCAGGAGTCAGGAAGTGAAACGGATTTGCCCATTACTGTATCTCAGTATCAAGTCTGTTTCTAACAAATGCTTGGTCTTGCACTTCTTTTCCCCCTCCCATCTGCTTCTCTCCAAGAGGCAGTAAGGAGTTTATGTGCCCTTGGGGTCATGGAGAAGATTACCTTTGGTCCATGCATCGTCCTCCTGTCCATGCAGTACACTTTGGTCCTTGCTGATGTCTGTCTAGCTGTTGTGATCTGAACACAGGCACCTCATTCACTTGTATAAGTCTGGTCCTGTTTGGCGTTTGGAGGTACCATGGTGGTACCCATTACCAAAGCCCATGCATTCCAGCCATTTGTCTCTGATCTCCAAGTCTCTGTGCTTCTTTAGGTCCCAAGACTGCTCATCCACTGGTCCCGCCCCCCCCCCATTAGTTTACCAAAACTCCTGGATCACCTGTCTAGCACACTCAGTCCGTGGGGAACCAGTAGCCTTCTCTCAGGCTATCCATCTAGCTCCCTCCTTCCACCAGTGCAGCTTTCTACTTCTGTGCCAGTTTGGGCAGAGTGCCAACTCAAATGTGGGACTCTGCTGGAGACTTGCCTCCTTACCAGCTGTGCCGGAGCTAAGCAGATATTCCTCAGTTCCCCCGTGCTTGTCTGCTCTTACCCCTCACTTTACCCTACATGAGTGGGGGCAGTTCGAACCGTGGTTTCCGTCTCACCCCCTACTTCAGCCTCAGTTCTCCTTTCCATGCTCTGCAAGAGTGGGAAGGCAGGAGCCTCAAGGCCCAGCCATCACCGGCAGAAGGGCTTGCGTCTTCATGCTGCAGGTAGAGGAAACCGTTCTTGCAGCTCACAGGCTCTTGATCCTAGGAACCCAGAAGCAACAGGGATTGGGATTTACTGAAGGTGAAAATACAGCGACTTAAAATATGAAAATACCTCCTCTTTTGTTTCTTTTTATTATTTTGATTTGAGGCACCCTTTTCTTTTCTTTTTTGGTTGTATCATTTATTTATTTATTTATTTTTATTGAAGTATAGTTGATTTACAGTGCTGTATTAATTTCCACTGTATAGCAAAGTGATTCAGTTATATGGATAGATACATTCTTTTTTTTTATATTCTTTTCCATTATGGTTTACCATAGGATATTGAGTATAGTTCTCTGTGCTGTACAGTAGGACCTTGTTTATCCATCCTATGTATAATAGCTTAACATCTGCTAACCCCATGAGGCACCCTTTTCTTACTGGACTCCGACAATATCAGCTAGTCAGGATGTTCTAGCTCAATCTTTGGAGACTCGAACATAGACTATTTTACGGAATGAACCAAATTCCTAGACTTCTGAAACTTTATTACCTATCCAGCTTTTATTTCCGTCAGACTTCTGCTCTAGCTGGGCTTCTTCATTTTCAGTCTAAATACTCTTTTGATCCACACCTCATATCCGTGTTTAGCATATAATTTCCCTCCTTCCATCAGCTTAAATTCTTCCCATTTCTAGCACTCACCTTAAGTCTCTCTGCCAAAAAACTCATGTGCTAAGTCGGGCTTCAACAATTTCTCTTTTTCGAACTGCTATTGCAGTTATAACTAAATGCACACAGTTTAGTGGTTGTTTCATCTTTATTGGTTTATATATTTTGAGTTTGTAACATATTAGCTAGCAGGGTTTGTATTATGCAGTCCTTTAGTATCTTCTATAGCACTTAGCAGAGTACTGGGCGTGTAGAATAGATATTCAATAGCTCTTCTCTTGTGGATTCCTGACCCACTGAACGGCATGTATTTTTTGTTTGATTTGTTTTGTTTTGTTTTAAGAATAAAGGTAGCATTTAATGAATACAATCAGCAGTATTACTTTTATTATTATTAATTAGGGATTGGGCTCGGTGCATGTAACAAAATGCCCAAATAATGGTGTCTTGAACGAAAGAGTGTTTTGCTTTGTTCCTTCTTCCTGTCATGAGAAGACATTTGATGGCTTTGTTATCCAGATAAAGGATGGCAGGGTGGAAACCTTTGATTCTTTTGATCTTTCACTCCTAGTCAAAAAAATGGGTGTTGTTGCCTGCATCCCGGGCAACCTGAAGTACAAAGAAGGGCACAAAGTACATGGCAGCTAGTAAATCCCATTGAAAGAATTTTCCTTAGAAGCTCCACCCAGTGATTGACATACTTCTTATTGGCCAGACCTTACCTCACATGACCATCTCTGGCTGTCTGATTGATTTTATGATGCAACCAGAGTTAAGCTAGGTATTTACTTCTTTCAACTTAGAGCTAATTCTACTAACAAATGTCCCCTAGATATGAGGGTCTGACTATGTGATTTCTTTACTCGAAATGTATATTGGCCAGAGGATATTGAAGGTTACAGGTTATTATTTGTGATTTGTGTAGCCATTCATTGAGAAAGATAGTATGTAAGATACTGAGATATTCTGTTATCTTTAACGAATATTTGATTTGTTTTTAATTAATTCATTCACTCATTTATATATACCTTAAAGACTAGTTTACATATGCTTGTAGTTGTGATCTTTTTTCTTCTCCTCTCAAGTCACAGTTACGCAGTTTTGTTTTTTAAGTTATAGACATGTTTTAGTGCAATTAACAGTATAATAATCAGAACTGCATTACACGAGACTGGGTGGTTGCCTGCATCTTTGCTTAAGGAGAACAGCTTGTAGAATATAATATCTTAGGTGTTTTATTTGCTAAATATAAACCATATTAAGGTAATCAGTTTTTAAATGTGGAGACTATCAGCGTTTTTCTTATAAATTACTATCAGTGTATCTTTGCCATTCTTAGAGGCAATCTTTTAAATATCAAAGCCAGCTGTAATTTTTCTCTTTTGATATAAATTAAAATTCCATACAACATCACTGTCAGCTTAAGGTAGGAAGAAATAAGCTAGTTTATAAAAACAATTTGAAAAACTAAAAAAAACACGCAATTCAAAAGGGCATATGCACCACTGATAATGGTGTGATAAATTATCAAATAATTAATGTGGAAAGAAAGTAATTTTAGCTCCTGAAATGTTGATCATGTCTTCCAGTATCAGAATAATTTAAGTAATTTATAACTAAGCACTGAAAAGTTTTCCTAGTCTGCTTATATTCCTAAAGTAAGTTTTTTAATGTATGTGGTAGGATTTTTGATCAAAAAGCTATCTTAATGATTTTTTACTTTATCAGTCGTGTTTGCTGATTATCATAATCACCTTCACTGCCATGTTACCCCCGACCTCTTATACTACCAAAAAAAAAAAAAAAAATTATTTTTACATGTACCAAGCTTTTCAAGTGTGTTATAATTCTCATTAGGAATGGGAATTATTAAGCATCTTTTTTGTTTTTTAAGTCTCTTCTTTATATAATAGACTCTATATATGTAAGCTTCAAGAAGGAAACACTTTCTAGTTTCTATTTTCTGTATATGTGACTCGCCTTTTTAAGCTTCTGCAGAATTGCAAGAGATGGGAGGATAGGCTTCAAAACATCCATTAGAATTTTTATTTGTTGTTTGAAATTTGTTTAAATAGTTGAACATTATTTTTAAAAGTGTTATGAATGTCCGGGGAGATAAAGGGATTTTTATAAACAAATTCCCTGGCAGGAGCTGCATTACGTGCTATATATTTCAGGCTAATAATAAGGGCTTACAGTGGGTCAGTGTGTCATATCCCAGCGGTGTCTGGTGAGATAGAGGGTTATCTAATATGTGAGCTAGCTAACCCTGTGAACAATTTTTTGAGCAGGCAAGATAATGGGACTGAATTCTGAAATGAGGGTTCAAATATACTGGAGTATTGTCACATGTGAGAACAATAACTTTTTAAAGTAAATGTAGTCACCTTTTGACGGCATTAGGCATATTTGATAATGGGGTATATTTTAAGTGGATAGATTGGGTAGAGTATGAAGAGAATCATATATAATGGTATGTTTAAATAGATAAATTTAAAAATCACAAATTCTATAATGCACAGGAGGTTTTTATTAATAGAAAGCTGCTGAGGAAAAAAATGGAAACTTTTTTTCTTCTCTATTATGATTACTAAATTAACATAACCTAATACTAGTAAGGTTTCACCTTCCTAATTGCAATTTTAAGTTTTGAATATAAAGTTACTTCTACCCAAACAGGGGTACAATAATCTAGAAATCTTTCAAATTGTTTTGCTTTACTGTGTTTCCGGCTAGTATCTTCGTAAACCATCATGTAAAATGTTAATGCCTTTTTTAATGACTAATTGTTTAAAAGGTTTTTATTTCAGTCTTTCTTTGCATTTCCCTGCATTATACACTTAATTTTGAGAAAAGGTTTGTGTGTAGGTGTGTAAAATGAACCTCAAGAAAATGCTTATTTTTAAATGTAGATGTGAATTGCTTGATGTGAATTGAATAAGATAATCTACATTCATACTCTTATGGCTTATAAATTCAAATTTTAGAAGATGTATAGATTTGGAGTATAATCTAAGTATGTTGCAGTGGGATGAGATTATAAAGTTTTTTACACCATCTTGTGCACATTTTATTTATTACTTTGGCATTTACTCTTATAAAAGGCAGATCTTTATGCACAATGGATTTTGTGTAAACACCTGTGGACCTATCCTTATTTTCTTGAAGCCTATGGTATTGCAAGCATCATGAATGAGTGATTTAAGAAGGCTTTGGTCAGCCAGCAGAGGCCACTCACAGCTTGCTACTAAAACTGGATGGCAAAGTGAAACTCTTTCTTTAATCACTATTGGCCATCATTCCGAGCTGGTTAGTTTTTAGTTCCTTACTCAAAAAAAAGAAAAGAAAAATTACCGTGGAGTCGTGAGAAAAAAAAATTTTGCTGTATTTGTATTTTAATTATGTAGTGATTAATCTTTCTATTAAAACATTTAGATCATTCATTATTTTGTAGGCCAGAAATGAGAATTTATGCACTTAATAATTAGAAGTATTATTATTCTAATAGGCCAATAATTCTAAATTATTAATTATTAATGCTGACTTATTTTAACTAGGAAAAAACTGTTAAAAGAGAAGATTTAAAACAATTACGTTGTTTAGTTTTAGAATGAAAACAGAAGAATTGCTAATGTTGTCTCATATATACACATATGTATGTGTGTGTATTTCCACACCTCTATCTGCTTAGTATAATTCGCATTTTGAGAATTCTTTTAAAGAGGTATATGTGCTGCTATTACTTGAAAATGTACTAAGATTACTTCCAGATTACCTGAAGTCTGTCTTCAGTCACTACTTCATGTGATACTGGCAGCTAAAAGGTTAGCATCTTCCGTTTGACACATACGCTTCCTGCCAGAAAGGGTAATCCTCAGTTGAAAGGATAGCCTTGTGCTTCTCTGTGCTTTATTTCCTGTGATTTTTTGATTCTTTATAAAACCTTTCTGGTTTGAAGGTGTAATCTCACATTTACATTGTTATCTGCTTTTGAAGGAAAAAAATAGTCCAAGTTCTCAAATTTTCCAAGTTTCTTCACATATTCTCATCATGAAATGTTTACTCCTCTCTAGTGCGATTTTTAAATTTCTTTTACTACTTTGCCTGTAATGACTAGCGGTGGAGCCATTTGTTATTCTTGTTAGCCTCTCCATAACATGGGCTGACAACCCTGTTTAAGCTGCCATGCTCACTCTTGCCTATATTTAAAGTAGCCCTGTAGGTTACCCTGAAGTTACAAGTAAAGACCAGAATGTCCTTGAATGTATATTTCTAGGCTGAAGATTTTCCAAGAGTGTATTCTAGATTCAAGCCAGCATCTCCTGTGGCAAATCCCCAAATACAAAAAACACTTGTTTTGATGTATTGTCTCCTTTGTGTGGTCCCCTGTAGGGGAAACTTAGTAAATTGTGGATAGAACAACGTAGGTTCAAATCTAGCTCTGTTTTTAGACTTTGTAATCTGGGTGTGATGTGCCCCCACCTCAGTGGGTGTTAGTTTCTTCATCTAGTGTTTGAGGATAATGATGTCGATTCACTTTAGCCATCTTGCCTGTGAAAACTTACCTTATAAGCAGGAAAGACTGATAAAGAATTGGAGTGTCATCATTAATCACAAAAATATTTCTACAAATTGTATTAATTCTTGATGTGTCATGGGTAGTCATTATCACACTTTTATTGTTGGGCTGTTCATGCTTACATCCTTCCAAGAAGGGTTAAAAATTGCATAGTAAAAGTATAATGGAACAATGTGGAATCTTTAACCTTGACACCCAGGTAAAAGTCATCAGATTCACTCACTGTCTTACATCTACTACAATATAATTTAGATAACATGAAGGCTATGAATAGTAGATGCTGCATAGATCCTAAAAAGAGGTTTTTTTCCCCTAAAATCTTACCAGGGTGAGCTCTGCTGATAAGAGCAAGATTGTTTATGAATATTGGTATACTTAAAGGTATGAATAATGATGAGAACCTAGTACATCTTTCTGTAATGTTATTAGATTTTATAAAATCCCAAACATTAGCACATGAATTATTTACTTATCTTTCTTTCTTTAAAACAAACAAACAAACAAAAAAAAACACCTTGGAATTAGAGGGGTCCCTTAACACAGAACTTTATCATTATATAAAAAAGATTAGTAATATTTGTAACAATATAACTAAATCAATGTAACGATCAACGTAACAATACAACTAAAGTCACCCAACTGAATGGGAACCATATACCACTCATTATATAGTAAATTTAAGCATGATTTTATATACACAATAGGTAACTAGTAAATATTTGTTGAATTGTATCAAGCAGAGCAGTTTGGGGTTTAGAACAAGGAACAATCAACTACTGTATCAGGAGCTGGAGAGAAGGATCACAGTGGAAAGCAGGGATGAGATTAGAGAGGGCTTCAAATGCATTTCTCATTAGTTTTAATTTTGCTTTCAGTGTGGAGCTATGGATGGCTCTGGAATGAGAAAATCGACATGTTGAAAAGCATGAAAAGTAATTTCTACTTTTTTGTATGTTGTTTTAGAAGTAATTCTAATGTTATTTTCTTGAATGCTTTCCATCCCCAAATAAATTGTGCCTTTTGTGAATCGTGACCATTCTGTAATATTATATATGAGGATAGGTGACACAATGAAATATTTTATTCATTCTCCCAACTATCTTGTACCAAATTTTTAGAACACTTATGTAAACTCAGGTGCCCTCATTTGAAATACTTCTGGAGAATCATTCTTCTGTATGTGATTAAAAGATAGACATTATACACATTCATTTAACAACTATTAATTAAAATCAACTATTGCAAAACATTTAGAATATGATTTTCTTGGGCTTGTTTTTAAATGAAGATAATGTATAGACTAGCAACTATAGTTAAGTTAGTTTCCTTCCACCTCTTTGCTTTCCTTTCCTTACTTCTTACCCCCAGGGTTTAAAGTCCTATTTTTAAGCCTCTTGCTGTTGAGTTGTTTTCCTTAATATCTGTCACATATATTTGACTGACACATTTATTGAATGTACCGGGGGTGGGGGGCCTTCATGCAGAGCCTTCTAAACTTTAAAGGCTTGTTTCTTTCTTCAGAGAAGTTGAGTCAAATTAATAATGGTCCTTAGAGAAGCAGGAAGCTTCTGGGTCTTGACAAACTGGCAGGGAGGCTCAGACAATGTCTCGCTGTAGCCTGGAGGCCGGGTGGATTTGATTGACCAGTTCTCACAAAACTGAAAGGCCTTCTTTTGAATGGCAGCCTGCCATTTGTCAGTGTAGGCACTGAAGCAGAATAGCATTTGGAAAGCAAAATATAATTGTAAGTGAGAGAAAAGTTGGAGGACAATGGCTCTACTAGAGGCAGAGAAGAAAGGATGATGGTTTCTTGTGCTTCTATGGAGACATAACATCTCCTGAATTTATAGAAGGAATCTTATTCATTGAGAACATAAGTAGGATATCATTCATGTTGAACAAACTCATTATTAATCTCATAAGACCGTTGTGTCTCAGGTAAGTTTACCCGATATGCGAAGTAGTTCATTCAACCATCTAATTATAGAAGAATGGGATGAGATGCAGTGGGTTTGGTAATAATAACAAAGTGAAAATGAGGTATAAAACCAACTGTTCTGTCTATCTTTGAAGGAAAGTCATAAAATCAGTGTTGATAAGTCAGTGATAGAAAAAATAAGAAATTTCTTTTAAAGTATCTAATAAAACTGCTAAAGATATTTTGTCATTGAAATCATTTGGCTCAATTTCCCTTATATTGGTACTTATTGACCTTATGAATTTTGATAGTGGTACTTGTACAGCTGTTATTAAGTTTTCGTCTAGTAACTACTACATTTCTGATTTTCTAAGGTTGATAACTTGATTGTAAATAACAATAGTAAAAACTGAGATCCATGTGATCTTTTAGCATTATAGTTTATTTCACAATCTAGTAAGGCCAGAAGTTGACATAAACACTATGCTATCCAGAGACCATTCATTCCTATCTAACTTTGACTTTATTTTTTTAATTTAATAATTTGCATAATAAACATAGATACTGAAAAGAAATATGCCTACTTTATTTAGGATTGTAGTCACTATTGACCTAGTAATATTTAACAAATGAATCATAAAAATTCAGGGCATATAGTGTGATGTTTAAGATTCTTATCAGTAAATATTGGCTAATTATATAAAAGATTGTTTCCAGAGTTTTAACAAATAACAGGAATTGGATTGTGGAGATACTATTTCTCATGAAGAACAGAATACCTGTTTCTTATCTGACCTTTTGAAATAAAATCTACTTTTTCTAACAAATAACTTTTACAACATGAATATCTTATGGGATATTTAAAGAGTTATGATTTTTTTTTTAATTTGTGATTTCTTTCTAAGACATTTCTGTAATACCTGGAAGGCATATTTTTTGGAGAATAAAATAATCACCATACTTAATGATTTACTAGAAATTAATACTTTGACCTGATATTTTAAGTTGCTTCATTTTATTTTTAGAAAGATTAACCCCAAATTATAAATTTTTAGGAAGAATTCTGTAAGAATGTTTCTTGACATTTTATAATTCTTTGAAGTATCTACTAATAATCAATCATATTAAATACATGTTTTCAAGTTTAAAAAACACTGAAACTCCAGTATAGCCCTGATTTCCATAAGCTGAATTCTATACTAAGATCTTACCCTCAGATTTTTGGTAAGCATGTCTAGTCACTAAAGTTGCAAAAGATTCCTGTTGTTAGAATAGCTTACTCCTGAGGCAGGCCAGTGTCATTGACCCTAAGATCATCATGGATGGATCTCAGTGTTTCTTTATTTCATTTAAAAAGTTCTAAATTATGCCTCTTTACATATCTTTAAAAGTAAAACCAAAATTGACTTGAAATAACAGTGAAGGATATTCACCTCTTTTTTTTTTAAAAAGGGCCATGTACTAGGTAAATATGTAGAGTCATTTAAATAGCTACATTTGATATTGTAAATCTTTTGTGAGTTATTTACAGCAATTGAATTGAGCTTATAGTTTCTATATATGATTTCTGAGAAATACATAGTATGATTATTTCTGACTAGATTGAAAGCTTACATTTGTATTGTGGTATATATTAGTTATAAATTCTGTTTTGTTGTATTCAGTTGCATTGTTTTCATCAGGCAATTTATCACATGGGTATATGTGAAATTTCTTCATTTATTAAATTTCATATTACGTATTTCAAGCCAGAGGAAGACTTAAACATTTTTCCATAAGTATAGCTGCAGGTAAACAAGCAATTTTAGCCCTGAAAATAGCTTCTGCTTCTGTCAACACTTTGTTTATTCTTTCTCTGAGATAAAAAGTTCAGTTTTCTGATATTTGCACCAAGATAAAGTCAGTAAACAAGATTAATATAGTGTGGAAAAGGTTGTCAGCAGCCCTGGCAAAGGAAATAAGTTGCCTGTACATAGAACATACTGTAAACTGAATAAAAGTGTCAGGTCCACCATGAGATAATGTGATCATGAACCTCTAACAAAGCATGACATAGGCGCAGTCGGCTTTTCTCATAGCCACTGTGTAGAAAATGGATTACTATATTCCAGGATTACCCACTGGAATTGCATGAAAACCTCATTTTGAGATGAATGCAGGATGTAGTCCTGGAGTTGAGCCACATGTTTACCTGTGGTGCTCAAACCATAGGGTTATTAATGTCATCATCTGTGCACATTTGCAGTATTTGCATTTCTTAGAGTTTCAGTGTGTGCTGGCATCCACGTTACCCAATTGATACAAGACAAAATAACATTTTTGAAAATGTTCGTTTCTTCTGAGGGGTATTTGTTGCCTCATCATGCCTTTTTGGATTCTATACGTTAAGTGGCACTTCTATAATTACAGAGGGATTTTTTTTTTTTTAATACAGCGGACCATAATGTAAAGCCTTTTGCTGTCAGTTTATGTTTCATCATTTGTGATGGTGGATTCGTGCTGTTTTTGTGTTCCCGTTGAGAACCCGCTATAGGATAGGAAAGTTGTGACATTTTCTTTAAAAATGGGAATAGCTTGCAATATCAAAAAAGTTGAACCTTGAATTCTTTCTCAGCTTTTTAATTTGATTTAGAAATAAAGGAATAAAATTTTTTCCCTTAAGTGAAATTACATTTTGTTCTATGTAAATACACAAATAATTCCTAACTTTATGGGAAAACTATAAAAAGGACTACTCACTACTTCCTTGACTTAAGTCTTTGAATGCAATTTTTCTGAAGTACAGTTGATTTACAATGTTGTGTTAGTTTCAGATATACAGCAAAGTGATTCAGTTATACATATATATATGTATATATTCTTTTTCAGATTCTTTTTCATTCTAGGTTATTACAAGATAATGAATATAGTGCCCTGTGCTATACAGCAGGTCCTTGTTGCTTATCTATTTTATATACAGTAGTGAGTATAGTTTAATCCCAAACCCCTAATTTGTATGCATTTAAAATGTGTGCATTATAATACATGTTATTTACATTTAGGAGTTAACTACAAACATGTTGGTCCTAGGAAATATCACCTTCTCAACACTAATCTAATTAAGTAAACCTTTTTTTATATACAGTTAAATATATTTGCAGTTGTACAGTATTTGGAAATGAGAGTCAGTGGTCTAGTTCTTAAGAAAGATTTTTTTTTTTCTGTTATGAAGGTACTTTTTAAATAGTCTTAAAATTCTAGCTGAGGAACTATGCTAGACTAAAACAAATAGCACATTGTTACCAGGAATTAAAGTATCTTTTGGTCCATGCAGTTGTGTCTTAGGTTTTGAGAATCGTTATATTCTCCATTTCAGAGTGGATGTCCTCAAATGAAAACATCCCTGTTATTCACTGCCTTTTTACACACTCAACGGTGACCTGTTTTTGGTTTTAAATCTCCTTTCAGGTGACCACTCCTGGCCCAGTCAGTAACAAGAGAATGGTTCACTTTTCTCCAGATTCTCATCACCATGAGTGAGTATGCATGGTATTTGTATAATCTTGTTGGGCTATTCTGTATCTTCCTTTTGGGAAATTGGTAGCTATTGTTAGTAAAGGTGGTTCAATTTAAATCTGTCTTATAAAAGAGTAAACATCATATACCAAGGACAGTAGTCCAAGAACAATTTAAATGAAACCCATGACAGAAATATAAAGAAAAGTTTTTAAGTAATCATTCTTTTATTTTACTTGCAATAGAATTTGAAATTCACGTGTTACTGAAAGTCATATATAAGATTATCTCAAAGCGTTTAAATTTTCATTACATTAAGTAGCATCAAGCTCTCCTTCGACTCATCCATCCTCACTTCCTTCCTTCTACAACCCTTTCTAAGGTACTGAAATGAAGAGTGAGTCTTTTCCTCATGAATTCTCTACCCTCTTCTCCTGTCCAGCATGAGCTGTGATGGGACCAGAAAGTATTTGCATTTAGCAACAAAAGGAAGAGACTAATTTACTAGATAACTCCAAAAAAGTAAAGCTGTGGCTTGGTGAGTTATGGGGTGAATTTCTAGGTGCTAATTCTATTTCTAAATACATCTTTGTTGGAAAACCTGAAATAAGTTGTGTATTTTGGCTCAATACCATGTGCCTACTATGAAGCTGGTTGCACTTGAGAAAGACCATTAAAGTATGGAACGATATGAATTAATTATTGAATGAATTTTTTCTGGAAAACAATTATATTAGGACCCATTAGGTTCTATTTTTTAAATCTACTTTTTATCAAATATAAAGCAGAAATTATTGTTCAGATGTAGCTTAATTTATAAATATTAATATAGTATAATTTATATGATATAAAATATCTATATAGATTATTTTTATATATTTACTTTTATAGCTTATGATATCACAATCTTCCCTCTTAATAGCTTATCTTACTCATTGTTTCATTATCCCATAAAAGACCTTCTCTCTTTTTTCACTCAAACAGAAAAAAAATAAAAATAAAAATGGATAAAGCATTTTTTATCTCATAAGGACCACCAGAAGATTTGTATGTTTCCGTCTCGATTTTCTGTTCTGATAGAAAACAAATACTCAAGAAAGTAGATTTAGAGCTATATTTAAGCCAAAACTCGCATTTGGTAAAGATTGTAAATGCCCTGAGGGCAAACAATCTCTATCACCATCGTAATCCAGTGCCAGTTGTTGAGTGAGTGAAGACATAAAAGTTTGTATTTAAAATAGGACAAATGCAATAATGTCAGTTGAGTATTGCTTCTGAAATTAGCCGGTATGACCCTCATTGTAATATCCCAACAACCCTTCCACACCCATCTCCCCATAAATAAGAGTTTCTGGGGATGGAACTTAGATGCCACTGTTTTTAGAGTTTCCCAAGTCATACCAATGTGTTTGATTACAATTCTCTCAACACTCGGGACTAAAACGGTCATTTTACTACCTCGCGCCCTACCTGCTACGCCCACTTTTTTTAGTATCTCATCCTGACCTCCTCTTTTCCACATCCTCCTCCATTATTTTAATTGCAGCTCTGTTATCTTTTATATGGATCTTTCTGTCTCTACTCTCTCACTATTTCAGTACATACTACTTACTTCTACTATTCAAGTTCAGTTCTGATCCTTTTATTTTCCTATTAAAACTTCCAGTATTGATTGCCTCTTGACAGTAGACAAACCTTAGCATATTGTTAAACACCTTCCACAACCTGGCTCCAGTTACATTTCCACTTTGTTATCCGTTATCTCTTCCTCCTAACACCAGTGGTCCAGCTGTCTACCTCTGTGCCCTGAATAGAACCTCTGCTGCACTGGCCCCTTTAGCCAGTGACTTTGCTCATTCATCTCCTCCTATCCATATCTGTCAAAACCCTATTTATTATTCAAGACTGATTGAAAAGTCATCTATTATATTTTTCAAGTAACAGAGTATGAAACTAATGCTAGCTCAGACCAAAAGGTTTGGTTTTTATTTTCCTCACACGCGAAGTTAGAAGGAAGGTGGCTCTAGGGCTTGCTACTAAGCTTAAGGATATTATCAAGGGCCAGACTATTTCTCTTTTTCTGCTTCATCACCTGTATTCATGTCCTAGAGCTACAGTAACAAAGTATCACAAACTGGGTGACTTAAACAACAAATGTATTGTCTCATAGCTCTTTTCTTTTTCCATACTTTTTCTTTTATTTCATTGCAGAATAAAATTCCTCTTGCATTCTTGCACTCTCCCTTTAATTTTCTATATTCTTAAAATACTTTTTATTTAAGTATAGGTAACATACAATATTATATTAGTTTCATTTATTGAAGAAGCTGTCTTTTCCCCATTGTATGTTCTTGCCCCCTTTGTCATAGATTAATCGCCCGTATAAGTGTGGGTTTTTTTCTGGGCTCTCTATTCTGTTCCCTTGGTCTGTGTATCTTTTTTTGTGCCAGTACTGTACTGTTTTGATTACTATAGCTTTGTAGTATAGTTTGAAACCAGGGAGCATGACACCTCCAAGGTTTGCTCTTCTTCCTTAAGAGTGCTTTGGGTGTCGCACATTTCTGAAGCCTGGAAGTCCAAGATCAGGGTATCAGCAGGGTTGGTTACTTCCAAGGGCCCTGAGGGAGAATCTGTTCCTTGCCCCCTTCCTCACTTGTGGTTTGATGACAATCCTTGCTGTTCCTTGATTTCTGCTACATCACCCCAGTCTCTGCCTTCATCTTCCCATTGCCTTTGCCCTGTGTCTGTATCTGTGTCCCAACTTTCTGCTTTTTATAATGACACAGATACAGATATATAATAGCATTTTATAAGGTCAAATTGAATTAGGGCCCACCCTAGTGACCTCATTTTAACTTGATTACCTCTGTAAAGACCCTATTTCAAAATAAGGTCACATTTTACAGTACTAGGGGTTAGGACTCCAACATATCTTTGGATGGGGTGGGGGGGGACACATTTCAACACATAGCATCTTCCTGGTCTTTTTTTCTTATATGTCTTCACATTTACTGCCTCATAGTCTCAAGATGGCGCCTATGGTTCCACATATCATGTCTGCATTCAAGGCAGGAAGAAGAGGGAAGGACAGTACAGCAGCTTTCCTCAAGAAACAAAATTATTTTCAAAAATCACTCACCCACCTTCCCTTAATTCTCATTGACCAGAACTGGGTTACTTGGTCACCCATAGTTGCAAGCGAGTTTAGGAAAGTAGGTGTCTAGCAAAGGTTTAGATCAGTCATGATAGGTTTCTTGAGTCTGGCACATAGTGGCCCCTAACAAAATAAGGATAAGAAGAGGATACTCTCCATTGAGTAGCTGCTAACAAAATTTGTCACACTCAGCTCACTGACTTTTCAACATTCATACACACTCTTCACTCCATACATACATACTGTGTGAAATACCTTTCCTGCCTTTCCCAAAGAAGACCACTTCAAAGTCTCATCCAGTTATATTATCTGTCTCAAAATCTCATCCGGGACCTCTGAGTGACATGAAGCTTTAATCAGATCTGGCTATGGCTCCTTGTAGTATGTTGTATGTAGCATAAATTAAAGGTGACTGCATATAAAATATAGAATTGTGGAGAATGAAGCCTATTTCAACAAAAGCTCCTATTTGGTAAAGGAAGCACTTAATATACGTCCAATTTGGCAAGCAGTCCTTTTCTGCTTTCTTGGAGGACCTTTCTTGTTATTTATCTGTAAGATCACAGCTGATATGTTCATTACCTCAGATGCCCTTCCAGGGTGCTGCACAGTTTTTGCAACTCATTTCTTTTTTTTTTTTTCCCTTCAGCTTTATTGAGATATAATTGACAAATAAAAACTTGTAGAATATTTAAAGTGTGCAACATGATTTTATGTATATTTATATACATATACATACACACATTGTAAAAAGATTCCCACCATCGAATTAACACATTCATCAGCTCACATATTTACTTTTTTTTTTTTTTTGGTGAGAACATTTAAGATCTACTCTCTTAACTTTAAAGCATACAGTACAATATTGTTAATTACAGTTGTGATTAATGTGCATTAGATCCTCAGGCTTTATTCATCTTATAACTGAAAGTTGGTGCCCTTTTATCAGCCTCTCCCCAGCTCCTCCACCCAACTCCCCACCTCAGCTCCTGTCAACCACGATTCTACTCTGTTTCTAGAAGTTCAACTTTTTGTTTTTTTTTTTAAGCTTCCACATATAAATGATTTCAGCCCTATTTATCTTTTTCTGTCTGGCTTATTTCACCTAGCATAGTGCCCTCCAGGTTCATCCATGTTGTCACAAATGGCAGGATTTCCTTCCTTTTAAGGCTGAATAATACTCCATTGTATGTGTGTATATTAATTGACCATATATGCATGGGTTTATTTTGGGGCTCTCTATATTGTTCCATTGATCTATGTGTCTGTTTTTAACCAATACCATACTTTTTTGATTGCTATAATATAATATACATATATTTAGTATGTATTTTTTGAAGATAGTTTGAAATCAGGAAGTGTGATAGCTCCAGATTTGCTCTTCTTTATCAAGGTTGCTTTGGCTATTTAGGGTTTTTTATGGCTCCATACAAATTTTAGGATTTGTTTTCTATTTCTGTGAAAAATGACATTGGAATTTTTATGATTCCCTTCGTTCTGTGGATATCTGTGCATAGTATAGATATTTTAGCAATATTAATTATTCCTATTCATGAATACAAAATCTCTTTCCATTTATTTGTGTCTTCTTCCATCAGTGTTTTATAGTTTTCGATGTATAGATATTTCACCTCTTTGGTTAAATCTATTCCTAAATATTTTATTATTTTTGATGCTATTGTATATCGGATTGTTTTCATAACTTCTCTTTGTGATATTTTGTTGTTAGTGTATCCAAACACAGCCGACTTATGTATAGTGATTTTGTGTCCTAAAGCTTTACTGAACTTGTTCATTTGTTCTAATAGCTTTTTGGTGGAGTCTTTAGGATTTTCTATGTGTACTATCAGGTCATCTGCAAATAGAGACAATTTTACTTCTTCCTTTCTGGTATGGATGTTTTCACTCTCTTTTTCTTGCCTAATTTCTCTGGCTAGGACCTCCAATATCTGTTGAATAGAAGTGGCAAGAGTAGTAGCCATCTTCGTCCTTTTCCTAATCTAAGAGGAAAAGCTTTCAGCTTTTTACCATTGACTATGATGTTAGCTGTGGGGTTGTCATATATGGCCTTTACCATGTTGAGGTACATTCATTCCTTCTATTTGTTGAGAGTTTTTATCATGAAAAGATGTTGAATTTTATCGTTTGCTTTTTATGCATCTATTAAGATGATCATAAGACTTTTATCCTTCATTTGGCTAATTTGATGTATCACATTTATTAATTAGCAGTTGTTGAACTGTCCTTGCATCCCTGGAATAAATCCCACTTGATCATTGTGTATGACCCTGTTGAATTTGTTTTGCTAATACTTCATTGAAGATTTTTCTATGTTCATTGGGAATATTGGCCTGTAATTTTCTTTTCTTGTAGAATCCTTCTCTGGCTTTGGTATCAGGATATAATGCTGGCCTCGTAAAATGAGTTTGAAAGTGTTCCCTCCTCTTTGATTTTTTGGAAGACTTTGAGAAGGATTAGTGTTAATTTTTCTTTAAATATTTCATGGAATTCACCAGTGAAGTGATCTGGTCCTGGACTTTTTTTGGGGGGGATAGTTTTTGATTACTGGTTCAATCTGCTTCCTAGTAATTGGTCTTTTCAGATTTTCTGTTTCTTCGTGATTTCAGTTTTGGTAAATTTTATGTTTCTAGGAATTTATTCATTTCTTCTAGGTTATCTGATTTGTTGGCAAATAATTGCTTATAGTAGTTTCTTGTGATCCTTAGTATTTTTATGTGATCATTTGTAACAGCTGGGAAAGTAGGTAGTTAAGACCCTTCCAGGGAGAACAAAGATGGGTGTTTGCCTGCTCCCTCTACACTGAGCTTAGGTGTATTGCCATGAGGGGACATTGTTCCTGTGTCTGTTTAAAAACTGCTTCTTTGTTTGCTGTAGTCCTGTAAGACTAGTGAATGCAAGCTCCACTTGTCAGAGCCAGGAGATCCAGGGCCTGTCCCTCAGGAGGCAGCTGCAAAAGCTGGGGCACCAGACATGTGTACAAGCTAGCAGCCTGGTTTTGTTTTTCCAGCAAGCAGGAGTGAGAAGGCAGGGGAAGTGACCCCAGGCCCCTGGACTCTGAGGAGGATGGCAGCCAGCCCCTAGATGCATCCTCATATAGACTCTAGAACCTCAGGCGGCAGCTTGTAAGGTTTGCCATCAAACCTTCGCCTTCCAGGAGAAGACTGGGAGATGGACATTTTTAGGCAAACATCCGGCTCCCTCTGGGCTGAACCTTGAGGGACAGCCACAGAGAGCTCTCACGTGCCCATTAAGAACTGCTTCTTTCTTT
The DNA here is from genome assembly GCF_005190385.1 of Monodon monoceros. Lineage (NCBI taxonomy): Eukaryota > Metazoa > Chordata > Mammalia > Artiodactyla > Monodontidae > Monodon > Monodon monoceros. Next base: position 15,724,718 of record NW_021703774.1, on the reverse strand, counting down.
GCAGTCCTTTGAGTCTCAGAGCTGGGTGCTTCAGGGACCCTACCCTCAGGCGGGAGTCTTAAAATTGCCTTTCTTCCACTTTAGAAAAAAAAGATGCCCTCTCAGTTCTGATCTTATCTTGGCACATTTCCCTGTAGTGTAAAATCCTCTTGGGTTCCAAACAGGAGGTCATTCATATTGTACTGATAATGATGTTGACAGATTAAATCAAATGACTAAGTCACAAAGCTTTATGCAATTTAGGTAGTTACTAATTCTTTGTTTTCAGCATCTGGTAGATTATTAAAAATACCGCTTAATCTTGAAATCATTGTGTGTGATATTTTTTGGCGTAAAACTCTGAAGGAGTTCAATAATCAAGTGTTGGTTCTAACCAAATTCCTTTTATTTCCATTTGTCAATTTGTGTGAACAAGGTTTCTGAGCACTCAAATTGTTAAAAATATCAGTAGAATTGATGCTAATGGTAATATTCATCAATGGATATGTGAACTAATTTGGGGGGAAAACGTGTTAATGATAGCTTTCTAATAAAATTTTATTTTTATTTTTATGTTTAGTATTGTCAAAATGTATTTATGTTGGTTTAGTTGAGTACTAATGAAAACTATTTCAGACCTTAAGTAACTGATGGTTATCAACTAACAATTATTATTAGCATTGACTAACTTGTAAACTTTTCAATATAATTTTTACTCTAGTTTTATAGTCACAGATCCTTAAGGAAATGTTATATGTGTATTTATATACATGTGTATGTATGTTATATAGATATACACACACATTTTTGTTGCAGAAGACTGTAATAGGATAACTAATAAAAGACTTTCAAGGGCTTCCCTGGTGGCGCAGTGGTTGAGAGTCCGCCTGCCGATGCAGGGGACACGGGTTCGTGCCCCGGTCCGGGAAGATCCCACATGCCGCGAAGCGGCTGGGCCCGTGAGCCATGGCCGGTGAGCCTGCGCGTCCGGAGCCTGTGCTCCGCAACGGGAGAGGCCACAACAGTGAGAGGCCCGCGTACCACAAAAAAAAAAAAAAAAAAGGCTTTATACTTTATATATATATAAGGCTTTATACTTTGTGTACTGCCCATTTCACCACGAATAATTTTCTTAAGTTGAGATTTAATAAAAAATGTTTACTGCTATGTCAAGAATATTCTTAACTGAAACTGGCTTTTTTGTTTTCCCCCTGCAAGTTCATGGCAGTGAGGAATACAGTGACTACTAGTTCAGTATTCCAGGGACGTCCTCACTCCCGCCCAGGGCTGCATAGAATACACTTTGAAGACAACACTTTGAGAACCACAGGCAGAGATAGAACCAAGAATACCAAAATTCACGTATCATCCTAGGTCCTGAAGGTCGTGTGGAGCTCCCTGTCAATGTCCTCTACATTGACACATGTGCCTTAGCCTTTTGGCATCCTCAGTTGTAGTTGCTGCCAAGATCTAGTTCTCACCTAGCATATGGCTTCTTCTTAATACGCTCTCCTCTCACCTTAATTTTTATTCCCATGTCTTGATCCATGAAACCCTATTATAGAATTTTGAGTTAGGAGTTTAACAGACATTTCTACTTCCCCATTCCTCAACCCACCCCCTTTCTGTTGTACACTTCTTCATACTTACAAATCTCTTCAATAAGGCAGTTACGGTTCACAAGGAAGATGTTCAGTGTAGAAGATTATATTCCATTTCCAAAGTTGATTCGAATTTTCAGTGATAATCTGTAAACTAGTGGTGTCCGATAGAACTTTTCACAGTAATGGAAATGTTCTGTATCTGCACTGCTGATGATGGTAGCTGCTAACCATGTATGTCTAGGGCACTTGAAATGTGGCTAATGCAACTGAGGAACTTAATTTTTAATATTCATTTAAATAGCCATAGATGACTAGTAGCTACCATATTAGAGAGCACAAGTTTAGACCATTATGTGCACAGGACACACTAAGTTAATATAAAATTATGCTTCTGAGTCAAAAAATAGAAACTCTATAAAAAATAGAAACTCTAAAAACCAAAATCTGTATTATAAGCTGCTGTGGCTCTTTCTTTTTGGAAAGTACTTCTTTAGGAGACATCAGTTAAGAATTTTGAGGTTGGCTTTGTCCTTTTGCATAGCTGTAACATCATTTGACTTCTCATGAAATCCTGTACATTTCTGCTACTTGTAATTCAGCACTGTGGGTGAGGGCAAGGGATTAAGGAACAGTGAGAAGGAATCAGTGTGGAGCTCTGAGTCTGCAGAGATTTTAGTTCAAAAAACCTTGTTCCCTAAAGCTTTATTATCTACTTCTTACTTAAAAGGAAAACAAAAAACTCCCTTCTACTCCAGTTACCGACCACATTGCTCTGCTAAAAAGAACGCGACAGCGAGGGCTCCATAGGTGATGGCTAGTCCCATTATCAACAGGGCAGGTGAGGATTAAATGAAATAATGTGTGTCAGGCTCAGTTCTTAGACATCCCCAAACTGCATCTGTATCCTAGAGGGAGAAGTGAGCCCAGAAACCACATGCAGCCCCTCGGAATCTTGAGAACAGACAGGCCATCCAGCTCTGTCTCTAGGTCTAGCCATCCCGGGCAATTGATCAATTTCAGACTCTTCTGCATCCCCTCCTCCCAGGTGTGCGTTTCACTGTTAGCCCCTCCCTCATAAGTCCCCTTGGGAATCTTGGCTCCAGTGTAAATAAATGCCTCTACAACTTCATCCTCTTTCACGGCCTTTTTTCCTCCGCTGTCTTTACATAAATTTGACTCTTTGGATTTCAAGGACACTACTTTCTCTAGATTTCCTGATTTGTTCATGTTTTCACTAAAAAGTTATTAAGTAACCTTTACATTCCATGAGTCCATTAAAAAAGAGAAAAAAAGAAAACGGAGCAAAAGGGAAAAACTCCCCTCCCCCAAATTACCATAACTGAAGGCAATGAAAGAGAATGGTGGTTAAGAACCCAGGGTATGGAATCAGACGGCCTCGGTCCCAGTCTTGACACCAGTGCATGCTAGCTTTGTGACCTTGAACAGCAATAGCACTCTTCCTGTAAGGTGTGAGGTTTGAATGAGGTAATCTACATATGACCGTTGCCACGGTTCCCAGTAGGTATCAAACATTTACTGAGATACTGAGTTGTGGGAGTGTTTTTACTGCTACTTCTATTATTACTACCACTACATTTCCTTCCAACTACTATTACTGTTCTGTTACTACAATTATCATCAGGATCTCTTTCTTAAGGACCTCCAATTTTTTTTATCAGGATAAATAAACAACTACAATATATGAATATAACTGCTTTAATGGAGACATGTGCAAAGGTATTGAAAGCTTAGACAAGGAAACATCTAAACCTAACTGGGTGAGTTAGACAGGCACCTGTGCCAGTCTTTTTTTCTGCCTCAACTTCTGCTACCCTAACTGGTGACAATATGTATAATAGTTAAAAGGAACATGAGCTTTGGAATTGAATATATAGGTTTGAATTCCAGCTCTGCTACTTTGTTATGAAATCTCTGGCAAATCACTCAACCTCCCTGAGCCTGTTTCTTCACTTGCAAAATGGGGGTAGTACCTATCTTGTGGGATTCTTTAAAGATTAAACGAGAACACTGCCTGCCTTTCAGTAAAGCTCAATAAATATTGGGTTCTCCAGTTGAAACTCTCATACTTTGAATCTCTTTCACCAGGAAGAGTTCAGTCCCTTCAAAGAATCACCCGCTTAGCTTAAGCCCACCAAGAATAATCTCCCCTTCTTAAAGCCAGTTGTGCCATAAAACACAACCTAATTGTAGGGGTGACTATCCCATCATATTCACAGGTCGTTCCTACGTTCAAAGAGAGCAAGTTGTGCAAGGGTGTGGATCACTGGGGGTCCTCTTAGAATCCTGCCTACCATCCTGTTCCATAAACTCCTAACCTTGGATCAGTCTGTGCAGCTACCTACATCCACTGCTCTTCTGCTGAGCACTGGTGAATAAGATCATACAGAGTGAAGTAAGTCAGAAAGAGAAAGACAAATACCGTATGCTAACACATATATATGGAATCTAAAAAAAAAAAATGACAGGAATAAAGACACAGACCTACTAGAGAATGGACTTGAGGACATGGGGAAGGGGAAGGGTAAGCTGGGACAAAGTGAGAGAGTGGCACGGACATATATCCACTACCAAATGTAAAATAGATAGCTAGTGGGAAGCAGCCGCATAGCACAGGGAGATCAGCTCGGTGCTTTGTGACCACCTAGAGGGGTGGGATAGGGAGGGTGGGAGGGAGACGCAAGAGGGAAGAGATATGGGGACATAAGTATACGTATAGCTGATTCACTTTGTTATACAGCAGAAACTAACACAACATTGTAAAGCAATCATACTCCAATAAAGATGTTAAAAAAATTAAAAATAAAATTTAAAAAAAGATTATATGATTTGTTGCTACACAGATATATAATCTTGAACTTCAGTAGATCTTTCAGCAATGCTTTAGCATGACCTTCCGTAACATTTTATGTGTCCCCCAAAGCTATTCTATGTCTTGTCACCAAGCCCCTGTTATAAGCTGCCCATCTCCCCACTACCCCCAAGAATTTGACCTTTTCTTCAACTTTCCAAAGTAAGGCTGTTAGTCACAAATTTGGATGAACTTATCCAAATATACCTTCTTTCACTTTCCTTTGTCTTAGTATTAGAGGAAATGATTTTTCTTCTGTCCAAGGCTGATTCCAGCACCTGTGTCTGTGATTGGAAAGAACATTTTTTTCTTCCAAAAACTTCTTTCATTATATACTACATTTTTAAACCTCTTCTTTTCCATTTTTTTCTGTTCTCTCTCCCTCTCATACTTTGAAAGCCTAACTTGTAGAAAGAGTGGATTATACTATACCCACTTAACTTCCTCACATCCCACTTCTTCTGTACCCACCTATGACACTATAATCCAGATTCTTCCCACACCACTTCCTGGACACTTCTCTGGAAAAGGTCACCAGTACCTAGAAATAATAGCAAAGGAAGAAAAACAAATTAACTGTCAGCTTTAGGAGAAACAAAAAGAAAAATTCAGCAGCACAAAGTATTCATGTAGTCATAGTATCTGTAATTCACAACTGATTAATTAAAAATGGTGTTATAACTGGAAATAGGGGTTTGAGAGTTATAAAAGAGCTAAATTTACAATAATAGGAAGTCAATTATTAATGGCTAAAATCAATCACAAAATATCAGTATAACCATATTCTGTAGAAATACATCATTAAATACCAAAAGAAAAGGCAGAAAGAGTTGACAGTGGTTTCTCTGAACAGAGGCTTAGGGGTCAGGATAGATGAAACAAACACTTTTTGTTTATTTGTTTTGTTTTAACTGTGTGTATGCATTTGATTTTCTAAAAAATAGTTTTCTTTAAAGAAAAAGGGTACAATCCATAGCAGAGGGGAAATTTATCAGTCAGGTTGTCGGGGAAATGCAGTAAATAGTTGCTAGTTGGTGATTAATCCACATGTCATTTACAAATAGCTGTAAGTGTCCATTCCCACAGCAAAAATGGAATCTGACCTGCCAAAGAGCATTACTGTCTATGAGCTTGAGAAATGTTCCGGGAAGAGCATAGACAAAATAAGAGCATATTAATATAGAGGCTGTTTATTCCCAGGTTTTAGTACCACAAAGGAGAATACATAGAAGTGTTGGAGGGAACCAGGAAATGTGCCCTTTCCACGTGAGCCCTTTGTCCTTTGTGGTATGGTGCGCTGAGCACCTTGGGCAAATAACCTAACATCTGAGCCTCAGTCATTCCTGCAGCTGGAACATGAGAATAACCTTGTAAGGTTTTTGTGAGGATGGGAAATAATACATACATGTCATGTGTCTAAACAGTGCTTGGCACATACCTGTACTCAATATGATGAAAAACTAGATAGCATTAATATTCATGAAAAGATAGATAGCATTAATAATAACATTAGTATCATTCCCTATGATTGTGGGCTTTTACTGGCTTATTTCCCACAATGTCTCTCTCGATTTCCTTGATGTTTACGGTTAGTTTTTAAGCAGAATACTGGCCAGATGACTGGGCACACAGCTAATGATAACTCCTGTTGAAAAGGTATCACCAGATAGACTATTAGAAGCCCGAGTTGCAGCTGGAACAGTATGGGGTGGGCCAGGCAGGGTGAGGCACAGTGCAAGAACGGAACGTTTCAACTGTGCCATGACTTATATGTCTCCAGTGTTGTTGTTGAATTTGCTCTCAGCCAGAATCCAGAATCCCATGGAAGGAATGGGATCAAGAGACCTTCAGCTGATGCTTTAGAATTCACATCAAGGGCCTTGTGTGATTGTTGCTCGGGACACAGCCAGAGGATATAATATTCTTGTATTTTTAATGTTTTTTAAAACTCCAACAATCAAAAGGTCATCATTTGTTGTAATGGTGCTGTAATTAAGTTGTGGTGAGTGATAGCATTTGTAGATTTTATAACCAGAATCGATTCATAAAATGAATACAGTCCCAGCAGTTTATGTTAACATAATTAAATGGAAATGTAATTCTAACTGAGTTTGTAATTCTAACTGAGTATGAGCACTTTTACATTTCTGTCAAAATTGGTGTAAGTCTAGGATTACATGAAATATCCATTAAAATACAACATATTTTAAGGCTCTGTTGCTGGTGGCATATACATTTCTTACAGCACTTGCAGACTGATCACGTGAGAGCATGTGCTTTTAGTGAGTTTCCTGCTAACTCCTTTTCTCTTTCCTCTGCAGCCATTGGTTTAGCCCTGGGGCTAGGACAGAGCATGGCCAGGTAAGGAACATTCTAATCCAAAAGGAAGTTACTCAGTCTTTCAAATATTTAACTATCTCCCTTCAAGGTAGTAGATCAGTTTTATGAGAAAGGATAAAGTCCCAGGTTATTTTAAAAGGAGTTCATTGTGCCGGTGCTGATACATCACTAGTTTGTAGGACTTCACCACTCACATATGTTTTTCGCAAAGTTAAGGTACCAAAATAGTACATACGCTTGAAAAAATTGCTTTGTATTAAACAAGATCAGCCAGCAAGAGAATATTTTTATTTTTGAAGTTTAGAAGGTGATAATGGTTTCTTACAAGCGTATGTTATATTTCTAAGTGAGTTTTTTTTTTAATTTTTTATTAGTTTCATGGCAGCACAGTGATGAGTTGACTTAGCAAGAACTTGACATTCATTTTGGTTAACTTTACATATAAAATAAGTAGTCTATCTTCTTCGTTGAATGTGTTAGTTCTCTCTCTGCAGCGTGATAAGGTAATTTAGGGCTTAAAATTTTGATAAGTTGTAAAGCATATATGCTTTGGGCTTTGCATCCTTGTTAAGACTTTTTTTTTCATTATGGATTCTAAGAGTTATTTTTTAAGTGGGTCAATGGTATGATATGTAAGAAATACCTTTAAATATATGCGAATGAAAAGCCTCAAATCCACAGGGATCATTTCTTCTGAGGGGTAGGTAGGTAGGTCGGTAAAGAGGAGATTGTGCTTAGTAATGGTAATTGGTAACATTATTTCATGTATTGGTGATGTCTTATCTCTTAAGCTGGGCAGCAGGTCCAGAGCTGGTTGCACATACCATAGTTCCCTTTCCTTATAACAGCAAAGTGCCAAATACTTCATTATAAGCTTTACTATATTTCTTAACACACATGAATCTAATTAAAGAAAAATATGTGAATTCAGTTTAATGATTTTTTGTAAACTTGGCCTTTTTCCATGAGAGCAGTTTGCACCTTTAAATGTATTTCTCACAATAATAGAATATATACCGTTATTTCTAACGTTTTGGAAATTAACTAGGCTACGTTGCATCCGCAGTGTGTGTGTTCAGAATGTAAAACTTAGACTTTCTGCTTTCCCAAATGGTTCCCACCCCCTGTAAAATGATTACAGTAAGACTCTGCTTCTAGTAGTAAGTCGCATCAGGATATAGTTTATCCCCAAATACGATTTTGTAAAGATCATTTTCCACCTTCTAGAGTTTGAGAAATACTAAAGTAATGTTATAAATCTGTGCTTTATACTGTAACTGGCTGCTTCCAGCCAGACTTTTTTTCTGTAATTAAAAATTAACAAATAGCTAAGAACATACAGAGAAGAAAGTTGACCGATCTTCTTTTTGTTTAATTTTTAAATATTTTAGACAAATTTTTGATTCACCCTTTGGCTTAAACTCTGATATACCATTTCAGATTTTTATCTTGACTAGATAGGTTATTAGTTAATGAACACAGTTGATTCTTGTTGTTTGTAGTAGCTATGTTCTGTGAGGTTGATAAGAATACTGATGAACGTAGCAAATACTGAAAAATCGCTCCCAGGAAAAATACAAGGTTAGGTTCCTGAGAATCTCTGGTCACAACATTTTCATTAACTAATCAATACATATCCTTATTTGATGTGTGTTTCTGTTTAAAGACACCTCATTTAATACATATTATTGATTCATTAACACTGAACTCATGGCCAGCAGCACTATAACTAATTCCTGAAGGGAGCTTGTCTAATGCACATATTTTCTCTATAAAGCCCATCACAACCTTCGTGCACTGGGGAACACTAGACAGCAGTTCAGCACGATACTAGGAGGCTACTTTAAACAATGAAGATAAGAACAAGAAAAAAATGCAAAAAACATAGCACTGAACAGACCTCGAAAAAGACACTTGTTTACAGTATGAAAGCCGAAACAAGAAGACAGACATCACCTTGTCAGACCTCGGCTGAGAACATGCGCTACAGGGGACTCAAATTTCTGTCACTCTGTGCATGTCTGCCAATGACTGCTAAAGCACCAGAAGTATTGATTTTGGTGTTACAAATAAATTTTAGCAAATAGGTGAATTTGCAAGTACAGAATCCATGAATAATGAGTAACAGTTGCACATATACGTGTGTATACAAATACACATGCAAACTACTCATGTTTTGAGGGATAAAATTTTCTTATTCAACTTAGACCTAACTTTAGCACAGTAAACTATTGGCTAAGCCTAGGTCCAAGGTAGGACCTAAATAAAATGCAAGATAAAATGCAAGACCATGAAAAAGTATAAAATCCTTCAATATATTGTTGAATGAATGACTGTTAGCATGCATGAACACCTTTTATTTTTCCCATACCAACTTACCAACATAAAGAAATGATAATATTAACCCCACTTTTGAAATCCCACCCCTCACTGCTTTCCCCACCTTATGATTCCCCTTTCTGTTCTTTAGTGCAAAGTCCCATTTCCATTTACATCATGCATACTCAGCGTTTCTTTATCACACATTCAGTAAATCACTGTTGTCCATCAGCCGTTATCTCTCAGGTACTCTTTATTTCTACAAAAAGAGGTATTTATATAGACAACATAGCTTTTCCTCTGAGGTGGGTAAAATCTGGGGCAGGAAAGCAGTAACTACAGGATGTTGGTAAATGTTTGAGAAAACCACAGAGAGGGCACCACAGAGGCCACAAAAGAAAAAAGTGAAAGGTGGCTCAGTAGTAGAAGTAAGGAGACAGAAGCAGCTGCAGGAAGCCTCATTTTGTGTGTGTGTCTCTTTTAATTCTGAGGATTTTCCTCCTTGAATATCTAATGATGTGACATTTTTGACTGAGTTTACTAGTATCTTAAGGAGCCACAGGTCATTGTTTAGAGATTACTTAGTTCTCCTTTTAAGGTGAGGACCCTGTGAAAGGCCAAGTGTGGAGAGACTTGAAATTCTTTTGTAGACATTTGAGGAGTTACCTGAAAAGTGGCAGCTAATCAGAAACAGTCTTGAGCTTGAATGCCTTCTGAACATCAGGTGGTAAAGAAAGGATTGCCGTGGAATAAGAATTCTGCTCTTTGCTTTTTCCTCTTGTGCTAGGAACGTGACACGCACAAAATAATCTTTTAAAAGTAGCATGAATAGCCACAGAAATTCTCAGCTCCCTTTCTGTCACAGGAGCAACCATGATCCACTTGGAACATTTCTCTTCCTGGTTTCACTCAGCAGATTTTAAAATTGCGTACCTTTTGTAAACCTCACATTGTACTAGGTTTTGCGTTTATGAATGTTCATGTCATTCTTATGTGAGTCATTTTTTAATATACATCTGCAGGTCACTCACTAATAAGGGAATTGTCTCTCCGTTTGGCCTAAGTCCAGCAATCTGAGAGTCAGAAGGTAAGAAGCACTTCGCACCATATTCAGAAGTTCTGTTATTAATCGGAGTTGATGGTGTTGAGTCAGAGCCCTGAAAACTGACCTCACTTGTGACACTGATAGGAGTCCAAGGAAACAGGAAAAGTTAGCAGTAAGAGAAGTGAAGAATCTTTCAAAACCTGATGAGCTACTCTTGCTTATCAGAGCAGAGCTCCAGGACTCTTGTGTCTTTTATCATGAATTCCTGATCTGATGCTCCTCCTACCCCCTGCCACCCTTTTTTTTGTTCGTTGGGGCAGAGCAGACACGTGTTGGGAAACTTTCAAACACAAATGTATGTTTTCTATTCAAATAACACTCTGGATTAACTTTTTCATTTTCGCCCCTTAAAAGATCTAGGTTCCCATATTAACATGTTAAATTCATGACCCAGAGATCTGAGTCTGTATTTTTCTCTCTGAGCTTGATTTTAAATTTGCAAAGATACACCCAGACTTATAATTTTAATGATAAAATGAGATAATTTTGTGATGACTTTTTAATATAGATGCATTATATTAAATAATTCCAATATTTGTCTCTTTTTATATACAAAGCCCATCAAAACTATAAATTTGAGGAAGAAAAGAAATCCTCATGTGAATCTAATAGAAGGAGCTCTAACCTTAGAGTTAACAGAAGTTGCTATCTCATTTTAGTTCATCCAGATGGTGGCCTCCCTGAGAACTAACCAGACCTAGTAGGTATAGCCTAATATTTATTTTGGTTATTATAGTTGCATTTTTAAAAAACTAAACTGTAGAATTCTTTTCTTATTTAAGAACATATGTTTGGCATTTTTTGAGTTCTTTGTTTAAACTGTTTTAACACAAATATCAGGAATAGTGTTCACGTATCCGTCTTATCTAACAATTAGAAAAGTTAGTTAACTACTACTGTTATTTGAAGGTGGAGGTAGAGATTTTATCATGTCACCTCTAGCTATCTGTGTCACAAATGTTGGTTTGTATATGTTTTTTTACAAAGGCACTAGAATTAGAAATGCCAAAGTAATTAATTTTTTTTTCAGAAGCAAATTAGCTTTCATGGTACGAAGTGTTTCTACATTGAAACACTTTCAGATTAATGGACTTAAAGATAAATTGTTGCTATTTTCTATAAGTAGTAATAATTAGGTATGGCTTCATCTACATATCAGATACTGTATCTCATTCCCTATTTCTTTATCTCATTCATTCATTCACTCATTCATTCAACAAATATTTATTGAACACTAAAAATGTTCCAGGCACTGTGCTGGACCTTGGAGATGCAGGCAGATTGAATAACTAAATCAAAGGGCCAAGGTGAGCAAGAATATGGTACACGCTCCAAACTGAAAAGTTCAGAATGGCTGGGATTTATCATTTAGAAATAAGGAGCTTAGGGCTTCCCTGGTGGCGCGGTGGTTGAGAGTCCGCCTGCCGATGCAGGGGACACGGGTTCGTGCCCCGGTCCGGGAAGATCCCACATGCCGCGGAGCGGCTGGGCCCATGAGCCATGGCCGCTGAGCCTGCGCGTCCGGAGCCTGTGCTCCGCAACAGGAGAGGCCACAACAGTGAGGGGCCCGTGTACCACAAAAAAAAAAAAAAAAGAAAAGAAAAGAAATAAGGAGCTTAGGTTGGGGGGTAGGAGGAAGCATAATAAATTATGAGTTTAGAAATATAATCAAATTATGAAGGGCCATGAGAGCCTTGTACAAGATTTGGGGGTTTATCTGAAGAGAATAATGTAATCAGATCTAGTTTTAGAATTATTGGCTGCAGTGTGGAGAATGGATTAAATGGGAGTGAGGCTGGAGGCAGGGAGGCCTTTGGAGAGGCTGTTGTAGGTGAGGGAAAATGATGGCCTGGACTGGGATGTTGGTAGTGGGGATGGAAAGAAGCAGATATTTAAGAGAAATATAAAGTAGCCTTATTTAGTTAAGACATTCCTGAAATAATGTTCTTTGTGATCTAATTAAGTTATTTTCCTTCTCAAGGGTGGCCAAATATGGCTAGTAATTGACTCTAAATGATGTCATTAAATAGTTCAAAGCAGTTATGTCATTAGAAGTGACTGATATTGGTCAGACAATAACCACCGACAACCAGGCTCATTAATTATAATTGTAGCATTTGAACCATTTACTCAGCACTTTTTATACTCTGGTCATAGTGCTAAGCCTTTGACATGATTTATCTTATTTAACACTCACAGCACCCTTACAGGTAGATATTATTGTTATCTCAATTTTCCAGGTGGAAACTGAGACTTAGAGACGTTACACAGCTTATAAATGGTAGACCTGTTTTTAAAACCTAGTGACTTGTTAGTTACTGGTATAGCTGGGATTCGAACCCAGATCTTTCCTGCACTATTACTCCTAAGATTTCTATTTTTATTAAGGTTAATTTCTAATATGCTGTACAACTTCTTATTAGCCCAGTCTTGCATATAATCACATTTCTGCATAAATAAGATAAGCTACAGTTTGAGAGTACACACAGCAAAAAGTATTGACTACTTGGGTTTTTTTCTGTCCAATTAGTTAGGCTAAAGCAAGTGTGAAGGGAAGTGTATGGTGAGGCATTTTGAGGAGGCAGTCAAATCTGTATTTTTTTTCTAATTATATATTTCCAAGCCAATAATTTCTTTGAAAAAGAATGTTTTAAATGTTTCTTTACATGTTAGGCCAGTAAATACAGAGAAAGTAAGATTAGATCTTTTATGTCATCGTAGGTGACAAAGCCTTGAAATATTCGTAGCTGAATGCACTGGTAGAAGCATTGGTAAGAGAGGTTGCATTACTTTTACCAGGACCACTCCAGAGAACCAGAATTAGAAGTGAGTCCTAGACCTCCAGCTCTAGGCTGTATATTAAGTGACTATAAGAGCAGTGTAAGCTGTCAGGCAAGCACTGGCAACTCTTAGCAACATTTTTATAAGTGTGTCAGTGGCATCTCTAGCAAAAGTAGTTGTCTTCGTTTTAAGAAAAACCAGTAAAAAAAACAAAAAGAAAAAAAGTAATGCAAGTGAACAAATAGTGTCCCTCTGAATGAGAAGAATACTTTTCTACTTACAAAATAATATAATGGAAATATTTTTGTTTCTACAACTTTGTTTTAACACTTTGGACAGCATCAGCTTCTGAGAGATAACCGAGCTGAAAGAGGACACAAGAAAAACTGTTCTGTGAAAACAGCCAGCAGGTAAGCAATTTAAAATCACTTTTAACTCTGATCATTAAATCATGTGATTTTTTTTTTTCCATACCAATACGAATATGGTGAGTTATAGTTGGGATGCCTTTGGCTCTGAAGTGCCAGCTTAAAATATTTTATGTATTGTTTATTAGAATCTATTTCAGGATTACTAGTAATGAATAGAAAGATACCGTTCTATTTGTACTTTTTTAAGCTGATGAAAAACAAAGAGTACCTTTTTTTTTTAACATCTTTATTGGAGTATAATTGCTTTACAATGGTATGTTAGTTTCTGCTGTATAACAAAGTGAATCAGCTATACATACATCCCCATATCCCCTCCCTCTTGTGTCTCCCTCCCACCCTCCCTATCCCACCCCTCTAAGTGGACACAAAGCACTGAGCTGATCTCCCTTGTGCTATGCGGCTGCTTCCCACTAGCCCTCTATTTTACATTTGGTAGTGGATATATGTCCGTGCCACTCTCTCACTTCGTCCCAGCTTACCCTTCCCCCTCCCTGTGTCCTCAAGTTCATTCTCTATATAAGAGTGCATTTTTAGAAGAAAAGAAAATCTCTGCCACCCATAACTAATGAATTTTAGATCAAGATTTAGAATAATTAGTTTATTTTTTAATTTTGAAAAAGAGAATTAATCTTTTCCCCAAAACTTAAATGGTACTTAGGCTTTATGAGAGAGCAACATGTATATTTATCTCTAATAAAATATAAATAAGTATATAGAAAATATACTCTTTTTTAAAAGTGCTTCTGTGTTCTTACTCATTTTATATTGCTGAGTCGATGTTTTATTTTTTCTTTAATAAATAAAATTTGCCCCAGTTTATTTTTTTAGACAGCGTATTTCCAAATTTTGCATGTGGTGTTTCTGAAGACCTCATTTTTACTTAGGTGAAAATGGCTATCAGAATATTGATCAGAACTACTGCCCTGTGATTTACACTTGCTCAATTTTTAACAAGATAACCGACCTCGGCATCTGCCTTTGCATCTCCTGGCCTCCCGTAGTTAGTGTGCTGGCCACTGTGTTTAACACTCCCAAGCAAGCAATGTAGCTTCCAAGTACCATGTTGTACAGACTAACCCCAACTGAGAACCCATTAGGCATCTGCAGAAGCTAACATAAATCCTATCTAGCATGTCTAATTTAGACAATCAAAAATTGTCAAACATAATAAGTTGACCGTCAGTGATAGTCAACATAAAACTAATATAGTTACCCCTAAGGATGTCAGATCCTGAAATTATAAAGTATGGATTATATAAATTTTATACAGGTTATAAATAATTACAAATGGCACGTTTATAGAAATAAAATAAGCAGGCAACAGATCGCTATTAGAATTGTTCAAGCAGAATTGAATCAAAAGCATATAATTGTTAAAAATGAGAAGCGTGATTGTGAAATGGAGGTACAGCTAAAGAAGTAGGCCAGAATGCAGCATAAAAATACAAGGAGATGGAAAAATGAAAGAGTGGTTAAGAGACCCAGGAAAGATCTAAGATATATTTAAGCTCAGAGGCTTTGATGGAGGGTATAGAAAGGCTGAAAAAAACATGATGCTGAAGAGATGTTGGCTAAGGATTCCCTAAATGGGTGAAAGTTATAAATCTATAGATACAGGTACAGAAAGCACAGTGAATACCAACTAGAATAAATAGAAAGAAATCCATACCTAGTAGTACACCAAAAACAAAGAGAAGATCTTAAAAGAATCCAGAAATAAAGGATGAATTACTACAAAGGAATGACAGCGGTACATCATCAGATTTCTGAGTACTGACAGTGAAACCAGAAAACAGTGGACAAGTCTTCAGAGTACTGGGTGAAAATACACTGTCAGCATAGAACTATGTGCCTAGAAAAACATCTTTCATATATGAAGATGAAGTAAAAACAGTTTAAGATTTTCAAAGACTAAGGAAGTTTACTACCAACAGACCTTTGCTAGAAGACTTTCTAAGGATGTATTTCAAGAAAAGGATCTCCCCAGGAAAGTCTAAGATGAAAAAATGAATACTAAGCCAATAAGCTGTTAAAGATTTCAGTAAGTTTAAACAACTATTGTTTATATAAGTTGACAGTTATAATGTGTAATTCATGGGACTTTTCAAAAGACAATCTAAGATAGTGGAAAATAACAGCATGTTAAATTTGACAGTGTTGATTACAGTTCAAGTCCAATCTAAGGTCCTTGAATTGTTTGGGGTGTTTACTTCATTGGTCAGTTAAGAGATTGATACTTGATAAGACTGTATTAAGTATTCATGGTAAAATATCAAAAATAACTACTAAGTCAAAAGAAATAGAGTATGTAAATTCCAAGCCAGTTGGCGGGCGTGGGGTTGAATGGAATAAATTACCTCAAAAAATCCATTTAGAAAGTCAATAAAGGGGGGAAAAAGGCACAGACAAAATGGAACACAGAAAAAAAAAAGTTAGATGATTGCGTCAAGTCCATGTATCAGTAATTACAATAAATATTTATGGATTAAATTTGTCAGTTCAAAGCAAAACTAAGCAGATTTAGTTTTTCTTTTAAAATCTAACTATATGTTCTTTATAAGAGACATACCTGAAATAATGTGACAAAGAAAGGTGGAAAACTAAAGGATGGAACAGCATATACCAGATATACTATAAGAGAGACTCTCATACCAGACAAACTGACTTAAGAACAAAAGCCTTAACAAGCTTAAGAAACACATAATTTAATGATAAAAGATTCAACTTACCAAAAAGTTAATAATTTTATTATTGTGTACATTCATTAAAATAGACTCAGAAAAATATATAAAGCAAATATTAATAGCAGTGAATGGAGAAACTCACTAACCCACTATCATGGTGCTCCCACTTCAATACAGCATTCATATTATTGATAGTTTAAGCCATCATAAAATTTGCATAACAGAAAATTAACAAACTTAATGATATTATATAAACCTTTTCACCCAAACTATTAACAAAAACACATTCTTCTCAAAGACACATGTAATATTTACAAAAATTGACCACTTACCAGGCCAAAGCTACTATCAACAAATTTTAATGAATATGTATCAAAAAGATCATATCCTTTAATTTGAATGTGATTAAGAGAAATCATTGACAAAAATAATTTTTTTAAAGTTTGGAGTTAAAAATACATTTTAAAATAACTCGTGTCCAAAAATTCATAGTGATAATATCTAAACTTGTGAGTTGCAGTTAGATGGCGATTAAGAAAACTGTACTACTTGAAAGTTGTATATTAGAAATTTGGTCTCAGTTGCTGTTGTGGTCAAGATTCTGAACTATAAGATTACTGATTCTAAACTATAAGAAGACGGCTTCTCTCCTCCAGGGTCAACCCAGGAGGAATTTAGAAAGAGAAAATAAGCAGAAAACTACAAGAAGTCCCCAGTATTAAGGGAAGGGGTGTGCTATTTTGAACTTGTGCTTGTGAGATGGGGGCACACAGGTGTGCTTGTGTGCTTTGACCTGAAGCAAGAGGCAATTCAGCCTGGGTAAGGGAGAATGAGATGTGAGGAGAACCTTTGGAGTTCTTTTCTATACTAGCTTGTCACTGGCCATGGCCTTGGGACAAATGACATCTGCCCCTTACAGAAAGACTCAGATCTCTGGTCCAAGTGTTTTTAAGGATAAAGTCAGGGCAGCTCGCAGTGCTGTATTTGTGAGGAGCTGGGAAAGCTTGATGGGACTGGATGACAAATTATCTGGTCTTCACCTGCCCCCTACAAACCACAGAGCTGGAGGATTACAGTTCACCTTTTCCTGAGAGTGAGGAAAGGGAGTGTTTTTCTGACAGAGGAGTTATTTTATGGAGAGGGGTGTGATGATTGTGGTTTTCTGGTGGCCAGGCCTCTATACTTTTAAGTCAGGTTCATTCACCTCCAATTGCTGAACTGCTTTGGGCAGACAGAGAAGACTGGCCTTTCCCCATAGCATTGCCTGGTAGAATCAGATAATAAGGCATTTGAGGAGAACAGCCTTTTCAAAAAATATATATATATCAATACATATAGGACTTCCATGGTGGTGTAGTGGTTAAGAATCCACCTACGAACGCAGGGGACACGGGTTCAATCCCTGGTCCGGGAAGATCCCACATGCCGCGGAGCGACTACCCATGTGCCACAACTACTGAAGCCCACATGCCTAGAGCCCGTCCTCCACAACAAGAGAAGCCACCGCAGTGAGAAGCCCGTGCACCGCGACGAAGAGTAGCCCCTGCTCGCCGCAACTAGAGAAAGCCTGTGTGCAGCAACGAAGACCCAACATGGCCATAAATAAATAAATAAATAAATAAATAATTTACTTTTAAAAATATATATATATTGGATTACAGACTCCAACAGAAGCAGAAATGTTAGAACAAACAAGTCAAAAGAATTTGATTAGCATAATAAGTATTAACTAAAAGAAGTACAGGACGATAACAATATAAAGCAAGAAATAACAACACAATACATAATTAAGAACCAAATATTTAAGTCTTTTTCAATTTTTCTCAGCGGTGTTTTTTTCATTGTATAGGTCTTACACATATTTTATCAGATTTATCCCTAAGCATTTCACCATATTTTTTGGTGTATGAAAATGTTGCTGAGAGAAATTAAAGATCTGTGTAACTGGAGAGATATACCTTGTTCATGGATCAGGAGACTCAATATTCTTAAGATGTCAGTTCTCCCAAAATTTAGCTCCAGATTCAGTACAATCCAAACAAAAATCCCATGAGACTATTTTGTAGAAATTGACAAATAAATGCTAAAATTCATATGAAAATGCAAAGGACTTAAATAGCCAAACTTTAACACTACCTGATTTCAGGACCTAATTTCAAAGCTGTAGTAATCAGGAAAGTGTGGTATTGGTGCAAAGATAGAAAAACAGATGAAAGAAATATACCCACATATATACAGAGAATTGACTTTTGACAAAGTACAAAGGTACCTCAGTGGAAAAAAAATAGTATTTTCAACAAATGGTAGTGGAACAACTGAATATCCATTTGCAAAAAAAAATTTAACTCATCTATACTTCATACCATACAGCAAAGTAATTTATAGTGACCGGAAGCAGATCAGCTGTTGCATTGGCATGGGATGAGGGCCAGGGAGGTACTAGAGGGAAAGATTACAAAGAGGCATTAAGAAACTGTTGGGGTGATGGGTATCTGCATTATCTTGATTATGTTGATGGTTTCACATGTGTATACATATGTGAAAACTTATGAAATTGTACACTTTAAAAGTGGTGAGGGAATTCCCTGGCCGTCCAGTGGTTAGGACTCCGAGCTTCCACGGCAGGGGGCATGGGTTCAATCCCTGGTCGGGGAACTAAGATCTCACATGCCACGTGGTGCAACCAAAAAAAAAAAAAGCGGTGCATTTTGCTTATGCCAACTACACCTCAATAAAGATATAGGTATAGATATAGATTTTTCTTTTTTTAAGTAAACTCTTAAGTGGCTTTCTACTTCATTCCAAGTAAAAGCCAAGTCTTTATCTTGGCCAACAAGGC
This sequence comes from Monodon monoceros, assembly GCF_005190385.1. Lineage (NCBI taxonomy): Eukaryota > Metazoa > Chordata > Mammalia > Artiodactyla > Monodontidae > Monodon > Monodon monoceros. The sequence goes on along the minus strand of NW_021703774.1, from coordinate 15,705,767 downwards.
CATATGTATTCTGACCCTGCCCTTCTTTGTTTCCTCCTTGACCTCATCTTCTCCCACTTGAACTGTGTTATTCACCTACTCCAGGTACAGTGGTTTCTTTCCCGTTTCTCCAACATACCAACCCCACTCGTGTCTGAAGTCTGTGCTCAATGTAAGAAAGGCCCACTCTCCACCAGCTCTGCTTTTTGTGTCTTCCTTCTTGTCTCCATTACCCCTTACTCTCTATTACCTTTAAGCTTCATGAGGGCAAAATCTTTGCTTTACTCACTGGTGTATCCCCAGTACCAAAAACGATGCCTGATACATAGGAAATATTTGCTGCATAAAATATTTGTCAGACGAACATGACATTGATTCTGTGGCAGTAGAGTGCACTGACTGAGTCCTTATCTTGGCCTCTGTGTCCAGCCTCTGCGGTTAGAGTGCCTGACTTCTGATCCCAGTTTCACCACTTACTAGCTGGGTGACCCTGAGCGAAATACGTAACCTCTCTATCCCTCGGTTTACTTATCTGTGAAATAAAGAAAATAGTTGTACTTATCTAAGAACATTGTTATAAGGAATGTATGAGTTCATGCCTGTAAAGCACTTAAAATGTAAGAGTTCTTACGGCAGCTGTTAGGAAAAGTCTGGTATTGTTATTTCCATCTGTGTGCTTCCTAAGCACTTGTTAAGTTTTATTTTTTGTCCTATTTTTCTTGTACATAATTTAGAATGTCAAATCATTCTATAAGACCTAACAAAGTACAGCAGACCCCAGCCTTGTTTTTCCTCATTCTCTAATTTCACACTCCAAAAAAATCCACTTTCAACTCTTAGGTATTTCTTCCAGTATTGACCTAAATTACATGCTTATATTACTATTTCTTGAAGCTTTTAGTTTAGTATTACCTATTGACTTCCTGCTGTGTGCCACACACACACACACACACACACACACACACACACACACACACACACACACACACACCCCATAACTGCTTTTCTTCCCCTCTTTCTTCCTAATGGTTATATCATAATATTCAGAGCAAGTAAATATTTATTGTGTGTATTACTATGATCATATATGTAGATATTAGGTATAGATGTATAACTTTTGTGTTGTTGTTGTAGAGATAATTGTCTTGTTTTTCATTTGCTTTGTTTTCTATGCGCCTAGCCCAGTTCATCAGACACCTCTACACAGAAGTGTAACTCCCCTCAATTCTCTGTCCTGGTGGCATCCTTCTTGGAGCCCTCCATTTTTCAGGTCTATTCTGGACTGTTTGCTGTCTGGACCAGCTGCACCTCTGCTGTCCTAGGACCTCCCTTCACTTCTCATCCTGGGGGTTTCCTCATCTCTCTCCTATGTGGAATTTCCTTTTCCCTGGATCCCATGCCATTATTTTTTCTGAGAAAGAGAACAGGTGTGGTTACATTTGTGAGACTCTGCATCTCTCAAAATGTCTTTATTCTAGTCTCACATTGATTGATTTAGCTGGGAATTGAATTCTACTTTGGAAACCATTTTGCCTCAGGATTTTGAAGACATTTCTCCAGTAATTTCCAGTGGTTGCCATTTCCTCTGTTCTCCTATTATTTGGATGTTGGAGCACCCTCAAATGATCCTCCAGTTTTTTTTTTTAACTTCTCTATATTGTTGTCCTCAAAGATCCCTGGGCAGTTTTATTAATGGTTCCGTCCCAAATGTTTTGTGGATTTAAAAAATTCTCTACTACATCGCATTTCCAAGAGCTCACCTTGTTTCTTTGAACATTCCTTTTCTACATACTCTTTGTCCTGTTTGGTGGATGTGGTGTATTTTCTTGTCTCTCTGAGGGTATCAGTTGTGTTAGGCATGAGGCAACCTGTAAAGGTGAAATAAACACAAGGAAAGACTCAAGCTTAAATTTCGTTACAACATTGAGTGCAGGATGAAAATTCTTCATCTTCATTTGTGTGCATTTTTCTGTGTTCCTCCCTTGAAGCCATTTTTCTTCCTTAGTATTTTTAATATTGGCTTGACTTTCCCTACCCCTTTTGGATGAGTGACTGCACTTCCCTTTTTCAACTTGTAGAAAAATATAAAGGTTAGAGAAGAGAACTGTAATTCATTGAATCAATCAATTTTAGGACCATTTACTCCCCAAATATACCAGGCAGATAAGAAAAGATAAGTGTACAAGTGGTCTGCTGTTAATGACTCAAAGCTGAGATTTTGAAGTGCATGAGTACAGCACAGTCTTAAGGTGGGCATTCCTCACTGAAGCTCTGAATGAATAAAGGGCACTGCAGTTATGGCTTTAACCTCTTGAATGTAGTACTTCTTACCCTCGGCTCCCTGGGGGCATTTTCAAGATCTTCATAGAAGGGTTTTAGGGACGTATTTACCGATGCCACTGACTGTCGTGCAGTTTGACAGTTTCCTGGGTGTCCGATTTATGGCATTTCTCCTTTTTTGCCACATCTACTTTAATGTTCATCTAGGCTCTTTAAATCAACGACGGGTGCAGGAGAATTGTCTCTTTTCCGACTCTTAGACTGATTTATGTCTAACAGTACCAAGGAGGTAACAACCTGAAGTTCTCCTTTCAACACATAACCCACTTCAATAATTTCAGTCAACTCCCTCAGGAAGTTCCCATCAGTAAGAGACTTTGTCTTTCAAGGTTTCCTATGCTTCCGCCTCCTGAAAGGGCGTCGTCCCTTTGGATTTCCTCCCGTGCTTCTCATTCTGCAGACATCTCCTGCGAAGCTTCGCTCGCCGTCAGCAGTGCTCGTCCCGTGCCATTCCATCGCGGGCAGATAATTATCCTGACGTGTTCATGCACTGTATGTGCTCATATGCTTATTCTGACATAATTAACATTCTCGTACTTTCATGATCTGATACTTCATGGGCCCTATAATCAAACTTTTGACTGATTCAAAAAGGTAAAAAAGAAAGCCTTAAAAAACAAGGTAAAAAAATGATAGGTATAATGTAAACGAGTTTAAACAAATACTGATTATTAACCAAGGTATAATTTGATCTGACTGGTTCTAGTGATGCTGGTCTTATACATCTTTCTTTTGGTTTGTTGCTTCATTTTTATCCTCTGTGGGGAGAGCCCATATCATAGACTAGGTGTGTCAGATATTGAGTGGTGGGAACATTTTTCATCAAGACACTAGCCTCACATATTCATTTGATGTGTTCTCCCAAGATTTTACATTGCGGTGGTGCTTGAAGTTACATGTTTCCTGTCTTACATTCCTGTGTTGTTTATATCTTATTGGTTATTTCCATCTGATAATTCTTTCTGATTAGTCTGCAGGGTTTTATTTTCCAATCATTCTTCCATTTCTTCAGTGTTCTCTATCCATTTTCCTATTATGAAGTTTCATCTTAGTTTTACTGTGTACTATCTCTCCCCTAATATGTAATGCATGTCTAGAGTTTGTTCATGCCATTCTCTCATTTTTACATACCTTTAAACCTTTGAAAGCATAAATAAACTCAGGAAAACACAAAGGTCTTTCAATGTATAAATGCATGAAAGCATGTACATTTTTTTATTTTTAAAAACCACTACGGGGCTTCCCTGGTGGCGCAGTGGTTGAGAGTCCGTCTGCCGATGCAGGGGACACGGGTTCGTGCCCCAGTCCGGGAAGATCCCACATGCCGCGGAGCGGCTGGGCCCGTGAGCCACGGCCGCTGAGGCTTGCGCGTCCGGAGCCTGTGCTCCGCAATGGGAGAGGCCACAACAGTGAGAGGCCCGCGTACCGCAAAAAAAAAAAAAAAAAAAAAACCACTACGTATTACCTGTCACTGTCAATATTTAATAATTAACAGGCACGGTTTTTGAGTGATCGTTGCATGCAATAGATTATTAGCCAAAGTGGAACATACATACATACACACACACACACACACACACACACACTCAGCTAAACATTGAGACGATGCACCTAAGTGTTTTATAGAAATACTAGTGACATCTAGAGTTATTCTTTAACCTGTATCTTTCTCTTAAATTCCAGACTTGCTATTCAAACCCTTTAGTTTTTATTTCAATATTCAGATTTTATACTTCTCAAAATTAGAAAAATCTTTTTCTCTCCCTTCACCTCATTTAAAATTACAATTAAATAATTTTACATTGTTTCTCATATCATAACCTTTGATTAGTACCAGAAAGTTCAATATAGCCTTCCCAATTGAAAGTAAGTAAAACATGCATGAAGCAGTACCTGACACTGAGTGATGTACTGTTCTTGAAAAGATCCTGCTTTTTTAAACACATTTTTATGTTAATGATTAGTCTTTATCGTTCTAAGAATCCATACAAAAAGATTGATAGTAGATCATGTCAGATCTGGCATCTTCTTTTTTTTTTTTAATTTGCCGTGCTTCCTTACTTACATGATTTTTGCCATTTACATTTACTCTTGTGAAGCACCAAGGCTAAATTATCTGGCACTCTGATATGTAATTTGCAATCGAGTAAAAACATTTTATTGCCGATATTATTAAATTTGACTTACTATTTTAAAATATCTTTCAGAAACATATATTAATTCACTTTTACTTAGTTCTTACAAGCACTACATTTTTCATCTACTAGTGTCAAATGACTTGAAAATCCCTGGATGCTGTGTGCTCTAATTTCTTGCGTGATCAATTAATAAATAATAAGGAGGGAAAAATAAACTTTTTTTTCCTTTGCTGTCACTTTCTTGCCTGATTAGTAGTAAAAAGAATCTTCTAAAATGAAAAAAATGGCAATAGATTTAATCAGAGAAACAAAACAAATCCCATCACATTCACACACACACACACACACACATTCATGTCAACCTTCTTCCGTCAGGTTAGAAAGAACATTCCTATTTACATTAATACAGAGCATATTTGTTTTCACGTGACGATACAAGTCACTGTATTTTGTTGCAGATGTAACAAACAGAATTACAGCTGTTCTTTATTTGATCTTCTAAAGATCCAAAGATGTTCAAGGATTCAGTTTGCTCAGTCTTCCCCATAGTGTCATCCGTTATTTGGGAAGGAGACCTAATTTGCAACAGATACAAAACTATTTGTCATTTTGCGAGTTTGCCAAAAATAAATGAAACTATTAATTACTACATTTTTGAGCAGCTGTTAATAAATTGGGATAACTGTTCATTAGAGTACTGGTTAATGACATGGACTGTATTTGGCTAGTGTTGCTTTTCACAGAAATGTATCAACAAAATTAAGTGCATCAGCAAAAGTAAGTCATGCTTTATTTTAATTATTTAAAATGAGACTTACTTATCCTACATTAGTAAAGATTTAATTTAAAACAAATTCCCTTTTGTCATATTAAAACTAATGATTCGGGGTTTCCCTGGTGGCGCAGTGGTTGAGAGTCCGCCTGCCGATGCAGGGGACACGGGTTCGTGCCCCCGTCCGGGAAGATCCCACATGCAGCGGAGCGGCTGCGCCCGTGAGCCATGGCCGCTGAGCCTGTGCGTCCGGAGCCTGTGCTCCGCAACGGGAGAGGCCACAACAGTGAGAGGCCCGCATACCGCAAAAAAAAAAAAAAAAAAACAACTAATGATTCAACACCATATTTTAAAGCAAGTTATATCACTCAGCATTTTATATTCTGCATACTTTATATTCCAAAATGATGGCTTGAAACTGCTTTTAAAATACTAATTTTCGAGATAAAATTTCTAGTCCTTTATTATTTTTCTTTTTCCAAATCTAAAATTAGCATTAAATTTTATTGTTCTAAAAACATTTACTCAATCCTCCAGATAGAAAAGTATCTTTTAGATTATTTTAATTCATTCTTCTGTATGTGTGAATGAACAATTAGGAAGTATTCACACATTCCCTTTAATTAGAATGTATGCATTCCATATTTTTTTAACTGGAATACATTTAATTGCACATGTGTTATAATTTTTTAAAAATTTGAATAGCTTCTAGGTATAGATGTATTTAGAGTAGAATAATTGGAAACATACCACATATGCAACATAAGTGCTTTCCAAGGAATTTAATTAATCTGTTGTACTCTATATAACCAAATTATTGTATTTTAAAAAGGCACTGTTCTCAGAAAGTCAATTCTGCCTCCTGTCCTTTTGGCATCCTGAAATTCTAAGCTTCCTTGCCAAAATTTTAAACTAATGATTATAGAGAGTTATTTTAAATTGTGATCACACTAAATAAAAGTAATTATCAGCCAGTTAGAATTTTGAGAGATTGCTTTTCAGTTTAATGTGAATAACCCACACAGAAAAGAAAAAAGGGGGATTTGCCATTTGAAATATATAATATGTCCAATGTGTAGTAAGTAAAAAAGCAATCAAGTACTCCGTGGTGAAACATTCATTACTGTTTCCCCTTTTTCTTGAAATCTGATAGATGAACTAGATTATTTTCAAATGACTAAAAGTATGCACAGCCTCTCACCTCTGGAACAGCAGTTGAATTTGGCCGTGGTCACTAATAATAAAGAATAGTTAGCATATGAAAACTGTTCCAATGACCTATAGCTGAAATAAATTTGTCTTCTGAAGTCCACTTCCTTACAGACCGGTGTCTGTTTCACAGTTGGCACTCCCCAAATTGGTCCTGTGATTAAATGGGCATGGACACGGAACTAACCTTTAACTCCCAGAGATGGTTCCCCTAGGAAATGGTGACAGCACACCTGCAGGGCCACATCACAACAGCTTGTATTGCTACTGCTGCCTGCATTAGAATTTCATTACAGGGGCATTCAGGGACCTGTTCATGCAACGTGTATATGCGCCAGAATACTTCCCAAAACAACAAGCATCCCTAACTTATTAGTAAAAGAATTGATATAAAAATTAATATTTTAAATCAGCAATACAATAAACAAGGCCACTACTTGATAATTTGTACCTTCCAGTCCCCAGAATAAACCTAATAAATCCATCTGCCACATGGAAAACACTTTCAGTTTAAAATACTCTTTTATGTCTATAGCACAGAAGTTACATCAGCTCTTAAATTTTGAGGTATGTAACTGTTTATAACATAACAGGAATCACCTGCAATCTAAAAAATTTAATGAGTACATAAGTAATTAGAATGTTTTAATGTTTCACTTAATAATTTATAAATATATTCAAATATTAAGCTATTAACTATCACTTGTTTTAGCTAATTTTAATTATCTTTCACTTCTGAGCCAATTTAAAAATAAGTTCAAATATCACAAAATAATGTCCCATACAGTTAGAGCTATGTATTTAAAAGAATCCATTTCTTCATAATCAGTATTTTTCCTTGCCCTTTCTCTTTAGAAATATTTTTTCATCACCCCATAGTGACTTGTTTGTGTACTAAGATATTGTTGGGAATTTATCTTTTGTTTGTTTCATATACTTCTGATCAATTCCAACTCATGCCCAATTATATTACACTAAATTAACATAATTCAACAGATGTTGATATTTAAATGTTTTCTGGCATTCAAATCTTGGACAGCTGTCTTCGAGCTTGGGGAAAAGGCAAACATTTAGAATTAAATGCTGAGCATATGCTTAAATTACTAATTAGAAAGATGGAATAAAAACTATGCATTATCCTTTCTAAGGACAATAAACCTCAGATAGGGATTTCTGTAATCTTTTTATATCAGGTTATAGTCCAAGGATGTATACAGACTAGATGACATGGACTTCATGGATAACTTCATTTAATTTCAGATTTGATCACTTTAAAATTATGGAGAGTCTCACTAAAATATGAAAAACCTATAATGGCTTCATACTGGCAGCCTTAAGAGTTGAAAAGATGCCTTTTCACTTGCAATGTCAGGATGGTAAAAGCAGTTTTTAACAATATTTTATTATGGAAAATGTCATCATAACCAGAAATACAGAGAAAACTATAAGCTCAAAACTGCAGCTGTCAAAACTGTCTTAGGTAATTACATGTGGCCAACCTTGTTTCATATATATCTCATTTGGATTGAAATATATCAGTATGTTTCTCTAAAAAATAACAGTCTCTTAAGGAAAAAAAAAACCACCATACCATTATCACATCTATTAAAAAAGCAATAATTCTTTAATATATATGAATGTATATGTATATGTGTGTTTAATTACAGCTGATACTCAGATGTCTCCAATTATTTCATAATCTTTTGTCTTATACGTTATTTAAATTGGGATCCAAATGAGATCTATCTGTTAAAATTGGTTGACATACGTATATCTCAAGTTCCCACTGATTTATAGGCCCTCCTCCCCCTTTGTTTTTCCCTTGAAATTTTTTGTTTGAAGAAGTTAGATTAGCAGGTTCGATTCCTGGTCAGGAAACTAAGATACCGCACACCATGTGGTGTGGCAAAAAACAAAAAAAACAAGAAGAAAAATATGTCAGATTGTTTGTCCTATAAAGTTTCCCACATCTGAGGAATGTTGCTGATTTTATCCACGCGGTGTCATTTAACCTATTCCTCTGTCCCTTGAGTTTTCTGCAGTGGGTATTTCGAGCTAGAGAATTGATTTGATTCAGGTTCAGTTTTGTTGTTTTGTTTTGGCAAAACTGTTCCAGAGGTGGTGGCCTAGACTTCTCTCCCTTCCACATCTCTTTCTGTGATTTATTAGCCATAAAGATGGTTACCCCAATTCATTCACTAAGGGTCACGGAACGGTGATATGTTAATTCTGTCCTCTCACTTTGGTTCATTAATTGGATTACTTCTGTTTCAAACTTAGCCCCTTCAAATACTTGATTACTCTGAGCTACAGATCATGTAGGTAAAGCAAGATAAATACTTGCTCCTTTTCCTTTAGCCATCAGTTTTCAAAATTAATTGATTCCTTACACTTTCTGGAGGTGACTGGTGAAATTTTGTTCTATTTTTTTTTAACTCATTGATTTAAACAGATCCCATGTGTTTCAGTCCATTTGTTATCATCCTAACTGATGTTAAAATTGTCCCATCTTTGGGCAATGGGAGACTATTTAAATGGGTTCCTGAGTCTGTTTCCTTGCTACGAGACTTTGCTTTCTTCCTTGCTTTCTGGTATGTTTATATTTCCAAGGCTACCTTGGACCTTTCCTGACCTAGACCAAGAATCAGCCATTTCTTTAAGAAGTGCTAATGCGTTTACTGGGAAATAATTTTAGAACCCACAATCCGCGTTTTAGGGGTGTCATTATTTCGAGGCCTTTTTAGTGAAATACTTAAACTTTTTTTTTTTTAACAAATTAGCTCATACTGATAGTTCCAGTTCAAATTCAAGACTTCATTGTTTTTGTATTTTCCATCATTGGCTTTAATCTATCTTTTTTCAACATAAAAAATATTACCTCTGGTGACAGCATAATTGTTCATTTTATTGATCCCGCCATACATACACAGTATTTTCAGAATCACCATACCATCATGACCACTGATAAAATAATTACTGAAAATAGTTTAAGTTTTTCCCTTTTTCTAGTCTTTTTGTACTTTGTCTATATTTCACTAGGAATGCACAAATTCCTGTGTTTTAAAGTCACTTGAAATAGTTTCTAAGTATAGATATACTAATCCATAGTTAGGTTCATTAGTTTCATTTTAGTTTTCAGAGACTGCTTTTTAAAATTTTTTTTGTTTTATAATAATATAAAAATAGTTACAGGTTCCACAATCAAATCTCCTCAAGAAGTTACTGTCAAAGAAGTCTAACTTCTATTCAGTCCTCACCACTTGTTCCCCTCCCCCCGTCATATAGGTAGCTATTGCTTTGTTTTCTTTTGTTTATGGTTTACCCTTCCATTGGCTTTTTTTTTTCTATTTTTAAGATAAGCAGACATATCTTTCTCTCCCTATTTTTCCATTTCCTTTTCTCTCACTCTCACTCTCACTCTAGTATACCGTTTGATTTTTAGGAGGGCTTATTTTTTGTAATAATTATCTTTATTTTAATACTTTTATGTAACAGCCTTTGTCCCCTTCCCCTTTTGAGGGTGGGGGGCTATTTGCAGTTGGTTCTCTGCTCTGAGCAGGATTGAAATAAGCTAGGAACCTCTTTGCCCTTCTCATTCCTCTCCCACACATTTGTTTTGAAGTTATTTCTCTGCTAATACCTACAGGATGGTCAGCAAATTTATTCTATTTTTCCTATATAGCTTTCATTTCTTTCCATTTTTAGGTAGTTGTACTATACGTATGTGTGTAGCATACATATAGTCTGAAGCATATAGCTATTCAATACTACACTGTAGTATTACAGTCTGAATCATATAGCCATTCAATACTATACAGTCTCCTTAGTTTCAGTTCTAGTTGTAGTTTTAATTCAGTTCATTTAGTTTTAATTCTATGAATAAATATGTTTTTAATGATCCCTATCTTATCTGAAGTCAGTGCGTCTCTGCTCTTTCTGTTGTCTGAGGTTTATTCTCTGGTTGATTCCTCCGGCAGGTCTCATGGGAACAATATTCCCTGAGTCCCTGCATATTATTAATGGTTTGTCCAGACCCTGTATATTTAAAGGTCACTTTGGGCAGATATACAACCCATGGCTCATATTTTCTTTCCTTAACTGTTTCAAATATATTAGTCCATTGTCTATGTAAAATGTTGTTTTCAGTGTGTGACACAGTCTGATTTTTATCTCACATATAAGTGACTTGGTGTTGCCCAGATGCTCAGTATATGTTTTTCTTTTCTTTAAAACCCAAGGGTTTGACTAGACTCTATGCTAATGTTGGTCATTCTATGTGTTTTTCCTAAGGATGAAGTAGGCTCTTTCAGTGGTAGTTTTATTACTTTTAAAATAAATTTCGAGATTTTCTCCAATTATAATTTTTCATATTTATTTTGTTTCATTGCTTTGGTTTTGTTTCAAAATTTTCTATTATACATATATTGGATCTCCTTGCCTATCTTCAGTAGCTATCACTTTCTCTCAAATCTTTTTTTATTTTTAACGTTTTTATCCTTTGCATTTTCCATTCTTCATTATGTTCTTATCTTTTACTTCTTCATCATATTTATTTACTCTTGTGTCCTAGTTCAGTTTCATTTCTGAAGTGATTTTATTTTTTTGCCTTTTATTTCTGTTGTTTTCTGAATGCTGTCATCTCTCTGGCTAGTTATTGTTGTCCAAGCGTTTTGGGTTATCCTACATGTTATTATGTGGATTCAAAAACCACAGTGTCACTGCCACCATATTCTCAGAATACTCTAGTTATGACTTTTTTTTAGAATTACAGGAATCCAGGACTTCTACATAACATGCCTATATTTAAGTGGCAAAATAAGTGATTAGAGTAAGTGGTCAGGTTTACATTTCTCTACTGATACAATAGCATGTCATGGTTTTCTAGTCTTTTAGTATGATATTGCTTATGTTTCTTTTGAAAAATGATGTTCGGGGACTTCCCTGGTGGTCCAGTGGGTAAGACTCCGTGCTCCCAATGCAGGGGGTCCAGGTTCGATCCCTGGTCAGAGAACTAGATCCCACATGCATGCCACTACTAAGAGTTCATACTGCAACTAAGAAGGCTGCATGCCACAACTAAAAGATCCCTCATGCCACAACTAGGACCTGGCACAGCCAAAATAAATAATAAATAAATAAATATTAAGAAAAAAATGATGTTCGTGCTCAATTTCCACACAACTTTAAGGACTTTTTGTGCCAAGTGAATAAAAGGCACTGGGCCAGGTGATACGTGTGGAACCAGGACTTGATATCCTGGTCAGGAAACCCTAGGCACTATCCTTTACTCCTTTCAGTCTCTCACTCGTGTCCCCTTCATTCATTCCCCACAGCCCAGCCAGAATGGCATTTGGAAATCCCATAAGTATTTGAGTGTTCTTAAACATTCTTAATGGCTTCCCATTGCCCTTAGGATCAAGTCCTAAACATGGTTTGTAAGGCCTTTCTTGGTCTTACAGTTCTTACTATTCCAGCATCATCTCCAATTACTCTTTGCCTTGAACACTATATACCAGTTCATATAATAGTTCATATAGGGCTTCCCTGGTGGCACAGTGGTTGAGAGTCCGCCTGCCGATGCAGGGGACACGGGTTCGTGCCCCGGTCCGGGAGCATCCCACATGCCGCGGAGCGGCTGGGCCCGTGAGCCATGGCCGCTGAGCCTGCGCGTCCGGAGCCTGTGCTCTGCAGCGGGAGAGGCCACAACGGTGAGAGGCCCACGTACCACAAAAAAAAAAAATAAAAATAGTTCATATAATAGTACCATAAAATTTACTGTGTTAATGATGTATAGTAGTACCTCAATATCCACAGGGGATTGGTTCTAAGACCCCCCTCCCCCATGAATACCAAAATCCACAAATGCTCAATTCCCATATATAAAATGGCATATTCCCATATATAAAATGGTATAGTATTTGTAAATAACCTACACATATCCCCCCTTATACTTTAAATCATCTGTAGATTACTTATAATACCCAATACAATGTAAATGCTATGTAAATAGTTGCTGGCACACAGAAAATTCAAGTTTTGCTTTTGGGGACTTTCTAGAATTTTTTTTTTCCAAATATTTTTGATCCTAGATTGGTTGAATCCGCAGATGCAGAAATTGTGGATACTGAGGGAAAACTGTATTTTATTTTAACTCATTTAATTTCCAAAATTACCCTATGAGGTAGAGATTCTTATTATCCTCGTTTTACATATGAGGAAACAGAGAGAGGAGTTAAATAACTTTCCCAGCTCAAATGGTAGATAATATGTACAGCAGTGTCCTTTTTATTTGCCAAGTCTTACTTCTAAGGTGTATAAAAATTAACTTGACTGTTTTCTCAAATCTAGTAACGAAAAACCATTAACTCTTCTGAAGTAGTAATTTTTAAACATTATTTAGATCACTTATACATTGCTTAGCAAAAATAAAGTGACATTTTGACTGATCACAGCTAATATGATTTTTATTTGATCATTTGGCATTTGTTTTCTGAAAATTAAAAAATGTAGAGGCTTCCATGGTTTTCCAAAGAAATTCATTATGTAAATGAAAAAAGAGGAAAGAGTTTATATTTGACATTTAATTGCTGTATACTGTTTCTTCATGGACATGTAAAGGCAATAGACCTCCCAGATACAGAGAGTAATAGACCTGGTTTACCAAAATTATAAAGGATGTTTGGTTCTAAGATCTTGATGGCAAAACTAATCCTGAATATAAGCGAAGGCACTCCAACTTTGCAAGTGTTTCAATTGAATTGAGTGAGGAGAATCCTGAAGTGCTCTTCCTCCTAGTTATTGAACATTAGTGTTCCTGTAGTCATCACAAGCTTCCTGTTACCTTACCTAGCTAATGCTGTATATATTTCACAGTCTAGCAAACGTTTGCTAACAAGTCTGCAGAAATTTTATGTACGTAAATGTTCATTCATCTGCCAAAAGCTATCATGGAAGTGTGGAGTAACTGAAGGCATTCCTTTCACAAAGTTACACTTAGTGAAATGCAAAATTATGTAGAAAGGGAAACACTTTACCATCAAGGTACCTGCATATACTTTAAAAGCTGGTTTACATGTAAAAGCTTGATTTTGCAGATATTTGTATCCCGAAGCCCAAGATATGAACCAAATAAGTTTTGTGGTTTTCTATTTCCATAAGTAAACATTTCTTTATATAGCAATGGGAACCTCAATAAAAATACTGATTATCATAAAGACAAGTTACTCTAAAAACTCTGGCATGCCTTGTTAAATTTCATTCAACAACTATTCAATAAGTACCTGAATTGGCAAGGCTTGTAAGAGACAAGGGAAATTTACTTTAAAAAATAAAACAGATATGGACCCCCACTGCCTTCAAGGAATATACAGTCTGGTTAGAGGATTAGTTCATGTACATGTATAGCCTTAGTTGAAGGCAGAAAACATTGTTTTCTCCAAGGAGTGAGAAATTATTCTGGCAATGGCAATCAGAAGAGGCTGCATAAAGGAGGTGGCATTTTAACTGGGTCATAGCATCCCAATTGAATTCCATCAATAAGCAATAATTTAACCTAAATTCAAGTAAGTTTATATTAAATGGTAATGCTGTCTGACATATTCTAAAGTAGAAATAACTCCTGACATCTTTCAGAAGTTTAAAACATTCTGGCCCGTTATTAAAATAACCAGTTTTTATTACTGGTTATGGAGATAAAAGTGGCAACCCTATTTTCCTTTGCTTTTCAGTATTCTTACTCAGCAGATGCCCATTACAGCATATAGAATTATGACATCACTTTAAGTCCCCTCTCAACAAGCAAAGTCACGGACACTTTACACAAGTCAAAGCTGAGCTCAGTCTTAAGCCTGTATCTGCCAACTCAATCATGCGAGTGAATTGTAGACTCTCTTGAATGAGGAAAACCTCTCAACTTCAAGATCTGCCTTGGAAATGTATCTACGTTTGATTCCATCTCTTCATTAGAGCAGTAAATTTCTGACTACAGCTGCAATAAAATCCAGAATTATATCTACAAAACAATATGGTCAGGCATTTTTCCACTGAATTTAATCATCAGTGTAGTTGACAAACTGGCTAATTCAGTCAAACAGGCAGCTTCATTCTTCTTTTTCTAGAGAATTTAAAATAATTATGAATGGACAGATTTGTTGAATTTCTTAACACTTGATGCTACAAGGGGATGTCCTCTCCTCCCACTCCTTTATAGGGTCCAGCTCCCACCATATTGAATTGCTTACAGAGCCCCAGATACAGCACGTCATGTGTGCACCTCAGGGCATTTGTGCCTCTTCAGATGTGTTCTCTCAGCTAAGGGCCTAGAATGCCTTACATGCCTGCTTGGAATTCTCTTTGAATATGGAGTTGAAATCATTTTCCCCCATGACTTTAACCCCTAGCAGATGAAAGCCATATCTTTTTTATTTCTCGATCCTGTTTTATGGCATGGCGAGCATTACATTTTCAGTAGATGTTTATTAAATGGAGTATAATAACTGAGTTGAATGAGGTACTATGGTATAGGGGAAAAAATGATTCTTTCGAGGCAAGTGTTCCTTGGTTCAAATATGAGAACTTTATATTCTGTTTATGTGATCTATGACAAGTATCAGTTTCTCTGGACCTCAGGTTCCTCAGACCTGGGTTTTTGTGAGGATTAAACAAGACAGTATGTGAAAATGTTTAGCCTAATACCCCATATATAGCTGACAGTCAATAAGCTTGGATGTTCCTGGTAATTTAGATAATAAATTCTAAGACTTCAGAAACCAACATGTATTCAAAATAATTTTTTAAGATAATAAAATATATTCTCTGTCCTGCCCTTTTAACCCCATTATTCCCTGAAGCTGGTAAAGGAAAGAAACTCAGCACTTTTGTTCCAAAATGCTACTGAATTTAAAGCTGTGTTCAGAGTCAGAAATGATCAAATAGGACAATAAGTAAAAAGTCAATTCGACAAATATATTCAAATATTATATACTGCACTGAATGAAGTGGATATGAAAATGAATAATGCATGGACTTCACTTTAAAAAGTTAAGAATATGAGGAATATCTTGCATTTAATGGAGATATCCAAAAGAATCATTTATTTTGAGTAATTTTTTATCTCTCCTAAGAGTCAATACTAGCTTTATCATTTTTTAAGGAAATTAGAATAAACTTATTGTTGAAACTCTATGCTGAATGTCAATGATAATCAGATTCCAGAAATATATAGTTATAGCTAGAAATCAAGTAAATTAAGTCAATATCAGTTTACTAAGTGCCTATTTTTCCTAGGTACTATGGTGTGAAGAATAAAAGAATACTCCAAGATGCCTCAAATATCTTAGATTCTGCCTGGAGAGACAATATCAAAATTTGAACTCAGGCGAAATGACTTTTTCTCCATTTCCACAAAGTGGTGGCCTGCTGCTATAACTGTGTGGATTTATTACATCGTATAGTAATTTCTTATTCATGTGTGTCTCCTGCATTAGGCCATGAGCCCCTCAGTGGTAGGAGCTCTTATCCTCCTTTGTGTTTCGTTTAGCGTCTAGTAAAATACATGATTCATAGTCAAGTTTTGTTAATTGTTAAATGAGTATTTTTGAGTGAATTTAAATAACAGTTCAAGAAAGTGTTATCCTAAAAAATGCATGATTGATTGCCAAGTGGAACGTGGAGGCAACAGTTGTTACTGAAGTTTGATTTGTTTTAGTTCAATAAATATTTACTGTTTTGCTCATAGATGAGAGGCACAACTAGCTTCTGTGAATTAGACATGGTGCTTGGCCTAAAATTGTTTCCAGCGTATACTTAACTGACGATCCACTCTAATCCGAAAGCAACTTGAGGACATACAGTAGGACAAGTTTAATGACAGAGATATGCACAGATAGGTAAGAAATGTAAAGAAAAGGCACTTGGAAAGATAACGAGCTTTTAGTAAAGTTTGAAGAAGCGAAAGAACATTTAGATTTAAATGCCCTGGGAGAACTTCGAAGGGAGAAAGGGCAGGCTCTCAAAGACGGCGGAATTAGGAAACATGGCAAGGAAGTTTTTTCTAGTGGGTAGAACACACTGCTTGTGTGTTAGCACGTATGCATGGACTTGGTGACTGACAATTCCTTAAAGCAAAATCAGAAGGAATTAAACAAATATGGGAAGCATGATGGCGGTACCAGGGAAGCTAAAATGTAACAGCGGTTCTCCCATGGAGAGTTTTTGAAACCTTCCTGAATAATTTGCTCTCTGAAAAGATTAACTTTCCTCCCGATGTGAGAAGGTCCTCATTCACATACACTCAGAACGTTCTAATATCTACCCGAATTGCATAAAACAACCTCCACCACTTTCAGGTACCATTTGTTTAGAATAATGAAGAGCTACAAAAAGAAGAAGCATTTAAATGAGCCGCTTAGGGATATAGACATGTGTGTTTATTAACCCACACAAGGAGTGATATCACCAGAATCACAGACCCTCGGGGCTTTAGATGAAGCATGGAACACACCGGTGGAGAAGCAAGTCAGCTTTGAAGTGGAAGTACCGAGTGGTGGCCAAGAGAAAAATCTGTGGCAGTGGGCTGACCTGAGAAAGTCAGTGGGTTTCAGACTCACAGGAGGCTTGTGGGTTTTTAATGAGTTTTTGAAATGAAAATGAGTGCTTTATTCTTACATGCTATGACACTTTTAAAGCCAGCAGAATCAAACGTTAAGGAAGGATTTAATTTTCCTATTAACTACCCAAAAATTCCTACTTGTTATTTAGAAATGACCCTAATTTATATCCTTATTATAGCATATTGATAGTGTTGAGATGTGATGAGTTTATACCGTCATGTGTTTATTTCGTGGCTGTTTCCTGACACTCTACACTAGGCATTCTTCTGGTTGTCTTATACCATTGTGTCCCCTGTACTGTGTGATCCTGGGTAAATTATTTCACTTCTCTGTGCCCTGGGCTTCTTATCTGTAAAGTGGAGATGGTAATAATAGTAAATTTATTAGATAACAGTTGCTTAGTGTGGGCAGGCACTGTACCAAATGTTTCACACCAGTGATCTTTAAATAAAATCTTCAAAAAACCTTTGAGGTAAACACTAATCTAATCCCAATTCTTGAAGGTAAGGAAATTGAGGCAAAGGGAGTTTAAGTAACCTGCCAAAGATTGGTTAAAATCCTTCTCAAACATTGACAAATATGGTGTAAGTTGGCCTTTTCGGAGAACTAGTTGGGAAAACAGAAACGGCAGCGTCAGAGGAAAGAAGTTCTGTCGGAGACTCAGGCAGATCAGGCCAACAGAACCTAAAGCTTCATCTAACAAACACCTCAGTTTCCACGGTGGGAAAAGCTCCACCATGCCGTTGACAAAGAAAGACCCCCCAGCTGCAAAAAACGCTTACATTTATTAACCCTCTTGTTTGCTGTTTTCTAATTCATCTCATTATAATTTGTTTGTTTGTCCCATGCTCATGGTAAAAATAAAGTCCAATATTAAGGAGAGGCATAAAGAAGAAACTTCCCACCAGATGCCATCACAGTGGAGCTAATCGTCACCAGTCTTCTGTTGCATAGTTTCCATACCTTTCAACAAATACATATGCATGGTCTATAATTTGGAAGTATTAGTTTAGTTACTATGAAGAAAAGTAAAGCAGGGTGAGGAGACAGAAATGAAGGGGGTCGCTTTTTAGGTAGAACATAGGATAAGTGTAGATATTTGGATGAGGCTTTTTTTCTTTAACTTACATTATTCTATTGCTTGTGATACTGTAAAGAGAAAAGGTGGTCTATGTGTAGAGCATATTTTAAATATTCCATAGAAATTTTAAGGTAGGTATTTTAGATTATGAATACTAGTTTGGTATCCATCTATAATGTTTGGTGTTAATGTCTGTTAATGGTTCAGAATCAGAGAGGAATCATGGACCTTCTTGCTCAAAAAGTATGCATATGCACATTTTGCACATGATTTCATAAGGTTCCCGGACCACCTGAAGCCTCCCACCGTATCCCCCCTTGTCACCCCTTTGCTCACTACAGTTCAGCCAAGTGGCTCTGCTCTGAGGACCCTGGAGAGTCCTTGGCTGCTGGGGCAGTGACTGGTCCCTGAGCTCCCCGGGAGCCTCCTGACACACAGCTGTCCCTCGCACTCGCTGGGAGCTCCATGGGGGACGTCCGTATTGGCATATAACCTGGCACAGAGGAAGCACACACATGTACCAGGATAAAGCAGATCGGGAAGAAGTACGTCTGGACTTGAACTCTCAGACGAGGTGGAAGAAGCACTAACAGGACAGACCCTTCTGAAGCTGTTGAGGGGAACTGCACCCTGGCAGGCAGATCACGGTATCCAAGGGGTGGAGCCTCAGACAACAGGTAATCGGAGGTTATTGAACCGCAGAGTAAAGAACCGCCCGAGCAGGTAGGCAGTGACAGGAACGGGGGCCAGGAGCAGCTGACGCTTGGAGAAGGTCAGCCTGCAGCGTTAGAGACAGATCCAGTCACCAGGTGCATTTTAACATCTGGGCAAGTCCAGGCAATGACCTAAATCTAAAAGAACTAAGATAGGGGCTTCCCTGGTGGCGCAGTGGTTGAGAGTCCGCCTGCCGATGCAGGGAACACGGGTTCGTGCCCCGGTCCGGGAGGATCCCACATGCCGCGGAGCGGCTGGGCCTGTGAGCCATGGCCGCTGAGCCTGCGCGTCCGGAGCCTGTGCTCCGCAACGGGAGAGGCCACAGCAGTGAGAGGCCCGCGTACCGCAAGAAATAATAATAATAATAATAATAATAAAATAAAAAATAATAAAAGAACTAAGATATCAGAAGGTTTATAACGAAATAGGATATGTCCAAAGTAAAGCAAGGGTCCAAATCCTGGGACACAAGTACTGCATCAGTGCAGAGTTATAACTTAAACTACCCCTCGCTGATATCAGGATTGTTCCCAAGCGAGGGGAAATGGGCTTGAGACAGAACGTGACGCCACATGACCAAAGCCACAGAGACAGAAGGCGCCAGAACCAACAATTGATCAGGGTGTGAACATACAATACCAAATGCAAAAGGTTTATCGTGCACAAGAAGGGGCTTTGAAAGAAAACCTCATTAAAAACAAGGATTTAGGGCTTCCCTGGTGGCACAGTGGATAAGAATCCACCTGCCAATGCAGGGGACACGGGTTCGAGCCCTGGTCCGGGAAGATCCCACATGCCGCGGAACAGCTAAGCCCGTGTGCCACGACTACTGAGCCTGCACTCTAGAGCCCGCGAGCCACAACTACTGAGCCTGCGTGCCACAACTACTGAAGCCCGCGCACCTAGAGCCCGTGCTCCGCAACAAGAGAAGCCACCACAATGAGAAGCCCACGCACCACAAAGAAGAGTAGTGTCCTGCTCGCCGCAACTAGAGAAAGCCCGCACATAGCAACGAAGACCCAACGCAGCCAAAAATAAATAAATATAATAAATGTTCAAAAAAAAAAAAAGCAAGGATTTAATGCGATCCTGGTAGTTAAGAAATATTTATGCTCAACAGTACTTGATATGTGCATATTGGCACAGAAGGAAAAGTGCTAGATACTGATGTTTACTCGTTCAGTTAATATGTTGAGACATATTGACACTGAATAAAGCGGAAGAGGGGGTGATTTGGATCTAGAAGGGAAAGTTCACGTAGGGCTGGATTTGCACCGATTGCTCCTCCAGTGACACCACAGACCCGCTTCATTTCTGTGCAGCTGATACCCTGTCCAGGCTTATATTTTTCTAACTGACAGTGAGTGGTCTTGCCAAATGCCAGGGCCCATAGTCACATCTGTTTGTCTCTCCTCTGCAGCTTGTCCGAGGCTGCTTGGGAACACATCTTATCCAGGGGGCAGCTTTCACTAGGCCTAATTCTCTGAAAAGCCAAATGCGCGTACAACGAAGAGACAAGTTCCTCTTGTCTTCTCTTTAATATTATTGTGTTTGACACCGCCTGCTTCAGCCCTTGTCAGCCCTTGTCAAAAGACAGGTTCTCAGGCAAGGTGGTCCTCCCTAGTATTTTTTTGTCTCTGCTTTGTGAGGTTTTTTTAGATTTTTTATAGCTTTGTTTTTTACTTTTTTTTTTCCTCTGGATGAAATGCCCACTTTCCCGCCACCACCCCATTTAAAAGGATGACGGGATACCAAGTGAAGTCTGGCTCAAAAGCAGAACAAAACGAAGATTTCCCTTTGAGCTCTGCTTTCTAATATTTAATAGGAAAATTTTCATAATGAGTACAATGGGAAACAGTGTTTCAAATCATAGCTGACACTGCTTATTAAATCCATAACAAAAAAGCATTATTTCTTTAGCCTTTCCACTTAAAGATATGTGTGTGTTTACCCCTAGTATTTTAAGGTGTTAGTAGTTACAAAGTTACCAGGTTCTGCCTTTTTCCCCTCTTTCCACCCAAGCAAAGGCTCTCACTGACACAAATACACTGATACTAGGGCTGATGGGTAATTTCCTAACAGTGCCTTACAAAAGGACCTTAACATTTTTTAACAAATTTGGGTCTGTTCATAGGACAACGTATGGCCATTCTTCAAAACACCACAGCAAAAACAAACAAACAAAAACCAAAAATTGCCAACCATCACCTTGAATAATAATCCACGTGTTCTGCTTTGCAAAGACAAATGACTCATTTAGGATGAAGTAACTAGGCTGCCTTTGAGACGTTCATTGATTTTAAATAAAAAATAATAACTGCTCTGTTTTGCATTAAGAATGACAACTAAATAACGGAGTAGACCTTGCTTAGTGTTATTTGTAGCAACTCCGTTGCACCTGTCTGAAGGAAAGCGGGGAGGCCAGGCTTAAATGAGTAATCTTACTGATCAATAATCCCGATCTCTCAATGTGCTGTAGCAGGTAGTCAATTCTTGATAGAATTACTGAAATACAGCTCGCTGTTTTTCTTATGGCTCAGGTCTTTGGGTTCAGTGTACTGACTTTATTAACTTTAACTTTATTCTCCTTGAATGTTTGTCTCTTTTCCTTTATGTAGCTACCTTGGGGGTGGGGGAGGGGAGTTGAAGGAAAATGTGCTGTTTCACTTGTTCTGTACAGATACCCAAAAGGGAATTTGGGGTCCAGCAGATGAGAAAAAGGCTTAGAAGAGGGAGTTGTTCTTGGGATTTGTTTTTCACCCTCTTTGTAAACAGGCGTTCCTAATAAATTTGAACAGTGTAAGAAAAATAATAAAGTTTTAAAGGCGATATGGACTTGGGAGAATGGTTTTTCAAGCAATTAGAAGACTCCGGTTACATACAACTAGTGCAAGAACAATGTAAGTAGAAACTAGCCATCTTAATAGTCACAATGAACAGCTACTGTGTATTCTAATGATCTCTAAAAAGGTATTTCTTCAGAAGAAGTTTCATTGTGTGGCATGGTATTATTCTTAATTATAACAGAGACTGATAACCTGGAAGGAACTTTGTGTCTGGACTACTCACAAACCCGGTTACTCTCCCAACCCCAGCTCGTCAGCATCCCATGAATCTGGCCAGCTTGCTTCTGCTAAATGATCTTTAATGACCCCACAGCAGCTATAAAATCCAAACACCTTCACGGGGCAAATGTGGCACGTATGGCCCATGGTCGAGCCCCAGCGTTCTTCTTCCGTCCTATTATATAGTTCCTTCTGTAAACACTGCTACCCACACATCCTGAACTACTCAAAATTCTCTGAACAGAACAAACTCTTTATCATTTAAAAATGCTTTCAGCAACAGGTATAGAAAACCTGACCAGCAGTGGCTTATTCTAAGAATATTTATTATGTTTTAACAAGAGTATAGGAAGTAGATAGTCCATGGGTTGGTTTTCACAGCTCCATAACAGAAGGGCCACACTCCAGAATTCGGGTTCCCACTTTGTTCCCACTTTCAGAATGTTACTTTCCCCTCCTCAGCTAGTCCTGTTAGCCGCGCCTGTCTGGTACATGCTCTGCGGAAGGTGAACTACTCCAGTCTTTTTTCTAGGGGAGAGGTTTCAAGAGGGATCGGAGATGTGTGAGGATAATGTTGTACAAATAGGTAAAATCATGTCTCTTTTACAGATATAAAATGAATATGCATTTGAGATTTTAACTCATTGATTAATGAGGGAACCAGGCAGATGTTATAATGGGTTCAAAGGAGAAATGAAAGAAGCACAAATGTATATGGAGTAAGGAAGATTGAATGAATGTACCGATGGGTGCAAACTGGCTTTTCCACGGCGGGGAGGATTGTCCTTCCTCAGGACAGAACTCATTTGCATTACTGCAGACAAGAGTTATTTTCCATTGCTTTCAGTTATCTATAACTTAGAGTTGTAAAATAGCTCCCATAGAATCAGAATCAGGTGAGTAGAAGGGTGTACTCTATAGTTTTCCATTGAAGCACCGATTTTTCCCTACAGAGAAAAAAGGTATATTCAGTAAACGCTTAGAATTGTTTTAAGGACTAAATATCATAATCTCTAGTAATATTAAGAAAGTTCATTGTGCCTGCCACTAATTATTTCATATATTTTGACTTAATCTCCCCACTCAGACTTAAAACTCTTCCAATAATAAGAACTGAACTTTCCATTTTGTTGGTATCTTCCACTTCCTTTTTTCTCATTTTCACCATCACTATGGAGTCTTATGCTAACTCAGCAGTAGATACTAATAATTGCTTGCTGAATAAGTGAATGCATTAATTTTTTATAAAAAGGATGTGATACTGGGCTTCCCTGGTGGCACAGTGGTTGAGAGTCCACCTGCCGATGCAGGGGACACGGCTTCGTGCCCCGGTCCGGGAAGATCCCACATGCCGCGGAGCAGCTGGGCCCGTGAGCCATGGCTGCTGAGCCTGTGCGTCCGGAGCCTGTGCTCCGCAACGGGAGAGGCCACAACAGTGAAAGGCCCGCGTATCGCAAAAAAAAACACAAAGGGATGTGACTTTTTAATTTTTTTAATTTCGTTATAGCTTTAAAAATAGATAAATATATATAAATATGTTTATAAAATAAATATATATAATATATAAAATAAAATATAAAATAAATATAGCCATTTATTTTTTCTTGGTATTATGAGCCAAAACCACACTTCAAAATCCAATAAAAATGTTATAGTTATACACACTAGTAAACATTTTGACATGTGTGTGTATGTATTTCTGCAAAGTTAATCATTAATTGAATGAACTAATTTTTAAAAATATTTTAATAATTATAAATATTTATAAAAGAGAATCATTATGCACTCAGTACAAAGGGAAGAGAAAACTAGATAAATACCCGTTTGCTTCTACCTATATTGATAGATTTTCACAGTATGCTTCTTTGGTTGTGTATACCCCTTGGGTTAGCCAGCTCATTGACTGTACTTTACTTTGTACGTTATAGATAGAATCTGTATTTAAAGTAATTTTACTCCCCAACTCCAATTTTTCATTATATTTAGACACCTGGGTATAAGTGTGGAAGTATATATTTTGAGTTTTACCTGAATTAGTTTCTTCCTTTTACATTTTTGTTTAATAATCTGGTTGTTTTCTAATTGGGCCCTATAAAACTTCAGTATACTACCACATATCTCTCTGAATTACTAAAAAGTCGTGTTTTCTAGTAAACATGCTTTATTTTTTCTGCTTCGTGATCCCCAGGTACTATCCCAACCCCATGTCGGGGATTATAATCCAGGACATGAACATAAGAGTCCTCTATAGCTTGAAAATCTTGAAGACTTTTTACAGCTTTTCCATCTTATTAGTTTGTCTTGATTTCCAATTGAGCCATTTCTAATTTTTCCAAAACTCGTAAATTTAGGAGTCCATGTTAGACAGACAGTCTAATTCTGACTAGTTCCAAGAGTAGCAGAAGGTCTGCTTCTTAGTTCTTATACATCACGTCTTTACAAAGGTAATCCAATATCACGTTAGCTTGTCTAGTATCAATATCAGGATTAATGCATTCAAATTGTTTCCTCACCTAGCTGATAAATAATTAAAGAATTCTAATCTGTGAATTGTCAGGAAGAACATCACTATTTCCTTCTATTTAAAATGTTTTAAGAGAATTCACTGCCACATAATATCCTAAAAGAAATTGATCATACTTTTCCTGTAATAAATGTTGTTCTGACAGTAAAGCATTAGTAACCAATTGATAACCTAGCAACAATATTGTGCTCTCTTTAGATAATTAATCTTAGCTATTTTCCTGTCAGAAGCAACAGTGCTTGATTTTATGTTGAGCCAGAAAGATTGCCAGTTTTGAAAATTAAAAAGCATTCCTTTTGTATTATTCATTCCAGTAACAATTTATGATGGCGCATTTAGCTGCTGAACGCTTGTCAACAAACGTAATTATGTTTCGATATAAACAAGATTGGTGGTTTTTACTAGGCTGCTCCATCTTTGTTGAGAATGTTTTGATTTAGGTTCAGATTACACAAGCTGTGTATTTATGTGTCATTTTTTTCCCTCCTTTGTTAATAGTTTTTTCTGATAATTACTTGTAGGCAAACAAGCATGCATTTAGGATCCCTATGCACTGGAGACATCAAACGGAGAAGAAAAGCTGCACCTTTGCCTGGACCTACTACAGCAGGTAAAAGAAAAAGGGCTTGGGGCAAAACACACATACAAAGTTCATAAATCATCAAGAGTAAAATACAGATAACCCTTAATCACTAGCACTGAGGAAGAAGCACAGTTACAAGAAACCAGTAAAGCAAATCATTTGCCTTTGGTGTCAGGATGTATTGTGTGTTCCTTGTGTAGGTTCTTCAGGCCGCCGATCACTAAAGTATTTCCTACACACCTGCAAAACTGTGTGAGGTATTACAGGATACAGATACTTCAAAGGCTGTGTCTTTGGCCTCAAGAAAGTTACAGACTTGTTGGGGAAACAAGGCATAAATTGATGAAAAGGTAAATAACCCCAGAGGAAATTAATAGTAATGAATTCACAAGTACTGAAGCAGCCTCAAAACACAAGGCCCATGTGGTAGTAGATGCCAGCCTGGTCATGAATGTGGCAGTCTGGTTTCTACACCCGGCTCTGCAGAGATCTTTGATTTCGTCTTTCCTTACTTAGACAAGTTAGCATTAGAATAAAAGATCTCTCATCATTTCCACCTCAAACACCATGTCATTCTAATGAGTGTATTATAGGGAGAACCACAGGTTTTGAGCTGAGAGAAGCCACTAGACCAAAGGGGACAGGAAGCCTTCCTGGAAAGGCAAAGACCTGAGCTTGGTAGGGAAGGATAAGAATAAGATTAATATGTATTGCAAGATCTCGTGCAATATACCCTGAGAAAACCATAATTCAAAAAGTGTCATGTACCACAGTGTTCATTGCAGCTCTATTTACAATAGCCAGGACATGGGAGCAACCTAAGTGTCCATCGACAGATGAATGGATAAAGAAGATGTGGCACATATATACAACGGAATATTACTCAGCCATAAAAAGAAACGAAATTGAGTTATTTCTAGTGAGGTGGATGGACCTAGAGTCTTTCATACAGGGTAAAGTAAGTCAGAAAGAGAAAAACAAATACTGTGTGCTAACACATACATATGGAATCTCAAAAAACAAAAATGGTTCTGAAGAACCTAGGGGGAGGACAGGAATAAAGACGTAGATGTAGAGAATGGACTTGAGGACACAGGGAGGGGGAAGGGTAAGCTGGGACAAAGTGAGAGAGTGGCACTGACGTATATACACTACCAAATGTAAAATAGATAGCTAGTGGGAAGCAGCCGCATAGCACAGGGAGATCAGCTCTGTGCTTTGTGACCACCTGGAGGGGTGGGGTAGGGAGGGTGGGAGGGAGGGAGACGCAAGAGGGAGGGGATATGGGGATATATGTATATGTAGAGCTGATTCACTTTGTTATACAGCAGAAACTAACACAACATTGTAAAGCAATTATACTCCAATAAAGATGTTAAATAGAAAAAAAAAAAGATCTCGTGCAAGAGCAGTGGTGCGGGAAGCAGAGATAAAAACCTGTGATAAGGGAGCCGACTAGGCCTTAAATGTGGACACGTGCACAGGAACAAACAATTGACTGTATGGGTTTGTAATTCAGCAAACTGACTATGAGAAAATGCTTTCCATGTAGATCCTCGATCAATTACAAAGTCATTATTATAGTAGTGGCCTCTTGCTTGGGGTCCTTAACCATTCATATTTATAAACTGTCTCAGCTTCATTTAGGAATTATTTTATAGGAAGAGTTATGTTCTCCAAGATTAATTACAGAATATGAAAATAAGACTCAGATTCAACAGGAGAGTAAGCAGTGAGAAGGGGAAAATACAGATATAGATAACAGATATGAATAGACAGATATCTTGACATGATGATTTCAAAGGAAGTAAAAGAGGTGAAGCTTAAATTCTGTATTCAGTAGACCTATCCCATAGTTCAGCACTAAAACATTAAAGAATAACTTAAAATAAGAGCACCCACATACAGTTGTTTCATCCACATAAAGGGCTAAATTATGAACTGTAGTTATAAGTATAGTTACAAGTGTGATATCTGATCTTCATCCTCTAACTTTGTTGAATTTTCAGAATTTGGAAGTAGGAAATACCTGTGTGCAGAATGTGTTTGTGTTCATGTAGAATAATATTTACTACTTACTGGGTGCCTACTATATACCAAAACCTTATTTTATCTTTGCAACAACTTGATGACTTAGGTGTTATTATCATTCACCTTACACCATAAAATGAAGATTCAGACATGTGTTAGGGTCTTCTTAGCTACCTAAGAAGGCAGAATGATTGAAGGGCAAAGGGAGGATTCAAGCCAATGTCTGCATGACTCCTAAACTCATGATCTTTTCATAACATACATATGGCCTTTCTGTAAGAATATGTATATAAAGACCGTCTTATTCCATGTTTCTTGTGCAATTTTATATATATATATATATCTTTATATATAAATAGACTATTATATAATTTATTTATATTTATATAGACTATTATGTATCTTAAGTGCCATAAAAGATTTATCTAAATTTGCTGTATAGAAATACAGAACTTTCATTACAACACTTCTAATATATCTCTTTATACAGGAACATACAGCCACTTTTAGATCAAATACATGTCATAAGTTCCTCAAATCTTTCATAAGGCAGGTATAGCGTTCTTTAATATTCCCATTCCAGTTGAATGGACCCCTGAATTCTCTTACCTTTCAATGATTCAAACACTGGTGGCAGAAATAGTACAAGAACAATCTTAGGAATGTGACTAAAGCACCTCAGAGCCAGCAATAAGGAAGAGAGACTATCAGGGTCAGGTCCTAACACTCTGAACATATGTGACGTGAGAAGGAAAATGCATAATGGTTGGGGAGAGCGTAATGTGATTATTTCTACAGGGTGATTTTGATGTTACAACTCAGTAGCATCAGAGGAAATCATTTTTACAGCGTATAGGTATAAACATTAAACTTTAGCCTAAAACATTCATAAGCTTACACCAGCATATTCCAGTGTTATATTTCAAAACTTTAGTGATTCTCTTAAGACTCAAGATTTTGATTCTATTACTAGATTATTTACCTAAAAGAACATAACTTATAGAAATTTAAGGCATTTTTGTAATTAATCCAATAGTAATGGAGTAGGAGAATTAGGTTACTCATTTTCGATGCATTTTTACAATCCATGCATAACCGTTCCTCTCAAAGAGGAAGAGAATGAGGTTACTTAAAAATCCTTAGTTTTGGGCTTCCCTGGTGGCGCAGTGGTTGAGAGTCCGCCTGCCGATGCAGGAGACACGGGTTCGTGCCCCGGTCCGGGAAGATCCCACATGCCGCGGAGCGGCTGGGTCCGTGAGCCATGGCCGCTGAGCCTGGGCGTCCGGAGCCTGTGCTCTGCAACGGGAGGGGCCACAACAGTGAGAGACCCGCGTACTGCAAAAAAAAAAAAAAAAATCCTTAGTTTTAAAAAGAATATCTTCCAATACAAATGAATCAACTCTAAGGTGAAGATTATTCTCCAAATTCAAGTAAGAAATGCTTTTGCATAAATGCACTTTGATAATAAGGTTATGAATCCTACATCATCTTGTCTCCAAAAATTATAGTTTTCAAATTCTGGAATATAGTTAATCACATAACAAAGAATCTTATCTTTATAAGCTTCCAAAGTTGAGTTAGCATGTAGAATTATTTTCAAGAAACTATTCTTGCCATTTTGTAGGCCCTTATAGACCTCCCAGAAAACACATTGAATTGTGTTTTCACAGTTCCTTCTACCTTTAGTCAACATTCAATCAAAGCTGGAAAAAGACAGGTGAAGGTAACACTTTCTGATTTGAAATCAGGAATGGGAGTTAAAAGGCTGACAGTCTGAATATTGTTTGATGATCCTCTCTGATTTATATATGACATATTATGTCATCAAATAGCAGATTTAGAAAAGATTTAGCCAGAGTTTATCAGAAAACTATAATTAGGCACTTTATAATCCCAAACTGTGCTTATACAACAATTTAAGATGCTAAACAGTTATATACTGTATCCATAATAAATAATATTTTTAAAGATTTAAAGTTCCCTATGAAATTAATAACCCCAAATCTGATCATCTCTACCTGCTAGTGTATTGAACATTTTACCCACCCTGTTGTAACAATAACACTGAAGCATAATTTAAGTAAGGCTGTAGACTAGCCAGTAGTGTTATCGGTTGAACATTTATTAATTGTGACAGGAACACCGAATTTATTTCAGTGCTTTAGCTTATTTACTGCTCTTTCACCTTCGTATTTTGTATTGACAAAGTAAAATGAATATTGATAAGGTTAGGTATTGATTTTTAAATGTATGGCTTGTTCTCTGCCTCATTCAAAGTCACATGCCAAAAGATAGTGGATGTCTCAGTAGCAAAGAATGTAGATTTACTATTATAAAACTGAGAACTGTTGAAGCAAGAAGGTTTGCCAGCAGAATGCATTTTATAGTTTGAAAAATGTCATCTGTAAAGGTAAAGAAAAGCAGTGAGCAAAATAGGAATGTTATTAACACGTTTTTAAAAGGCCGTCAGCAATGTTGGTTATGGTCTTGTGTTTTTGGTAGAAGTCACAGCTTACTGAGGATTTGATACTAAAAAGACTTAAGTATGTTTATTGAGATATTGTGGCTACCACATTTTTTTTTTTTTTTGCGGTACGTGGGCCTCTCACTGTTGTGGCCTCTCCCGTTGCGGAGCACAGGCTCCAGATGCGCAGGCTCAGCGGCCATGGCTCACGGGCCCAGCCGCTCCGCGGCGTGTGGGATCTTCCCGGACCGGGGCACGAACCCGTGTCCCCTGCATCGGCAGGCGGACTCTCAACCACTGCGCCACCGGGGAAGCCCTACCACATTTTTTTAAAAATGTTTTGTCCACTATGTATTACTAAATTCATTGTTATCCACAATTAGTATTTGCTACTATTTTGCTTTCTATTGAAATATTATCATAGGGAAAGTATTTATCATAAGTAGTAGGCTTTCTTCTCTACATTTTAAATTAGAAGTTCGATATCTCAGTGTAGATACTGCTCCAGCATAACTGTGTCTTTGTGGGCATGCAAGTTCTTAGCAAGGGGTTACATCACAGCTTTTTGTGACTTCTCCTCTGCATCCTACCGATATTTCAATAATAAAATAATCTTTATGAAGACTGAAGGCAATAAAGGCAGATTGTAAATCATAATGGGTGAAGGTTTCTAAAAGGTGTGCTTTTAAGTCATACTGAACATAATCAGGAAATGTTTGATGTAACCAAGCTCCTTTGTCTCTTCAGTTGTCCAAATTTATCTTATCAATAATTATATATTTTAAATTTACCACGTTAACCTCTTTCTTTTTTTTCGGCCGTGCTGGCTCTTCGTTGCTGTGCGCGTGCTTCTCGTTGCGGTGGCTTCTCTTGCTGCAGAGCACAGGCTCTAAGCACACGGGCTTCAGTAGTTGTGGCGCATAGGCTCAGTAGTTGTGGCTCGCGGGCTCTAGAGCACAGGCTTTGTAGTTGTGGCGCATGGGCTTAGTTGCTCCGTGGCATGTGAGATCTTCCTGGACCACGAATCGAACCCGTGTCCCCTGCCTTGGCAGGTGGATTCTTAACCGCTGTGCCACCAGGGAAGTCCCCTATTTTTTTTATTTTTATTTTCTTTTGTCACTGGATCTGTATGACCACTGTAGATTATCTTATCTCTTCCAGGATTTTAAAACAGGCAGACTTTAGTGGGGGAGGGGGGCAGGGGGCGGGGAATTGTTGTTATTCATTTTGAAACCAAACTATATCTAAACATATTGCAAAAGCCTAGGAAGTATGTAACTCTCTCCCTCTTGGATATATGAACCACCTTTCAGTCATGTGTCTCAGTAGAGTCTTAAACAGCTCTCCATTGTCATATGATACAAGAAACACTTAAGAAGGTAAGCACACATGTTAGATAGAAAATAATTGCTGTTCCTGACAGTATGAAAGACTAAATAATGAGAAAGTGCTCAAACCACAGAATACCTGGACATGCTGAATAATATGTGAAACCATCTCCTTTAGATGCATAGCTGAGACTGCAGGAAAGAAAGAGAGAAATGGTCCCAAGCACCCCCATGCCTATGCCAGTCTCAGAAGCCTTGAGGTTTGTTGGTTAGTGCCCTCGTGGAAAGAGAGGCAAGCCGGGGAGCTTGTGTAAGGCTCCTTATCAAGCCAGAACGTCTGATAAGCTCTATCCTCAGGACAAGGCAGACTAGAAACAAAACTCACCCACAAGCACAGGAAAATTAAGAATCTGGTTTCCACCGAGGCTCCAAGTAGAAAACTCTCTGAAGATTTGTAACCAAGAGCCTACCTTCACATATGAGTTTCTAGTTGAAAATGACACCAAGCCAAAAATTAGCATAAAAACTGGTCTTTGAAGCAAGTGCAAAACCACTCTAGAGGTACACACCTTCAACCCCATGTCTCAAGAACCACCACAAATGAGAACCTATGAAGATGACCTCACAAACCAAAACTAAAAGAATCCGTTATTAAAACATTCAGAACAAAGGGGAATAACTGAAAAAAGAAAAGACAGATGTGATAAAGAACCAAGTAGAAATTTGAGATTATTTTATTTATTATGAAAATATCTTGAGAATTATAAACTCATTGGATGAGTTGAACAGCACATTAGATACAGCTGAAAAAAAAAAAAAACAGTGAGTTTTAAGAGCAATCTGAAGAAACTACCTAAAAGAAGCACAGAGGGATAAAAATATGGAAAATATGAAAGAATAGCCAGAGAACTTGAAGGAGCATGCAGTTCAGTATATGTCTAATACAACAGAACTTCCAGAAAAAGTAGAAAGAATAGGGAAGTGCACTATTCCAGGAGAATGTTGAAAGAATTCAATGAAAATGCCAGAATTTTTAAAAATGAAGAAAACTTGAATCTTCATGTTCAAAAAGTATAAGTCTATCGAGAAGTTGTAAATATAAATAAGGTCATACCTAGACACACTGTAATAAATCTTTAGAACACCAAAGACAAAGAGAAGAACTTAAGGGCAACCAAGGAGAAAAGATATAACCTACGTAGGAAAGAAATTACACTGGCAACAAACTTAGAAAGAACGGTGCAATGCAGAAAATTAGAGGATATTTTCAAAGTGTGAGATGAAATAACTGAATCATCATAGAGTTTTCTGTCCAGTTAAATTATTTCCCAAGAGTGAGGATGAAATTAAGACATTTTCAGGTAAAGACCCATCATTACTAAATTCAATAACTCATGTAGAAGAAAATGGAATCCATGAAAAAAGAAAAAGAATAAAAATCAAGAAGGAGTTGGGAGCAAAGAAATTGTTAAACGTGCATAAAGCTAAACTTACATTGAATGTATAAAAGTAATAATGATGATGGTGACAATGACCATAAAGAGGATTAATCTGGGTGTATAAAAGTAAGATGGAGCTAAAACTCTGGACAACAATAATATGTAAAATGTGAGGGAATAATAAGTCAGGTATGCGTGTTAACATTTAAAAGTAATCATTAAAAGAATAGAAATATAATATGTAATTTTCAAGCTGTATAAGCAAGCAATGGATGCCAGAAAGGAGGAAACAAAAATGTATAGAAAAGGCAAGGTAAATAGCATTAAGTAATAGTGTAAAAATAATCCAAACATATCAGTAATCACAATAAATGTAAATGGAGTAAATGCATCAATTAAATTCAAGGATTATCATAATGAATAAAAGAACAAAATTCAGTATATGCTGTTTACAATAAATACAACTAAAACATAAATTGTCATTTAAATCTCAGCCAAAGAAAGCTAGAGTAGCTGGGTTAATAACAAACAAAGGGAATTTTGAGGTATTTCAGGAAAGTTGAAACACTCTTCAAACAGACTTGCTATGCTAGTTTAGCAGTTTTTTTCCAGGAGTTTGAAATTTACGGATATATTAAAATCTCAGTCATTTGGGGAAATGTGGCAGAAGAAATGACATAATACAAACTAATGGTGATAGAATATTTTAAGATCAATGTTCAGTGAAAGGGTAACATTAAGACTCAGATGTCCTAAATTCAAGTTCTAACTGGGGCACTTTCTGACTAGTTGACTTTGGGCAGGTGCATTTCCTCTTTAAACCTCAGTTTCTTCTGTAAGTGGAGTCAATAATAACCTTTCCGGTTGCTACAGAAGATCAAAAGAAATGATGGCTACAGAAGCACTGGTAATCTCGAAGAGCTGCACCGTTATATTTTAAGTTATCCAAGTATGTCCGTGTGTGTACTACGCTGAATACTGTCCAAATGCAAATTGAGAGAAGTTAATATTGCAATTAACATGTAACCCAATTAATTGTTTTTAATGGTTTGGAGCATCATCTCCACTAAAATTGTTTATTTGCCATTAATTCTCATAGGGAGGCAGTGTAGGTAATGGCAAGTGTGTAGGCTTTAAGAGTAAGCTTAACCAAAGTTTGAATCTTAGCTTAGGATGTGGTAATGGTCAAGTACTTCATCTCTCTGAGGCCCATTATAATTCCCCCCTGCACCACTGTTATGAGGAATGCAGATAACGAATGTTACATGCCTAGCAATTAAACCACTTGCCAGGTACGTAGTAGGTAGACCATAAATGGTCCTGATCATATTATAGCATCAAACATCCCAGTGTGCCTTCAGTGTTTTAATAAAAACATTCCCCGGGCTTCCCTGGTGGCGCAGTGGTTGAGGGTCCGCCTGCCGATGCAGGGGACACGGTTTCGTGTCCCGGTCCGGGGGGATCCCGCATGCCGCGGAGCGGCTGGGCCCGTGAGCCATGGCCGCTGAGCCTGCGCGTCCGGAGCCTGTGCTCCGCAACGGGAGACTCCACAACAGTGAGAGGCCCGCGTACTGCAAAAAAAAAAAAAAAACAAACAAAACACTCCCTTCTCCAGACATGTCAATACTGACCATGTTTTTCACTCCCTACTATGCAAAGTTTTCATCATTTAAGAAAAAAAAAAAAAAACAACGGCTTCCCTGGTGGCGCAGTGGTTAAGAATCTGCCAGCCAATGCAGGGGACACGGATTCGATCCCTGGTCCGGGAAGATCCCACATGCCGCGGAGCAACTAAGCCTGTGCGCCACAGCTACTGAGCCTGTGCTCTAGAGCCCGCGAGCCACAACTACAGAGCCCGCGAGCCACAGCTACTGAAGCCCACTCTCCTAGAGCCCGTGCTCCGCAGAAGCCACCGCAATGAGAAGCCCACACACCACAAGGAGTAACCCCCGCTCACTGCAACTAGAGAAGGCCCGCCTGCAGCAAGGAAGACCCAACACAGCCAATTAATTAATTAAAAAAAAAAAAACCAAAAAACTAGTTTTACATTTCATTTTCTAAAAAGTGGCTTGTATTTTTAAGCAGTTATCTATTTGAACTGATTTTATTTAACAAAATTCCCATGAAAAA
The DNA here is from genome assembly GCF_005190385.1 of Monodon monoceros. NCBI lineage: Eukaryota > Metazoa > Chordata > Mammalia > Artiodactyla > Monodontidae > Monodon > Monodon monoceros. The sequence continues at coordinate 15,671,360 of NW_021703774.1, read as the reverse complement.
TGTCTGAAATATTGCAGATAAAATGTGGAATGGTCTGAATTAGGCTTTTCTATATTAAGAAATAATTAAAACATTTGACAAAAAGTAGTAACAGCTACCACTTTCTCACATCCCAAACTGTGCTCAATGCTGTTTCTTTTCTTAACAGCAATCAGAAACCCATGTCCCTAAATTAGTTACTGAGAACAGAGGACAGTATTATAAATTGCAATTCTAATAACGTCACATATAATAATAACAATAATCCTGCCCTTCAGCTGGCTAGTAAAGTAATGGGGAAAGAGGATGGATGGGAAGAAAGAATGAACATAAACCATTAAAAGCCTTCTGAATACAGGGTCGGGACTGAAGCAATGCACTAGCTGTTATGTGGGAAGCAGCATGTGTCACCTCCCCTTCCACTGGCTGTTTATCCAACATCAATACAACACTTTAGGAGCCAAATGACTAAACAAGGTGCCAATTAGGCTTGCAGTCGGCTGGATAGATTAGCAGCTAAAAGAGACCGATACAAGATTTTCATCTCTTGAGCCAATTACACCAGTGAACTACCATCCACAATACACTTTGGAAGATTTGAAGGGAAAGGACCGACTCAGCTGTAATAGATGTAAGAGATCCAGCAGAAAGGGGGCTGGGAGCAGGGCTTGCGGAAGGGTTAGGAGGCTCTGTGTTGCTAAAATTGCCCAAGCAGGAGGAGATCCTCCCAGGAAAGGACTTAAAGGATTTAGCACCGCTAGGAACAAAAGAAAAGGAAATGATGTTTGTCGGATGCTGTGCTGAGACTGAGCTGTTCCACTCCCATGTCTTAATCTCATAAAAGGATGAGCGACCAATAGTAGATCTCACTCTAGAATCATTTCCCATGAAAAGTGAAGTATCTGTTGTTGTTGTTTTTTAAGTTGTATAGAAAAGCCATTGTTTTTTGTTTGTTTATGGCATCTTTGTTTCAGTGTGGAAAGATTTAACATTTGAGAAATTAAATATTCTTTTTTTTTACTGTAAAGATAACGCTTTATTTTATTTTTTGTTACGAAGAAAAATGAAACCAGCATTAAAAAGAGAGAGAATGGATTCTTTTCTGCCTGTATAAAAACCAAGCATGAACTTATGGTTACCAAAGGGGAAATGGGATAGGGGGTTGGGATAAAATAGGAATTTGGGATTAGCAGATACACACAACTATTTATAAAATAGATAAACAAGGTCCTACTGTATAGTGCAGGGAACTATATTCATTATCCTGTAATAAACCATAATGGAAAAGAATATTTAATATATATACATATATGTGTATACATATATGTATATATATGTATGTATTACTGAATCACTTTGCTGTATGCCGGAAACTAACACAACCTTGTAAATCAACTATACTTCAATTAAAAATATAGACAAAAAAGCATGGGAGGAATAGGGTGGCCACTGCTAGGCCACCATGCTTGAAACACCAACATTTTAAAATTATAAGAGTGAATCCGTTATTTACTATTCACTTCGAACTGAGAATTGACCGCAATTTAGCAATTTGTGCGGAGACGTTTTAAACTGACCTCATGTTTTTTCTTAAATATTAAAATTTAAACCTGAACCTTTGAAAGCTCTTGTATTGAAAATATGATTAAATAGATTTGTAACCTAAAGCAGCATTAGCCCTCTGATCTGATCTTAGCTTATAGATGGAATTAAATTAATTCATGGTGATCACTAAAAAATTAGGGATATAAGACAAAATGCTAGTACACCATTTAATCTGACACACCTGAGCAGCAGCTGTTCGGAAAACAGTTAGATGCCTTGGTGGTCTGTCTTTGTTGTCACCATTATCATAATTACAAAGTAAAAACTTTAAAAAAAACTTTATTGCCTTTTTGTTATTATATTAAACAAGAGGTCTGACAAAACGCTTCTCTTTGTTTTTTTGGTAAGTAAGAGTTCCATTTTTTATATTTTATATGTATTTATATGTATATTTTTATGTAGTTTAAATGTATACATAAAATCTCTGTGTATGTATATTTTGCCTTTGTCAAGCAGTAAATAACTTTAGTCCAGAATTTTTCTTTGGTACCAGTCTTTGGCCATTCGAGCTGTTTGCAGTTGAAGGTTTTTTCTCTTTTTTTTTTCTTTTTTTTTAATAAATTTATTTATTTACTTGTTTGGTTTTTGGCTGCGCTGGGTCTTCGTTGCTGCGCGTGGGCTTTAGTTGCGGCGAGCGGGGGCTACTCTTCGTTGCGGTGCACGGGCTTCTCATTGTCGTGGCTTCTCTTGTTGCAGAGCATGGGCTGTAGGTGCGCGGGCTTCAGTAGTTGTGGCACGATGGCTCAGTAGTTGTGGCTCGTGGGGTCTAGAGCGCAGGCTCAGTCGTTGTGGTGCATGGGCTGAGTTGCTCTGCGGCGTGTGGGATCTTCCCGGACCGGGGCTCAAACCTGTGCCCCTTGCATTGGCAGGCAGATTCTTAACCACTGCGCCACCAGGGAAGCCCGTTTTTTTCTATTACATATTAAGATACTTGTTTCAATGAGCTAAGAACCAATTTGACAAATCCAAAACCAACTCATTATTGTGGTAGCCCAGTTCTCACTCCCTGTAATGAAGTCAGCAAATGGCAACAGTGTATATTCTATGCTCAGTCAGAAAATGTACTGAAGATTGAGAATATCAAAATGTTTGGTAAAGGCCTTGCAAAAGTCAATTGATGATTATAGTTTCAGTTATAAAACTCATCAGTTTCGGTTATAAAACTCATCTCTATTTGCAATTTCCTTCTGTAAGTTTGAATCACAAGGAAAAACCCACTCGCTATTCCCCGGAAAGCCAGATACAAATTACCAGATTAAATATACTGTTAGTTCAACCCTGACATTTCTTTTCTTTATTATTTTATTTTTTTACTGTGAGATACATATACCAGAGAATATATCGAAATGTGTAGATACAGTTTTAAAACACAATAATAAATTGGCCATTAGTGTAGCCACCACCCAGGTCAAGAAATAGAACTCTATATGCTGCGGTCCCGTAGATAATATTTTTTGTTATTGTTACTGGTGCTTAAGGAGCCTTCTGTGCCTTGTATCACCATCCTAAACACAATCTTAGAGAAGTAGGACAGAGAATCCCAAATTTGGCGGGGTGAGGTGAGGTAGAAGGTGCTGTCATAATCCCAAATCAGGGAGGAAAGATGGATGATGATGGGAAAGGGGTGCAGGGAGCACGTGGTTTGGTACCAAAGAGACATCTGACTCACAAGCCTTGGAGAGTAGTGAGTGATTTTGTCAAAAACTGCTCATTTCAACCCTCAGACTGTCTAGGAAAACACAGCCCACATTTCAGAGCAGAAACATGCTGGACCCAGGACTGAGCTGGTATGCCGCAGGCATCCTGCAGACCTTTGGGTCTTTATCCCTGGAGCCCTCAGGACGGAATGCTGGGCAAATACTATATCCTTCAAAGTTCTACAACAGACTTCTGGGGAAGCCCCGTTACAGGAGACCGTACTGAATATGTTCTCACTAAAAGGTGGTTTTAAAATACTTTCACCCCTTTTCTTCCTGCACAGTCTCTAATGTTAGTTGCTTGATGATCACTTCTTTAATTGTCAAGGAAGAGTAACCACAAGATATGACCTGGTAGTTGAGTTTTGATGGCTTTGTGTTATGCCTGTTTTACAGATGAGAAGTCAGACGCCCCAAAGAGTTAAGTAACTTAATCAGCTACTAAGTGGTAGAGCTGAAACTAACCAAGGCCCTTTTTTCATTGATCCCTCTACTACAGCAATCTCCTTATCCAAAGGTGAATCAACAACCCTCCCGGGTACCTGGTTGAAAGAAAAACTTAGGAACATGTGGTTTTCTTAGCCTAAGAGGCTCTTCACTTGTGTTCATAAATAACAGTGGTTTGGGGGGGTTGTTTTTTTTTTTTTTGTCATTTTCTAATTTCAGGATTTGTAGGAGAAAACGCCCAGCCAATCCTAGAAAACAACATTGGAAATCGAATGCTCCAGAATATGGGCTGGACACCTGGGTCAGGTCTCGGACGAGATGGCAAGGGGATCGCTGAGCCGATTCAAGCCATGCAGAGGCCAAAAGGATTAGGACTTGGATTTCCTCTACCAAAAAGCATCCCCACAGCCACTGCCTCCAATTCAGGAAAATCCGCCTAAGAAGAAAAGCAAAGAAGAGATGTTTTACCAGTTGCATTTGCGCTATGTATCCCATTGTTCTAAAATTACAACATAGCTTCTATTTTTGAAGCCGAAATCTAACATCAAAGCCTCAAACTTGTCACTCTAGCTTCCTAGCTGCGTACGGTTCTGCCACAACGATAGAAATGGGATTTCATCACAATTCATGGTGCTAAACACCTTTACCTTTTAAAAATGTTCAGCAATTTACATTCTAGGTGTAAAGAACAGCTCAATTTGTCTTATTTATTTTGATCTTGTATGTCAGTAATTTCTAATGCTTTAGCTTGATTCATTCATGTGTGTGCTCCATGCCCTGGCAACTGAGCACGCCCACATGTTTCTAAAATGGGATTAGCCGGAAAAGGTTGTGTTTCACATCAGCCCTGTCTGTTGTAACCGAAAACACCTATCATCACATCAGGGAAGTCCTAAGCACATCTTTGTTTGAAAGGCTGGCCAATTTCATATTCCTTGAATATGGCTTTTTTGTTAGGATTCTCTAACAGGGTGACACCCATTGTCTATCCTTGGACAGTGTAGTATGAAGTTCACAGTTGACAAACAGCAATTAATGTTTCCCTCTGACATGTCGACAAAAATAAACCTCATCGTTGTGATCACCAGAGTGCCCTCAACATGACTTTAATGCAGATTTTATAAATTTTACCTCATTTAGAACATAAAATAATTATGGAAAGGAAAATATTTTTTAAATTCACCACGACTGAACTGTAAATTCCATTAATCTAGACTTCCTTCTACCTCTTTCTTCCCAAAGGTTGATATTTTTTTAAGATCAACTCAACTGTAGTAAACTGATTTTAAATTTTAACCATCAGAGTAAGTTAGAATATCGACTCAATTTATTCGAAGATTTAAGTGGCTCTCCCAAGAATTCAGATTTCTGGCAATGGTCCAGCCCATATACAAGGTGAACAAAAAATGAATGGTACTGATTTGCCCTTTCTAACATCTAAGCAGTTACCTTCAAACCAAGCAAAACAAGTCATTTTTACTTTGTGCCTCGTATTGTTATAGCTGAATCATCTGCGTCCCAACGTCAGAGATTCTAAATTGCTCTTAGTTTAGATGTTGACTAGTTATCTTCATTATTAAGGACTTCATTATAATGGCCTTTGTTGGTTGAGTGAAGGCCAAGATAACTCACGTGACTCACCCTTCTAATGTTATTTTTTTAACCCTTTATTTTTCTAGAGTAGTTTTAGGTTCACAGCAAAATTATGGGGAAGGTACAGAGATTTCTCATAAATCCCCTGCTCCCACGCATGCACAGCCTCCCCTGTTACCACCTTCCCTCACCAGAGTGGGACGCTGTTAAAATTGATGAACCTACGTTGACACATCAAAATCACCCGAAGTCCACAGTTAGTATTACAGTTCACTTTTGGTATTGAACACTCTATGGGCTTGGACAAACGTATAATGACATGTCTGCACCATTATGGTCTCATACAGAGTAGTTTTACTGTGATAAAAATTCCTCTGGGCTCCTGTCTAATAGGTTTTTGGAAATTTGTCAATCCCCCAAGAGTTTTTTAAAGGGGGGAGAGGAGGTTTGTGCATGTAATAGACCTGTCCCAGGTGGTCCCCTAAAGAAAATACTGCCAGTTAGGGAGAGGAAGTTCAGCCTGCTATTGGAAAGGCCTCATGGCTTGCCAGATTTCCTTTTAAGGACGCGTTCCTTTTAAGAATTATCTTCTTTCCTAGGAGTATCGTGGTAAAAGGACAAGTTGGTTAGAGGACTATAGACTACCAGGTGAGTTGCTCTTATGCTCTTCTTAGGCTATCAGGTGAGCATTCTTATTGGATAAAGTAACCTTGTTGTATGATTCTTTTCTACAAGTTTGTTACCTGGAAATTCGCCATTTTTCAAAAAAGGTTTTTCTTGACTACTCATTCTATCTATGTAAGGGGTAAAATTGTCTATATTCCAGTTTAAAACTTCTTTATGGTAGTATACAGTGCTCTAGGATCTGTTCAGCAGTTTCTTTTCATTTGTTTGTTTGTTTGTTTAATTCCATTGCCCGAAGATCTTCTAAAATCCTAGAATTTTGAAAAGCCAAATGTGGAGCCACTGATAACACACAATGAGATTATTGTGAGACTGACTGATCCTAAATTCCTAAGGACTTGACCGTTCTTTTTCACTTTACCAAGTTCTAACCCTCACGGTGAAGAAGGACAGACCATATATACCAGCTGGCACGGGGCAACTCCTTAACTAAATATTGCAGCTGTATCAAAACTTTTTCTTGTCCTCCTGGACAGGTACCAACCTTCTGAAGCAAACCTTCTCTAAGATATCACTGAGCTTGGGTGCTCTCTAACTCAGCCCCCCAAAACAATTCATCTTTATATTTTCCCCTGATAGAAGAAAGGTCTCCATCTTGACATCTAGTGCCCTCTCTGTGACTCACAGAGGATTTCAAACATCTCTTATCCTATGGAAGTGTTTAACTATACAGAATATGTGAATCAGTACTCAAAGCAGAGAGGTGGCAACATCCCAAGCATCCCCCCTGCTCTCACACAGACATGTACCAGGAGCACATACATCCCTTCACCTTTCAGTGAAATTTAAGAAAAATCAATGCACACATGAAGTTCTGCTTGGACCTGAACTGAATCGGAGAAATAAACCCAATTGAAAAATGCAATTTGTAATGTAAGTCGAATACCTTTTAAGATATGAAGTTCACTAATTTATGTTTTATAGAGAGTTATAGTTAATTTTTACCGGTTCCTATGCCCATAGAACCCAAAGCATGCAAAGGAATTCATCCTTTAGAATGTATCAATCATATCTCCTTAAAAAGGTGGTTAGATTTTTCTCTTCTTCATAAAGCCAACTCTTCTACAGTATCTAAAGCTTCATATCAAATTAATTGCTTGTACTAAAAATTTTACAGAGTACATTGGTCTCTTCCACTACTATCCAAATTATCCAGTCCCAGCAGTAGCCGAGAGAGGGTGAGTGTGGCTACATTAGCACTTCAACTTTTTGCCTTTATATAGGTGTTATACTTGATATTAATCAGATTGTGTGTTGGGGTCATTTCCTTCCTTCCTTCCTTCCTTCCTTCCGTCCCTCCCTCCTTCCTCCTTTTTTCCTTCTTTCTCCCCAAATACAATTTTTAAGGCTATGTTCCCCCCTCAAATTTATTTGCTTTTATTTTTTAATTATATGGTACCCCTTTAAAAGAAAATCCATTGCTAACTAAAATTTACCAATTAATTGGTCTCAGCATTTTAAAACATAGATTTTATAACACACACTGTTGCTATCAAACAGAAGTTAAGACAAGTAGGGTTAAAGATATGCCTAATGTATACATATAGGTATGTTTACAGGGCACATATGTGTGCCATATACAGACATGATGGCAAAATAATTGCATTTTATTAATATTCTTATTTTAGCATTGTGAATTGATATTCTTGCAATTAATTGAACTGACAATTGCTTCTCTTCAATATATTTTCATTTTGAGCAGATATTTCATGAAAGAGAAAAATCACTGTTGACATGCCTTTTAAAACCATGTCCTCCTGTACTGTCTTTCTAAAAAAAAAAAAAAAAGTGACCTAAATTGGTATTGTAAAATGAAGTTGTTTAGCAAAGAATATTTTGGATTCTTTTTTCTTTTAGTAGAAAGGTATATTAATAGTACAACAAAGAATGAAAGAATAAACACAATGTTTGAGAATGTTATTTATAAGCAGTCATTGTCTTTGTGCTTTAAATGTTTCCTTCTAAAAGTAATAAAAAAATAGAGTTGAAAGGACTTTAATTTTTTTTTTAATTACTACCCATTGACAACATCAAACAGTGCAGTTAAACTCATTGTTAATCTTTAAGCCCTGGAAAATGTCAACATTTTCCAAAAAATTTTAGAGAAAAAAAATTGGTAAATATATTTGATTTCATTTATTCACAGCTGGTTGTGACCTGTTCTACTACGTTTCCCTGGCTTTCTTTGTTTCCTCTGAAACTGGGCTAGACTAACCGGCTTAGGGTCTCTTTCCACTCAGAGATTCTGATTCTAAAGTAGCGAGTGCAAATTCTCTGTGACACTTGAAATATCCCTCAGGACCATATGTGTTACAGTCCCTCCATTTCCTTCTGGGAAATTGTACCTCTCAGAAACCTGCCTGGATTTTTAAAATATTTTATAATACTCATTAAAACGTTGAGTTCCGTTGGCTGTAGGAAAGCATCTCACTATGTTGATAAAATTTTCTTTTCTCCCAAAAAACTGAGTTGTGAGTTGCTAGAGTATGTGGATTTCTTTTTAATCCAATAGGTATTAAATACTCATTTATTTAACAGGCTTGCAGTAATATATACTCAACTGACAAGTGGACCATGAAGCCTCCTTCTGTTGGGTTCCTACTAGGCGAAGACTTATTACTTTACACACCTGACATTTTAAGTAGATCCAGATTTGTCTCTAGCGAGTCAATGCCATTAACTACCGGAGTATGATCTACTATCGCCACTTTGGGTTTTATCTGTACATTAGAGTCGTCTTCTGTCTTTGAATTGTCAGAGAGTTTAAATCATTCTCAGATTCACCGACCTCATTCCTGTTGCAGTATCAGAATGTCCCGTGTTTACTCTTTAATCTTTCGAGGATGAAGTTAGGTAACAATTGAAGGCAATTTTTGTGTTTCTTTAGTTGTTTTTTTTTCTTAGTTTGAATACTCAAAATAAATTACTAGCATTTTAAATCTGTGTATAATACTTGATGTTTCAGCTCTAAGATGGTAAAGACAAGACTGTATTATGATAGCATCCCAAGCAAAAAGAACAATCAAACCTATTTTCTACCTGTTTTCATCTTCCTATTAAATTTCAAGGAAATGTTTATTTCTTCCTAAAGGCAGCATTCTTTAATAAAAGCAGAAAGGATGAGAAATAATATACAAGCTCATTATATACTTAAAGTAGTATGTGAGTTCATTATATATTTAATACATATATTTTTATATATATAAGTATGTATATATATATATACATACTTATATATACAAATTCTTATATCGCTATTGAAGTGAATTTCTTCAAACGCCAAAATTTTATAGTTTTGATGAGCAAATGAGTTGGGGAGGTGGGCGTGGAATTAAGGTTCCATTAGATACCTGTGTGGCTAATCTAATTCTAAAGTTCTTTGTTGATGGCTATAATTGATTATGGAAACTATAGATAATCCACGTTGCAGGTAGGAGGTACAGAGTTTACAAAACAATTGTTTAAGTGCACGTGAAGCACTTTACAGCGCACATTAAAATTGTGAAATTTCAACTACAAAACCACAATACTTGTAAAACAACGACCATCGTGTCTGTAGGCTCTCAACAGTCAGCAGTGTGGTCCGGAATCTGTAAGGCTTTGGTTCGTGCCCCTCCCGCATCTTTATACACCTCACCTTTAATTGCATCACTCCTGATTTCTTTCCACACATGTTTGTCTACTTCCCCCATTTTAATATCACGGGACAGCCTTCCAAAACGAGGCAACAATCGCGAGCACACAGGAAACCCGCGTGATCTGACTCCTGTCCCGTTGTGTTTCTCCATTATGTCCCTTAACAACTCAGCTAGAAACAAGCAGCAGATTCTTCCCCCCCCCCCCCCCCGCCCCGGCTCACTGAGTAATTGTGTGCGCTGTGTGCGCGCCGCAGTGACAGATGTGCAATATAGCAGCTTCTTCAGGAAAAAATTAACAGTTTGTCCAGCATGTCAGCTCGCTCTTTTTATTGCTTGGGAGGTCTTGGCCCCATTATGGATGATTTAGAAATTGAGGCAAGCAAAAACCAGCTGCCTGCGCTGAAAGCCTTGGTTAGTCGCCCTCATCTGCATTCCAGGACTCACTTACATCTAGAAATTGGTGGAGCCCCTCTGGCCACGCAAAGAGGATGGGCTGACAATGCCTTGATTTGTTGAGAGAGAGAATAAATGGGTTTTTCAGAAGATGAAATATCGCCATTACTGGCCAATTTACAGCATTTTATCTGTTCTTCAAACATGTCACTTTTGTTATTGTTGCATGGTAATTACATAGTGAAACGGAAAGAAAACAAATTCAGGTTACGTATTCAGATGGATTGCAAAATCAAATAATCCTGATAAATGCCCATTTATGATACACATGGATGAAAGGTTCGTTTTAATTTTGAATGGCTGGCTCAGCCATAAATAGGATATAGGATTAAATTCCAGAGAATCTGATTATATAAAAGCAAATAGTCTTTCTCTTCACTTTTTTCAGATCCAGGAAATCCAGGTTGATACCGTGAGGCATATTCACAAACAGGATTGTCCTGAGACAATACAAAAAGTAAATTCAGCATTGCATTCTGAAAAGGATGCGTACTGGAGAGTTATCTTGTTCTAGAGATTTGTCAGTCCTGAAGTCTTCTCAGGAAGCAAGTGGGCCTAGGCTGAAAATATTTCCAGTTTGGAGGAAGAGCCTTACAGTTTGAACTTTACTTTAGGTACTAGAAATCCAATGCTTTATTCCTGCATTCCTCTTTCTAAGGTTATTTCTCCCCCCATCCCCAGACCCTTTTATTATAAAGGAATGTTGCCTGTAGAAGTTTAGCTGAGCGCACCGATAATGAAGTTCGTGGAGAGGAAAAGGAACAAGGGGCCGCACCCCAGGGCTGCTACTTAAAATGTCAGGTATACAAAGTAATGGGTCTTCACTTAGTAGAATCTCAGCAGAAGCAGACTTCATGGTCCACTTATCACGTGAGTATATATTACCGTAAATCTGTTAAATAAGTGTTGAATATCTACTGGCTCCTAAGTTTGCTGTGGCAGGGACAGAGAGATAGAAGAAGCACACCAGCACTTAACTGCCTTGGCCTGGGGTGAGACGTGTCACTGTTCAGGATCCACTGGCCAGATTTGGTCACACGGGCACAACTGGATTTCAGGGAAGCTGCTGGAAGTAGGGAAGCATGTGGATGTTTGCGAGCACTAGTTCTGCCATAGTTATTTATGCTATGGTTATACTATTTTTACATAACCTCAACATGACACGTCCAGACGGTTAAATATCAAAGCAACATCTACCACATTTCATTGAGTCTAAGATGCCATCAAGTTTAAGAGGTACCTTAATTTTATGTATCATTAAGAAAGAAGAAAAAAAGCACTGGCAAACTATGGTCCTCTACCCCTGGCAAGATGCCTCCATCCCAATTTCAGAAATACTAGAATGTGAAAAAAATGATAAAAATATGTTTATAAGTATTAAATGACTTGTGCCAAGAAAAAAACTCTAAGGAATGCCAGGGAAGGGCTGCATGAAGTGGTGGGATTGGGGCTGCTCCTTGAAGAATGACAGGGTTTGACTAGAAACAAGGAGGGTTCATTTTTACCCATAGCTTCTTCTGTTATGTTGACATTATATGACATAAAAGGCTCAGGCATTGAAATTATTCCAAACTAGATTCAGTGCCCAGCCCTAATGCCTTCTGTATTTTTTGAGACTAATCTCACAAGTTTCACCCTTTTTTGCTGAAGTAAGAAATAATAATAGCTACCTCATTGAGTTATGAGGGTTAAATGTAATAATGCACACAATACACCCTAGCAGTGTCTGGCAAATAGTAGGTGCTCTAAATTAGGTACCATTTCTTTTCTAGTTTCTAATAAAGTGATAAATTTTCCTTGTTTGTTCACTCTTCTGGTTGAGGGGAGAAGGTCAGAAGTGTTATTGTATTTTTACTTTGCTAACAGTTCCCAATAAAGACAAGTGATATTAAACAATCTTCCTAATTTCATAACCATTGATGGGCATACCCTTAAGAATAAACTTCTGCTATGACTCCAAATAATAAGTTTTTTAAAAATCCATTCGACTAGAACCTATAAACAATAAAAATACAGAATTTAACCACCACCTGCACTCAATAATTTCTTACCAGCTGACTGAAAATCTTCCAGGAACCACTGGCCATGCCCATCAAGGCCTTTGGAACCTACCACGGCTCTAGTATATGCTACTGATCTCACAGAACTGGGAGATACAGAACCCAGTGAGACGGACGTTGGCCCAGGAGTAATACTAATGCTATGACAAATGCCTTAGACCTCTTGCTTGAGATGCTTAATTTAAAATTCTGTCTTTTCACAGAAACTTTTCAAGACTATATTCTGTAACAGTGCCGAACTTCAGAGTGCATAGGAATCACCAGGAAAGGACTTTAAAAAGTTGAGATTCTCAAACTCCACTGTCATAAAGATACCTGAGGATGAGTATGCAGTTGAGAAAGACTGTCCTAGAAGAACCAGATTAGGTCATCTCCAAACCTTTGCCCACATCCAAGCCCAGCCTTCTATGGTGGACCCTACTGGCTCATCTGCCCCAGCTGTCTTCTCCTGGTAAATGTTCTCAACATCACCACCCTCCCACCCTCTCCCTAAGACAATTCCCAGGAATTTGGAATTAGAACTAATAGATTTCATTCTGGACTTGGTATAACTGGTCTCTTGAATGGAGAAGCCATTGGTCTGGGCAGCAAAGGAAGTCAGTATGTAAATGAGGTAAAGAATGAGGTAAAGAAAAATGTCTAGGTTTCCCACAGCCCTGGATCCTGGTTTGAGCTTGCTAGATGCTCTCTCCAGAAAAGACCAGAGGACCATTCCTGGGGAGGTGGAGAAAGCAACACTTTTCTATAGGAGAATGTGACATCTCTTTGCATGGAACAAGCCTCTTACGTTATTGGGCAGGGTGCTTACCACGTGGGTCTAAACATCTTATGAGCAAACATATAAATCAGAGGGCGAATCAGTCACATTACACAAAGCTTTTTCATGTTGTAAAAGAGCACAGGGTCCCTTTAGGTAGCGTTTTCTCAAGTGCTTATTTACAGATCATTAAATACTTAACAGCGGGAAAAAGTAAAAGCTGAAGTGCTTAAGCCAGTGTTTATTAAATAGCCATCATAGATTCAGATAAAGCAAATCTAAAATCATAATGACAGTTAATTGTCCAGTTTTTAGATTTTTGTATTAGGAGACAGGAGCTAAAATAACAGCCTGTCCAGGTTAATACAGGACCCCTGTGCATTCGACCATGGTTGTAATTCTTTTCTGTGGGCTTATCTCCAGTCCCATAAGACACTCCTTTATCTTATAATAAACAGTCTCTTTTTGTACAAGTTAAGCTTTCTGTTATTTCCAAATAGTACTAATTTTCTGCAGGATGTTGGCTAAAATGTAAATGTATTATAAAACACTGAAGAGTACTACCATAACTTGACCAACTGAATTTTCTCTGATTGTGCAATTATCTAAAAATGTATAGTTTTAGAGGAACTATTATACCTTATAATGCTTTAATAAAGTTCCTTCTTGTGGCAATGGAGTATTCTAAATGACTTGACCTCATTTTTCTTTTTGAGCCCAACTCTACCAAATTCTAACCCAGTAATTCCTAGCAATAAAGGAGGCCCATTACTTCAAGGGACTCTCATAAGACTGGAGAAGAATTCTGAATATTACTTTACTTTTCAAATATGTTAATGAATATATAACATATGATATTTCTCTTCGAGCTGTTTTACAATTTCTATGTGTCACAGAGTAGAGGAGAGCATGGCAAATCCATGAATTATGATGTCACTTCCTTCAGTCTTTGTATCCCATCTTACAGCTGCTTGCTTATCACACTCTCGGGCTACCGAGTTCTGCTGTTGGTTCTTGGGAGGACATGGCTGTCACTGCTAAGATGGTTCCCTTGGAATCAGCAGCTGTCCTGTTCTAGGCTATCAGACAGGAGTTCCAGACCCTCCTCTATAGGAAGGAAGCAACTAAAAAAAAATAAAACAAAAAAACAGGAAAAAGGCAGAGAACAGAGAGCAACACTTTAGTCCTGGTGGTTTGCTTGCCTTTTATATCTGGGACACAGAAGCAGGGCATACAGCAGAAGCAGTGCTGGACCAGGAGTTAGAAGACTTGGATTCAGATTTGGTCCATCCATTACTGGTTCAAGACACTCACCTAACTGCTCTGGATTTTGTATCCATATTTATAAAAAGAAGTGGTTTTTCGGGAAAAGGAGTTGATGTTTCCGAGTGCCTACTCTGTGCTGGGGATTTCTCACGAAGTTTTCCTGAGAACTTCACAGAAAGGTATCAATACCTCCGTTGGCCCTTCTCAGTTATAAAGATTAGATGACAATCAACTTCGAGAATGCATACTAATGGGGGAAAAAATCACCCCTAAACCAGCAGCAAGTCCAAATTAGCTAATACTTAAGGACATGCAATGTTATTGCTTATAGGCAAATTACAATTTAAGTTAACATTGAATAAAATTTTACCTAAAAGAATTAATATTCAAACCAGCATTTACATGCAAACAGTGTGTGTATTGTATCAAGTTTTGAAATCTTTTATTTTCCTTAAGTACTTTATTTTCCCTTTAACTTCTTTCTGCTGTTAATTTACTTGATAAAAGTATCATAATAATGCACAGGCATACTTGCCCACCCTAAGTCTCAATAACCACAAAGTCAAATTCTGCATGGTCCATATAAGTAACATTTCACAACATCTCCTGGTACGTGTCTTATGACATGTCAGGCTCCTAATCATAGATACAGGATAACACTAACTTGACCACATGACCCTGGACAACAGATGATGCATGATTTCCCAGAACAATGAAAAATAAAGGGATTTTTTTTCTTTTAAAGAACTGGGGTTCAGTGTAGTGACCTTAACTCCATATACAGTTTGAAGAATTGGAACAGGTTCAGAAAAATTCGAGACAAATGATTAAAGGCTGAAGGGACTGACCTTAAGAAAAATATAGGCAAGGAATAATGGAGAGTTTGCTAAATAATGACCACAGAGGGGGGGTCTAATCATCTCAAAAATATTCTAAAGACACAAACATCCAGAAGAAATAGAATGATTTCAAGAATTACCCTGTAGTTCTAGAATGGGAAAAGTATGGTTTGGTTGGTTTTGAATTTTTTTAAAAAGGAAACAGAAAGGCATCTGTTTTAATGGAAAACAGTAAGCTAATCAAAGGAAGAACTCTTAGGAAATCTCAGTCTGAGTTAATTGAAGCCCTTTGTGAATCTGTCAAAGACTATAACTCAGTCTAGCTTGTGGGTGATGGGCAGTAATATTCTAACACACCTGAGAATCTAATTGCTCTCCACTTTCAAACCACGTTGACAGTAGGTGGGACCAGGACAGGGTTTTGGTGCATCTTCACACTGGACACTGGCCTTGTGTCCGCTCTTTCGTTGATGAATGGCACAGGGTTGGGCTGTGACCATTTCTGGGTCTATTCTTTTTGTTTTGGGGGTTTTTTTTGTTTTTGTTTTTGTTTTGCGGTATGCGGGCCTCTCACTGTTGTGGCCTCTCCCGTTGCGGAGCACAGGCTCCGGACGCACAGGCTCAGCGGCCATGGCTCACGGGCCCAGCCGCTCCACGGCATGTGGGATCTTCCCGGACCGGGGCACGAAGCCGTGTCCCCTGCATCGGCAGGCGGACTCTCAACCAGTGCGCCACCAGGGAAGCTCTCTGGGTCTATTCTTTAATCTGACTTTTGCAGCTGTGAAAATAACCAGAGTACCTCACAGGTCATTAGGCTAGGTAAACTACTCGTTACAGAGCGAAATGAGACCAATGACAGTCATATTCTGCCAAGGCAGACTGTGTCTACTTCCTACTATCTAATTATACACCACTTGCTAAGTATTTATGGAGCATCTACCATATGCTTATCACTGAGCTGGGTACTGTGAAGATTCATAAGAATTTCATAGTGTACTCACCAGCCCCAAGGGACTTGTAATCTTTTTGGAGAAATCCAACAAATATTCAGAAATTAAATATTTCATAATAAGACTGGCACAGGCACTGGACAATGAGAGTAGATACCCCTCTGATCTGAATAGATGCCAGCTATAAATATCGTTATAGCGTAATAGTGCATGTTGGTAAATACCAGCCCTACTTACATATGTTTGTTTTTTTTTAAGTTGGAGGGAAAAAACCCACTATGTCTAAAACGCTGTATTGGGATGTGGAGAAAAGGAAACCCTCCTACACTGTTGGTGGGAACGTAAATTGGTGCAGCCACTATGGAGAACAGTATGGAGGTTCCTTCAAAAACTAAAAATAGAATTACCATACGACCCAGCAATCCCACTCCTGGACATATATCAGAGAAAACTCTAATTTGAAAAGACACATGCACCCCAATGTTCACAGCAGCACTATTTACAATAGCCAAGACATGGAAGCAACCTAAATATCCATCGACAGATGAATGGATAAAGAAGATATTATATATATATGTATATATATGTATATATATAATATAGAGAGAGACACACAATGGAATATTACTCAGTCATAATAAAGAATGAAATGCCATTTGCAGCAACACAGATGCAACTAGAGATTATCATACTAAGTGAAGTAAGTCAGACAAAGACAAATATATGATACCACTTATATGTGGTACCTAAAAAAAAAGTACAAATGAACTTATTTACAAAACAGAAATAGACTCACAGACATAGAGAACAAAATTATGGTTACAAAAGGGGAAAGGAGAGGAGGGATAAATTGGGAATTTGGGATTAACAGATACACACTACTGTATATAAAATGTAAACAACAAGGACCTACTGTATAGCACAGGGAACTATACTCAATATCTTATAAAAACCTATAAGGGAAAAGAATAGATGTGTGTGTGTGTGTGTGTGTGTGTGTGTGTAAAACTGAATCACTTTGCTGTACACCAGAATCATTGTAAATCAACTATACTTCAAATGAAAAACAAATTATATTGAATACAATCAAATGCCAATGTATATAATGGAACATAAATGCTGTATGTGCTGCCTTTCCCTGTCCATGGCAGACATCATCAGTCCATAACTGTGCTCTTTCGTGATGAAACCAGGTGCAGAGTCCTTGGCAGTGAAAGGCCATGAAAGTTAACTCTTGTACTGAAATCCATTTACAATTCCTTATAGACACCATATGTGTTGGTCACAGAAGGGGGATAATATCAAGATACCCAATTACACAGATCTCTCCAATGATACTTTCTTGATTCTTTTCAGGAATCTCTTCTTGCTTATCTCTCTCTCTTTTTTTAATTTATTTATTTCAAGTATTTTATTTTTGGCTGCATTGGGTGTTTGTTGTGGTGCGCGGGCTTCTCATTGCGGTGGCTTCTCTTGTTGCGGAGCACAGGCTCTAGGTGTGCGGGCTTCAGTAGTTGTGGCATGTTGTGGCTCGCGGGCTCTAGAGCGCAGGCTCAGTAGTTGTGGCTCACGGGGTCTAGAGTGCAGGCTCAGTAGTTGTGGCGCACGGGCTTAGTTGCTCCACGGCATGTGGGATCTTCCCGGATCAGGGCTCGAACCCGTGTCCCCTGCATTGGCAGGCAGATTCTTAACCACTGCACCACCAGGCAAGCCCTCTTCTTGCTTATCTCTTAATCAAATGAATCTTCCTTCTTTCAAATGTTCACATACCAGTTTTTCCCACTCCCATTCCTTTGCTTATGGCCTTCCTTTTGTCTGGCTAAAAAGATTCCCCAGTAATCTGTGTCCATTTAGAATCAGGTTAAATTTCATCTCCTTCCATCAGTCTTACCCTTATGACATTTTTAGGCACCTTTTCTAAGCACTCGATACCTATCCTGGCAGGGGATATTTTTAACTAATATTTTAAACTTTCTTTACGTAGGAATCACTTTTTAATCATTCTCCCATCATTTTCTCTATATCTATCTTAGCTCCCTATTTTTATTTGAAGCTCCTCAGTACAAAGCTATATATCCACCACTAGTTACACCACATACAATGATAACTGATCCATATTTGAAATTTGACTGAGTAAATAAATGAATAAATGAAAAAAAGAAAGTCTACAGGCCCAAAGGCTATATGCAAAAGTTAGGGATGTTTAAAATTGCTTCAAATTTTTGAGAATGCCAAAATCAGAATATCTGTTTGCCCAGTTTTACTTAAAGGAAAATACCTTTTCAAGCAAATGCAGGAGAAATGACTGTCCATATTTCACACAGGACTGCCTCCGGCCAATTTTCTTAACCACGAGGTTAAGAAATCTGTACGGAAAATGTCTGCCAGAGGTGACAAGAAAGCATTAACTTACATTCCCTCCAGTGAGTGTAATCTCTCAGGCCAGCTGGTATTTTACAAACGTTTCCCTGGTGTCAAGCCTGCTGGTAACTGTGTTATTCTGATTTGGAAAGAAAGGATTGACTCAGAGGTGTCTATGAAATCATTCTGCAGGATGGTCAATCCCAAGTTTAACACCGGAATAAGAGGTGAACCGTTAGCTCCGCTGCCGTTCGGACCTGTGCTTAACTAGATCTTCGGGCTGTCGGTGTGGCCTCTGGAAGAGGGTACCCGGCAGCAGACTCGCTGTCTGCTTGATGCCCAGGGAGGATGCCCCGATCAGGGGCCCTGTGTGAATCAACGGTCCTTAAGTCCGCAAAGTGGTGTTTGAAATCTGAATAAGAGCTCAGCTCTCATCTCCAAAACTGTGGCTCGATGAGCAGAAATTATGAAGAGATCCTGTTTTCCACTTTGTTTTATTGGCAAGCATCCTTAGTGAAACTGGCTGTTTCCATAATAAGCTGTCATCAGGTACAGTTGTTTTGGAATACGGTCTCCACGTCTGATTGCGGGGTCTGCCGGCTTCAGGCAGTAGGAATGCAATGCTTAAGCTTCTTCACTTATTGCCTGCTGGTGGACAAATAAAGGATTTGGTAATTTCACCTAAAGCCTTAGTCTCTCCCGCTATGTACACCCGCTCTGGGAGGTACTGAGTATCCAACTTTCCCCAGGCTCTGAGACAATAAGAAGAGGCCCATAAAGCTGAAAGCAGAGCCAAGGTGAGGGCCTGCCTCATGCATAATCAACCCACAAAATACAGTCTGATGGACCCCTTGCTACAGTTGAACTCTGGACTCCCCACCACTGAAATAAAAATAAATGAAAACAGCCAAATCCTCATCAATGCTGAAAAGAAGCAGCTGGTAGCCAGAAGACCACTTTAATAATAGGAATAAAAATAAAACAAAGCTGAGTACAAAAAGGCTTATATCGCTTTGGGAAAAAAAAAAAAAGAATTAACGTAAGGAAGAGGATCAAAGCCACTTCCGTATCGCTCTTCCCTGTAGCAGAGGAAGGCAGGAGAAAGGAGGAAATTTCAGAATCAGAAACGCTTCTGACACTCCCCAGATATTAGCGCATAATGTATTTTAAAAGTCCCTCTGTTAACATACTCTGCTGGGATAGGTATCGAGTTATTCCAATTTCCTCTGGCAGTAGAAGAGTCTCTATCTAACGAAAATGTTGACGGAACAGAGTTCTTTTTATGGGGGCATCCGTACTGACCCCACTTAGCAGCTGAATCCTCAGTGAATTTTGTGACCAAAAAAGCTTTGCTTTGCTATTAACTGCATTCCCAGGTCCTTTATAATTTAGCAACCTGTCTATTTAGTGAGGCTAGGGTCACTTTATGCAATTTTGATTAACTATGACAGGATTTGAACACATGCGTGATGTAAACAATGATTGATAAAATTTGGTATGCTTATAACTCTGTGTGTGCAACATTTGGGGACATATACATCAGTGTAAAACCTGCCAGTGTTTGGAAATTTTCAGAGAAGTCAGATAACTTTGTTTTCTTTCTGCCCTCACATGACGTTCAACCTTATAAGAAAAGATAAGAGCAAGATTTTGAGATGCAGCATGATATACTAGGAAAATCAGCCATTCATGGCCAGAGTCCTGGCCTCAGCACACACTGGGTTGTCTTGGGAAGCCTGAATCTTTTGAAGCTTCGATTTTCTTTTTTCTGGTCCCACTTTCCCAGTGGATCGTAAGGAAGGACAAATGAAATAACATCACCTAAAAACATAATGCTATGTAACTCTACAGAAGAGTTTATGCCAAGTACCCCAAAATTTTATATAAAGCTATAGATGTTCAAAAATTAAAGATGCATGCTTACCAAGGTGTTGAAAGCAGGTTAGTATTTCTGCTGAACCTGAAAGAAAATTAAGCCTTCCATACACAGAGATGGAAATAGATAGTGTAGGTGGAGGGAACAGAGGGAAAATAGAGATGGGAAACTGTGTGTATGACTTGTTCAAAATCCAGAAAGTGGTCTCACTTGTAGAGAGCATGGGATATACAGTATAAAGAAAATTGTTGTTTTGGGTGTCTATATTTTAAATGGCAAAATTTCCTATCCTTTCATTTCAACTGTTAGTTACAGCAATAGCAACAACTCATATACCACATGGCACATCTAAATGGGTAAATATTTACAGCTCTATCTGTATTTTGGCTTTTTTACACAATAGTCCCCTCTGTAAATTGTGTTAACACCGACCATAAAAAATTCAAAATAGTTCCCCAATTTCCTTTCCTGTTCTTTGCTATAATGGCTGATTTTTTTTATGTTAATGTTTCTATTGTTTTAATATTCTTGCTTTTCTCATTCATATTCTAAGAGATTATTGTTGGTGCCAACTCATTTGATTTATCATTTAGAGAAAGCACTTGTTCAAAAAGTCAGCACTAAAAAAAAAAAAAAAAAAAATTCAGCACTATGGATATTAAATGATGATCGCCTGCAATGAATTCCTTCTCAACGTCTGCAAAAACAGTCTCGCCTTTTCTTCTTCCACTTAACTCTAAATGAGAGATCTTAAATGTACATAAACAGGCTGCATATCGGCTTCTTAAAATCGAGGATGTTAAAGATAAAGTTTCTAGTGCTTATTTTTCTGGTTAATGTAAAATACGCACATGTGTACCAAGATAACATTGAAGTATTCACTATGATACGTATAATCTTTCCCTGAAATGCTAGCTAATACTGTACAATTAAAATGTTTCTCTTCCTTTTCATATTATTTTTATTTTTATAGTTATTGAGAGCTTTATAGTTTATCCACTGCTGTTAATTTCAGAGAATATTTATTTCTTCTTGAACACTGAATCATGAAAATACAAGCAGGAAAGAGTGAAGTTGCTAATTTTTTTTAACTTTTTATCTTATATAGGACCATAGTTGATTAACAATGTTGTGACAGTTTCAGGTGTACAGCAAAGTGATTCAGTTGCACATGTACATGTATCTATTTTCTTCCAATTCTTTTCACATTTAGGTTGTTACATAATATCAAGTAGAGTTCCGGGACTTCCCTGGTGGTACAGTGGTTAAGAAGCTGCCTGCCAATGCAGGGGACAAAGGTTCAAACCCTGGTCCAGGAAGATTCCACATGCCACGGAGCAACTAAGCCTGTGCACCACAACAACAGAGCCCGAATACCACAACTACTGAAGCCCACGCACCTAGAACCTATGCTCCACAACAGGAGAAGCCACCACAATGAGAAGCCCGTGCACCACAAGGAAGAGTAGCCCCAGCTCACCGCAACTAGAGGAAGCCTGTGCTCAGCAACGACGACCCAACACAGCCAATAATAAATAGATAAATTTATTTTTAAAAATATGTATATATACTGAGCAGAGTTCCCTGTGCTATACAGTAGGTCTTGTGGGTTATCCATTTTAAATACAGCAGTGTGTATATGTCAGTCCCAAACTCCATAACTATCACTTCCCTCCTGGTAACAATAAGTTCTTTCTCTAAGTCTGTGAGTGTGTTTCTGTTTTGTGGATAAGTTCATTTGTGAAGTTGTTATTTTAAAATAAACTTTTAAGTTTGTTAAGCCCTCCTCCAAGTGGAAATGATTACATTAGATATACTATGTGAGGGGGAGACCTTCAAGATGGTGGAGGAGTAAGATGTGGAGATCACCTTCCTCCCCACAAATACATCAGAAATACTTCTAAATGTGGAACAACTCCTACAGGACATCTACTGAACGTTGGCAGAAGACCTCAGACCTCCCCAAAGGCAAGAAACTCCCCACGTACCTGGCCGTGTGGCTGACAAGGTCTTGGTGCTCTGGCCGGTTTTCAAGCCTGAGCCTCTGAGGTGGGAGAGCCGAGTTCAGGACATTGCTCCACCAGAGACGTCCCAGCTCCACGTAATAGCAAACGGCGAAAGCTCTCCCAGAGATCTCCATCTCAATGCTAAGACCCAGCTCCACTCAACGACCAGCAAGCTACAGTGCTGGATGCCCTATGCCAAACAACTAGCAAGACAGGAACACAATCCCACCCATTAGCAGAGAGGCTGCCTAAAATCATATAAGGTCACAGACACCCCAAAACACACCACCAGACGTGAACCTGCCCACTAGAGAGACAAGATCCAGCCTCATCCACCAGACACAGGCACCAGTCCCCTCCAACAGAGAACCTACACAAACCACTGAACCAACCTTAGCCACTGGGAGCAGACACTAAAAACAACGGGAACTACAAACCCGCAGCCTGCGAAAAGGAGACCCCAAACACAGTAAGTTAAACAAAATGAGAAGACGGAGAAACACACAGCAGATGAAGGAGCAAGGTAAAAAACCCACCAAACCAAACAAATGGAGAGGAAATAGGCAGTCTGCCTGAAAAAGAATTCAGAGTAATGATAGTAAAGATGATCCACAATCTTGGAAATAGAAGGAAGAAAATACAAGAAACGTTTAACAAGGACCTAGAACAACTAAAGAGCAAACAAACAACGATGAACAACACAATAAATGAAATTTAAAATTCTCCTGAAGGAATCAATAGCAGAATAACTGAGGCAGAAGAACAGATAAGTGACGTGGAAGATAAAATAGTGGAAATAACTACCACAGAGCAGAATAAAGAAAAAATTATGAAAAGAATTGAGGACAGTCTTACAGAACTCTGGGACAAGATTAAATGCAGCAACATTTGAATTATAGGGGTCCCAGAAGAAGAAGAGAAAAAGAAAGGGACTGAGAAAATATTTGAAGAGATTATAGTTGAAAACTCCCCTAATATGGGAAAGGAAATATTCAATCAAGTCCAGGAAGTGCAGAGAGTCCCATACAGGATAGATCCAAGGAGAAACATGCCAAGACACATATTAATCAAACTATCAAAAATTAAATACAAAGAAAAAATATTAAAAGCGTCAAGAGAAAAAAAACAAATAACACACAAGGGAATCCCCATAAGGTTAACAGCTGATCTTTCAGCAGAAACTCTGCAAGCCAGAAGGGAGTGGCAGGACATATTTAAGGTGATGAAATGGAAAAACCTACAATCAAGATTACTCTAACTAGCAAGGATCACATTCAGATTCGACAGAGAAATTAAAACCTTTACAGACAAGCAAAAGCTAACAGAATTCAGCACCACCAAACCAGCTCTACAACAAATGCTAAAGGAACTTCTCTGAGTGGGAAACACAAGAGAAGAAAAGGACCTACAAAACCAAATCCATAACAATTAAGAAAATGGTAATAGGACATACATATAGATAATTACCTTAAACATGAATGGATTGAATGCTCCAACCTAAACACATAGACTGGCTGAAAGGATACAAACAAACACAAGATCCGCATATATGCTGTCTACCAGAGACCCACTTCAGACGTAGGGACACATACAGACTGAAAGTGAGGGGATGGAAAAAGATATTCCATGCAAATGGAAATCAAAAGAAAGCTGGAGTAGCAGTTCTCATATCAGACCAAATAGACTTTAAAATAAAGGTTATTACAAGAGACAAAGAAGGACACTACATAATGATCAAGGGATCAATCCAAGAAGAAGATATAACAATTGTAAATATTTATGCACCCAACAGAGGAGCACCTCAGTACATAAGGCAAATGCTAACAGCCATACAAGGGGAAATCAACAGTAATAACCATGGTAGGGGAATTTAACACCCCACTTTCACCAGTGGACAGATCATCCAAAATGAGAATAAATAAGGAAACACAAGCTTTAAATGATACATTAAACAAGATGGATTTAATTGATATTTACAGGACATTCCATCCAAAAACAACAGAATACACTTTCTTCTCAAGTGCTCATGGAACATTCTCCTGGATAGACATATCGTGGGTCACAAATCAAGCCTTGGTAAATTTAAGAAAATTGAAATTGTATCAAGCATCTTCTCTGACCACAACGTTATGAGACTATATATCAATTACAGGAAAAAATCTATAAAAAATACAAATACATGGAGGCTAAACAATACACTACTAAATAACCAAGGGATCACTGAAGAAATCAGAGGAAATCAAAATATTTCTAGAAACAAATGACAATGAAAACACGACGAACCAGGGCTTCCCTGGTGGCGCAGTGGTTGAGAGTCGGCCTGCTGATGCAGGGGACACGGGTTTGTGCCCCAGTCCGGGAGGATCCCACATGCCGCGGAGCGGCTGGGCCCGTGAGCCATGGCCGCTGGGCCTGCACGTCCGGAGCCTGTGCTCAGCAACGGGAGAGGCCACAACAGTGAGAGGCCTGCATACCACAAACAAACAAACAAACAAAAAACACGACGACCCAAAACCTACAGCAAAAGCAGTTCTAAGAGGGAACTTTATAGCAATACAAATCTACCTCAAGGAACAAGAAACATCTCAAATAAACAGCTAACCTTACACCAAAAGCAATTAGAGAAAGAACAAAAACAGCCCAAAGTTAACAGAAGGAAAGAAATCATAAAGATCAGAGCAGAAATAAATGAAAAAGAAATGAAGAAAACAATAGCAAATATCAATAAAACTAAAAGCTAGTTCTTTGAGAAGATAAACAAAATTGATAAACCATTAGCCAGACTCATCAAGAAAAAAAGGAGAAGACTCAAACCAATAGAATTAGAAAGGTAAAAGGAGAAGTGACAACTGATACTGCAGAAATACAAAGGATCATGAGAGATTACTACAAGCAGTTATATGCCAATAAAATGGACAACCTGGAAGAAATGGGCAAATTCTTAGAAAAGCACAACCTTCCGAGACTGAACCAGGAAGAAACAGAAAATATAAACAGACCAGTCACAAGCACTGAAATTGAGACTGTGATTAAAAATCTTCCAACAAACAAAAACCCAGGACCATATGGCTTCACAGGTGAATGCTATCATACATTTACAGAAGAGCTAACACCTATCCTTCTCAAACTCTTCCAAAATATAGCAGAGGAAGGAACACTCCAAAACTCATTCTATGAGGCCACCATCACCCTGATACCAAAACCAGACAAAGATGTCACAAAAAAAAACTACAGGCCAATATCACTGATGAACATAGATGCAAAAATCCTCAACAAAATACTAGCAAACAGAATCCAACAGCACTTTAAAAGGATCATACACCATGATCAAGTGGGGTTTATCCCAGGAATACAAGGATTCTTCAATATATTCAAATCAATCAATGTGATAAACCATATTAAGAAATTGAAGGAGAAGAACCTATGATCATCTCAATAGATGCAGAAAAAGCTTTCGACAAAACTCAATACCCATTTATGATAAAAACCCTCCAGAAAGTAGGCATAGAGGGAACCTACCTCAACATAATAAAGGCCATATATGACAAACCCAGAGCCAACATCATTCTCAATGGTGAAAAACTGAAACTGCTTCCTCTAAGATCAGGAACAACACAAGGTTGTCACTCTCACCACTATTATTCAACATAGTTTTCGAAGTTTTAGTCACAGCAATCAGAGAAGAAAAATAAATAAAAGGAATCCAAATCTGAAAAGAAGTAAAGCTGTGACTGTTTGCAGATGACATGATACTATACGTAGAGAATCCTAAAGATGCTACCAGAAAACTACTAGAGCTAATCAATGAATTTGGTAAAGTAGCAGGATACAAAATTAATGCACAGAAAACTCTTGCGTTCCTATACACTAAGGATGAAAAATCTGAAAGAGAAATTAAGGAAACTCTCTCATTTACCATTGCAACAAAAAGAATAAAATACCTAGGAATAAACCTCCCTAAGGAGACAAAAGACCTGTATGCAGAAAACTATAAGACACTGAGGAAAGAAATTAAAGATGATACAAACAGATGGAGAGATATACCATGTTCTTGGATTGGAAGAGTCAACATTGTGAAAATGACTCTACTACCCAAAGTAATCTACAGATTCCATGCAATCCCTATCAAACTACCACTGGCATTTTTCACAGAACTAGAACAAAAAAATTCACAATTTGTATGGAAACACAAAAGACCCCGAATAGCCAAAGCAATCTTGAGAATGAAAACCGGAGCTGGAGGAATCAGGCTCCCTGACTTCAGACTATACTACAAAGCTACAGTAATCAAGACAGTATGGTACTGGCAGGAAAACAGAAAGATCAATGGAACAGGATAGAAAGCCCAGAGATAAACCCACGCACATATGGTCACCTTATCTTTGATAAAGGAGGCAGGAATGTACAGTGGAGAAAGGACAGCCTCTTCAATAAGTGGTGCTGGGAAAACCGGACAGCTACATGTAAAAGAATGAAGTTAGAACACTCCCTAACACCATACACAAAAAAAACTCCAAATGGTTTAGAGACCTAAGTGTAAGACCGGACACTATAAAACCCTAAGAGGAAAACGTAGGAAGAACACTCTTTGACATAAATCACAGCAAGATCTTTTTTGATCCACCTCCTAGAGTAATGGAAATAAAAACAAAAATAAACAAATGGGAACTAATGAAACTTAAATGCTTTTGCAAAGCAAAGGAAACTACATACAAGACGAAAAGACAGCCCTCAGAATGGGAGAAAATATTTGCAAATGAATCAATGGACAAAGGATTAATTTCCAAAATATATAAACAGCTCATGCAGCTCAATATTAAAAAAACAAACAACCCAATCCAAAAATGGGCAGAAGACCTAAATAGACATTTCTCCAAAGAAGACATACAGATTGCCAACAAACACATGAAAGAATGCTCAACATCACTAATCATTAGAGAAATGCACATCAAAACTACAACAAGATATCACCTCACACAAGTCAGAATGGCCATCATCAAAAAATCTACAAACAAAAAATGCTAGAGAGGGTGTAGAGAAAAGGGAACCCTCTTTCACTGTTGGTGGGAATGTAAATTGATACAGCCACTATGGAGAACAGTATGGAGGTTCCTTTTAAAAACTAAAAATAGAACTACCATACGACCCAGCAATCCCACTACTGGGCATATACCCTGAGAAAACCATAATTCAAAACGAGTCATGTACCACAATATTCATTGCAGCTCTATTTACAATAACCAGGACATGAAAACACCCTAAGTGTCCACTGACAGATGAATGGATAAAGAAGATGTGGTACATATATACAATGGAATATTACTCAGCCATAAAAAGAAATGAAATTGATTTATTTGCAGTAAGGTGGATGGAGTTAGAGTCTGTCATACAGAGTGAAGTCAGAAAGAGAAAAAAAAAACGCATGCTTACACATATATATGGAATCTAAAATATATATATATGTTTCTGAAGAACCTAGGGGCAGGACAGGAATAAAGACACAGACGTAGAGAATGGACTTGAGGACATGGGGAGTGGCAAGGGTAAGCTGGGATGAAGTGAGAGAGTGGTATGGACACATATACACTACCAAATGTAAAATAGATAGCTAGTGGGAAGCAGCTGCATAGCACAGGGAGGTCAGCTCTGTGCTTTGTGACCACCTAGAGGGGTGGCATAGAGAGGGTGAGTGGGAGATGCAAATGGCAGGAGATATGGGGATATATGTATATGTATAGCTGCTTCACTTTTTTTATAAAGCAGAAACTAACACACCATTGCAAAGCAATTATACTCCAATAAAGATGCTAAAAATTAAAAAATACTATGTGATGGGAATTTCCTGGCAGTCCAGTGATTAAGACTCAGTGCCTTCACTGCATGCACCCAGGTTAGATCCCTGGTTGGGGAACGAAGATCCCACAAGCTGAGCAGTGCGTCCAAAAGAAAAAAAAGAAAGAAATGCTATATGACAATTCCAACTGTATTTTTTTTTTTTCCAACTGTATTTTTAATGTGCATATTGCAGGGTTAATTCCTACCAGCTGGCTGGGGTTTCGTAACACTGAAGTTTTGACAAATAGGATAATCCTAAATTAAAATGACATCTCAAAAGAAAATGTGGCATAAACAAAAAATAATTATTTTATTTTGTCTTTAGAAATGACATTATTATAGACAGCAAACAATTCAAAATGTTAATTTCATTGTTTGGGGCCACCTTATGATAATATCTGTTATTTTATTGGATGCCAACAAAACATTGATTCATCCACTCGATAAACATTTGTTGAGACTAGGTTCACATTAAACTTAATTTGCTAAGAGTTCCAAGGGGAGAGAATTGAGGCAATGGAAGGGTGAGAAAATCCAAGAAATAAGAGAAAGAAAATTCACCTGAACTGAAAAACAATAAATTAACAATATAAATCTTCACATAGAGAGAATTCACTGAGCGTCAAGCAAGACAAATACAGAAGAAAACTCTTTTTGAAGGGGTGAGGGAGGTATACGAGTGGAACATATTGTCTACAAAGGAACATAAATCAAAGAGACATCAGACTTTTCATAAGAGGTAATGAATGCTAGGAAACACTAGGGTAGTGTTTTCAATGTTATTAGAGGAAAAGTTTTGAACCGAAAGTTCTTCCAGCGAATAAAACCATCAGGCAAAAGTAAAAGCAAAAGAAAGACATTTTCAAACATGCCAGAGTTCAGAAAGCACACCACCTGTGAACCTGAAATGAACAGAACTCTTCTGAACCCTAAAGGAAAAAAATTTACTTGAGTAAGTTGTCCTGTAGGTTGAAAAAGAATCTATGAAAGGATACATCATGGGATATGAGAATATGGAAGGGAGGGATGAGTCAGAAAGATTAAAATAGAATCTACACTGAAAGATTTGCCTTAGTGAAGTTTACATGAGGTAGGGCTGCATGATTTCATCTCTTCTAAATGGTTCCATCTATACCAATTGATTCTAAAATTCAAAACATTCATATAACTACAGTATTTTAAAAGCTGCTTCTTGTTTTCAATTTTAAATCAACCTGCAGACAAAACTTAGAAGGTCTAATAATTACTGAAGAAAAAATAAACGTTATAAATCTTGACAATGAAAATAGTAATAATAAGAAAACAACACTTGGGGAGCAGAAAAATGTTAATTTCCTCACTTTCCTCATGGCTAGTTAGTAGATACTATCTAAGTTGATAAACTGGGAGATAAGCAATGAATATACCACTAGTTAAAATAGCATAATGATAAAACATGGGCCATGGAAATGAGATGGAATTGTAGGAGATTGGGCTAATTACTGTGGATATACACGAGATAAGTTTGGGATATTGTTGCTACCTTTTGGGTTTTTTTTAAATTTACATACAGTTGATTTACAATGTTGTGTTAGTTTCTGGTGTACAGAAAAGGGCTTAATTTCCAAAATATACAAACAGCTCATATAACTCAGTAACAAAAATAAACAAACAAAACAAAACACAACAACAACCCAATCAAGACATGGACAGAAGACCTAAGTAGACATTTCTCCAAAGAAGATATACAGGTGGCCAGTGGGCACATGGAAAGATGCTCAACATCACTAATTACTAGAGAAATGCAAAACAAAACTACAGTGAGGTGTCACTTCCAATGGTCAGAATGGCCATCATCAAAAAGTCTACAAATAACAAAAGCTTGAGAGAGTGTGAAGAAAAGGAAACCCACTGTGGGTGGGAATGTAAACTGGTGCAGCCACTATGGAAAACAGTATGGAGGTTCCTTAAAAAAAACTAAAAATAGAGCTACTGTATGGCCAAGCAATTCCACTCCCAGAATCCAGAGAAAACTGTAATTCAAAAAGATACATGCACCCCAGTGGGAAGTTTTAATGTGACTGAAGAGACTAATATAAATAAAGGACAGCTCCACCTCCTGTGTTGTCACATGGCTGCCTCTTTCTCATTCATCAGCTTTAACATCTTCCTTAGAAGATCTTCCCAGACTATACCATCGAATGGCCTGTTATTCTACAAATCCCTAATCTTAGATAAACAGATTTATGACACCTCTTACAGAAATCAGATTTCCAGAGAAAATGGCATGGTGATATGATTACATAAGTTAAAGTAGATGTTGCCTGGTTTGATAATTCTCCAAGAGCAATGAATGAAGTGAAGCTACATTGTGGGTCCATTTTATTCAACTGAGTTTTCACATCGATGGCCAAAGAAACTTACTTCCATAAATCTGAGAAAATTTTCTAGGTGGTGAGTGTCTTCTAAACTCCTTATAATCATTGTTATTTAGGGACTGCTATATACCCAAGATAGCTCAGGAAACACACATAGAAGCAGACACGTAAGATAACGTTACTCCCTGTCTAAAGAATTACATATTGGAATTAACCTTATGAAGATAGGTTACACATTCTAACATACAAACACATAGAAAAAATACACCATTAGGTACCAGGCTGTAAATTTATAGTACTCATAACCCATAAGAATCATACTGGAAAAAAATAGAAATGAATCCAAACATTAGTAAATGGCAATGCCAGAAACAGTTATTAAAAGAAACTGGGATATACTTTAAGGATTCAGCTGAGTAGGGACATCAGTCAATGTTTTACAGAGAATATGCAGAGGCTTGGTTAATCTGGAAAGTCAGTTATGAGAGCTTTAACTATATATGTATATTATTCTCTCTATATAAACTACATTATATATTTTTATTTCACTATATATACTAGATATTTTACTGCATATAATCTATAAACGTATAATGATTTCAAAGAGGACAAGCATCGCTCAATCCCTTGAAGCCACCATTGACAAATAGACTGCAAACTGAATATTTCTGTCTCAGTTTTTGTTTTGTTTTATTTCTTTATTGGAGTATAATTGCTTTACAATGGTGTGTTAGTTTCTGCTTTATAACAAAGTGAATCAGCTACATATACAGATGTATCCCCATATCTCTTCCCTCTTGCGTCTCCCTCCCTCCCACCCTCCCTATCCCACCCTTCTAGGTGGTCACAAAGCACCGAGCTGATCTCCCTGTGCTATGAGGCTGCTTCCCACGAGCTATCTACCTTACGTTTGGTAGTGTATATATGTCCATGCCACTCTCTCACTTTGTCCCAGCTTACCCTTCCCCCTCCCCGTGTCCTCAAGTCCATTCCCTAGTATGTCTGTGTCTTTATTTCTGTCTTGCCCCTGGATCTTCATGACCATATATTTTTTAGATTCCATATATATGTGTTAGCATACGGTATTTGTTTTTCTCTTTCTGACATCCACCTCACTACAAATAACTCAATTTCATTTCTTTTTATGGCTGAGTAATATTCCATTGTATATATGTACCACACCTTCTTTATCCATTCACCTGTCAATGGACACTTAGGTTGCTTCCATGTCCTGGCTATTGTAAATAGAGCTGCAGTGAACATTGTGGTACATGACTCTTATTGAAGTATGGTTTTCTCAGGGTACATGCCCAGTAGTGGGATTGCTGGGTCATATGGTAGTTCTACTTTTAGTTTTTTAAGGAACCCCCATACTGTTCTCCATAGTGGCTGTATCAACTTACATTCCCACAAACAGTCCAAGAGGCTTTCTTTTTCTCCACACCCTCTCCAGGATTTATTGTTTGTAGTTTTTGATGATGGTAATTCTGACTAGTGTGAGATGATATCTCATGTAGTTTTTATTTGCATTTCTCTAATGATTAATGATGTTGAGCATTCTTTCATGTGTTTGTTGGCAATCTGTATATCGTCTTTGGAGAAATGTCTGTTTAGGTCTTCTGCCCATTTTTGTATTGGGTTGTTTGTGTTTTTGATATTAAGCTGCATGAGCTGCTTCTAAAGTTTGGATATTTCCAAAATTTCCTCTGGCTTGTATGTTATTTGTCATTTTTCCCTTGTTGCTTTCAACAATTTTCTTTGCCTTTAATTTTTGTCAATTTGATTGTTATGTGTCTCAGTGTGTTTCTCCTTGGGTTTATCCTGCCTGGGACTCTGTGCTTCCTGGACTTGGGTGGCTATTTCCTTTCCCATGTTAGGGAATTGTCGACTATAATCTCTTCAAATATTTTCTCGGGTCCTTTCTCTCTCTCTTCTTCTGGGACCCCTCTAATGTGAATGTTTTTGCGTTAAATGTTGTCCCAGAGGTCTCTTAGGCTGTCTTCATTTCTTTTCATTCTTTTTTCTTTATTCTGTTCTGTGGCAGTGAATTCCACCATTCTGTCTTCCAGGTCAGTTATCCGTTCTTCTGTCTCAGTTATTATGCTATTGATTCCTTCCAGTGTATTTTTCATTTCAGTTATTGTATTGTTCATCTTTGTTTGTTCTTTAATTCTTCTAGATGTTTGTTCTTTAATTCTTCTAGACCTTTGTTAAACATTTCTTGCATCTTCTCGATCTTTGCCTCCATTCTTTTTCCTAGGTCCTGGATCATCTTCACTATCATTATTCTGAATTCTTTTTCTGGAAGGTTGCCTATCTCCACTTCATTTAGTTGTTTTTCTGGGGTTGTATCTTTTTCCTTCATCTGGTACAAAGTCCTGTGCCTTTTCATTTTGTCTGTCTTTCTGTGAATGTGGTTTTCCTTCCACAGGCTGTAGAATTGTAGTTCTTCTTCCTTCTGCTGTCTGCTCTCTGGTGGATGAGGCTATCTAAGATGCTTGTGCAAGCTTCCTGATGGGAGGGACTTGTGGTGGGTAGAGCTGGGTGTTGGTCTGGTGGGCTGAGCTCAGTAAAACTTTAATCTGCTTGTCTGCTGATGGGTGGGGCTGGGTTCCTTCCCTGTTGGTTGTTTGGCACGAGGCGACCCAGCACTGGAGCCTACCTGGCTGTTTGGTGGGGTTAATGCTGGACTCTGGGAGGGCTCATGCCAAGGAATGCTTGCCAGAACTTCTTCTACCAGTGTCCTTGTCCCCATGGTGAGCCACAGCCACCCCCTGCCTCTGCAGGAGACCCTCCAATACTAACAGGTAGGTCAGGTTAAATCTCTTATGGGGTCACTGCTCTTTCCCCTGGGTCCCAATTTGCACACTACTTTGTGTGTGCCTTCCAAGAGTGGAGTCTTCTGTTTCCTCCAGTCCTGTTGAAGTCCTGCAAGCAAATCCCACTAGACTTCAATGTCTAATTCTCTAGGAATTCTTCCTCCTGTTGCCGGACCCCCAGGATGGGAAGCATGATGTGTGGCTCAGAACCTTCACTCCAGTGAGTGGACTTATAAGTGTTCTCCAGTTTGTGAGTCACCCACCCAGCAGTTATGGGATTTGATTTTATTTTGACTGCACCCCTCCCACCATTTCACTGTGGCTTCTCCTTTGTCTTTGGATGTGGGGTATCTTTTTTGGTGGATTCCAGTGTCTTCCTGTTGATGATTGTTCAGCAGTTAGCTTTGATTCCGGTCCTTTCGCAAGAGGGAGTGAGCCCACGTTCTTCTACTCCACCATCTTGAACCAATCTCTATAGTTTTTAAATTACAATTAATTTGATGGTTTAAAGGAAAAAACTTGGAGGATTGAAATGGGATCAAAAAAAAAAAACCTGTCCTCACAGACCTACTAGAGAATGGACTTGAGGATATGGGGAGGGGGAAGGGTAAGCTGTGACAAAGTGAGAGAGTGGCATGGACATATATACACTACCAAACGTAAGGTAGATAGCTAGTGGGAAAAAGCCGCATAGCACAGGGAGATCAGCTCGGTGCTTTGTGACCGCCTGGAGGGGTGGGATAGGGAGGGTGGGAGGGAGGGAGACAGACGCAAGAGGGAAGAGATATGGGAACATATGTATATGTATAACTGATTCATTTTGTTGTAAAGCACAAGCTAGCACACCACTGTAAAGCAATTATACTCCAATAAAGATGTTAAAAAAAAAAAAAACCTGTCCTAACATAATTATCAAAATTGATCTTTAGTAATATATCTGGAGTCCTTATGAAAATATTTATATATTATAAAATAAATAACAAAAATAAAAGGCAATTTTAGGCTTTTAATTTGTGATGTTTCATGTTATAAAGTTTAATAGCATTACATTATGCCTATCACAAATATCTAACAGGAAATAAAAAAGAGTAGCAATTCCATCATTTAAATGTGAACCTCTACTGTTGACAGATTTTTATTTTTATTTTTATTTTTTTAAATTACAACTTGAGTGTTCTCTTTCTCCTACCCTGTACACTCTCCCCTTCTCTTTTATTTAATTTATTTATTTATTTTTGTCTGTGTTGGGTCTTCGTTTCTGTGCGAGGGCTTTCTCCAGTTGCGGCAAGCGGGGGCCCCTCTTCATCACGGTGCGCGGGCCTCTCACTGTCGTGGCCTCTCTTGTTGTGGAGCACAAGCTCCAGATGTGCAGGCTCAGTAGTTGTGGCTCACGGGCCTAGTTGCTCCACGGCATGTGGGATCTTCCCAGACCAGGGCTCGAAACCGTGTCCCCTGCATTGGCAGGCAGATTCTCAACCACTGCACCACCAGAGAAGCCCGACAGCTTTTTATTTTAATAGCATGTTCCCCCTAATAGAAAAGGCACTACATTGTCACAGAGAAAAATTTCAGAAATACAGAAAAGCACAAAGAAAAACCCAAAAATCTCCTACATCTTACTTTCTACATCCATTTTCTTTTTTAGTGTAGTATGTATCCTTCTAGGCACCCATCCATCCATATCTATATGTCTGTATCTATCTATCTATCTAATTAATAGTTCATAATTTTTTAAACCATCACAACTTCCCTTATAGCTTTGTAAGCTGCTTTTTTTCACTTGAGAATATCAGGAACATCTTCTTACGTCTCCTAAAATGCCATTTTTAGAGGCCACAGAGCACTCCTTTGCAAAGATGTACAATAATTTATTCAACTAGTCACATATAACTAAATATTTGGGCTAAGTTTTAGCAGAAAATAAAATAGGTACAGCACTTCTACCTGAATGTTTATGAATGCTTTCTAACATAGCTTGTATTACTACTTTTTTTTTTTTTGTGAACATAAATAAATTTTCTTAGTCAAATTAAAGATTGTGTTTGGTAAGGGTGCCTCAAACTTAAAAGGATGTTGGCATCTCCTGAGTCTTACACATGGCAAAACAAATGAATATGATGGGAGGTAGGACCTGGGCCTCCAGGGATGCTGAAGGGCAAAGCCATTGGAAACTTACCAAGACCTACACCACCATATGGTGACCCAAGGAAAGGATGCCAGAAGACCCCACAGCCAGTTCTTCACTTCGCAGTGGACTTGAGTGAAATGATAATTATTGATCCAACAGACTATAATAGCCTTCTCTAAGACCTTGGGGACTGTTGCGCAAATGTGTCTTTAGGGACTCTTAAATACTGCTTATTAATGGCTTGACAGTCCTAACAGCTCCGAAGGAACCATTAGAGACTATGGCATAAGTCCTGTTGGGTTCTCACTTTTTAGACACAAAGTATTGGAGACAGCCACACCAGTACTGTGGCACTTCATCAAAGCAGTTAAGTGGTGCTCTAATTTCTGAACAATACATCCGTAGTATCCAGAGCAAATTGGCAATTTTCTCTGAAATTCATTGCTTCTCCTACTTTTCTCCCTTTAACATAATGTATTTCATTCCTTCTCTTAGACATAAAAATAATGTGTACAATTCCTTAGTAACTTTCTTTCTAATTTTTCTGATCCATTTCTGTAGATTTTAGAACTATAGTAAACATTTTTGTACACTTAATAGTCTTTACAATGACTAATAGAAAGTCTAGTAAATATATTTCTAGAATTTTTACATTCTTAAATATTTCATTACTGACTGTCCATGGTATCAACATGGTTTGACCAGTCAGTGAGAACTTTTAATCCTCATGACTAACTTTGGGGGCTTTATGGGCTATAAGGTAGATTTTCACTGACACACTTTCAACTACCCCCCAGATATTGCACAAGCAGGAACCAGAGGAGACTTTCAATTCAGCCTCACTCAGTGCCCGGCGTTTTTTTCTTTCACGACGAAGTGTCCGCTGAGACACTTAGGGAGGCTAAATTACGATGTTTTGCCAGCATGGGTCTCATTTTGAGTTCTCTTCTTTGTTTTACAAACCTAATCTGGAGGATTTAGCTTCCCAGGCCTGTGCTGTGTTGCCTGAGGGGCACACAGGGGTTTAGATTGCATATTTTCAATGCGTTCCGGCACTGCTGCCTGAAGCCAATACTGGTTTTTTAACTGGCAACCTGCCTCCCACGCCGGGAGGAAGCAGATTGCCTCTTTGCTGAATACTTAGACAAGGTACTGATATAACAGCAGTGGACAAGCAGCTGGGAGCGGGGCTGTCAGCCTGTCACACACTGACAAATCTGTTGTTCATATTCAGGCAGGATGTCTGTGTTCAGTCGCCGTCAGTATCATCCATCTCGCGCCGGCAGTGCGAGGTGGCCTCTCCCCTGCGCGCCCATGGACCCACGCTGTCATTACATCCTTCTGAAGAAGCTCAGCTACACAACTCCTTTGCTTCTCTATGACGGGGCCTGGCAAAGGAGACACGTAAAAAAGCCTGTTCCTCTTTCTTCCTTCAACGCACCAAGACAGACTGTGTTGCCATTACACGTCACACACAGAAAATCAGAACTCTAAATGGCTCCCAACTGCTTTTCTGAAAATCAACAATGTGGAAGGAAATGCAAGTATGAGAAATATGAAATTAAAGTGTTGTGTCTGAGAGGAAGAAAAATCATTTGAACACAATGTGGGTTGAGGTTGTGCTTTTGTTTTTGTTTTGGCAGGGGGAGGAGTCTTTTATCTTTCAGTCAGGGCTGACTTTCAGAATGATCTCCAACAAATTTCCCCTAGAGCCACTGCATTTGTAGCACTCAGACTCTCTCTGCAGATTCATTTCAGGCTGAATGTGGAGCCCACCTGAGACTAAATTTACAATTCCCAGACCAAACTATATCTAAATTTATAGGGGCCCTTGTAAATCAGTGAAATAAATATATTTTCTTTTTTAAATGTAGGCATTTGGAGGAATTTAAAGGTGATTAAGGCAATATCCCAGAGTTTCTGATATGATGCCATTTACCGTTTGTTGGTCCTTACCTGGAAAATTTAAAAACACAATTTGGGCTGTGAATTATTGATTTGCATTAGTTAAACATTGTGTGTGTGTGTGTGTGTGTGTGTGTGTGTGTGTGTGTGTGTATATATATATGCCGTTGTCTTTTTCCTTTTCTAACCACTGCTCACTCTGTTGCACTGGAAAAAAGAGACTAAACCTGTCAGAATGAAGATTGCAGTGTAGTGTTTGGTGGACTGTTTTGTGTTTTTGATTCTCAAATTTGATTATTGATTTTTTTTTTCTATTCCCACGGTCAGCCTAAGAGCTCTTTCTTCTGAGGAGATAACTTTTGCAACATTTCAGGTAGGCCGTTCCATAAAGACCCACTAACGTGCGCGCTAACTCAAAGAGGCAAAATGACATTGTAAAGACGAGTCAAATAATGCTGAAATGCCTTATGACATTTTAGAATTAAAAAATTTCATCTTCCCGATGTTATCAGCAATACATTGTTGCAGTTTGTAATTCAATTAAACACAGCTTTTTTAGGTTAAAGATACCTTTTGTCAGTAAAAAATAGTTAAAACGATTGTAATCATATTTAGTATTTATTAAGTTCTAACTGTGTATTAGACTGGGGGGGGGTTGGCCGTATTGATATTTGCTAGGAGAAAAAATCTATTAATTTTGTATTTGGTAAAGTCGTAGGTAGAGGGAAACTGCTAACAGTCTAAATAAAAAAGCCCCCAAAGAATAGTTTTCATCTTCTGTTCACTATCTACACTGCATGTTACACTGATATAATTATTCTTGTATAAACAGATAAATTAAGTAATGATATTTACTACCAATTTTCCTAAAATTCCTTAAATGACTTTCAAGTATTGTCAAGGAAGCAGTATCAAATATCATTGCAGTAAAACTTTTAACGGTAATAAATTAAAATTAATTATATATACATATGATGAAAACAAAAAATATATATAATGGTCTGTCATTTAGGAAATTAGCTTCTGGGTCTGTAGCATAATGTGAATGTACTTTTAACTGGGGTAATATCTTTGATTCCTAGAAATATTATTATCCCCTCTATTTACCTTGGTTTAAGGTATCAATAGAACATAGCTTTAAGCAAGTATTTTACTCTATTACAATATGTTTCTCACATTTTTATGGGTCTGAATGAGAAGAAAAGTGAAAATACGCTATGTTTAGGTCAGTAGTGCAGAAAAAATATGAAGGATTGATACTTTGGAAATAAATTTGTCCTAATAGAAAAGGAGCCATAAATATTGAAGAGAGCCAGATGACTCTTGTCAACTTTAGAAATATCCACATTAATTCCTCCAAATACTCTCACATTTTAAGATCGTGCTTATTTTTTAATACAATAATGAGGTAAATTCTCCATTCTTTTAAAATTTCTGGGTGCTCTTTATTCTGCCCTGAGACTCTAATGATTTTTGATTGACAGAAAGATTACCTAATAAACCTTCACTACAAACTAATTAATCACTTTGAATACAACACTAAATTGGCAGGCATAAAAAAGCAAATGAGATGGGTGTTGAAGACCATTTTCAAATGACCTTAGTTAAAAGCCAAGTACAGACTTAATTCTTCTTTCCCAGTGCCTTCTTCATGTCACAGAACAGGTTCAAGTGTACCTTTGCATCCCCGTCCCCGCAAACCTGCCTGCCACTTCCTAACAAACATTTAGCTTCTATGAATCAAATGGTCCCAAGAATCAACCAGTATTTGCCTAGCTCCGGAATAAGAATACAACAGTGTTGCCAGTTGCAGTATGAAATGTCAAGGTCTCATGTAGCATCCTAGACCTCCCACCTACCCCAGCTTCTACAGCGCTCTGCCCATATTACTGTAACAGCGCAATGACTTTCTCTAGGTCTGCGGGTTCCTCGCAGAAACATCTTTTATTCATTTCTGTAGCCTCTGCACGTGGCATGATATTTGGGCACTCAATAGTTGTGTAATAAATGCATGCCTTCTAGAACAAAAGCTGGTGGTTTTCAGTCATTCTTTTGACTTGAAATAACCATTTCAAGTTGAAAGGCGTACTGTCAATTTTGGCCTAGAAAGACAATATTCCTTAACAGAATCCAGATCCCTTGTCCATAGTTTAAAAAAAGGAAAAAGAAAGAATTAAACAAGAAAGAAATATCTTGGTTAGCCCTGACCATGTTTATACACATGATCCAGCCAGCTGACTGGAGTTTGAGAGAGTTCATTACACATGTCAATTTCATTTGTGTGCTGATTTGGTGACACAGGATCTTCTCGGGCTTTTTCCCCTACCGTACACGCATCACCACAAACGTATTGCATCACTTAGGTCCCACCAATCTCTGGGATTAACAGCTCTGTTAAAGGGGGAAAGATTTTTGTGTATAAAGCAAGAGTTTTCTTAAATCCATTCAAGGTACCTATTTCACCAAGTCCCTGGTCCTCTTTCCTTTGCTGTTTATCTCAAAAGGACCAGACACAGTCCTCCAGAAATCTGCCGTATTTTCCACCATCCTCCACTTCCAGCTCACTCCAATACACGAAGAATGCTTCCATCTTCTGTGCGACATGTGTTCTGTGATAGAAATACTAAAGGTGGTGGTATAAGGCCCTTTAGGAACAACAACAAAAAACATTTTATAGCCTCTCTCTGTTCCCACTTGCAACAAGTAGCCTCTCAAGGTTTATCTGATATTCATCTTCTAACCGCAAGCCTAAAAATAAATGAGGACAAAAAATAAACACAGGATAAGCTGAAGAAACACAGCACTGGTAATTTATTACTTCTGAAGGGCTCTACCCAGCCTGGCTCTAGCCTGAGCTGGCCTCTCTCTGACTCCCAGGATTGCCTGGGGTAGCTTTTGTCTGCTGTCCTCGTTCATGGCTGGCTGCCTGTGCTGGATGAGTGGGTCCCAGGATCTGTCTGTTGAACTCCAAACACAGATATCCCTCCTACCAGACAAGCTGTGGCTTCCTGGGGTGCTAATGAGCCCCCAGCTATTTACTGGGTCTCTCGTCCCCCATCCCCCCCTTCTCCGCCTCTTGCCTCTCTTCTTGCCCCCGCCCCCAGCCCAGCCCTGATCTCCCTGCTTCTATCCAAGCCTCTCAGAGACAGAGAGGGAGAGAGGAATTATTTATTGTGCGTCTGTTTAAAATGAAAGGCTTTTACATTTTAATGAGCACTAAATAGGTGCGGGGAAATATTGTTCATTAGCTGTAATCTGCGGAATTGCTTGAGTGAACTTCCTTTGGAGGCTGCTTTAAACAGTTCACTCAAGTAGAGCAGTTTGTATGGTAATTAAGGGAGCATTTTTCTGTCAACATCTGTGCTGCTATTTATAACAGGGGAGATAGCTGGCAGCTCCACCGGAAGAGCAGGAAGGGGTAGGTGCTGAAAGATGCAGGTGGGGAGGTTCCATACTTTGGTTGATGATGGCAGAACTATTTCTTCTTGGCACTTTTACAACCGCGACAAGCTCCTTTTTCTTGCTTTCCTTCCACTCAACCTCTAATAATTCTAAAAAAAAAAAAAAAAAAATCCTTTCCCACTCTTCCTGGCTAGGAAGAGTTATCTCCTTGACATCTCTTCATTAATCACATCCTTCACTTGGCAGCCCAGGCAGGAAGATTCAAGCTGCTTTGGAGAAGCAAGTGGTCTTCAGCTTTGTCACATGGTTTCTTTCTGTCTGCCATCCATTTTCCCCTAGATCTCTCTTCTACACGCTTACAGTAGCAACAAGATACCAGGATCAGAACCAGGGAATTTGGGGCGGGCAGTGATCACTGGCAACTAAACTGGATACTTCAAATTCCTGCTCTTGTGGGGAACTAGTCATCTCTCCATAACATATGAGGTACAGAGCGGTACCGCCAACAAGCCTGATTTGATGTTTCTCTCGACTGATCTATAGGACTATTTGCATCTTCTCCAACTAAAGGAAGGCCTGGCCCCTGCACACCCTCAGACCAGAGAGACTCAGGACAGGGTGCTGATCGGGAAAGTTTCAGCGACAGGCAATGAGGGCAAAGGCAGTTCATTAGAAAAGTAGCCTGGGGCTTCCCTGGTGGCGCAGTGGTTGAGAGTCCGCCTGCCAATGCAGGGGACACGGGTTCGTGCCCCGGTCCGGGAAGATCCCACATGCCGCGGAGCGGCTGGGCCCGTGAGCCATGGCCGCTGAGCCTGCGCGTCCGGAGCCTGTGCTCCGCAACGGGAGAGGCCACAACAGTGAGAGGCCCGCGTACCGCAAAAAAAAAAAAAAAAAAGAAAGAAAGGTAGCCTGGCTATGTTGAAGCCAGGACTAGGAAAAAGAAGAGCAGACAATCACTTGTAGGAGGGCTGGCCATGAGATCTGGTGATCCTGTAGTCAGGACCGGGATTGGGCAATGTTCCATCACTTGGAGGGACTACAGAGAGACAAGTGGGAGCCATAACTCTGGGTGAAATGGGAATTAGTGAACATAGGGATGAAAGCAGGAATTTTTTTGTATGGAGAATAAGACAAGGACTGAATTTTTGGGTCCAGCGAGTATAAGATCTGAGCAAAACCAGCAGCCATCTCCACTGGATATGTTACCCTTGCACAACTAGTGAGTCTTATAAAATTGTCTCCAATTAAAGGCGGAACCAGTCCAAAATTCTTGAAAGGAGCAGTTATTTTCCCTAGCTGTGAAGCTTATAGCTACACGGAGACAAGGAGCAGATCGTAACTACTGAAGGAAGACTAAAGATCATTTGCCAAGTAGACGGGAACGCTTCAATGCAAAGAAAATATTTTATTCATTTTTCTGTGTTCTTTCTTTTCTTTGAGTAGGTACTCAAAGTAAGTCTTCTGAATGAAAGAATATAAGATTGAGGATTCTGTCAATAATGGGAATGACATAATGTGGAATCATTGAATTAAAGTGAGAGTGATAATTGCCAACTTTCCTCCTCCTGGGGAATTTTTGTTTAATCGGTGAATTAGTAAAGAATCATCAGCCTTAAAACTGAATACTCTCGTTCATCCCATTCAAAATCTTGATTTGGAAAATACACTAAGAAACTCACATCAAGTACCCACTGAAAGGGATTGTATAGTACACACCGAAGCTCTACTTACTTCTGACAAATTTCATCATATCTCTGAGTTTCACGAACTCTATTAAATATCGTCTTCACTGACAGAACTTACTATTAGGCACAGTATTTTTTCTCCATGCTATTTTGTCTTGGCTGTATTTGTATTTGATTATTAATTGACGCTTGGATTCTGTATCTTGTCCCAAGGCAATTTCACTAAGTGACTAATTTTAAAGAGTCAAATAGAGACATAAACAAATGTAGTCAACTTCCAACGACTAAAGAGAATTCACACTTGGAGATAATGTGAATCACCCAAATCTACAAGTGACCCCCAAATTACTGTCAGTTTAAAATAACTGCCTTGCCACACTCCGTCAGTATAATTAGGCTGGGAAACCCTCTCATCTGAAAGCCGTTCTTTTCCTACACGATAGTTTCTCTTCTAAGGGAAAGATTGTAGTAAAATCCTGAAGAGGAAGCAACAGAGGACAGAAGAAGAAAAGGAATTTGCATTGACTCATTTTTTAAGTGTTACTGAAGTATCTTTAAAGTATTTTTTAAGTGTTACTAAACCATTATATATGATACTGTATACCTTTGTAGAGTACGATACAAGAGCTAAACTGCTGAGCTAGTGGAATCAGAGTGCCATCTCTAAGAATTTTGATTTTTCCACAAGACACACTACCGGCCTGCAGATTTTATGTTAAGCCTGATTCCATACCTCAAGGGGCTTTAAGTGTAGCCATGGGGACAGATTTTATATAAGTAAGTATGGTGGTGTCGTCCGTATCCCATCACAGGTGTGTGTATTTGATGGAGTGAGGGCATAATGAGATAACTGTCAATGCTATCTGGGAGCAAGGGGCATCAGGAAAGTTTATAGAGTGAAGATGGGTGGATGAGCTGTCAGGATCAAGGCCAAGAGTCATGTAGGTGTTCTGAGGGATTTCACTCTCATTATAATTTGTAGACAATGGAGAATCACTGAAAACTTTAAACAGAAACAAACACGATCTCATTGGAATTTTCGACCCCTCGGGCTGCAGCAGAGATGGGATTAGAAGAGTAGAAGTCTTGAGCTAAGGGAAACCAACTGGGAGACTAATTTTAATGAAATTATTTTTAGTTTCATAATATTACAAATTTGGAGAAAAGTGCACAGAGAAAATTAGGATAGTAATCCAGGAAGAGAGGACAAGATCCAGATAGCACAATGATGATGAAGAGAAAAAGTCAGATTTTCTGCAGATAGGGTGTCTATAGAGCTTGGTGACTGACTAAATGGGGAGGGTGAAGAAAAGAGAGTCAGTGCGGCATGAATTTTAAGCTTTATTCATTCAAAAAGAGTTACTGATTGTCCGTTATTACTATTTGGACTGTATTATTATTATTGTTATTGTCATTAGGCATAGAACTAGGCCCTAGGAACACAATGAAGCAACAGACTTGGTACCCACCCTAAGATTTCAGCACAAGTATTTCATGGTGTATTATGTCATTTCCCATTATTGACAGAAATCTCAATCTTTTCTTTCATTCAGAAGATACTTATTTTGAGTACCTACTCAAAGAAAAGAAAGAAAGAGCACAGAAAAATGAATAGGATATTTTCTTTGCATTGAAGCATCCCAGTCTAGTTGCTAAATGATCTTTAGTCTTCCTTCAGTAGTTACGATCTGCTTGAATCCTTGTCTCTATTTAGCTATAACCTTCACAGCTGGGGAAAATAACTGCTCCTTTCAAGAATATGACAGGGAAGTTTGACATAGAAGCAGATTGGGTTATATTTTTTCTTTTTTATGACTGAGATGTATTTCATATACCATAAAATCCATTTTTTAAAATCTGCAGTTCAGTGCCTTTTGATAGTCACAAAGTTGCACAACCGTCACTACTAATTCCAGAATATTTTCATCACCCCCAAAAGAAACCCTTTACCCATTAGTAGTCACTCCTCTTTCTTCTGTCCTGGTGAACCTAATATCTTAAACTGAACTTGCTTTAAGAATATTAATTAGAGATATCTGTGGGGTATCCAAGTGGAGCCATCTATGAGCTGATTGGATCTGGAGCTCAGCTGAGAAGTCTGTATTGAAAATGGAGATTTGAGAATCATCGGCAAACAGAGGCTAGTGGAAACCCTGGGAGCAAAGGAGATTTCTGCAAAGGATACGCAAGGATGAGCACTGAATAATACTAACATCCAAGGTTTGAGCAGACCAACGGCAGCGTGGTTTGAGTGGTCCTAACTCTTTCCACCAGTACAAAATCTGGCCA
Source organism: Monodon monoceros (assembly GCF_005190385.1). Taxonomy (NCBI): domain Eukaryota; kingdom Metazoa; phylum Chordata; class Mammalia; order Artiodactyla; family Monodontidae; genus Monodon; species Monodon monoceros. The sequence goes on along the minus strand of NW_021703774.1, from coordinate 15,626,729 downwards.
TTGACACATATGTGGAACTTGCCATCTATAGAAAGATAGATGTCTGTGATCATTGTTTTTCCAGACTGATAAAATGAACCCATCCAGAGGGTAGTCACTATTCATGCTCTTCAGGGAATTGTTTTCTGCAAATTAGCTGCTATACTCACTTGAGGAAATTCTAAAAATATAAAATCTTTACATTTTTCCTACAAATGAGATTCTAAGTTCCTTGAGGAGACAGACCAGGTCCCACATTTCATTCTGTTCTCAACGACACAGTGCTTATGTAGAGGGAGTGAAAAATAAATGCCTATTGCTAAGAAAATAAATGATCCTGTGGGCACTTATGACTAATAAGACATTTAATCTTCATAGTCTGCCATCTAATCATTTATTCACTCAACAGATATTTACTGAGTGCCTACTATGTACTGCTACAATATATGGATTAGGTTAAAATGTAAAAAATTTCTTGGATATTTTCTAATTTTACATTTATATTTTATATTCACATTTCCATTCTGGTTATTAATAAAGCAAAGACAGTTGTTGAATTAATTATTAGAATCAATTTTTAAAGACAAGTATGTTGATTTTTAATGAAACCAGTCAGATATCGTCTTTTAAAATGAGTTTTCATCACTCTTGGCTTATGTGGTTTTTTTTTTCTGTATATTTTTAGCCCACTTGGGTAAGATTGAGTCAAAAATATTTTAAAGTAATCTCTCCAAAATGAAGAGATGGAACTTTCTTTCACAGGCTTTGTGTTCAATTGGGTTATTTAGTATTTAGTAGGGAGGCATTAGACGATGGGTGCTCTCAGACCATTTTAAACTTGAGCCAGTTTTTGTTACTATATATGACAAAACAGATTTTCACAATGGAATTTGACATATGTAATCAACAAATTGCAATGTTTTGCAAACTTTGGCTTCTAACCTAATTTACATGTCATTTCACACATCATCACCCTAAAATTCAGCATCAGGACCCAACAGGGCATGTTCTGGGGCTCCATTAACATTTATCTTGGAATGAAAACCTGCCGCATACAACCACGTGCTGCAGATATTAATAGAGTCCTAAAACGTGCCCCAGAGTGACTTTTAATACACGCAGAGAATGGTTCTTTAGCTTTCCAGTTAATTTTAATCCTTCCCCCAAATATTTTTTAAAAAATGCTTTTCTCAGCCTAAAACACACTTTTAAAAAAATTCACAACTGGAGTGTCATAGACAATTAGAATACATTCATTAGGCTGACTTTCTCTACTGTTTGTAAAACATTTAAATGAATATGTAACTGGGGAAATAAAAACCCACCACCAGATAGAAATAGAGAAGTTAACTTTTAATCCTGAGTTAGAAAAGGTGACTTGCAAACACATATATTTTCTTTTCTTTTTTTTTTTTTACATCTTTATTGGAGTATAATTGCTTTACAGTGGTGTGCTAGTTTCTGCTTTACAACAAAGTGAATCAGTTATACATATACCTATGTTCCCATATCTCTTCCCTCTTGTGTCTCCCTCCCTCCCACCCTCCCTATCCCACCCCTCTAGGTGGTCACAAAGCACCGAGCTGATCTCCCTGTGCTATGCGGCTGCTTCCCACTAGCTAGCTATTTTACGTTTGGTAGCGTGTATATGTCCATGCCACTCTCTCGCTTTGTCACAGCTTACCCTTCCCCCTCCCCATATCCTCAAGTCCATTCTCTAGTAGGTCTGTGTCTTTATTCCTGTCTTACCCTAATGCTGGAGAGGGTGTGGAGAAAAGGGAACACATATATTTTCAACGCTTCATCCAACACCTACTCTGCGAAATGTTGAGTCGAATCGGGAATAGGAGCTGAAAAGAGCTAAATCACTTTGCATAAGTGGCAAATAGGGGGATTAAAAAAGAGGGAGGGTCTGAGAAAGGAGGAAAAGAATGAGAATATATGAGAGAATACCAAGCATTGCAACAAGATCACCTAGAGGCTATTCATAGTAGGGATTTGTGATATTCAAGTTCTAGTTGGTTGTTTTGCTGGGAGAGAAATCCCTTCATGTCTTCAAACTTCTGTGGAGTCTGAATGTCCCGTGGTACTACTGTGTTGAATTGAGGCTACTTTCTTTAATTTCTTTAATTTTATATTGGAGTTGATGTGATCTGGGAGAGGCACATCCATGTGGGACTGCAACTCGATACACACAACTGTGCTTGGAGCCAGTGGTGATCAGGGAAAAAGAGAGAAGTTCCTAAGAGAACTCTGACTATGAAGCACAGCGCCCTCAGTTGCTAACCTGCTAATCTTCAGGGAACCACTTACCTGTTTTATTTATACCCTGTCCCGATCCACAAAAGATTTTAGCTAAGGTGAATTGTTGCATCTCTCATAACCTCAGTTTTCTCATTGGCAAAATGGCAGTAAGAATACCCAGACCAAAGTATTGTTTTGAGAAGTGGTTTTCAAAACTCATTACCCTTTTCATTTGATCTCCCAAAATAGAGGGGATCTGAATCCACCAATTTTACGTATGTTATTTAGAAATACTCCAATACTTGATTTTGAATTAGGCTGGACTGTGGGGAATTATCAGATTTCTGAACCCTTGGATATGGCTCTATGGCTGTAACTCAGTTATTCCTAATATCACCATTGCTTCTCTCATTTAATATTTTTATGCATTGTTCCCTGGAAGTGTTCTTTAATTCAAAAGCCGCTTAGTATACTATTTTTAATTCAGGCTCTATTATTTACTGCGTATTAGCTGTGTGAGGTTATTCAACCAGCCTGTGCTTTAGTTTCCTCATAAGGTTGATATAAGGGTTAAAAAAATCACCAGATCTATAAAGTCTGTAAAATAGTAAATATTCTGTTCATATTAGCTTTGGGGGGATCCTTTTTAAAAAAATATTAGTAGGCTTTATTTTTTTTAGAGTAGTTTTAGGTTCTCGGCAAAATTGAGTTGAAAATACAGCGCTTCTACCCCTTCTCCTCAACCCGCCAATCCCCTGCCACAGCCTTCCCTAATGATCCTGTGTCAGTGTGACACATCTGTAACAATGGACAAATCAACATCAGTATATCATTGTCAGCCAAAGCACACAGCTTACGCTAGGGTTCCCTCTCAGTGTTGTGCAGTCTATGGGTTTTGACAAACGCATAATGATGTATCTACCACTATACTATCATACAGAGTAGTTTCCCTGCCCTACAAACCTTCTGTTCTCCACCATTCATTTTTCCCTTCTCCCACGCCGCTAGCACCCACTGAGCTTTTCGCTGTCTCCATAATTTTGTCAACATATTAGCTTTTATTGATAATAATAACAAGTCAGCATTGCACCCTAGTAGGAAGTAGGCATTTTGTATAAATTACTGTATTTAATCCTAATCACGGGTTTACAGTGTAGGGATTATTATTCTCATTTTACAGAAGACAAAGTAAGGCTCAGAATTTAAATTCCTATATCTTCCACGTTTTTGTTTATTTACTTATTTAATTTATTTTTGGCTGCGTTGGGTCTTCATTGCTGCGCACGGGCTTTCTCTTGTTGTGGCGAGCGGGGGCTACTCTTCGTTGCGGTGCATGGGCTTCTCATTGCGGTGGCTTCTCTTGTTGTGGAGCACGGGCTCTAGGAGCATGGGCTTCAGTAGCTGTGGCCCGTGGGCTCCGTAGCTGTGGCTCACGGGCTCTAGAGCGCAGGCTCAGCAGTTGTGGCGCACGGGCTTAGTTGCTCTGAAGCACGTGGGATCTTCCTGGACCAGGGCTCGAAGCCGTGTCCCCTGCATTGGCAGGCAGACCCTTAACCCCTGCGCCACCAGGGAGGCCACTTCCATGTGTTTTTAATGCATTAAAATTGTTGAATTAAAAATGGTTTGGATTTTGGTTTATAAAATTATTTGAGATATTGCATTAGCTACTCCAGAATATTTTATATATCCTGCTTTCAATTTTAAAAATCTGTATACTAAAAGAGTATTCACTATCATTATTATGTTGAATTACAGTGTCATTATAAACCAGTAGCTTTTGATAACATATGGGTATTAGTTCAAGATTTTAGGGTATGCTTACCTGTAGTATTCATGTTAATGTATAAAGTGAAGTAATTCCTTGCAGAGAGTTTGTCAAGTATATTCTAAGATACTGTATTGATAGAAACAAATGAATAAAACCCCTCTTGTATTTGTAACTTTGTCTGAATTTTTTGATCAAAAGTTTTCATGGTATATTTAGGTATTAAAGTATATAATGGTAATCCTATATCGAATTCCTGGATGAATTTACTTCTTTGCCTTATTCAAATTGTTTTATTAGTTCTAATTTTTGATATATTAGCAGGATCACATACTTTGTTTTGTACTTTGGCCACTAATCCCATCATTACTACCTGTTTGAAGCCATCATAAACTATGAATGGATTACAAGTAGAAATACTTTGAGATAGTCTCAATGCAGCCCCGTACTTGACATCCAAACTGCGTTATGAGTAAGTAAACTCACTTCTAGGGTCTGCTAAAGAGATACATCAAAAAAATTTATCCATGAACCTAGTGAGTAAGTAAAAATATCTGAGTACACATACTCTACCAACACGCTTCTAAAAGGGGTCACAGCAACCGCTTTTGGGGAAAATGAGCAAACATCAGATGCTGTGCTTTCAGAATTTTCTAGATGTTTGGACTTTGGGTATACAGAAAACAGGGTCAAGCATTTCTAATTCCTACCTCTGACTCATAAAGCACAAAAATCAAACATTGAGGAAAATTTTTTATAACATTCTTGTACACAGCAAAGCAGTAGATATATGAAAGATGTATAGGAAAAGCATATAACTGCTGCTTGCAAAGAACCTACAATATACTTGAGAAGAAATATATACACACAGAGCCCACACGGGAAAGATTATGGAGCAACATGGGTGTCCCTCTGTCCTTTTTCTCCACCAGTTCAATTTCTGCTCATCCTTCAACTCTTTTCTCAACACTGAAGGTCATAGAATCCTCACAATAATCTCTTTATTCAGAATTCCTTACGCACTTAAAGAGAAAGTCCACAACACACTACATTTTAGCTGCTTACATTACTTTCCAAATATTGCATTTAAATTCCGTTAAGAAACAGAACAAGTTGCAAGTCCTAAGAGAATACACATGACTCCTTCTCCCTGGAATGCTCTTCCATGTCGCTTTCTCTGGTTATTCCATATCCTTCCTTTTGCTCTAGCCTTCTTGCCTTCCCACGCTCCCATGGGAAACAGTTAGGTAAGATGCTTCTCTGTGCAACACACTTTCCCCTCACTGAAATGTAATGGATTGTTCGTCTCTTCCGGTAAGACTTAACAGTTATTGAGGGCTGGGACTTTGGTTTATTTTCTAATTTACACCCAAGGGTTAGTAGACTACTGAATACAAAGTTTGTGCTCCATAAATATGTGTTAAATTAACAAATAGAATTTGTGGCCGCATTTTATCAAAGGTTGGATTGAGATGGTTGATAAAGAAATGATGGTCAACTATTTTTTTAGAAGTCTTCATTCGATTCCTTTCTTTTTCTCACACCCCATATTTGATCTTTTCTAAATGCTATTTACTCTGCCTTGTATCAAGAATCTCTTTCTATAGAGTTGCATGGTTTATTTTCTCTGCTTCTTTTCGTTTATCTGTATCATTATTTTCTCCACTAATTTCTCCTGCAGGGCTTCGGTTTCTGTGTACTTGACCTGCCATGCTCTCGTTTGCTGTGGCTTCACTGGCAGACTCAACTCTAAATGACATTTTCTTTCCAGTTTCTATGTATCTTACTGGGAGAGAGGGAAAGAGAAGGGAGTGAAAAAGAAAACAAACAGCAAAATCCTATTGGCTCAACTCCAGCTAGATCTTGGTTACCCTCAGGGTCATGTATCTACTCCGAGTCCAATCATCTGAGGCCAGAGAAAAGCATAATCAGGGCCACCTAAGCCCACCCATAAGGGCTACAGGTTGGGAAGGAATTTCAAAGAAGGCAGCTGCAGGCAATGTTAATCGTTTCTACTATGTCTCTTTAGGTCACTTGATAGAGTCCCCTTATGCATTGTGGATGACGAGCCTTAAAGAAGATGAAACAGGGAAATCTCTCTCTCTCTCTCTCTCTCTCTCTCTCATGCATGCACACACATACCAAGGCAATGGTTTTAAACAACCTTCTGTCTCCTTTTTCTGTTTTCCATAGATTTTCACCTTGCCTTAATAATATCATCCCATATGCTTCTAGTTTTATGGTAATGATGAGGAAAAAGAAGGAGAAAAAGGAGGTATGAATTCAGATCGTTTTTACAGTCGAATGTTGGAAAAGCAGCTGGCAACTTATAATTTACTGCTGTTCATTAATCGGGTACTGCTTGGATCTCAAATATAAGATTTCCTACATGCATGTCCTTGTACGAGGTTAGGTGATGAGCATTATGAAGGTAAACATTCAGTGATGATATAACGTTTTGCATCGTCTGGTAAATTAATTTGTGAATATGCTTTAAAACCTCAGAGCTTTTTTTGTTTCTTTCTGTGTAGAGCTTTTATTATAAATTTGTGTGTATACCGTGAAAGGCAACCAAATACCGTAAAAGAAATAATGTTTTGACCTCATCAACCTTGGAGAGTGGATGCAGGGAAAGAGGTTTGGATGTGGGGAGCCTGAAGTAAGAAATAGAGTGATTGCATAAAAGCTGGCACAGGGATATCTTAGGCTCAGGGAGGGACGCCAGTGATCAGAGGAGAATCAGGCATCTAGAATCTGGTTACAGAGCACAGCTGGGCGAGTAGCGATGCTGAGGGTTAGTACCTGCAAGTGGGAGCTTGGCAAGCATTTTCTGCTTGAAGATGGGACACCTACTCAGATCACATGCAAGTCATGGGTCTGGATGACAGGCAGAAGTGTAGCAGAGACCCTGAAATCTAGTCAAAGTGGGACTGAATAGAGAGGGATTGGGGGACCCAAGCGAAGAGTCTAGCCAGCAAGTAGAGGGCACTAGTGCAAAGGAAAGAATTTCTGGAAAGAGGATTTCTGAACAATGGCCGTAACTGCTCTTGGCATGGGGAATAAGAAACCCAGGGAGGGTGAGGATTCCTGGGATAGGGGTGTGGGGGGAGAGATAAATCCAACACCTGTTTATTAGAAAAGACTTAATCTTGTTTATATCCTGGCATAGATGCTGCAGAAATAGCTAGGAATATAATCTGCCCTCTGATCCCAACAGACTATTACACATGATACAAGAAATATTCAAGAGACAACATATATAGTAATAATTTTATAGAATTATTATCTTTGACTGTAATATATTTTATGGCATCAACTTTGGCAAACATCTTGTTCATTTGAGGAAAGTTATGTAAAAGCTTGTTCAAGTTACAGTGTGAACATTCTTGAGCACAGACTTTCTTCCTTCATATATTCAGAAGTTCGATTAACTTGTGTTAAAATATTGCTCTCTATTTTGCTACTAAGACGTATTTCCTGCCCTCAAAACGATTAGAACTTAATAAGTTCATCTGATTTCACTTAATATTAAATTATTAATATATATTTTTACTTAATGGTGAAATTCAATTAAAAATTTCGTATTTTAATTTGAGGAAGAATATTCTCTGGGGAAGAGAAATCTTTAGAATTTACCAAGCCATATACTACGGCTCTTACTAGATCAGATAAATGCCTACAGTTTAAACATGGTTAAACATCATGTTCTAGTATACTAAATATAAATAAATAATTATACTAATATAAAATATGTTATAAATATATGGATATATTAATTTTAAAGTAATGTCAATGCAATGTTTATATTCTTGGAGTTATAACAAAGATAGTTTTTGAAGGCAAAGTATTTTTTTAAATGTTAACAACTTTATGATAATAGAATGAATGCGTCCTCATTAACAAGCGCCATAAGCAACCTGTTTATTTTGCTTATGTGTAGGACCATTTGGATTTAAAACATTCAAAACACCTTAACAGGGTGATAAAATATCTTCATTTTACAGAAGGTTGATTGAGTTCCCTCATCAAACTGCTAAATGCTTATCATCATATCTTGCAAAGGAATTTCATTTTGTTAAAAAAGCACTAGTAAAAGCGAGTTTAGGCTATGGAATTAAAAAAAACATTGGATTGTAATACGGTGTTTACTGAACAATATATACAATATGCTTTTACAATGGGCACGCTCGAAGCCAGAGAGATTGCGATACAAAACAGATATGAAAGAGATAAAACCTAAAGGCAGTGCAATCATTGTGCCTGTTCTAAAGCTCTCTTCAAACATGGTTGCATTGAGAATTATACCGTTAGCATTAACTACTCTGCTGAATGTAATTTCAGAGCAGCTTGGCTATGCTGGGACCAGTAACGTTTCAGCAGATGTTAACAGTGAGGGAATTTAAAGATTACAGAGTTTCATGGGTGTAGTAAAGCTGCAGTGGGAAAAGAAATATTACCGGAGCTGTTATGTTCTGAGTGCATCGCATTTACTGACAAGTAATACATGAATGATAGTGAGGACCAAGGGAATGGAACTTTATACTTACTGGTCAGCAGCATATAAATTCCATAAATTCAACAAAGTTTTATGTAGTCTTCATTTCTTTTCAGACTGATCTTCCTCAGAGGGCCTTTGTTTCATGTTAATTCCATCATCAAAGCTTTGTTCAACCATACTGTTCTCTTTGGGAATGTATATCCTCATCCAGGGTTTGCTTCCACACATGCACTACTTTTAAATCTTGGAGTGATGTCCAAGGGAACTTCAGGTAACCTCAATATTTGTTATCATGGGCTCTATCAGCCTACCTCTCCTTATATAAGTCTCATCCTTGTTCATTTTAAAGAGATAATGTTCAACTTACTTCTCCTCTTAATGGTCTAAAAGGAACAATACTGTGATCTCTGAATGGGGGAAAACTTGGTTAAGGGTGTTATCTTCTCTTACTTATAATCTGGGGATGGGGCAGTAAAAGAGGGAGGAAGTTTCACTCTATTTACCTGGGAACAAGTGGAGAATGGGCACAATAGTTCATACATCCCTTGGTGTGACCTCCAGCCTCTTTAACGGAACCAGATAATCAGCCAGTAGACAACAAAAAGTTCTTGATGGGCTGAACTTATTGGATCCCAGGAACCCCCTTGGGTGGCAGGACAAAGCCAAAGTTAGATTATAAGGTGGCGAGAAGCAAGAGTGAAATTAGACGTTTATAATACAACCAAGTCAGCAATAGTTTTCAAAAATTTATATTGTATTAATGTCAGAAGTTATGAGTTGAACTAATAGTGCTTGGTGACTTCCAATAGACATAAAATTAGCCATGGCCAAATCCATTTTTTCTAGACACAAAGAAATAACTTCATATATCTTAGCTTTCACCTCACCTCACTGACCAGACACTAGAGTGGAGTTTTCAGGTAATATGTTCCATATGGATTTTTCCACTTAAAATCCTGAGGCCAGCCATGCCCAAGTTAAACCCTCACCCGGCACTTCTACCCTCTTTTTTCTCCTTCACTCATTTGACTCATGTGTGTGTATGTCTTTCTTGATACCAGTCAGCTAGATTGAGAGCATGGATTGTTTTATTTCCTGCTCTTAAACAGTGCTTTGCAATGCTTACTATTGAAACAAATAATAGAAAGAAAGAAAAGAAGACATTGTCAAAGATCTTAGCCTTAGCTAACTAGAAAGTACATACATTTCAGAAAATTGTGTTAAAAGTATTCTTGAGTTATATATTGCTGTGTAAACTTGTATTTCTAAATGTTTATGTACAGTATCTGTTGGTGTTTCTATTGACCATAAATATTTCTTAATATTTAAGTAAACCTGTGAGATGAAGAGCTGGAAGGGACATTAATTGGTCACCTGACCATTTAGTTCATCTCGGGTTTTTTTGGGTTTTTTTGTCAGAAAATTTTTTCTTAGAGATTCAAGAAAAGTTTCCTCCATAACCCTCCCTAACGATGGAAACTACTACTTTCTCATTGGTTATGGCCAAAGGAAAATTGTACGTTCTTAGATATGGAAACGTAGGGAATAGTGACGTATTATTGTAGGTGCTAGTCTCCTTTTTATTTGAAAGAGTAGACAAATGGCTTTTCTAAGTCCACTTTACTTTTACAAACTGTGAGGGGTCTGAGATTTTCCCTATTTGAACGCTGAGAAGTTAGCCTGCTCCTGGGTGCTAGCGGAAGATACAGGCTCCTAGGTCGGAGGCAAAGGGTTGTATTACCTATTGCAAAAGCAATAACAGAGTATCAGCATAACTGCTCCAGTTTCCCAAGCCCCAGTTCTCACAAGGCAATATGAAGAGGGCATGTGGCCCCTGTACACACAGTGGGTTATGATATGGGAGAAGGATCCTGAGCTGCAAACCTGCCTTTTGCTTTTGAGGGAGACCCCATCTCTCTCTACCAAAGCCGTTTGCTGTACAGACAACGTGAAAAGACAGTCTGGAGCAAAAGCAGAGAGCGCCTCTGCTTTCAAGATGTATAGACATGTGAAAACTCATGGAGAAGTGTCTCCCAACAGCGATCGTCTAGAAGTGCCAAGTTGTTAACCTAGGAAGCAGCTTCATTGAAACATCACTTTCAGACTCACGTGGGTAGGTCCCTTGTAGCACTGGGCTGTGTGCAAGGTAAGATGGCAGCCCAGTTCTCTGGGGCTTCATCACCCTTGCATGGACACTAAGACAGATCTTCTATCAAACAAATTCTTAGTCCATCGCGGGATGTATAAAGGGTGGAAGTTATGCGCTATTGAAATCTAAGTGGTGAAAGCAGTTTTAATTTTCTTGCTGGCGCTATTACCTTTTAAGCCCTAATAATCTCTCTCATGCACAGGCCTTGAGCTTATAAATCTGTACAAGTTCAATTAGCAATGCAGTAGAACTTTTCCTCGACAGTGCAAGGCACTGATAAAAGCAAACAATACAATTCTGGCATGCCGCTTATTAAGAAGGAAGACACCCACACAGCCGACGACAGACTGAAAGCCTTTTTATTTTGACGGTACTATTTCACTGTCTACCATAAACTTAGCGAAGCAGGCTTTCTCTATCCTGCTCTCCTTTTATTGGATATAAATCACCTCTGACAGGAAGTTTTATGCCTAAATCCGTTTACTGTCCTTGTTGGTAGTCTTTAAATTAATATTTATAAGGTGAAAGAGGCCTAAAAGGATGTAACAGGAAAATAGCTAAATGCTTCAGTTGGGCTTGAAGTGATTTCCATCCTTGACCATTGACATTTTTTAATTACTCCTGACCCAGGCAGCCATTGTCAATGCCGTCCCTATATACCTACAAATCACTGGCTTTGGTGGAATTGTGGTGGACAAACTAGGAGTTCAGAAGGGTTTCGGCACTGGGCTACCTGTGATTTTTGAAAAGCTTTAGGAGGCAAGGATAGAGAGAGAAGAAAAGAAAAAGAAGAGTACAGATGAGTTAAGCAGTGGCTAAAAAACCATGGCTTAGTAAGAATTGTTCAAATTGAAATTGTGTAATGATGCCTCTTTTAAAATCCCATAAAAATGCATAGCTTATCCTAAAGTTACCTCCAGATCAAACATCAAGCTCAATTAATTATGGAATTTTAATGTACAGCACTAGCCTCACACCATGGAGCAGACAATGTTGATTCTACGACTCTTCTTCATGGCTGCTTTGTGTTAGCTGCTCCTATTATACTATCTCATCGTGTCCACCACTGTTTTGTTCAAGGGTCTACACTACTCTTCCTTTGCCTTGCTGTGTGCTGCAGGCAGGCTGGCCCCAGCCCCATGGGGTGACTCTTAAATGGTTTGAGTCAAGCATGGTGCAGGCGTGACAATGTGACACAATTCTGGTCGATGTGACAAGAGGGAAAGTTGAGTAGGAGCTTCTGGAAAATGTATCTTCACTTTCAAGAAACAGAATGAAGAATAGCCCTTTATTATTCTTGTCACATCTGGAACTAATATGGCCTTCCTGTGACTCTGACGAGAACCAACTGGATGTCAGATCCAACACATAGAGGAGGACAGATCCAATGGATCCAAAGCAGAGATGAAGCCCTGACTCGCCACTTCTGAATATTGCCCTATCTATGGACTTCTTGCTCCTAAGGTAATATAATCCGATATTCTTTAAGCTATGGTATTACCTAGGATACTGAGATCTTTAGGAAGTTTAAAAACAAAGCATTAGGGACTTCCCTGGTGGCACAGTGCTTAAGAATCCACCTGCCCATGCTGGGGACACGGGTTCAAGCCCTGGTCCGGGAAGATCCCACATGCCGCGGAGCAACTAAGCCCGTGTGCCACAACTACTGAGCCCACGTGCTGCAACTACTGAAGCCTGCGTGCCTAGAGCCTGTACTCCGCAACAATAGAAGCCACTGCAATGAGAAGCCCACGCACCGCATCAAAGAGTAGCCCCCGCTCGCCACAACTAGAGAAAGCCCGCGTGCAGCAATGAAGACCCACTGCAGTCAAAAAAAACCAACCAACAAACAAAAAAACACAAAGCATTAAAACAAGATAAGCATATTCAGCTCCCGTGAGTCGTTACCTTTTCTTCCCTAAAATAATTTTCTATGAGTTGCAACTCTCTAGGAGGGCTTATATCTTAGAATTCTGCCCTTCCTCCTCTATAATCCCCTTTGCAGGATTACATCTATCCTTGTGAATGTTGTTACATATGCACGTTTTTTCCAAGTGTCCCTGTTCAGCTCTGTGTCTTGCTACTTTGCAGTCCTCTTTTCCCAGCTGCTCAAAGGGCATTGAACTCAGGGCTCAAACATACCAAGGTATTATCTTTTCCCAAACAAATCTTGTGTCTTTATTTTTCCCATCTCTGCCGACGGCACTAATCATCCATTTCATACTTCCCCTAGGAGCTGTCCTTGCTGTCTCCCATCTAGTTACCTAATGCAACCAATTCTTCCTTTATGGTATCTCCCTTGTATCAGTCAGGAATTTGGGCTGCAAGCAAGAGAAGAGAAATCTGGCAATATCTTTCAAAGTGGGAATCAGTTGAAAGGATATCGGTGGCTCCAAGAACCAATAGATGGTTTACAGAGTAAGCAAGAGGCAAGGCGGCTGGGAGCCTATGCACAGGAAGGGTCAGGTCTCTTCTCCTTCACTCTACTTCCATTGCAATGCTCTCGCCTTCAACTCGCTCCCCATTCAAGATGCAGAGTCCCAGGAGAGAATGTCACATTTGTCAAACTGAAGTCTCATGCCCCTCCTGCCTTCCCACTCCTCCCATCCAGTGGAAAAAGGGAGAACCTGACCCCTTTTGATTTCACCGTGGGAGATGGAGAGATGGACGTTGGCTCACCAAAACCTCATAAAATAGGTGATTCCCCCAAAAGGGGGATCAAAATCCCATAGAAGGGAGTGAGCACAAAAGGGATAAATTCTCAACAGCCAAAGCCCAACTAATGTCTACTAACCATAAGTTTTATCTTTCTCTCAATTTTCCCAACTCAGCTCTAATCCAGATCCCTGCCACTTGTGTCTTTGTTGCTGAGTTAGACATGTATCTGGTCTTTCCATTGAATAGAACTGTCCACTCTCCATGCCCATTTTAATCATGTTCAGCTTCTAGAATTAGCGGCCTCAAATACGGCCCCTATTTGGAGATTTTCCTGCTCAAGGACTTCTCTTTCTGAGTCTGAATAGTGCATCACCACTTCTCAAGTCCTCCTTGTTTTATCTTCCACGTGACCCTGCACAATTTTCCCAATTTTTCTTATTGCTTCCATGTCTGTATTATTTACTCTCAGTCCATTTTGCTTATGTCTTCTTTTGCTCCTGCACTTTCTTTTTCTCTTAAACACATGCAAAAGCATCCGTAATCCATTTGAAGTAACATGGATGGACCTAGAGATTGTCATACTGAGTGAAGTAAGTCAGACAGAGAAAGAGAAATATCATATGATATCCCTTATATGTGGAGTCTAAAAAGAAATGATACAAATGAACTCATTTACAAAACAGAAACACACTCATAGACTTACACAACAAACTTATGGTTACCAAGGGCAAAGGGTGGGGGAAAGGGAGAGTTAGGGAGTTGGGGATCGACATGTACACACTGCTATATTTAAGATGGATAACCAACAAGGACGTACTGTATAGCACAGGGAACTCTGCTCCATGTTATGTGGCAGCCTGGATGGGAGGACAGTCTTGGGAGAGAGTGGATACATGTATATGTATGGCTGAGTCACTTTGCTGTACACCTGAAACTATCACAACATTGTTTTTTGTTTGTTTTCAAAAGCTTTTTAAAATTATTTTATTTATTTATTTATTTTTGGCTGCGTTGGGTCTTCGTTGCTGCCAACGGGCTTTCTCTAGTTGTGGCGAGCTAGGGCTGCTCTTTGTTGCGGTGTGCAGGCTTCTCATTGTGGTGGCTTCTCTTGCTGCAGAGCACGGGCTCTAGGCATGTGGGCTTCGGTAGTTATCACAACGTTGTTAATCAGCTATACCCCAATATAAAATACAAAGTTTAACAAAAATATTCCTTAATCAATCAATCAATCAATAACTGCTTTCAGGATTGTTTCTTACCATCTATGTGGGACTTTCTCATACCCAATATCCCTTAATGCTTATGTATGAAGTTGATTGGCGAGCAGATCAGTGAACTACGCAACGTGATTTAGACAGAAAACTGTGCAAGAGCAGGAATTGTGCCGGACTTCTTGTTGAAGGCCAAGCATGTGGCAGGATCTGGCAGACAGAAGACGTTCAATAAATGTTTGTTATCCTATTTATCTTCACTCCAAGTGCCTGCCTCTTTTGAGGCAACCATGTTCATTTTGGTCACCAAGCAAAAGGGAGCTGGGGTCTCCATGTTCAGCACATTTTCAATGAATGACCCATTTTTAGCAAGGACTTCCATCTTTGCTTTGTGGAATGGTGTTCCAACATGCAGAGTCTCTCTGGGTGGGGATTTTAGAGTCTTCTTCTCGGGTTGGGGAAGGATTGTTGCCTGTCTGGGAGAAGGGATCTGCGGGTTGAATTGCTCCTTAGGGAAATTTTCAACAAATTCTCTTTTTATTGCCCCCATCTAGCGCTCCTGACTCTGAGTTACTTGTTGCCTCTAATTCTTGGGGTAGGGTTTTCAGGTAAAATCAGACATCGTCTTAGCTGTCCTTATGACAGGCTCAGGCTTCAGCTTTCTGGGGTCTGACAAGCCAATGGCCACTTCTCCATCCATTTTCCAGTTTCCAAAATATTGATTCCCGTTTCCTCCTCAAGTTTCTCTCTCATTTTCTTTGTGCAGATTTATGCCTTTTTTCTTTCTTCATTGTCACTTTGGTATAGTTTCAGAAGGAAGCTAAAATAAACAGGTGTGTTTATATAACAGACCTTCTTTTATTTCATATTTGACCTGGAAAACATAGGAACTAAATCTGCTAAGTAATATGCATCATCCTTCCGGGTAATGTTGTTTTTCGTCAAATGCAAACTGTGATGTGAAATAATGAGATTGGCTTTCTGATGTGGTTCATAATCCACCTCCAAAGGTAATTTTTAAAAAGTCAGTGTCAGAATATTTTGAGCAGTAGCTGCCTGCTTAGGATAAGCATATAACCTCCAAGGGGACTGCTTTGTAGGGGACAACACTCCTCTGGATATTTTAATTCTGGATTTGTCTAAAAGTCCATTTTTTCCCTTGCTCAGGAGCCCAGGGGTGAGTTCCTCAGTGGTACGGTTCACCCGTCGGAGGTCGGACCCTAGCAAGAAGCTCTTGCAGGTCCTGAAAGTTGACTCAAGACAATTTGGCTGGACAATTCTGGGGTCTTCAGTACCTGGAGCATGGTCTAGGGGGAGGGACGTGGATACCTCACCTGGGGCAGGGGGTGGCCAGAGCAGGAAGGAAGGAGCCTTTCACCTAAATCCTTGGTTGGCTCTGCCCCTCCATGCCTGGAGCAGCGTGTGACAGTACTAAGCATTTCACTGGATGCGATAAAAATGAGATGCAATCTGATTTCTCTTGCAACATGATTTCAAAGCCTTGGAGTATGATCCTTAGTGAGGCACGTATTGTTTTAATCTTTATATAGAGAGAAACACAGAAAGACAGAAAGACCACGGGCTGGCTCCAGCTCATACAGGCATGTCACTAGGCAAACTCCCTGGCTCTTTGGACCTTTATTTAGCATGCCGAGGCAGCCAGATAGCTCAGGATGCTCTGAAAAACAGTTTAGGGCTTCCCTGGTGGCGCAGTGGTTAAGAATCCGCCTGCCAATGTAGGGGACACGGGTTCAAGCCCTGGTCCAAGAGGATCCCACATGCCGCAGAGCAACTAAGCCCATGCGCCACAACTACTGAGCCTGCACTCTAGAGCCCGCGAGCCACAACTACTGAGTCCGCGAGCCACAACTACTGAGTCCGCGAGCCACAACTACTGAAGCCCGCGTGCCTAGAGCCTGTGCTCCGCAACAAGAGAAGCCACTGCAGTGAGAAGCCCGCGCACCGCAACGAAGAGTAGCCCTCACTCGCCGCAACTAGAGAAAGCCCGCACGCAGCAACAAAGACCCAATGCAGCCAAAAATAAATAAATAAATTAATTAAAAAAAAAAAAAACCAAAAACAGTTTAGACTCAGATTCCTGAGAAAGGCCCTGCATGACTTGAACCTGTGTGGAAAAATTCTGACAGTAAACACACCTATAAGTCCTGATGAATGTGGATTGGTTTCAGGACACCCAGCCTCTGTAAGAACTTGGCAGCTTTTTCCAGACTCAATTCAGCTTATTTTACATTTCTGCAGCATATAAGTTCCAGCCAGAGGCAGCATTAAGAGAGTCTTGCCTCCTGAGGAAAGAAGGATTAGAAGAGTCTGCTCAGTCCAGGGCTCTAGCTGAAGGACTGTATTACCTGGCTTCGGAGTGAGTACAGATAAACTCCTGCCTGGTGGTGGCCTGCCGGCTACTCGGTCAACAGCCATAAGACTGTCCCTGGGGGCCCTGGGTGGTGGCACGCTCAAGGGAAATGAAAGGCTTTTTGTTATTCTCTAACTCAACTCCTGGAGAGGGTCCCCCTCGTTGATGTCAGCTCACTTCACATCTAAGTTTTATTCTCAGCTGCAATCCTTCCCCACACATTTCTCTAGGTGTTAGTCTAGGCACAGCTTGGGAGAAGAGGATCCAAAACAGCAACAATGAAACACCTCTGCAGAGCAACACAGAGACAAGACAGCATGGACACAGGGTCACTGCCCTGGAGAAAGGGTACCGTATTCTAGGACCGGGTACTTCCTCCGAGACCAGGCATTACATGTCGGGCTTCCTGACGGAAGCCACTTGGGTGCATTATTTAGGGCTTTGGCATCACATTGACTCCGATTCCATCCTGAGTCTTCCCCTCACTAGCTGATGCCTTTGGGAAAAATACCTAAACTCCCGAAGCTTCTGTCTCCTCTTCTGTAAAATGCCAAGTATAGACACCTTCATAGCAGCATCCTCTTTTTTTTTTTTTCAATTTCTTAAATTTATTAGTAGTAGTATTTTTGGCCATGCTGCGTGGCTCACGGAATCTTAGTTCCCTGAGCAGAGATCGAACTGGCGTCCTCGGCAGTGAAACTGTGGAGTCCTAACCACTAGACGGTTGAGCACACAACAAGATAATAAATGAATTCCCTAAGAGGAGGGCATTTCACCTGTTTGTTTACTGCTTATAATCTCAACACTTAGAACAGTGACTGGTACATAGCAAGTGCTCAATAAGTATTTATTCAATAAATGAACATAGACGAGTAACTAGCAGTCATTGGTAAATAATAAAAAAGTGCTTTATCTGACTTTTATTTGAAGTTTATGATGTCACTATTGTGTGTGTTTATATAATCCTCATAGATCAGTACCTTGAATATTTTGAGAATTCAGTCATTCCTCTTTCCTGCAAATGATGACATCAAGGTTCAATATAGTTGAAAGTCCAGTTGAATTTTAATATAGCACAATTTTCATTTGCACTGTGATTTTTAGGTCTGTCGCAGATATCACGGAGAGCTTTTTGAGCAATTTCATCAGCATTGCCTGTCACTTGTATATTGCAGTAACTGAAAGACGGTGAATTACATTACAGTCCACTTCGTGGTGCGATGGAAAGAGCATGCGCTTTAGTCTCTGATGACTGGATCCCACTGGCTGTATCACATGGCACCCGTGCGATGTTAGGAAGTCACTTAACCTCTCTCTGAGTCTCACTTTTTAAACGTGTAAAATGAGAATAATAGTACTTATCTTGCATAGCTCCCAGAATCACTGGGAAGAAAGAATGAAATACGTGGAATGTAAGCTAATATTCTTATCGTCTCTCCTACTGGGTAGGAGAGGTGTAAAGTGTGGATGAAGGTCAGTGCGATCTACAGCTGGGGAAGGGAGAACACTGAAGACCCTTTTGATAAGGAAGCCTGGTGACCGGTGTTGAGAGGTGGCTTTAGTGCAAGGACCTTGTAAGCAGTTGTCAAAAAAGGAGGCAAGGTCTGAGGCTGTCCATAAGGCAGAAAAGCAAATCATCGATGACACGCTATGGAAACAGCTGCAAATAAGGCCTTTGCCGTGTGGGGTGACCAGGACTCCCTGGTTGTGTTCCCCCAGTCCTCATGCCAGTGACTTCACATCATCACCTCTGGACAGCCTCCTCTCCGTGTTGTCACTACAAGGCTTGACATTTATTTAGCACCTACTGGTAGCAGGTGCTGTATTAGATTGCTGGGGCTGCAGTAGCAAAGTACCACAGACAGGGTGGCTGAAACAACAGAAATTTATTTTCTCACAATCCTGGACCCTAGAAGTTGAGGTCAAGGATTTGGCAGGTCTCGTTCTTCTCTCTGTCTTCACATGGTCTTGCCTTTGCAAGTGTCTGTACCCTAATTTCCTCTGCTTATAAGGACACTATTTGTCTTGGATGAGGGCCCACCCAAATGAACTCAGATCAACTTAACTACCTCTTTAAAAAACCTTATCTCCAAATACAGTCACATTCTGAGGTGTCAGGGGCTAGAACTTCAACATATGAGTTTGGTGAGTGGGCAACAATTCAGCCTGTAATACTGTGATTTAGATAAGAAATATGCATTTGGGCTTTACCCCTGTTTCTGGGACAGAGCTCCTAAAACACTGGGAATTTCCTAAAGGATGAGAACAATTTAAATATCTTTTGTCATGTTAATGAGGTGACTAGTGCAATGCCCCTAGGTCACCTAAGGATAGGGGCTGGTCACCAGAGGAACCAACCATGTGATTAGAAGGTTGGAACTTTCAGTCCTCCCTCCACCTTCCCTCCCACCCCCAGGGAAGGGAAAGGCTCTGGAGATTCAGTTCAATCCCCTTTGGCTGATGATTTAATCAGTCATGCCTATGTAATGGAGCCTCCCTAAAAACCCCAAAGAACGGGGTTCAGAGAGCCTCCGGGCTGGTGAATACTTGGAGACGTAGGGAAGAGTGGTGTGCTCAGAGATGGCACGGAAACTCCCCACCCTTTCCCATACCTTGCCCTATGCATCTCTTCCATCCGGCTGTTCCCGAGTTATATCCTTTTAAAATAAACTGGTGATCTAGTAAGTAAAATGTTTCTCTGAGTTCTGTGAGGCATTCCGGCAAATTAATCAAACCCCAAGGAGGGGGTAGTTGGGACCTCTTGTCTCTAACCTATGGGTCAGAAGCACAGGTGATAACGTGCGTGGGCTTTGTAACTGGCCTCTAAAGAAGGAGCAGTGGGGAGGGGCTCTGAGCCTTTACCCTGTGGAATCTGATGCCATCTCTGGGTAAAAAGTGTTAGAATTGAGTTGAATTGTTGGATACCCAGCTGGTGTCCAAGATTTGCTTGGTGGTACGGTGCGAGGGAAACACCCCAAAACACACCTTCCCACACGCTGGAACTGGTGACCAGAACTTTTACAGCCCATATCGAGTGCTTTACTCAATGTTCCAAGATCAACTTTCTTTATCGCAATTAAAAAATTTAGGAACGGGAGGATGAATCAGTTGCCCAAAGTTGCACACAGTTTCTAAATGCTGAATTTAAATTCAAGTTGCATGGACTCCACTGCTTCACGCTGGTAACCAACTAAGAGAGTCTCCATTGCATTCAAGGCACTGACTGTATAGATTGAAGACCGCTATATATAAATAATGACTCCTTAGACTTCCTATTTGCATTCTCAAGCAACTGCTCTGATTTCTGAGCTAGGCAGGATTAGAATCTTGTCACCAATATCTTTTCCTGCAAATCTCTGCGCTGCTCATGGATATGGTTACTCTATCTTAACCTCTTCTCTGGCCCCCGTCCTTCACCCCAAATTTCCCATTATCTTAGCAAAGACAACTTGGAATCTTTTTTATGGTAAGTGTTTTTAAGGAACGTATTCCATTTCTCTCTCGTATGAATCCATTTTTCTCTTGTATGAACCCATTTCTATTCCTGTTCTTCCTTTATTTTAAGGGACATGGAAACTGTATTGCTCACAACGTCCTGTCTTCTGGCGCAAGTTTGATAATTTTCTTTCATTATCATTTATATACTGTACTTAGCAGAGCCAAAAATACACAAAGACCAAGGCCAGACTTGTAACACCCATTAACATGAATACTAACATTGGACAAATAAGAGGCAGTAAATGAATGTCAGTGAGCTATAAAATACATGATAGTGAAACAGTCCTTTCAGCTACCTTTTATAGACAGAAGCTGGCCACCAGAAGACGTATAGGCCTAATAAATCGATGGGAAGGAATTTCAAATGGATAAATCAATACTTAAGCAGTCAGAGAATCCTACAGGTGTATGACAATGACCCATTGGGATCTTTAAACCTCAGCCAGAAGGTTTAGTCAAGATAGTCTATAATGATAGATTAACTGAAATGATAAATACCTCTGTGGAGGAAGCTTGTATTGTTTGCATTTTTCTCCAAACCACCCTTTACATAATGGCAATATAAAGTGAGTTTTTAAAATATGAAAGAATGGTTTCCTAAGAGAGTACAGTTGTAAATCCATACACCTGGGGTGGGTCGCCAAGGAAAAAGGTCATTTGCATAAGTACTTTCAGGTGTGACTAGTTCTCTACAAAATTAGGCCAGTTAGCATTTGCATTTTACAGATGCGCAATCATGTACTGGCCGCGGCTGAGAACGAATACTAATCCCTTCTTTCTGGAATATACCATGGCAACATATGTAAAAATACTAATAGCATTTCACTGGCTATTTTATCTCTAGGAAGCTAACCTAAGAAAGCAATGTGATGTTGATGAAGATGTTCACTTCATTGTTATTTATAACGTAAAGAATCAGAATATCTTCCTAAATGTCCATCGGTAAGAGAGTACTTAACAATGATACATCCATAAAAAAATATTAATATGCATATAGTAAAGAGATATTGTCAAGTAAATTTAATAATATGAGAAAATGCTTACAATTTAAAGAATTAAAAACAGGCTATGAGACTATATTTTATACATGATATGATCATGATTATGTTTTTAAATTATTAGAAGATACATCAATTAAAATATAATCCTGAGTTGTCTGTCTTCATATTTTCCTATATTTTTCCAAGTTTTCTATAAGAACCTGAATTATTTTTATAATCAGAAAAAACCCTTATTTTAGTTCTTTTCCATTGATCTCTTAATTCCACTTCAGAGACTCTATCTTAAAGATATACTCCAAAATATTTTTTAAGAACCATTAAATCAAAAAACATGACTGCCAATGTGAAAAAATAAAAACTTCCTAAATGTCTGACAGTAGGTTGAGTAGAAAGATTATAATATAGTTACATGATAAGATATTAGAAAGCCACTAAAATTACAATTTTGTAAGCTTTTGACAATAAAAAACATATATATTAATGTTAAGTAAACAATTACTACATAATATTGTATATATGGTATAGTCATAATTGTAATAACAAATGTTCCAAAATGCTAACTGTGGTTTAACCTTTGAATGGTAAAACTATCAAGGTATATTTATTTTTATTACTTTATTTTTCAAATGTTCAAACACAAACGTATCTAACATTTATAACTGGATACTAATAAATGAACTTTTATCATTTAAAAGCCTTTCTTTGGGTATTAGTCCACTGTTTGGCATTGTCTTTCCTGCATAAATCACACCGGTAATGTACTCTCCAAGACTTACATTTCATTGAAAACGATAAAAACTTAAAGACAATTGTGATGCAGTCTGATTGTAGAAAACTTCTAGATTTTCATAATTTTCCCCACTCTTTTAATGTTATCTTTCCTCCTTTTTAATCTACGTTTTTTGTGACTTGCCTTCATTAAGTCTTCTAAAGAATTAACTTAGTTTTTTTTAAGAAAGAACTCTTTCTGTCACTAATATTTAATCCATTTTCATAATACTTAATTACTTTCTGTTGATAACGTCAAGTTCAACTTGTATAACACAGGTTTGGGAACAGACACAACTAACTCTTGGTAAGCATCCGACTCAGCCGGGAAGTGAAGGCGCCGTGGCATATCAGAGAGTAGCTCAAGCCTTTATGGAGATCAGGTGCAGCGGGCAGCAGCATGTTTACAGGGAAGCAGGGAGCATGAATTAAATTGGCCACTGAAGTGACAAGCTCATTGAATGTTTAGTCCCAGTGCTAGATACTATATGATAGGATACTATACGATAGTATACTATGTGTTAATACTATAGATACTATAAAGATGGCTAAGACTCATGCACTGTTTAGTTAGCATCCCCATTGACACCTGAGGTCAGGCTGAAGCCCCTTCATTTGCTCACTCCCTATGATTGAGCAACATATGTGAGCCTCCTCTGAGACTATTTTAAATTTAAGAATGAAATTGGAAAAAAATGTAGAGATGCTCACCTAATTAGTCATTAGAGAAATACAAATTAAAACCCAGTGAGATACCACTACCCACCTGTTAAGATAATTACATTTTAAAAAAACCTGACAATATCAAATTCTGGTGAGGATGTGTAAGTACTGGAATTTTCATACATTGCTAGTGGGAATGCAAATGGTACAGCTGCTTTGGAAAACAGTTGGCAGTTTTATACAAAATTAAACATATACTTACTATATGACTCAGCAAGTCCACTCCTAGGTATTTTATGAAGAGAAATAGAAATGTAAGTTTATATGAAAATATGTATTTAAATGTTTGAAGTGACTTTATTCATAGCAGTCCCAAATCAATGCAATTATCCATCATCTGTGAGTGGATAAACGAGCTGTGGTATATCCATACAACAGACTACTACTCTGATCTTAAAAGGAAAGAATTACTGATACATGAATATCAAATGAATTATACTAAGTGAAGGAAGCCAGACTCGAGTAAGGGCCGACTTATGTGACATTCTAGAAGAGGTGAACCATCGGAACATTGATCTGGTTTCCTGGGGTTTCAATGGGAGATGTTAGAAGAGGCAGACAGAGACAGAGACAGAGAGACAGAAGGAGAGGGAGAGAGATCTGAATTGGTATCCCATTAATTGCAGCAATTTTTCTACTTCAGATTCATCTATCAATAAAATTATGCTTAAGTCTAAACTCTACATTCCTTTTAGAGTCCTAAATGAGTCTCAAGGGAATATGGGAAGCATACTTGTTTTACAACCAGGGAGGCTGAGTTACACTTCATCCAAGAAGCTACGTAGGATGTAGCTTTAATCTCTTTCTTAGGGGAGAAATTAATGGCCTAGTCTTTTAGAGCGTGAATAACTAAGAAGGTTTTGAATTTATAGGCTCTTTGGAGGGTTGGGTCTGATAGGTTAAATACTGACTAGTAAAAGTTACAGAGTTACTAATAGCCTGATTAAAGTCTCCATGGTTACTAAATAAATTTAATTTTGCCAGGTGAATTTTAGACATATATTTTATTACTAGATAAGTAACTAATACTAGTATTTTAACTTGTTTTAAAAACTTAAAAAGTGTAATTACTAAAGTCATCCTGAATGTATTCTCATTGTAAAAAAAGTCTAAAGATGTAGAGATCATCTTCTCGACCTCATCCCACCAACTGAGTCTGGTTTGCAGAGGCTACCACTGTTAGCAGGTGATCGTGTATCGTTCTAGGTTGCCCTTTGCGTTTTCAAATACATGTCTGTATTTGTGAGTGCATTATTTAATATTTATGTACCCTTTTACTTCTTTTTACGTAAATGTACACATTTATACAAATGCATATGTAAGTCTGTTTTGTTTATGTCTCTTAATATTGACGATATTGAGCAGAGGATGCATTGTTACCCAGCACACTTGTAACCGTTGACAATGTGCTGTGGATGTATTTCTGTCACTGTACATAGATTTCTCCCATTCTTTTAAACTATGTATAGTTTTTTATACTGTGGTTATATTATAATTTTTATTTGTAAGTTACTAGTTTTATCTGAAAAATTAGTATGTGAACATGATAAAACAAATTTCAAACAGTACAAAATGTAAGTGATGGAAAGGGGGTCTTCCTCTGACTCCAGACCCTGATAGATTTATAGTTTTCTTATCAGATCCCTGTGTAAACATGCAAAGGCATCACATGAATATATAATAATATATATATACACACACACATAAACGTATACATATATACACACATATATGGATGTGATATGCTTCATATATAGCATTGTATCCGCGGTATATTTCCTTTTCTGTGAAAAATACTTGTGTGTGTACATGTATGTGTAGTGTGTAGGGTATCACATGTATTATATAAATGTATAGTTTATTGTATAAATATAACAAAGATTATATATAATCCTTTTGAGAACTAGAGTATACACTATACCCTCTGAACTTTGCTTTCATTAGTAATGTATCTTGCAACTTGTTTGATATTAGCACACATAGATACACTCATTCTTTCATAGAACTACATAATATTTTCATAGAGATATATCAACATTTATTCTATTCTCTTCCAATGAATGGACATATGTGGTGTTCCCCATCTTCTTCTATAACATGTAACATTCTAGTGATTTTTTTGAAATTACAATGTTGCATATGTGAATAAAAATTTCTAGAGGGGCCATAATTTATGCACCCATTCTCCTACTGACATTTGGTTAATTCCAATATTTTATTATAAAAGTGCTCCAGCATACATCCCTCCACATAGTTCTTAGTGTACATGTATGACTGTTGCTTTAGGGAAAATATCAGAGTTGGAATTGTGGAAGCGTCATTAAAATTTAATTTAAATAGATACTTTCAATTTGTCCTCCAAAAAAACTCTATAGCTCCCACCAACAGGAAATGAACAAGTTTTACCCATACACTTGCCATCACATAAAATATTTTTTGATAACTTGATGAATGGAAAAAAATGATCTTTAATGATAGTTTTCATTTTAAACTTCCTAACTTCTGATGCGTTTGAACATGTTTTCATTTGTTTATGTTATTTGGAATTTTATTTTCTGTAAGTCATTTGTTCCTGTACTTAGACCTAGTTTTACTGAGTTGTTTGCTTTTTGTTGCTACATAGAAATTCTTCACATATTTTGGATATTGTTACTCTGTATTCTATGTACATTGTAAATATGTTTTCCCAGCTCTGCTATGATTTCTTTTAACACAGAGGTTTTAAACTTTTGATTTCGTCAAATTCACCCACTTTTTCCTATATAGATTTTTATTTTGTCTTGTTTAAGAATGTCTTCTGTACATTCTCCTCCTTTATTTACTTCTAACACTTTTCTTTTTCACTGTTACTGCTTTAATCCATCTGTAACTTATTTTTGTGGGTCATGTGAGGTAGTGATCTAACTTTTTTTAAATGGACGGCTAATCTTCCAACACAATTTTTTGATATACACTTTCCACATTGACCTAAAATTCTACCACTATTATATATTTCCACACATACATGTGTCTGTTTCTGAATTCCCTCTGCTCTTTCATTGATCTATATTCTCCTGAACCAATACCAATGGTGTTGTAATTACTAAGCTTTTAAAAAATATTCTGAAATCGGCTGCATTTCTTTACACTAACAATAAAATATCAGAAAAGGAATGTAAAAATAAAACCTTTTAAAATTGCACCCCCAAAAATAAAATATTTAGGAATAAACCTGACCAAGGAGGTGAAAACCTTGTACACTGAGAACTATAAAATGTTAATAAAGGAAATTGAAGATGATTCAAAGAAATGGAAAGATATACCATGCTCTTGGATTGGAAGAATTAATATTGTTAAAATGGCCATACTACCCAAAGCAATCTACAGATTCAGTGTGACCCCTATCAAATTACCTGTGGCATTTTCCACAGAACTGGAACAAATAATCCTAAAATTTATATGGAACCATAAAAGACCCAGACTTGCAAAAGCAATCCTGAAGAAAAAGAACAAAGCAGTAGGCATAACAATCCCAGACTTCAGACAATACTACAAAGTTACAGTAATCATAACAGCATGGTATTGGCACAAAAGCAGACATATGGATGAATGGAACAGAATAGACAGCCCAGAAATAAACCCATACACCTACAGTCAATTAATCGTTGACAAAGGAGGCAAGAATATACAATGGCAAAAAGACAGTCTCTTCAGCCAGTGGTGTTGGGAAAGTTGGATAGCTGCATGTAAATCAATGAAGTTAGGACACACCCTCACACCATACAGAAAAATAAACTCAAAATAGCTTAAAGACTTAAACATAAGACATGACACCATAAAACTCCTGGAAGAGATCACAGGCAAAACATTCTCCGACATAAATCGTACCAATGTTTTCTTAGGTCAGTCTCCCAAGGCAATAGAAATAAACACAAAAATAAACAAATGAAACCTAATCAAACTTACAAGCTTTTGCACAGAAAAGGAAACCATAAACAAAACGAAAAGACAACCTACAGACTGGGAGAAAATATTTGCAAGTGATGCGACCAACAAGGGCTTAATTTCCAAAATATACAAACAGCTCATACAACTCAACAACAAAAAAATGAACAACCCAATTGAAACATGGGCAGAAGACCTAAATAGACATTTCTCCAGAGAAGAAATACAAATGGCCAATAGGCACATGAAAAGATGCTTAACATTGCTAATTATTAGAGAAATATAAATCAAAACTACAATGAGGTACCACCGCATACTGGTCAGAATGGCCATCATTAAAATGTCTACAAATAATAAATGCTGGAGAGGGTCTGGAGAAAAAAGGAATCCTCTTACACTGTTGGTGGGAATGTAAATTGATACAGCCATTATGGAGAACAGTATGGAGGTTCCTCAGAAAACTAAAAATAGAATTACCATATGATCCAGCAATCCCACTTCTGGGCATATATCCAGAGAAAACTATAATTCAAAAGGACACATGTACCCCAATGTTCATTGCAGCACTCTTTACAATATCCAAGACATGGAAGCAATCTAAATGTCCATCGACAGATGAATGGATAACGAAGATGTGGTACATATCTACAATGGAATACTACGCAGCCATAAAAAAGAAGGAAATAATGCCACTTGCAGCAACATGGATGCAACTCGAGATTATCATACTAAGAGAAGTAAGTCAGGCAGAGAAAGACAAATACCATATGATTTCACTTATGTGTGGATTGTAAAATATGACACAAATGAACCTATCTATGAAGCAGAAACAGACTCAGGGAGATAGAGAACAGACTAGTGGTTGCCAATGGGGAGAGAGTTGGGGATGGATGGAGTGGGAGGTTGGGGTCAGCAGACGTAAGCTATTATATACAGAATGGATAAACAACGAGGTCCTACTGTATAGCACAGGGAACTATATTCAGTATCCTATGATAAACCATAATGGAAAAGAATATTAAAAAAAAGAATCTATCGCTTTGCTGTACAGCAGACATTAATACAACATTGTAAATCAACTATACTTCAATAAAAAATTTAATAAAAAATATTCTGAGATCAGGGAAAAGAAGTTGCTGCCCTTTCCCTCCAAAATATCCTACTTAAAAAATTATTGGTTTTCCTTTTGCATTTTCTCTCTTTCATATGAATTACAGAGTTAACCTATCAAATATCATTTAACAAACCCTATTGGTATATTAATTGGAGTTGCCTTGGATTTAAGGAATAATTACAGAGAGTACTTTCAGCATTTAAACAGCAAATTATTCTACATAATCATAATTTTTAAGAATGTGGGTAAAGAATTTCCATATTAGTTGAGGAAAAATATATGATCAGGTTTATACTTGTATTCATTCATTTTGTACTCCATCTTTCAGTAAACTTCAACACAGTCCTACATGCTTCTCACCCATAATATCCACTGAGTAGGAATCAATTATAATGCAACTTTATTTTCAACTAGAAATGAGTCTGGGAAAAGAGACATTTGTAACTACCAGTTCAAAACTGGTCTACTTTTCCTTGTTGCTCCAGTGCTTAACAAAATATCTGTATTATCAGTTTACTGGGAGTTGAACTCAAAGACATATGTTTTCCCAGCCTTGTACTGGAAAAACATATTAATCTAGACTTCACTATTTTAGATTTGGTGGTAATTCAGCTTTAGCTGGACAGATGATTCATTTTTGCCCTACTTCAAAAGAAAGGTTTACTTAGCAAATTAATAGTGTAAATAGACAGTGAGCATGTTTAAGCTACTTGGAACACTGTTTATAAGGGCTTTAGCAAATTAATTTTATGCAAATAGTGTTGTTAATGCTATTGCTGCTAATCTGTTCATTAAAGCCAGAGGGAGCCAACTTTATTTTGGCAATTAGTTGAAGTTACTCTACGTATTAAAAAGCACTAAACGCATTTCTCTTAAAATGTACTATAAATTTAGACTTTTCATGAATTTAGACTTCCCCCCATGACGTAAGTATGAAATGATGAACTCGAAATTTTGTCTTTGGCGGTTGGGGGGAGCTGGCACTGCTGGGAACTATTAACATAAAGTATCACAAGTCCTTTGACTTCAGGAAAAATATATTTGGTCAGCTCATACCTGTAATTCAAAGACTCACCTGGCGGGAAGAGTATTGTTGTCCCTCTGACCGAAAGAAGCAAGGAGACTGCATTGGTCTGTCTTTCAAAGACAGAGAAGAATCGCCATGACTTAATCAGACAAGGATGCGCCCTGATTCATTATCAAATGTCAGGCTGCTGTTGCAGTCAACTTCTTTCCCTTCTCCAGAAGTGCCATGTTGTCTGATAGCGTTTGGGATGAGAGACATAGCAGGTGGCAACTATCGATGTGACCTTTTGGGTTATCTACAGGACACTGAGTGCATTTAAAGCGATAAAGTTGACATTTGTGGTTATGATCATTCATAGTCTTGTCATCTGTCCATTGATCTAAGACACTGGTCACATCAATGTCTAGAAGCCCAGTGATAAATGTGACATCTGACTGATTGGCCAAAGCTCCAGTGAATTTTGCCATTTATTATTATAATTATTGTTGAGTCAATTTTTCTTTCCCCATTTATGAGGGTGTAGGGTAGTGAGCTGTCAAAAAGAAAGACACAGCTGCCTAATGTCACGGCAAGCTATAGGCAATATTTTTATGTAGAAAAAGGTTGTCTTTCAGCACCCATACCTGCTTCCTTTTCTGTTTCCTCCATAACACAATTTTTCAAATGATTAAAATTATGATATTTTTTCCAGATGCTTTATATACTTTATTTTCTTTTTATTACCAGGTGTATTTGTTTCCTATTGCTGTGTAACAAATTATCCCCAGTTTAGTGGCTTTAAACAACAAACATTTATTATTAACCAGTGTCTGTGGTCAGGAATCCTGATGCAGCTGACTGGACACCTCTGCCAGGATTCCTCAAAAGACTGCAGTCAAGATGTCAGCCCAGAAGCTCTGACAAGGCTCTACTCCAGGGGACAGCTTGGGGCAGATCTGCTTCCAAACTCACTCACATGGCTGTTGGCAGCCTCTGCTCCTTCCTGACTGTTGGCTGGAGACATCGGTTCCTCACCACATGGGCCTCTCCACAGGGTGGCTCACAACAAGACAGCTGGCTTCCCTTACAGCAGTGAGCTAGCAAGAGAATGCGAGTTCAAGTTGGAGAGGGAAGCCACAGTCTCTGTAACCTAAACTCAGGAGTGACAATCCCTAACTTTGTGAATCACTAGGTCCAGCCCACACTCAAGAGAAGGGATCATGTAAAATTGAATACCATGAGGCAAGGCTCATTCAGGACCATTTTAGAGGCTGCCTTCAACGCTAGGGTAAATGGATAAGGTAGGTATCACATAGATGTTTTAGAGATAAGGCATCTGAGATTTCCAGCTACTTGTGTAAGAACACATAGCTAATATTCTGGAACAGAGATTTGAATCAGATCATTCTGCTGCTCTCCATGTCTTTAATCACTTTGTAATACTGCCTCTCCAGATTAGGGACATCCTCAGGTGTGCCAGAAAACAAGTCCTGCTTGTCTCAGGAAAAAGGTAAAATAAACACATTCTGGCTGCTAAGACTTACTCCCAGGACCAAAGTACTAAAGTTTTAAAATCAAACCTTCAGGAGTTTGGGGTTAACATATATACACTAGTATATGTAAAATAGATAAACAAAGAAAGAACTACTGTAGAGCACAGGGAACTCTACTCAATATTCTGTCATAACCTAAATGGGAAAAGAATCTGAAAAAGAATGGATATATGTATATGTAATATAACTGAAACACTTTTCTGTACACCTGAAACTAACACAACATTGTAAATCAACTATACCCCAATATAAAATAAAAATTAAATTTAAAAAAATTTAAAAATTAAATCAAATCAAACCCTCAGAGTTTAACATAACTGACTTTGCTCCACCACTGGCTTTATCACTCACTAGCTCTGTGATTTTTATTCATGATTCTTAATATCTCTGATCTTCATTTTTTTCTAATATACCAAACTAAAATAAAATCACCTATTTCATAGAACTCTTTAAGATCAAAGGAGATAATATGTGTAAATGGTACCTAACCTATACCTAATATAGATACATTAATATATATATATATATGCCTAGTGTATAATTGGTGCTCAAATAGTTTCCTTGTTCCCTATACCCCACCCTACTGCAATCATTCAACAGACGGAAACATTAGTATTTTCTTTAAACAAAGGAGCTTTTCTTGAGCTATAAAAATCACTTAGATGGCTACCATTGCCTATGCATACCATCAAACATTTAAAGACATTCCATTCCATTGGTGAGAATTTTAAAATTCTTTACCGAAAACCTTCACTCACAGTTGGAGACATATGCTAAGGCACCAGGATGGGAGAGAGTTGGGGACTGTACTAGGATCAGCTGGGTCATATATAAGGGTTGGTGCCTATGGAGGGGAAAGGTGTTCTAGATGAGAAATTAATCTTAATTTTAGTGTTGTTTTTGTCTCCCTCTCCCCCATGTATCTCTGAATTGAATCCCATGAATTGAACACCCCTGCAGTTAAGACAGAAACACATGTCCTACCCCATCCCATACGTTTCTCGTATCTACCCCAGTCTACTGTTATACTGAATTCTTCTGATTCTTACTGAACCCATAAAATCCAGTTCTTTGTGATACAACTCTGCTGTCCCCAATGTCACAAATCATTCCAAAGGCCAGACTCACAAAACACCAAAGGTGTGGAAGTGAATGAATACAGAGGAGCAATTTCTGTTTCCTCTCTGCATATACTTTTTGTGAGCACAGACATTTCTTGCAGACATTTTGTTACCAAACATTTGATAAAGTGTATTTCATTCTGCAGCTTATCTGAAAATGAGAATGTTGTTGGTGCTGGATGATTTCACATACCTAAGTGTTAGGAGATTAGCTGCAATGTATCCTCGGACAGCTTATGATCATTGATTTTTTTCTTAAGCTGGTTTTTCAGGAGAAATGGTGGTCGGCTCCATTGTCCCCACTGACTTATGGACAACAGACACCCTGAGCATTTTTAAAAGGGAATTGGGTACTAACTCATGTCTTCTTCAAACTGTCATGAATACAACACTAATTAACTCAGATTAACTGACATTTATAAAGCAACTACTATGTGAAAAGCTCTGGGCTAAATATTTTCATCTGTATTATTTAATACTCACATCAACCCTATGAATTACTATTATCATTATCATTTTTTAAATTCAGTGGATAAACTTAAGGAGATTAGATAATTTTCCCTAGGTTATGTGGATAGTAACTTACAGAGCCAAGATTAGAACTTAAATCTTCTGACTCCAAGTAAAATGCTCTTTCTATTCTACGTCAAACTTGGAAAGTGTGGCCCCATTTTTAATGTTTCCCGTTAATTACATAGGAAAAGTATATTTCAGATGACATTGATTCTTCATTCATATTCCAAGGAAGTCCTTTTAAAAGTCTTATTGTTTTGCAGGAGAGCAATAGGAACTTCTATTTTAAATTTCAAGTACTCTGCCAATTTCCTTACCCAAATTGCCTGCCATTAGAACCACAAGATTAGCATTCAAGGGTGAGGTGTTCTCTAGGATTGGAACCAGTCATGGCTGGGAAAAAGAAAACATAGCCAACTCTTGACTAACTAAGATAAGAGGGGATATGGATTGTGTGCATAAGTGAAGCCTGTAATGAATCCTAATTTTTTTTTTTTTTTTTGTAGTACACGGGCCTCTCACTGTTGTGGCCTCTCCCGTTGCGGAGCACAGGCTCCGGACGCGCAGGCTCAGCGGCCATGGCTCACGGGCCCAGCCGCTCCGCGGCATGTGGGATCTTCCCGGACGGGGGCACGAACCCGTGTCCCCTGCATCGGCAGGCGGACTCTCAACCACTGCGCCACCAGGGAAGCCCTCCATTATTATTTTTTTTAATGCCCTCATTATCCCCAAACAAATCCTTCTTCCTTTCTTCATCAGTGTTTCTTTCCTGCTCCAACCGCTTTTTTTTTCCCCTCATTGACAATACTCTGACCACCACAGAAACTAGCAGTAATAGAATATCTGATTGAATATAAACATTCAATACTTAACACTTACTAGTTTTTCTTGTCTTGGCTCAGTAGTGCCTACGTGACATTTTATCTCCCTGGGCTTCGGTTAACGCAACTGTAAAATGAACGTGCTTGGGCTACATCGTTCCTATGATCTCTTCCAGTCCAGGAAAAGTCAAGGATCCTGTGGCTCTACTGGCATAGGATCTGATAAAAATGTTGTCAGGAAATCCCATTCTTCTAACCTCAAAGTAGTGAACAGATATGTCTATTCCTAAAAGTGACACAGAGGCTCCACCTGCCCTCTGCCAACTGCTAATGGAAACCCAATTGTCTAGCCACCTTGCGGCCCTAAAGGGTGAAAAGAAATTGCTCCACGGTTGGACTTACACATAATCAATTCTCAATTAGCTGAACCAGGAAGGTATAATGGCATGGATAAATACGGAATACATTTAATTAAAACTCACTCGTATTTAGTTTCGGTTGTGTTGCACATTTTGTGGAGCACTGATTTCTGCAAAATTTCATATTCTTCTGTCAAAAACTCACACATCTGTATATTCTGATGCATTCAGAAAAGAACTCAAGCTGGAAGAAACTAGCCAAGAAATGGTGGTAATTAATCCTCAGGCAGATAACTGAGAATGTAACTTCATCTACCATATTCTATCGAAAAGGACTTGGAGCGGTTGACCGAACTATATATGACACCATGTATTTAAGAATTTATCTTATTCTGTTTAAACAAAACCTCGTGCCAGGGCAACTGACACATTCAGTGAGGTTTATTTGTCTTTGGGAAGTTTGCAACTAGTCAAGATGGACCCTTAGTATGTGCAAAACTTTTACAAATAAGGATAATAACAGCTCCCCTGCTGTATCAATAAATCACCACAGTTCCTATGTGAGGGACTGACAGCAGCTGTCAGTTCAGAGTTTCTTTGAAATGCCTTATAAATACCATCAAAAGAGCCAGATTGTTCTTTAACTGCCTTGTTATCCTAATGAAATCACTCTGCTTGCTAATCTTTGCTCCAGACACCACCAAGGTTGGGCCAAGGAAGCCCCATCTCCCCAAATGACTCTAAACACCAAGTTTGGATGACAGATTCATGATTGGATCTGCCTCCCCATTAATTTATTTGCAGGAGACACCTGTGCCAGTAACCTCGTTAGGGCTTGGAGCTTGTCCCTAGAAAGGCATGCCTTTCCTCTCACTGAACCCGCTTCCCATAATTCTTAATTACTCTCTATTGCCTGGTGGGGAAAAGGCACATGACATGGAAAATTTTATAGGGTCTAATCATTAACCAGCTCTGTTCTTGTGTGGAGTTCGAGTATTAGAGAAAAATGGCCTGTCTCAATCCCCCTAGCTACTTTCAAAAGCATTGGCCAAAGGAATTTTCCACGTGCATTTTCTGCTTGAGAGCCGCTCCCTCAAAGATAACAGCAGACGCTTTCAGAGCCCTTAACTTTGTGTCAGGTGCCGCTCGAAGCCCTTTACGTAGAATTCATTTGATTCCCCAGCAGCTCCATGAGGGAAAATATTGTTATTATTCTAATTTTACAGATAAGAAAACTGAGTCACAGGGAAGCGTCACTTGGCCAGGTGGTAGAGCCAGGATTCACAGCCAAGGGGTCTGGCTCTTATACTCATGCCCTTCCTCCATTAGTAAAGAGACTTCATGAAAGAGAAGAACAACTTGTGAACATAGCCTTCTTGGTTTTTGAACATTTACCCGAGCCATATTGGGGATAAAGGGAGCTCTGAGATATCCCTCCAGCATCACAAAACCAAACTGATCAGCAGTAAATATTCCAACTTAATTCCAGCACACAAAAAATCTGTTTTATGTATTAGCTCTTGCCCTCCAGTCCTGTGGTTCCCAAACTTGGTTGCACAGTGGAATCACCTGGAAAGCTTTAAAGAATCCTGAACCCCAGCCCTCCATCACCCACTCTCCTGTCTACCTCTAGCTCTATTTTTGTGTCTCTACCACCTACCTCTAGCTCTGTCTGTCTCTATTATCTATCTCTATGCATTATTCATCTATCTGTCTACCTGTCTATTATGTATCATGACACACCGTCAGACCATAGTAATGCTATGAACCAAACTGAAAACAGGAAGAGGAATAGGGCTTGATGGAGGGAGGTGTCATTTTAAAGAGGGTGTCGCTTCTGAGGGGGTGACGTTTGAGCAGAACCTTAATTGAAGTGAGGCAGCGAGCCTTGCCGGTATCTGGCAGAGTTAATGTTCCAGGCAGAAGAACAAGTGCAAATGCCCTGAGATGGGATGATACAAGCTTACTTTGTAGAAGAGCCAGGAGCTCAGGGAGGTTTGAGTGCACGTGGGTGAGGTGGAGACTGGGAGGGAGGATAAGATTGAAGGGGTGGCCAGACACCAGATCATGGGAGGCCTTGCAGATCATGGTGGAGAGCCTGGATTTTATTCTGAGTGTATAAGAGCCCTTGGACTTTATCGAGCAGGAGAGTAGCATGACCTTCCTTACATTATAGAAAGATCACTCTGGCCGTGTGTGTATGAGATGAACTGTGGGGGGGGAGGAGCAAATATAGAAGATGGGGACTAATGAGGACGTGTATGTAGTGGTCCATGAGGAAGAGCCTATTGACTTAGGTGGGGCGGGGTGAGAGGTGAAGGAGGGAGAAAGGATACAGGACTTGTGACAGATTGGACACGGGGCGAGAGGGAAAATGGGGGGTTAAAGATGGCTCCTAGGGCATATGCCTGGAAAACTGAATAACATTTACAGAGGTTAAAAAAAAAAAAAAGAGGACTGGAGAGAGGATGATGATGGAGTGGGACCGGCCTTTTAGACATCCAAGTGGGACTGTCAAGTGGAGAGTTTACTAATCGCGTCTGGAGCTCACGAAAGAAGTGAAGCATGGAGATAGAAATCTGGAATTCATCAGCATACAAATAGGTGATTTCTGAATGCTTTACAAGCCTCCTAAATCCCATTTTAAAAAATATATTCACTGCTGAACTATTTTGCTAATGCATATTTCTAAGTGCTTTAATCAAACTTAAATGTGACCCAAAATATTATGAATCATTTGTAGGCACCTAGATTCTCCTAGTTCCATCCCAACTTTGAAGTAAATATATTTCCCATTCAAGTTCCAACCCATTTTTTTCCATGTCAACTTCAATTCTTTCCTTATCTCCTCTTACCTTTTTTGTGTGTGTGTGGTACGTGGGCCTCTCACTGCTCTGGCCTCTCCCGCTGCGGAGCACAGGCTCCGGACGCGCAGGCTCAGCGGCCACGGCTCATAGGCCTAGCTGCCCCGCGGCATGTGGGATCTTCCCGGACCGGGGCACGAACCTGTGTCCCCTGCATCGGCAGGCAGACTCTCAACCACTGCGCCACCAGGGAAGCCCCTCTCCTCTTATCTTTACTAGGCTATTCCCGCTCCTTCCAAGTGGAATGATTTCAGAAGGGGATTTTCTTTTACAAAGCAAATAAAATCCTTCTGTGTGAGTTGAGCTATGAATGCCTGGGGATCGGGGTGGTTCAGTGAACTAATAACTGCCTCCTCACCTCTGGGATCCACGTTCTAATATAGCCTTTGATTAAAGTGGCTCTAAATCATCCTGATTATCATTGCCCTTATTATAAAGTGCGCACCACTCTAATTTGTGTCAAGATACTTTAAGAAGTTTTTTATCATTCATGCAACTGCCTGCCCATGAAATGCTCATTAGATTTGCTCTCTTACATCTTCTACATCTGAGTGCATATGTGTGAATGGCCCGATGAGAGACAGGGATTTGGCTGCCCTTAGTTTAATGTACAGCCTGTAAGTGGAAATGCACCAACTCCTCAAAATAGTCAAGGACTATCTCTGTTTGACTATTTCCTCCTTCTCTTTTTCTTTTTTTTCTGCATGAGGTATATTAAGTTGCTCTATGCTTTTTGCTAAAAAGGAATCTCAAGAAACAGAAACTGACAACGACCTACCATTACAATTCATTTTTAGACTATTTTCAAATTTGACCCAATCTTTGAGAGGAAGCAAAGATGTTGATGACAGATGAAAGACTGAAATTAATTCTAACTGAACTGAAAAATTATAGATATAGAGGTAAAGTCTTACACTGAGATTCAAAGATCAATGACATGAATGGAGCAAATAGGTGGAGTCTTGCTTGATAACTCTGAAAATATTTGGTGGGGGACATTCATTGGCCCAAGCGCTAAATGGGCTAATAGCATTAGAAAGCAGCTAGATAGCACCAAGAAACAAGCTTCATTAAGGAAAGCACAGTGTTCAGATCAAGGGATGCAAATGTCCATTTGGCCAAACTATGTCTGGATTTGATTGGTACCACAAAACACTGACAAAATAGGGTCACTGAATGAAAAATGTGATAGTACTGAAAATCACATCATGTAAAAGTGGATGTCTTCAGCCTGTGGATGAAGTAGCAGTAGGAGTGGGGGACTTTGGGGAAGTTAGAGTGTGACAGTTGTCTTTAAGTATTTGAAGGACTATGAACAAAAGATGGATTTGCCTCTGTTTAATCTAATTGTAGAGGACAGACCTAGAAACAATAAGAAGTTGTACGACTGTGGTTCTTACCCCTAGCTTAGCTGCCCCTCAGAATCATCTGTAGAGTTTTTAAGATTAAGATTCCTAGACCTGGTTCTGAAGAACCTAGGGGCAGGACAGGAATAAAGATGCAGACGTAGAGAATGGACTTGAGGACATGGGGTGGGGGAAGGGTAAGCTGGGACGAAGTGAGAGAGTGGCGTGGACATATATATACTACCGAATGTAAAATAGATAGCTAGTGGGAAGCAGCCGCATAGCACAGGGAGATCAGCTCGGTGCCCTGTGACCACCTAGAGGGGTGGGATAGGGAGGGTAGGAGGGAGATGCAAGAGGGAGGAGATATGGGGACATATGTATACGTATAGCTGATTCACTTTGTTATACAGCAGAAACTAACACACCACTGTAAAGCAATGATACTCCAATAAAGATGTTAAAAAAAGATTCCTGGGCCTGGGACTTCCCTGGCGGTCCCATGGTTAAGACTTTGCCTTCCAGTGCAGGGGGTGAGGGTGCTATCCGTGTTTGGGGAGCTAAGATCCCACATGCCTCGTGGCCAAAAAACCAAAACATAAAACAGAAGCAATATTGTAACAAATTCAGTAAAGACTTTAAAAATGGTCCACATCAAAAAAAAATCTTCAAAAAAAAAAAAAAAGATTCCTGGGCCTGATCCTTATTGATTCTGATTCAATGGCTCTTGGGTGGTGCCTGGTAATCTGTAGTTTTGAAAGCGTTTTATGGAGAATGGTGCTCACCATGGTTTGAGAACAACCCTAAGGAGGCAAAGGTCACTTTAATATAAGAACTAATTTTCTAATAATTTCTGCTATTCCAACACATTCACTGAAGTCAGTTTGCTCTGCGGAGGAATTAAGCCCCTTATTATTAGAAATGTCCAAGTAGTCACTAAATAGTGAAGGGAAGATTTATCCTTTAAGAGCAGGTTGTGTTCAGTGACCTCAGAAGCCACCAGACACTTTAAGGCCCTGTGAGCTCTGTGAGGGCAGGAATGGTATGTGGATGCATTTCTCCCCAGGGTTTGGGACATTGTAGGTGTTCAAATGCCTGCTAAGCATTAAATGAATGAATGCATGCAAGTACCCTTCAGCCAGCAAGTTACAGGGAAAACTTTTTTTTTTTTGATACTTATCATGTGGTTTGTTTGTATGTATTTATGTATTTATTTTGGCTGCGTTGGGTCTTCATTGCTGCGCACGGGCTTTCTCTAATTGCGGTGAGCAGGGGCTACTCTTCGTTATGGTGTGCAGTCTTCTCATTGCAGTGGCTTCTCTTGTTGTGGAGCATGGGCTCTAGGCACGCGGGCTCCAGTTGTGGCTGGGGGGCTCTAGACCGCAGGCTTAGTAGTTGTGGCACACGGGCTTAGTTGCCTTGCGGCATGTGGGATCTTCCTGGACCAGGGCTCAAACCCCTGTCCCCTGCATTGGCAGGCAGATTCTTAACCACTGCACCACCAGGGAAGTGGTCGGAATCTGATTAATGGAATCTGATAATGGAAAGTTCCAATATATAGATCCAATGTCAAAATCAGCTAAAACACAAATTATGACATTATGACATGACAATACAACATGAAAATGGTTTTCCGAGACAGAAAATAAAACACAAAGTAATACAGACAACTGGTACCATTTTGTAGCAGTATCTATGCCTATCACATTCCCCAGGCTCACAGCTAGCTTCAACTTCCACCCTCCCACATCTGCTCTAAGCCAGACTCCAGCTTTAATTTCTCTATTAGCCTGCTCTTCTGAGTTTCCAAGATTCTTAGTATCTGTTCCCTTCAGAAAAGGACTATACAGGGCTTTAAAATTTTTTTAAGCTCAAGATTCCTTGATTCTAGCTGGAAGAAACCACAACACGTTTTAGAACCAGAAAGATTTTCTCACCATCCACTATACCCACCATGTTTATTTCAACTTCTGTGATTTGTAATGGTTCTTTATCCTTTCCACAAATCCAAATGTCACCCGTCTTTTAAGATTCAACTCAAACTACACCTTCCTCATGGAATTTTCCTGGACAACTCCAGAATTTGCTCATCTCTCCTGTCTCTGAACTCCTATAATATTTGTATTCTAATCTCACCATTTGTAGCTTAACCAACTCCTTTCTTGAAATGTTGCCTAACAGCATTGGAGAACCTT
The DNA here is from genome assembly GCF_005190385.1 of Monodon monoceros. NCBI lineage: Eukaryota > Metazoa > Chordata > Mammalia > Artiodactyla > Monodontidae > Monodon > Monodon monoceros. The sequence continues at coordinate 15,587,048 of NW_021703774.1, read as the reverse complement.
GGCTATATTATATTTATTGTTATTTTCTGGTGTTTGACCAGGACTGCACACAGCATATTTCCTCAGAAAATGCATGCTTGTTGATTTCATGTAAAATTAAGTGCATCAATCTGGTTATGTTGAAAAAGCATCAAACACTGGATTTTTTTTGGTAATTTCTACATGAAGAGAACAAAAATCCAACTTTCTGAATTATACACAGTCTCAGAGAGCTCTGTGTGTGTGTGTGTGTGTGCGTGTGTGTGTGGGGGGGTATGTGTTTACATGTGCTGTGGTTATGCCCAGACTCCCCTGCCTTGCAGAAAGTTCCATGTCTAATTCTGACTCATCTCCATTCTCACCACAGGCCTCACTCTCACCCAGGGCTGCAGAAGACGATGAAGTCCAGCTTGTCAGGATTTGTTATTTGCTAGCGAACTATTCACACCTTGGACAGAGCTGTCAGATTTTTGTCTCCAAACCAAATGAGCTGATTTTCCTCCCTCCAGACTGGAGGGCAGTGCCTTAAATCAACTCTCAGAAGTAGTTCAGGTAAGTGACTATGTACCAACAAAAGCGAAAGGAGGGTAACTCTTCATCCATACTTTATCAGACTCCTAACAAAAGGGTCAGCACATGTTAAAAAGTAATTTCATGTCCTTCCCTAAAGGGGAGCAATGGAGATGGTAAAGGGAAGCTGGAGGTCAGACCTAATATGCTAAAGAAATACCCTCAGAGACTTACAGAGCCCAATTTATGAAAGAACAAATAAGAAAATATTAGTAGTAGTTAATATTTATAAAGTTAAAATATACCATAAATAAGACAATATGATGTGAAAATAATAAACAGTACAAGATATATGAAAGTAAGTGGTAAAGAGGTAGAGGAAAGTGGATTCCCAAGTAAATACAGGCTCAGATCGAGGCTTCTAATCTTTAAAACATCATATAAAACATTACTTGCAATGATTTTTATTACTAATAGCTACAAGGTAAGCAGTAACTGGAAAATCTCATTTCATTTAAGAAAGATTTTATATAATGCTGCTCCTTAGGAATCTACTGTAGCTTCATCTGGACTGATGGTAGAGTATTTGTTGTAGCACCTTCAGGGGCTAGGACAAGAAGTCAAGGGGGGACACATATCATAGTTTATTATATATAAATGTTAAAGTCAAAAGTCAAGCTGACATGTTGCTAGGGGGAAGGTATCCTTTCTCTCTCTTTCTCTCTTTCTCTTTGAATTGAAGTGCATAAATATTTGAGTTTAAATATTTCACACGTCTTGTAATTTTGCCTCCACTCAGAGTATTATTTTTAATAAATAATTTTATAAAATAAAAATATCCAATAAGGGAACTCTTTAAAAAAAAAAGAGAAAGATTTGATGTGGGTAATTGTGGGAATAGAATCCTCCATATGTCCACCCTCCCTGGCCATCTTTAAGCCAAAAAAACATTACTCTTGAGCTGGTAGCTCTCTGTGTTCCTAGACCAGCAGGGCCTGGAGGGTGGAGAGAGCTGGTGCAAGACTTTTTTCCTAGGTAATATTTGGCCTGTAGAACATGAACAAGAGAGAAGGGCAATGCTGGGTTGCATAAGCATTCTTGTAAGAGACACTGAGGAGTTGTGAACAAGTAGATTGATTCCTACCAACCCCCAAAACCGGGAGAGCACACACTTTTGAAATGGAAGAAATTTGGAACCATTTCTCAAGAAGGAATCGGCCACTTGCCCTCTAGTATATCACTGACTCACAGGGCAGTGGCTGCTGTTTCTCCAACCTATATGGAATTTCTAATGCTTAAACTGCCCCAGAAGCAAGAGCTAAGCCTCAGGATGAATTCAACCATGACAACTCATTGGAGAAGATCAATAACCAGAGGGGAAAATTAAGCAGAATGCCCAGAACACGAACTAGAACTTTCAGGGGAGACAGAGGGCAACGAGGCTAGCTACTTAAGTGTATGAATAAAAACATATAAAAAGACTTAATTACGGCATAAAATTCTTTCTGGAAAAAAGATTTACCAGAATTGTAAAAGTCAGTAGATCCAGGAGCTCTAATATACAAATAACAGGAGTTCCAAAAGGAGTAGATGACAGAGAAGGAAAAATTAAGCACATAGAAGGAAAAAAGACTTTGGTCTGCGTACTGAAAGTGTTCGTGAAGCTCTAGGCAGGCTTGATGATACAGGCACACATTTAGTGTATGGTAAAATTCCTGAACCCCAAGATGAACTTCTAAGTATTTTAGGCTGAATAAGACAAGTTGCTTATAAAGAAGAAGAAGAAGAAGGAGAAGAAGAAGGAGAAGGAGAAGGAGAAGGAGAAGGAGAAGAAGGAGAAGGAGAAGAAGGAGAAGGAGAAGGAGAAGAAGGAGAAGAAGAAGGAGAAGAAGACGGGAAGCAAAAGACCTCTCAGCTGCAGCACTGAAAACTAGAAGATTTTTGGAATAATAGCTATGGACTACTGGGTGTAAAGACTGTGACCCAAGAAAGTTATTCCCTGCTAAGATAATATTTACTTATCAGTATAAAAAGTAAATTTGTAGATATGCAAGAGCTCAGAGGACTTTTCTTCCATGCACTTTATCTGAAGAAAGTACTCACAAAAAGGCTCTAGTGAAATAGCAAATGAGATAGACCAGACATTTTAAGATGGAAGATAAAGAAAAGACGCAAGTGATGAACAATAACACTGCAATATATACAGTTAAATCTAAACGATTAATGATAGAGTAACTAGCAACGTGTGATACAAATGCTAAATAATGATTTCTAAAATAGAAATGGGGCTTCCCTGGTGGCGCAGTGGTTGGGAGTCCGCCTGCCGATGTAGGGGACACGGGTTCGTGCCCCGGTCCGGGAAGATCCTGCATGCCGCGGAGCGGCTGGGCCCGTGAGCCATGGCCGCTGAGCCTGCGCGTCCGGAGCCTGTGCTCCGCAACGGGAGAGGCCACAACAGTGAGAGGCCCGCGTACCGCAAAAAAAAATAAATATAAATAAATAAATAAGAGCGCTAGGGAGCCACAGAAGGGTTTCTACAGGGTGCATGACCAGACTGGGTTACCGGCAGGTGAGGGAAGCCTGAATTTCCAGCAGAATTCTCTCATGTTGGAGGGCTGAGGCAGTCTCTGAGGAAAAGGAAATGGGTGTGGTGCGCAGCAAGTCACTCTCTGGCACGGATACATTACAAGCTATCTTGGTTTCTTGTGAATAATGCAGCTGTGAACACGGGAGTGCCGATTTCTCTTTGAGATCCTGATTTCACTTCCTCTGGACATCCAGTTGACCCTTGAACCTCACGGATTTGAACTGCGAGGGTCCACTTATACGCGAATGTTTTTGTTCAATGGTAAATACTACAGCACTTCGTAATCTGCTGTTGGCTGAATCTGAGGATTTGGAACCGCAGATATAGAGGGAGCGAGGCTAGGGAGGGCCGACTGTAAGTTATAGGTTGATTTTCCACTGCATGGAGGGTTGCCCGTCCTGCCCCCACAGCTCGTGTTGCTTGAGTCACCTGTATACCCAGAAGTGGGGTTGCTGGTTCATATCTTATTAATGATCGTTATCACGGGATTGTGAAATTTCAGGTGATTTTGACTTTCTTCTCTTTCCTTTTATTGATTGGTTGGCTTTAAAAAATTTTTTCACAATGAACAAGTGTTTACATAATCAGAAAAAAAGGTGAAACTAGTTTTATTGTGGAGAAAAGAGCCTTTATGATAATGAAACGTATTTCTTTGCTCCCATCCTTTGTTTTTAGTTCTTGCTGAGAAAATAGTAAGGTATTTACACAGTTCATGTCAAATTGCCAATCAACAAAAACTGTATTCCTGCCATGGATGATTTACTTTTCAGTACCATAAACTTATTTCTAAATTTTTGTTCTTGGATATGTGCTTGGAGCTGGGAGTTATTACCATTTATTGAATATTTACTGTATGTCAGATCTCTTAGACACATCACCTCAACTGTTTCTCAGGTAAGAATAATTATCTCCATTTTTAAGATGAGAAAATTAACACACAAGTTAAAATAAATTAAAAAAAAAATTAACACACAAATAAACAGCTAGTTAGTAACACAGTCAGTCTTCAAATCAGTCCTGACTAGTTTCAGAGCTTGTGCCATTTACCATTAAGCTCTATCAGTAAGTTTACAAAAATAAATAGGTACAAATCCTTGTCCTTAGGTGCCTGCATTTTGTCTATTTATTGGCAGAGGAAGCTCATAAGTAGACATCAGCTCATTTAATCCTCAGAGCATCCCCATGAGGTAGAAATGTCTATTTTTAGAGATGAGGCAATTAAAACCCAGAGAGAAGTTAAGCTCTCCCCAACACTTCATGGGGTGTAGACAAGTGACCGGCCTTCTGTGGAAAGTTGTTCCTAATCTCAGCTGCACCATTTTATTCTGCCTGAAACTTTTGCATTTTGAGCTTTCTCACAGATACATGCCTTAATGCAGTCCCTCTAGGGGTCTTCAACTCCAGAGAAGTTCTCGACTCATCCCACACTAAAAATGAATAATTAGGCAGCAGTAGGATTGATGAACTCCTTCCAAATTATCAATGCCACACTAGACTTCATAAACCATCATTTCCCCCAAGAGCTTGGGGGTTTTTCTTGTCATCGGAATCAATAAAAACATGATGTTGCCTCTTATGCAGACAGAAAGAAGTTTAAGAGTACTGAGTCGACGAAAAGCCATAATGCCCTTTGCTATTCAAATGCAGCTCACATTTCTCCATCCAGCATCAAGCATGTGCTGAAACAGAATCGATCAAACAGGAGATTCACAATTGGCCAGTTGACATACCTCAGGTCACAGATGTCCTACCCATCTGCATAGGGTGTCCTAGATTTGTTTTCCTTGAGAGAAAACAAATCTACCGGATACTTGAGGAAAGGAAGTAAGGCTGGAAGCTGGTTATAATGTTTTTATTTCTAAAGACCTCTGTTTAGCTATGGGTTATTTGCATCCAAGGCGCTTTGTGTCTATGAGGGGTTTCTCCAGCTTCCCCCACCCCCAGCTCTGGCCCAGACCCCGTCTCGCAGGGTCTGAGGACCATGTTCATCACCTGGAGTGAAGGCTGACAGCAATGAGCACAGGCAGGGAGCAGCCAGACCCACACACATCGTCATGCATGACCGGCCAGCAGCCATCAACAGCAATTAAACTCGGAGAGCTCGGGATCTTTTTGGACAGGTTCAAGTTCCCTGGCACTGCTGTGATTAGATGTTTTGCACTGTTTCCCTGGAGTCAGGATGTGACATATTCCCTTCCTCTTGCTCTTTTCTCATCTCTTTTGTGCTGTCCTGGTGCTGCCTGATTGCCCAGCACAGACATTTCGATAACTTCATTTCAACAAGTTTGGTTGAAGCAGATGTAAGAGGAACAAAATCAGATGTGTTTCTAATTCAAGGGAAATCAATTTTGCTTTTTTTAATGTTATATTATTTTTTTAATGTTATATATTTTTTTAATGTTATATTATTTTCCAGATGCGTGAATTTTAGCTTAGTAGGTATAACCTGACCATGGAGAACTCCTGCCGCTATTTCCTTTTCTTTGGTGGTAATTTACATCCTGAATTGGATTCTGCAATTTGGCTTCTATAGAATGCTGCTGTTTTTAAGGGAACTAAAAGAATTGCTTAGCTGTGCTTTTTAAGTGGCTTTGGTCACTTAATTCTCACAAAGATTGAGATAGTCTGCTATGGTTCTTAAAATGGCTGTGTTATCGACCAGGGTTCTTGGACTCCTTAATCAAAAGAAATTGATAAGAGGCCAGATGAGAAATTCAGACAAGACTTTATTGGGACTCGAGCTGCAGCATGAGGGAGCAAAAACAATAACAGGTTCCCTTGCTTGTTCCCTGCGCGGGGGGCGAGCTGGTCCCTGAAATGGGGTGAGGGTAGGAGCGGGTCCAGTGGTCCAGCCCGAGGGGTGGGGCTGTGTGCAGGGATCGGGTACGGTAGCCTGCTTTGCTCCCCACACCCCCGAAGTGGCAGTTGCGATATGGTCTTTTTGTATCTTGTTCATAATTTGCCCCAACTGCTCATGCACACAGTTATTTTTGGTCCCTTATAGTTTCTTTGTTGTCCAAGGAGATTTTGTCCAGGTGCAAGCACTGCAGCAAAGGGTCCCGGGTCCCAGATCCCAGCCTGTTTCAGCTGGTGTGTAAGTTAGCAGAATTATATTTATGAAATTGGCCTTGTAGGGAAAAGAAACTGGCTTATTTTAACAAGGTTAGATATCGAGTTTGGAGTATTGGGGGAAAGGAATTGATGAAGCAGAGGAACCCTGTCTTTTTAAAAATAAATAAAAATGGAGGAAGGGAATTGTCATTGATCTCCTGCCCCTAAGAGCTGCTTACAATCATGATGAACTTCCCTTACCTTGATCATTCCCATTGTCCCTCCATTAATTAATTCACAATATTTAGAGAATTCCCTCTATGTGCAGAGTAGGAGGTGTGTAGAGTTGGGATACAAAAAGGTATAATGCAATGTGACACTATAAGCCCCTACATGTGTCAGGAACTGTCTTAGGCACTGGGATACAATGGAAACTAAAGTCAGGTGCTAGCTGTCAAGGAGAGGACATGGCCAGGTCTACACATAAGTGCAAACGGAAGGCTCCAGGAAGTGAGATGCTAAAATCACAAAATTATAAAGGCCTGTGGATATGGAGCAGATAAAAAACAAATACCTGTTAGATGCAACGAAGTAAACTGATTTTATAAGCCTGTAACTGAGGGCAAAGGGAGATACTAAAATGGAGCTAGCCGGTAAGAGATGATCCATTAAATAAAATTAAAAGCACAGTGTCCATTTTTACTACTTTAAGAAGTGTAAAATGTCACTAACAGAGATGAGTGTGCTGTGCATTGGTCTCTTACTGGGAACATAAAAAGTATTTATAAAGGCTGTTCATTGCTTCAAGGCTGACCTCTCTTATGTTTTTAAATATTGAGGTCTCCTTTGAGGATTTTTTAAGGAATTTAATTCAGAAGTTTGGGAAGGTCTTATTTTACTTTATCCGGCTCTGAGTTAGAAAAAAAATGCGTCTAGTTCACGGCTTAATGTATTCCCTTCTGCCTCCTCAAAACTTGAGTTGAAAAGTAAATGCTGTGGACAAATAGGAGGCTTTTCTAGGGGTATTCCAAGGATAACTAACAGACTTAAGCTGTTTGAAAGTGAAATCACTCACATTTTGATACATGACAGAGACTCTGCTTTCTTGCTAAGGAAGAGTCCCTGCAGGTATCCTTGGATGTGGGGCTCATGATCTGCATCCTTAATATGTGGAAGGAAACAGGGATTGCATGGCAGTCAATCCAAGGGAGGAAAAGCCTAGACGAGAAAGGTCATAGGCTAACCCTGGCTTGGATTTCAGTTCTCTGCCTTTCTAGCTGTGTGGTTTGGGGCTAGTTTCTTAACTTTTCCAGGCCTTAGTTTCTTATTCTGTAGAAGGTAAATGTAACTATTAGTTGGTTTATTGTGGCATCAGAGATATGGATGTGAAAAGTGCCTAACATTTAAAGATGATCAATAAATACTATTGATAATTATTGTGCTGATTATTGTGTGGGTTCTAGTGACTGTGGCCTTGAAACAGCCTAGATTTTTTGTGCATGGTTGATAGCTGCTGGTTGGAAAGTCAGAGGTAAACAAACAAAACTGGATACTGGCTTTATTAACTTTATAAGCCCTATTTAAGCTCAGACTTATAGTTTTGGAGTCCAGCTCTCAGGCGCTGTCTGCACATCCTTAACTTTCTAATTCCTTTCTGAACATTATTAGTGGCTGTGACCTTGAAAAATGTCTAAGGAGGATTTATCTCTAATGCATGCGATCTAAAGAAGTAAGCCTGTCAGGGCATCAATACTAGAAAAGCCTCTTGGCATTGACTTTTCCTCTCTGTGAAATGGGGATAAGTGGATCATCCACTAATGAAGTACACCTGTGAAGCAGCAAATAAAGATGACTAGAAAGCAATGCGGGAAGCATAGTGAGTATATCCGTTGGCTTTTGCTGTGTAACAAAACATCCCAGAACTGTTTAAAACAACAGTCATTTGTTAGCTCACAATTCTGTGGGTTGGCAAGTTGTGCTGGGTTCATTTGGGCAATTCCTTTGATATTATCACCTGAGCTCACTCATAGGTCTGCAGTCAGTTGGCACATAGACTGAGAGCTAGGGGGGGGTCTAGGATGGTCCCACTCACATGTCTACCGTTTGGAAGGTAGCCAGTCAAGGTGCTCAGGTTTTTCTTTATGTGGCCTTTCCAGAAGGCTAGTGTGTGCTTTTTCATATGCTGGCCTCAGGATTCCAACTGCAGCAAGAGAAGGCAAACCCTAACGTCACAAGCATTTTTTGAGCCTCTGTTTGAAACATGTTTGTCAATATCCCATTGGCCAAAGCAAGTCAAATGGCTAAGCCCAGATTCCCACCTCTTAATGGGAGAAGCTGCAAAATAGTGTGGCCCTTTTTTTCAATCTACCTCAGTGAGGAAATTTCATTGAAAAGTGAGTCCCAGATCTACCATCTAGGCAGGAGAGCAGGGATAGAAAGAGCTAATCAGGGACTTCCCTGGCAGTCCAGTGGTTAAGACTCTGTGCTTCCACTGCAGGGGTCATGGGTCCCATCTCTGGTCAGGGAACTAAGATGGCGCATGCCATGTGGCACAGCCAAAAAGAAAAAAAAAAAAGATAAAAGAAAGAAAAGAAAAAAGAAAGAGCTAAACAATTTACAGAGCACCTGATAAGACTAGAGTTGATTGGGCTTACTCAAGTAAAACTTGAAAAAGATAAGATCTTTTGAGCAGGACTTCAGTGAATAGAGGTGAATGGGAGGAGACTCTGCTTCATACAGTAGAGACAGCTGGGATTTGCTATTGCTGCTGTCAATAAAAAAGCTATGCATTGTTGGTTTTGTTGGCTGGAGTGGAGAGTTTGGGGAAGTTGGGCAACCTAGTCTATAAGTGCCCGTGGGAAGAGGATCTTTTTTTTTTTTTTTTTTTTTTTTTCCTGCGATACGCGGGCCTTTCACTGTTGTGGCCTCTCCCGTTGCGGAGCACAGGCTCTGGACGCGCAGGCTCAGCGGCCATGGCCCACGGGCCCGGCCGCTCCGCGGCATGTGGGATATTCCCGGACCGGGGCACGAACCCGTGTCCCCTGCATCGGCAGGCGGACTCTCAACCACTGCGCCACCAGGGAAGCCCCGAGGATCTTTAATTGATGCTTACTCCTCTGGACATCAAAAGACTTAGCTTCTACTCCTGGCTTTTTCACTAAAGAATAAAACCTTGTACAAATTATTTCACTTCTTTGAACACTTACCTACAAAATGAAAATTATGGAATAAATAATCTCAATTTTATTTGCACTCTAAAAATTGATTTTCCCTTTAATAACAATTTCACTCAGTTAATATATTTAGACCCTGCCTGCTTAGAGCTTACAGAATAATGTAGAAATAGACCATTCATTCCTCCAACGCATAGTTACTGGATGGACCCTGTGCCAGGAACTGGGAAATATCAGTGAAGAAGACGGACAAGATCCAAGGCATAGTGGGTGGATAGGGTGTGGGTGGGAGAGAGAGAGAACACATGGGGAAACAAATCAGTCAACATGATAGTTACCGATCATGTTCAATGTCATGAGAGTAATAAATAGGGTGATGAGAACAAGTAAGTGTGCGGGTAGGTGGATGGGTGTGTATATATCAAAGGCTACTTTAATTATTATAACCATGAAGTTCCTTTCTGAGGGTATAACTTTAAAATGAAGACCTAACGATGAGAAGGAGACTATTATGCAAAGAACAGACATGAAAGACTGTTCCAGGCAGAGAGAACAGAAAGTTTAAAAGTCTTAAGGGATAAACAGGTAGTGAAAACAGGGAATTATGGTGGAAAGTTCAGAGCGCTACTATGAAATTTTGTAATATCAAAGAAGAGACAGGGATAGACAGGGATTTTCCATGAGCCAACCTCTTAAGCACCTAATAGTCCTATGAACAAAAACTAAAAGGAATCCTAAAAGACACTCAAGGTACTTGAGAGACACTGTGAAATTAAATTCTACCTTAATTACATGCAATGCCAATTACCAAAAAAAGTGTTGGGAGATTAGTCTACAGAAACCAATATAACCAACTAGATAAAGCACACTCTGATGGACTCAAATATAAAATGCAAAAAGATAGGCCTAGGAAGACTGAGCCCAACAACGGGTCAAGCTCATGACACTGGAGAGAACAATAAAAGAAAAATCTAACTATATTTGGAGACAGCAGGGAAAAGACAGAAGATGCGTATTTTGGGATGTCTGGCATAATATTTAGCAGGTAGGTTATAGAAAGCAAGCCAAGTTATTCAACTCCCATTTGGCCGCTATCATTTTCATCAAGTAGAATGATACTCAGAAACGAAATAGGTAGAACAGGAGTGTTGAAAAAGACATTGAAATCTAGGATAGGGAACAGGGATGGAGATCCTGGTGCAGATGAAGCAGACATGGGAAAAGAATAAGCCTAAGTGCTGGGATAGACCTGACGTCACAGTGACAGCTATTTTCTGGCGATATATCCTTGTGTGTGTTATGAGCCACACATGTTATTGTGGTTTGGGTTTTGTCTGAAAATCAAGGGCAAATAAATATATTCTGTTTTACAGAATATTTAATGGCACTATGGAATCACTTCTATTATGATAAATGTTTACATTCTCATGGAACTTCTTTCTCAAAAACTGTCTTTCCGTTTCTCCCATCATTTATCACAAAGCTTGGTCATTGCCTTTAAGACGGACTAGGGTAATTGCTTTGAGCTAATAATTCATCATCATAACCACCACCACCATCTTAAACCTTTACAGACGGTATAGTGCTCTGGCGCATTTCATCTTATATGAGCTTTACATCTACTCTATGAGGCAGGCGGAGCAAGCGCGCTTTTACCCCCTTTTGCAGATGAGAAAAAGGAGGCTCAGTAAGTCTGAGCAATACGTCCTGATAAGAGAGCTAGGGAGTTGCTCATACGTACTCAAAATCAAATGTTCACATTCTATGTCCAGTGATCTTTCTACTTAACCATCTTACGTTCATTAATGTAAATGCATCTCACTCCTCCCCCCCAAAATGTGGAAGAAATAATTCACAAGTTTTCACTTATGAATATATTATTTGTGTACAGAGGATTGGTCTAGGTTATGTTTGAATTGCAACATAAACAAGCTGATGTCCCTGATTTTTCTCATTCTTGTGCTCTTAACATATACGCTATTCCTCTGCTGAAGATATTTCTCAGGTCTGGTTTTGCCTCAGAGACGAAAGGCTCACTGGGGTCCAACACACTGAGTTATTAGGATCCTGTGACCATGTGCTTTGTGATGCTGTGTGGTTGGGAGGCTTGCTTCAGCCAGTGCCTATGGGTGCTGGCGCACAGGGCTGGAGCTAGGAGGTCCTTCTGAAGATAAGCATCTTAATAGAACAGGTATGGCAGACCTCTATTATCACTCCAGAGGACCCAACTCTGCTTTTGGTGAGATTCACCAAATCCCCCTCTAAAACACAACGCCGTTCTCATACCACCAGATAATCTGTAGGGGGAAAACTTACAATTAAAAAAGAGAAACAGAGGAGAGCCTGGCATTTCTTGTTAATTTGAGTTATGTCTTAAGCAAACAACTCACAGGCACTTGAAATGAGTTATTTATTTTGTCTCCGAATGCCCTCCGTCTCAGAACAAAAGCAAATGTCCTGTTAATTCTCATGTGCAACACTAGCTTGATTCTGATTTCCATCTCAATTTACTTTTATGCTTTGTGGTGGTGTGGATGTGTGTTTAGGATCTAGAGATGTTACAATAGAAAGACTGGATTGTATTAGAACAAATGCTTCTAGCCAGCCAGTTTGGGGCTGTTTGTTGATATCTTACAATACAAAATATTTGCGCTATAAAACAAAACAAAACAAAATTTAGAACCACACACAAAAAAATAATGCTTCTGAGGCTTTTTGTTTTGTTTTTAGAATTTACCTGTCTTTTGGTAAGTTTCCCACAATCTGTAATATATCACTAATTTGGTGATACCTATTCTTTTGAAAAGTGACCCCCTCTCTCACTCTCTTCTTTTTAAAGAACCTCTGAATGTTCCATTAACTGCTAGATTGGTTCCACAATGTCTTTGTAATGGCTTTTTGCCCCTTGGGAGATTCCTCTGTCTCATATCCTTAATTAATAAGTTCTTTACCAATTGCCACGCAATAATAGAGTATTCTTTTAAGTTTAGCAAATGTGTTGGTGCTTGTTAACTCATTCTAGGTCTCTATCCTGGAAAGTCTGTGTTGATACCACGGGTGGAATTTCTGTGCACATCACTGTTGATGTTCTAGTCCTAAGAGACAAGGATGACACAACTGATTCCCCAGCCTTCAGATGAGCTTAGGCAGGTAACCACTTGTGGATGGGGAAGGCTCAGGAGCAAATAACAGCAATAGCTCTAGGAGAACAAAAGTTTAGAAAATCATTTAGATTCTTAAGAGTTCTCAAGGAGAGAAGAGAAAAAAATCAAAAGATGATGTTACCAGTCTCCTGTCACAATGCATCTGACCAGAACTTTCCGGTGGCCAGAAAGATATAATCCAAGGGATGTCTCCCCATCATCAACTCATTTACTCATTCATTCATTCATCCCTCCTATTTTTGAGCAGCTATTCTATGTCAGGCTTGGATTGGCAAACGGGAATAAGACACAATTCTTACTCATAAGAAAAAGGCCTATGTCAGGGGTCTCCCTAGAAGACCCAATGAATAAGAGAAAAGGAGAGGGAAGAAATTACCAGTTGAGTATCTTCAGATGGAGTAGGGAACACTACTCCACCCTGTGCCCTAAGGATCTATATGCTGTACTTGAATGAAACGTTAGCCTGAAATTTTTCAGAGGACTAAGGGCGTCCAAAGTAAGAAGGTGAAATGCCACCACAAACTGAGGCGGAGGAGGGGTGGGGGGGGTGAGGAAGAGAGACCTTTCTAATTCATTGAAAGGTTGATAAGAATAGAGAATTCTAAAATACTAGAAATTAATGGGGCTGAAGGAATAGTTCAGGTCTCTCATTCCGTAGATGAGGAAACAGGCAGAGAGGCTCTAAGTACACCGTCTAAGGTGAAATCGCCCACTAGTGGTAATACGACTCTTGGCTTACCCTTTCCCATTCATTCCAGTGAGGTCCTACCAACTATGTCTCAACTCAAGTGTCAAATTCATGTCCTTCCTTCACAACCCCCCCCGCCCCCGTTTCAGTACCTCATTGTCTGCCATCCAGACACCACAAATAGCCACCTTCATGGTTTTCTTCTCCCAGTGTTTTTCGCTCTATCCCTTCCTTACACAGCCCCCACCCAGGACTGTCTTTCTTATTAAGAGCTCCCAATCCAAAATCTTTCGTGGATCCCATGCCCTGGTGAATACAGACAATTTGGTACTGCATTCAAAGGCATCCTAGATCTGCCTCTAAACTTTCTTGGCTCTTTCTACATTTTCTTATGAATCCTGCACCCCAGTGCCCCCAGTCATGCCTTTTACAGACCAACTCTAAGCGTTTGCTCATGCTTTCCCCTTTGCTCCTATTCAACTAAGATCTGCTAAGTACCATCCTAGGTGTTGGGGATACAAAGTTGACCAAGATGGCCAAGGTCTCTGTTCTCTTGGGGATCATGTCCTTATGTAGAGCCTTTGACCAGTGTCCTGTATAAATATTATTATTTTCTTCATGTGCTATGATCCAAAAAAGACTGGGAAACACCGTCCCAGTAAGTGATTTTGAGGGCCTTTCGCTTCCTTCACCATCTTTCAAAATCATACCTACTCTTCAAAGACTGAATTCAATCAAAGAATCCAATCAAAGATCAAATGCAAACTTCTCTATGAATCTGTCCTCAATTCCCCTCATTGGTAATTTCCCTTCTGTATGTTTGTGTTTAAGTCCTTTATACATTCATCCTATTAACAAACACTTCTTGGCCTCCCACTATAAATGCCAGGCATGGGTCTAGGTATTAGGGTGACAACAGCGAAGAAGAATATATGACTCCTTCATTACATTACAAACATACTGAGGCAGGACCAATGCTTAGTCATCTTGGCATCCTCATTTTATTTAAGAGATTTTTGGAGTATTTCATTATCTTCTAGATCAGCGATCCCCAACCTTTTTGGAACCAGGGACAGGTTTCGTGGAAGACAATTTTTCCACGGAACTGGGGGTGGGATGGGGGGCAGGGGGGCATGGTTCAGGCGGTAATGTGAGTGATGGGGAGCGGTGGGGAGCGGTAGATGAAACTTCGCTCGCTCACCCGCCGCTCGCCTCCTGCTGTGTGGCCCAGGGTTCCGAACAGGCCTGGGGGTTCGGGAACCCTGTTCTAGATCGGTTCCACAATATGTTTGCTTAATACAATGTCTTATAATAATACTAACGCTAGTAATACTACTAATAATAGTATAATAATAATGGTTTTCCCTGCACTCCCATTTAATCGTCACAAGCTTATGATGTAGTTACTCTTATCACCCTCAATTGACAAGTAAGAAAACCAAAGCACGCAACTGTTAGCTAACGTCCTTGAGGCGACTCCGGTGGAAGGCAAGGGGACACAGTTATTCAATAAATGCTTCATGAGTCCAAGTGTATCACGTAATTGATCACAGCTGAGGACCAGGTGATATTTAAAACTATAATTGCTGAGAAGTTGCTGCCATGCGTTAGTGATTTGGGGATCCAAATAACCCCAAATGCCTACAACCCCTTCAGCCCAAAGGAAGATCTAGATCGTAACGCCGGGGAACTGAACAACAGACCATTCGTCAATCGAACATGAGAAACAGAGGGTGGATTGGCAACACCCAGGTGGTAGGGGTCCCATTTAGGGATAAGTTCGAGTCACTTGCCAAAAGAGTGATAAAACTGGCTGTCTCACTACAGAGGCTGTGGAGGCTTTATACTGAGGAGTCAGTGAATAGCATCAGAGGTTTCATCACATGCCTACCTGAGGGAGGAGTCCCACCAGGGCATCTCCTGAGGCCTCTCAATCTCCAGGGTTCTGCTCTGCTCAGCATGGCTCCACCACCACCTTTCCTTAGCCCTACAATTCTGAAGGTAATGCACAGGGCCAATGGGCCCACCCTCTCCACCCTCTCACTGAAAGGCAAAATGTCTTCAGCAAAATGCTGCGTGTCAAGAACAAAACACAAAAACTAAAAAAATCACAAGAAGACACACGAAAGGACTAAATTTGCCAGGGGGATTTGGGTAAGGGAGAATGTAATTACCTGAGTTGGAACGTAGCCAGTATTGCGAGGATTAATGCAGAAACAGGAACACTTCCATTCAGTGAAAGTTCCAAGCAAGCCTTTGGGACCAGAGGTGGTCAGGGCCTGCGTTTTATGTTTCACTTGATTTCTGTCATCCCTGGGAACACAGTGGTCCTTTGCTGAAATATTTGTTCCATACTGACTGGAATAACAGCATTGCTTACTAAAGCATCAGCATTATCAATTACTTGGGACAGTCTAGGAAGCAAAAGGGGTTTAAGTGTTGGCAGGATTCTGAAAGGCAGCCCAGGGGAGACAGGAAGGGAGGCCGTGCTGTTTCAGAAGCACGGACAGGTTGTACTTAGAAACTCCCTAGTGGCTCTCAAATCTTGTCCTTCCCTTCCCTTTCCAAATCCACCAACAGTTGGAGCTTTTTGCCTGCTAGTTTTGCCTGTATTGTTGCAATGCGGGGCACTAAACTCTAGGGGAAGCTCACGCTTCCCCGGTGGGTTCTATGCTCTACACTGAGAGGAGAAACTCTTGACACGCCTTCAAAATGCAGTTAATGAGCCTTGTGGCAAAACCCAAAAAACTGATGGCTGTCCCTCTGTCAGGGGTCCCTCTGTCCAGAGCTGTCTGATGGATAGTTCCATCTATTGCGTGCTGTGGCAAAGCACCCTGGGACTTCTCCATGAAAGGCAAAGAGTTCAACAATTGAAAACAAAGGTCAGGTTGCCAGGGACAGGGGGAGTTACTGTTTCATGGGCTCAGAGTTTCAGGTTGGGGTGATGACCAAGTTCTGGAGATGGATAGTGGTGATGGTTGCACAACAATGTAAATGTACTTAATGCTGCCCACTGTACACTTAGAAATGGTTAAAATGGTAAGTTCTAGGTTATGTGTATTTTACCACAATTTAAAAAATATTTTATCATGGATTTGGTTGGATTCAAAGATTTCAACTTCTGGTGTACTGTAATGTTGGCATCTTTAAACAAAGCTATGATATCGCTCTTTAAAACAAGCAAACAAATGGCATTGGAGGCATATAGAGCCTTTCAGGTAAATCACCCTCCAAATTCATCCTCTTCATGGGAGACGTGCTCAGAAAAAGGCAGTTTGGGAGGCTTCCCTCTCATCTTGCAGAGGCAGAAACGGGCACCAATGCAATCACTCTAAGTCTCAGCTTACTTGTCCCATAGTCCTGAAGTCTCTATCTGCACCCAGATGCTGTTCTCCATCTTCATACTTTGTTCAGGCTGCTCCCCAGGCTCTGACCTCCTATACTGCTCTGTGTGGCTAGGCTGTCCCCTCAAGATTCAACTCAGGAGTCACCCATCCTGATGGAATGGATTAGATACCTCTTCTCCATGCTCACCTGTGTTTATTGCCTTTCTCACTAAATTAGACAGTAAACATCTAGTGTGTAAGGGCTGTCCTTACATCCTCAATACATAAGGCATTTGGTACATAGTAGGTGCTCCACTAATTTGTTGAACTGAATTTCACATCAGATGAATCCTCTAAACACACCCCATTCCCCAATCCCCGCAAAGACACCAGAACGAGCTTAGAAGATGACCCATCCTGTGCAAGGAGAACTCAAATTCCTATGCAAGGAGGTCCCTGGAGAAATACACAGGTGAGAGAACAAGGGTGTAGAGCAGAACCAAAGCTGAACCCTAAATATAATTCTAAACAGGAAGCCTGCTTCACGGAATGACAATCCTCTACCACAGGACTGAGTTCACACGGCTGTTTCATTCACTCCTACATCCACTTGATGTCACTCTCACTGCCCTGTAGAACTCCGTGTCAAAGGCCTTCAGTTACAGAGCTCTTACATGAACAGCCTTTGCCAAAGCACGGCTGAACCAGGTTTGGGAAGAGGTGGGATTCCCTGATGACAGAGAAGTGCCCGCAATGTGTTGTCCTGCCTGGACTCTCTCCTCCTTCCCCAAGATACCCTCACCCTGTTTCATTTTCAAGTTTTTGTCCTGAAGACAACCCAGACAGAGATCTATTACTCGTGGTGCTTGGCACTGAGCCAGGCATGCCAGGGCAAATGCCGCTGCTTGTCTGAGCCAGGAATGTGGGCTGGGGATTGAATTCAGAAGCTTTTCTTCCGGTTTTCTATAGGGACTTTTTTTTTTGGTCGTTACTACAAATTCTTCCGTTTATGAATTGACCAAGTCAATCTTTCCCCACGAGAGAAGTTTACTGTAGGCTAATTTGTAATTCCTGAGAATGCAAAAATAAAATAAAAAACCTAGCCTGGTCCATTACGAAGGGTAAAAGAGTTGGATGATCTGGGTTCTCTTCTCGGTCCTGGTATTCACTTGCTAGGTGACCTTGAATGGGTCAGTTAAGCAGCCTGTGCCCTTTTTTTTAAATAGATCTTTATTGGAGTATAATTGCTTCACAATACTGTGTTAGTTTCTGTTGCACAACAAAGCGAATCAGCCAGATGCATACATATGTCCCCATATCCCCTCCCTTCCACCCTCTCTATCCCACCCCTCTAGGTCATCGCAAAGCTCTCCCTGTGCTATGCTACTGCTTCCCATTAGGTATTTTACATTCGGTGGTGTATATATGTTGATGCTACTCTCACTTTGCCCCAGCTTCCCCCTCCCACCCCGCGTCCTCAAGTCCATTCTCTTTGTCTACCTCTTTATTCCTGCCCTGCAACTAGGGTCATCAGTACCTTTCTTTTAGATTCCGTATATATACATTAGCATACAGTACTTTATTTTCTCTTTCTCACTTCCTTCACTCTGTATGACAGACTCTACGTCCATCCACCTCACTACAAATAACTCAATTTCGTTTCTTTTTATGGCTGAGTAACAGCCTGTGTTTTTTAAACCAGATAAGCTATGTGGATCGTTCTGGGGTCATGATGAGAAAAATGCGGCAATCTTTCTAAAGATGCACAATAGAAAGCCTGGCTGGCATTAGTCTCCATTCTGAACCTGATCAGTAACCTACAACTTTGGAAATTCACAACCCTACGTAGGCGGGAGCTGAAATCACCATGAAATTTCCACTCTTGTCTCTTTCACCCTGTAGCAGTCTCATCAAAGCCACCTGAGGGAGGATGAAGACCTTAGCTTCTTCAAGCCTGGATATAAACAACTGCTCACAGCGAAACCCAGCTCTCCCTGGTGAGCCATTCATTGCCAAGCCCACAGGCTGGGATGCAGTGCTTTAGGGAGAGCTGTCCGCTGCTCTCAGCGGTGATCTTCCCACTGCTGTCTGCTTGCAGCCAGAGCAGCCAACACTTGCTGGGTACACAGTTATCTCTTGGTGTCAGGGTCCAATCAGATCTGATGCTGCTGCAGAATCGTGGTCCTTGTTCCCCTCCAGCCTAGGGGTGACTGCTTTTTCTTTGCTACTCCTTCCTGATCATCAGGGGTCTTGGACTCTCAGATGGCTCTGAAGAGGGTCTAAGAAGCCCTATGACAAACAGTGCTGCACGACTCCGCAATGCCTCCTGTTTTCTTGGGGGGGTGGCCCTCGGGGATACCCAGACAAATGTCATCCAGAACATAATCAAAAAGATGCAGTTTTCAGGGAATTATATTCAATATCCTGTGATAAACCATAATGGAAAAGAATATGAAAAGGAACGTATCCATATGTATAACTGAATCGCTTTGCTGTACAGCATAAATTAACACAGCATTGTAAATCAACTATACTTCAATAAAATAAACTCTAAAAAGATGCAGTTTTGTTAACCACAAATGTAAATGATCAAGAGATAGACAAGTTCAAACTACTTAAGTAAATGAAACGTTTTTCAAAAATTTTCCTTCAAAGCAGTTACCCTCGGTAATACGTAATTATGCATTTCGTTTGTTTAAAACTGTTTCCCACGTAGCCGGTGAATTCCACAAGAGCAGGAACCATGCATATTTTATCCTCCTTGAACTCCAGAGTGGAGGATGTTCATGGTGGTTCTCACCAAAATAACGTTTGGTGAAAAAAAGAAATCAAGAAATCTTCGGAAATCTTTTTTATTTCGTAAGGAGTTAAAGCTGGCAGGAGAGCTTTGGTGATTCTCTTCTTCAACTTCCCTCTTTTACAGATCAAGAAATTGAGTCCAAACGAGTGAAGTAACTTACCTAAGGTTACCTAGTATATTGATAGCAGAGAAGTCCGCTTCAAGAGGTTCATTCTCATCAATTTTATTTTATTCCCTCTGCGTCCGCAGGACTCAAATAGTCCCTGGTACGCGGTAGGTGTCAAGATGTGGTTCCAGGGAACGCAGTTTGGGATCAACGGGTCTCACGACACCACACTTCTTGTGTTTAGCTGAGACATCCTATATTCGACCTAAACAACATTTGGTACTTGCTCCGCCTTCACCCCTCCACGGCTTTCAGTGTCACCCGCTGTACACACATATGCGGCAGCTCTTACCATTTTAGAATGAGACCCGTTCTGCCTGCTGGCGTCCCCCAGCTGACCCCTTTCCACAAGCTCCTTGAGGAGAGGCATCCTAGCCCTAATCTCACGATCAGCCTAGCTCCGTGCCTGGCATGGAACAGCAGCTCGATTGATGTGTATCAGAGGGAGAAGAATTGGAGACAGTTGTGAATAGTCACTGCACACGTTCCTTCAGACACGTGTGCCAAAGGTGTAGTTTCTTCACACCCTGGTCTTCCAAACTCCTCAGACACCAGAGAACAGTTAAGGATAATGAACCTCACGAGGAATGTTCGCCAGAACGTTTGTACCACGTTACTCGAAACACACATCCTGTGTGTTCAGTGACGGAAGGAACAAGGCGTGAAAGTACCGGATGAACAGGAGATGCGTGTCCAGAGGAGGAAGGACTAAGATAAATGAGATGATTTTTTTGGCCTGGAGCACCTACTCTCCGCGTGCTCTTGTTGTTTACTGTGAATAGTGAATGCGTCAGGCCCATTATCCAACTTTCAAAATGAGTAATTTAGGGCTTCCCTGGTGGCGCAGTGGTTGAGAGTCTGCCTGCCGATGCAGGGGACACGGGTTCGTGCCCCTGTCCGGGAAGATCCCACATGCCGCGGAGCGGCTGGGCCCGTGAGCCATGGCCGCTGAGCCTGCGCGTCCGGAGCCTGTGCTCCGCAACGGGAGAGGCCACAACAGTGAGAGGCCCGCGTACCGCAAAAAAAAAAAAAAAAAAAAAGAATCATACCCTAGCCTCTGATTTGGGGCTGGTCAGTGCAGAACCTCTAGGCAAGACTGCGAATATTTCAGAGATCAGGAGTCCAGGCCAGGGCACGGACTTTGAAGGCAGAGCCCACTTCAAATCCTACCTCTGCTACTTTCGGACTATGTGACCAGAGCAAGTTGCTTACCCTTTGAGTTTGAGTTCCTTCACCAGTGATACAGAGCTAAGATCGTGGCCTTCTGAGGATCAGGTGAGGTAATGGATACAAAGTGCACAGCACAGGGTAAGGCATGTGGTAGATGGTGAATAAGCGACAGCTACTATTATTCCACAGGCAACTCCATAATCCTCCATAAAATCACAGGGATTTTTTTTTTTTTTTTTTTACATACATCAATTTTTTTTTTTTTGCGGTACGTGGGCCTCTCACTGTTGTGGCCTCTCCCGCTGCGGAGCACAGGCTCCGGACGCGCAGGCTCAGCGGCCATGGCTCACGGGCCCAGCCGCTCCGCGGCATGTGGGATCTTCCCGGACCGGGGCACGAACACGTGTCCCCTGCATCGGCAGGCAGACTCTCAACCACTGCGCCACCAGGGAAGCCCATACATCAAATTTTTAACAAAAAAATTAGAGGGGCCTCAGTCAAATGATCAAAACACAATGCCACCTTCCCATGGCAGGAACAATGCCACCAGTCCTCGAGGAAAGCTCCAGTACATATATTTGGATGTCATTATTTTGTCAATACGAGAGTGACAACTGTCCCTCAAGATAAATCCAAAATTAAAGTAGAAATTGAAAAAGACCATGTTATTATTATTACTAATAGCTCTCATCTAATCAGGGCCTAATATGTGGCAACAACTGTGCTAAGAGCTGTAGAATTATAATTTCCATGAACTCTCCCCAAGAATTATGAGGGACTTTTATTATGAGGTTGGTTCTTTGAAGTCGGTACTGATATGATTCTATGCAGTAGGGGTCATGATCACCCCCATTTTAGAGATGAGAAAGCTGAGGCTTGGAAACAAGAGGTTCAGGGATTAGCCCAGAGATGAACACAGGTGACAAAAGCAACTCACCAAGGTCACACGGCAAAGAGTGCTTGGGGCCAGGACTCAATCCCAGGTCAGCCTGACTCATAAACTCATGGCCTTCCCCACAACCCTGTACGGCTTCCCATATATATAATGTGGAATAATTCCATCATACCTAAAGTCCTGAGTCCTAGTTTCTTAAATCGCTAAGCTTTGTTGATTTCACTGACCAGTTTAAGGAACATTGAATGGGAATGATACTGTGTCCAAAGCTCTGTGCTAGCTGCAGTGGAGAATGTAATTATGGCAGGTCCTAATTTTGTCTTCAAAGCAATTGACAAATAACAAAAGGTATAAAAAGAAATCAAAACTGGGTACAAAGTGAGGCGTGGGCAAGAAGCCGAAGTGCTGAGGAAGAATGCAGCAGCCTCTAGCTTCCAAACTGGAACTTTTTTGCTCTAGACTGGGCCTCTTTTAACTCCCGTTTGAGTGGCACAGTTCAAGACAGGCTTTTACCAAGGTCTGGGGCAGACAGGCTGGAGGGACTGCTTTTAAATCCACAAACTCCCCCAAGTCTAGCCCATTAAAATCCAGAATGCTGTTTCTTCCCAAGATAACTCAGACACAGCTATCTTGGCAACGACGTTGCATATCTAAGTTGAAATCATAGGTTCAACTCTGTCGCTATCTTCCTGGCAGGCTGGCTTCTCACCTTTTCCCCTCTCTGTCTTTTAAAAATGTCAGTCTCTCATCTTGGCTGTTAACAGAGTGTCTTAGGAAACTCTTCTCACACTACATACACTTCCTCGGGGTTTCTGACTTTAGGGCGCCCTGGGCTAAGGCTGGCTTGTTAGAAGTGAACCTGGATCAGACTGATTTGCAAAGTTCCTTCAATGCATTTTTAACACACCTGCTGTTTATGTAAGAATTGAACTCGCTAATTTTGTGTTGTTGCTCTCAGAAACTAGTATATGATTGACTTTTTTGTGTCTGACTTTATTTTTACTCAAACACTGGTTTCACTTAGAAATGAAGGCAAAAATTTCATTTCAGTGAAATGAACGAAGGTCGTGATATAAATATCAGAAGGCCTGGATATGAATATGTATAGAATATCACAGCGCATCTTTTGCCCAGTAGCTGTGGTCCATGAGCGTGGAACAGTGTGAAATACGGGAAGCAAACCCATAGGATAAGAAACATGCAAGGGAAGTTTCAATGTTCTTGGGGGGATCTGGACAATATCAAGACAAGAAGGTAATGAGTAGTTCTGGGACTGCTTGTGGGGGCCAGTAAAAAATCGATGGAAGCAAGGGAATGAAAAAGAAACAGACCCACCTGGACAGGAGGAGAAGGGAGTAATGCTTGGGAGCAGGAGGATGCCAGAGACAAATTCCTGTTTAACCACTTTCCTTAGGTCAAGAAACGTTAGAGTTGTAACAACAACCACACACCGTCACCATCATCATCACCATCATCACCGTCATCATCATCGTCGTCATCATCACCATCATCACCGTCACCGTCACCATCGTCATCATCACCATCATCACCATCACCATCATCACCGTCATCACCGTCATCACCATCATCACCATCATCACCACCATCACCGTCACCATCATCGTCATCATCGTCATCACTGCAGTAATACAAGTAATAAAGTAGTTGTTGTTTATTAAATGTTGTTTATCCTGTGCCAAGAATTGCACTAGATGCCACCCCAGCACTTTCTAGATTCCTTATAACCACCCTGTAATATAAGGATAAACTATACTCCCCTGCAGAAACTGAGGCCCAGAGCCAAAATTCAAACCCAATTCTCTGAACTCAGAATGCCCACGAGACACCTTGAGAGCCAGGGGAGGGAGCCAGCAGCACCCATTGTGCATCTGGTGGTGAGCGCAGGGATGCTGCCCCTTCCAGACCCCACTCATGATGCAGTACACAGAGCCCGGAGCAAAGGACCACCAGGCTGGAATGGGATTTGAGAGTCTTCTGGTCCTCTAGTTCAGTCTTGTAGACTCAGAGAGAGGAAGGACTCAGGTTTCCAGACTGCTGGTCCTAAGCTTTTTATACTTGCAGCTAGAGGTGGTCATGTGATTCAGCCAGAAGTCTGCTGGGAAATATTTCTGGGAAAGTTTCTGTTTCATTCATAAAAAGAGACAGACATGACTAGCTTGGATCCTTCCTCCTAGTTGCCTTCATCCTACCTTGGATGCTGACACATGGCTGGGTCCAAAGAAGCCATCTTGGAACACAGAGAAAAGACAAGGGAATTGCAGAGATATGAGCCCCAACATGATTGAGCTGCTGAGCCAATGCCAGAAACCACTTACTTCTTGACTTTCTTTCATTTATTTATTTATATTTTTGATTTGTAGTCTTTTTTACTTTTTATTTTATTTTATTATTATTATTATTTTGTGGTACATGGGCCTCTCACTGCTGTGGCCTCTCCCGCTGCAGAGCACAGGCTCCGGACGCACAGGCTCAGCGGCCATGGCTCACGGGCCCAGCCGCTCCGCGGCATGTGGGATCTTCCTGGACTGGGGCACGAACCCGTGTCCCCTGCATCGGCAGGCAGACTCTCAACCACTGTGCCACCAGGGAAGCCCCTATTTTATTTTTTAATTAATTTTTATTGGCGTACAGTTGCTTTACAATGTTGTGTTAGCTTCTACTGCACAGCAAAATGAATCAGCTGTACATATACATATATCCCCTCCCTTTTGGCTTTCCCTCCCATTTAGGACACCACAGGGCATTAAGTAGAGTTCCCTATGCTATACAGTATGTTCCCCTCTGTTGTCTATTTTATATATAGGTATCAAATTTTTTTGATTTCTTTGTTTTAATTGAATATAGTTGATTTACAATTTTGTGTTAGTTTCAGGTATACAGCAAAGTGATTTTATATATATATATATTATATATATATATACACATATATATATGTGTGTATATATATATATAGTCTTTTCCATTATGGTTTATCATAGGATACTGAATATAGTTCTCTGTGCTGTACAGTAGGACCTTGTTGTTTATATATATAATAGCTTACATCTCTTAACCCCAACCTCCCACTCCATCCTTCCTCCAACCCCCTCCCCCTTGGCAACCACCAGTCTGTTCTCTATGTCCGTGGTCTGTTTGTGTTTTGTAGAGAGGTTCATTTGTGTCGTACTTTAGATTCCACATATAAGTGATATCACATGGTATTTGTTTTTCTCTTTCTGACTTACTTCACTTAGTATGATAATCTCTAGTTGCATCCATGTTGCTGCAAATGGCATTATTTTGTTCTTTCTTATGGCTAAGTAGTATTCCATTGTATATATGTATCACGTCTTCTTTATCCATTCCTATGTCGATGGACATTTAGGTTGTTTCCATGTCTTGGCTATTGTGAAGAGTGCTGCTATGAACATAGGGGTGCATGTATCTTTTTGGATTAGAGTTTTATCTGGATACACATTACATTCTATTTTTTATCTTAATCCCAGATAGAATGTGCTTCAGTCCAACCAAGAAATTCAAACTTTTGGAAGCAGAAGCAATTGGATGACATTCAGAGGCATTTGAGTTTGCAGCTCTGCTCTTCTGCTGCTGCGTGTAGGGAATGGTGGGGCCTTCCATTCTGTTCTAACTTGATCTGTGCTCTGTGGTCCTAAACTCAGTGAAGGCTGGGAATGCAACTGACTTCCCCAGTTTTCACATCGAGGGCTGTGCCTTCACAGAAGAAAACGAACAAACAAACAAACAACCTCCTCCTTTTCAGTTTCTGGAATTCTTTATAAAGGACATTTTCTTTCTTAAAAATTATAAAATGTGGATTTGAGAACAGCCTTGGGAGTCATTCAGTTCAATCCCTGATATCAAATAAATCAAAATGAAAGTCAGATTACCTTTACAAAAATGTTTCTTGAGGAGACCGATAGCACAGTCATCTTTGACAGTATTTGAACTGTCAAGCATTTCTTCCTTTGGCCTAATTGAATCTCCTTTCTTCAACTAAAAATGTAAAAAAAGAAAAAAAAGAGAAAAAACCCAGAATATGACTTATTCTCAAAATAAGATTTTATAGATTGCCAATTAGTACTAACTTGCCTATCTTTCTTCTGTTTCCAGGATGGATCAAGTCCAAATAAGAATCTTGTTAGAATCTTTCCATTTCTTCCACCATGAAATAGAATGAAATAATGCCATTTGCAGCAACATGAATGGACCAAGAGATTATCAAGTAAGTCAGAAAGAGAAAGACAAATACCATATGATATCACTTATATGTGGAATCTAAACTACGACACAAATGAACTTATCTATGAAAGAGAAACAGACTCACAGACATAGAGAACAGATTTGTGGTTGCCAAGGGGGGTGTAGTGGAGGAGGGATGGACCGGGAGTTTGGGATTAGCAGAGGCAAACTATTATGTATAGGATGGATAAACAACAACGTCCTGCTCTATAGCACAGGGAACTATGTTCAATATTCTGTGATAAACCATAATGGAAAAAGAATATGAAGAAGAATATTTACGTATAACTGAGTCACTTTGCTGTATAGCAGACATTACCACAACATGGTAAATCAACTCTACTTCAACCACAACAACAGCAAAAAGAACCTTTTCATTTCCATCTTTCCATTTGCATCTTTCAGAATAAGGTTCAGGTTATGCTGTGATATTGGCATGTGAAGGCCACACAGCCATATGCCCACCTCCCAACTCCTTTCCCATGTCCGTGTCTCCTGCTCTTCAGCCCTCATCCTTCCTTCCTCCCAAACACACCCACACACACATCTCCCATGGACTTGGGGATCCCCCGGGTCCCCCTGCACTTGAATGGAGAGGGAATGTACTTCTCTGAGACTCTCCACATATCCCCACGGGCCTCCACACACTGAGCCTTCAACCAGTTTGACTGTTTTCCTCTGATGCTTTCCTTTGCTCTTCTGCTCACCACCTCCGGAATAACCAGAAAAAGTGCTATTTTTTTAACACAGTAATTCAAACCAGACATGGGGCTGAGCCCTCAAAAGGATGCAAGCCCGGTGATTTCCTGTCTTTCCCTGTTTTTAGATAATTGGTTTCCATCCCCTTTTTCTGTGTGAGTAAATGCATTCGACCACTGCCCAAGTGGCCCCATCCATCAGGCTCAGTCTAGTCCGGGCAGGAGAAAGAGAGTCTAAAAGTAGGGCTCATTTCCAAACTAAGTGCAGGGTGAGCCAGTGTTATCGACAGAAACTCTCTCCCTCGTGGTTGGTCTGCAGATACACTCAGAGACTTGGAAGGGCTCAGGCTTTGAAGAGGAGCCACGAGGTAAAGCCATGTCCAGGCCCATCAAGCTGTACTCTCTGAGTGATGGGTTGACATGACCATCCTCTGTCAGCACTATTGTTGCTGTCATCCCCAGGGACCAAAGCAAGCACAAAAGCTAAGAAAACCATGGACTCAAAAGTAAATGGATGAGATCAGGCACGTTCAGGGTGGAATGGCTGTAGACAAAAATCAAATATCACTCATCTGTGTAATCTAATTTTTTTAACAAAATGAAACAAATGAACTTATTTACAAAACAGAAACAGACTTACAGATATCGAAAGCAAACCTATGGTCACCAAAGGGGAACTGTGGGAGGGAGGGATAAATCAAGAGCTTGGGATGAACATACACACACTACTATATATAAGATAACCAACAAGAACCTACTGTAGAGCACTGGAAACTCTACTCAGTGTTCTGGGATAACTTATATGAGAAAGGAATCTGAAAAAGAATGAACATATGTGTATGTATAACTGAATCACTTTGCTGTACACCTAGAACTAACGCAACACTGTAACTCAACTCTACTCCAATAAAATTAAGATTAAAAAAAGAAAAAAGCAAATGGATTCACTCTCAAGGTGGCATAGTGGATTCCTCCTCAGAATGGCTGATTTTCCTTTGTATCTCAGCCCACAAGAGGAGGTCCCAACTGCCTGTCTCTAAAGAATATTATCTACTTTCTAAGGTTATACACTCCCAAACCTGTCTTTTTCCTGGAGAAAAACATTTCTCTTCTCTTTATTTACTTTTCCCCCAAATAGAAAGCATACACTGAATTGCAGCAAAGGCCACGACATAGATCTCTGGTTTTTATTGTCTCTGTCTTTTCCCCTTTTCTGGTGCTACTTTATCACAGTATCCATGAGGATTTCCACAGTCTTATTAATATTTAACATTTATTGTTAGTCTCTTGAGCCACCACAGAGACATATATTATCTCTTTGCAAGACTTAATGTCACCCTTAGTGATTCATATTCTCCGTGGTATGCTTTCTACTTAGAAAACAAAAATCTTCTTCATCTCCAAATTAAAGCATTCTGTGCCCAGCTGAAGTTCCAATGCTTGGGCAGAAGGAATGGGTGGTAGACAATGAGGTTATTTATACTTTGTCTACCAGGGATCAGAAGTTTTTTACAGAAACTTTTGGAGTTATTCAGCTCACATCCTGTACTTATATTTCTTTTGAAGTGCCTTAAAATATAGACTTTAAATTAAAAACTTAGGTCAGACTTATTTAACTTTGCATTATCTTACAAGCAAAGTTTGCTCAGCAAGCAAATGCCTACTGTAAACTCAATATCATGGGATTGATTTACCTATCAATGGGAACAAATTATTTTTTAATATCTTAGCAGAAGAGTGTGCCGTAAGTATATAATTAGGAAAACAATGACAATACATTCATGGGCAGTTTTGGAGAATAAACTTATATTGGCATTTTTCTACCTTCTGAATTTTGTTCTTAATAAGCAACATATGAGAAAATTAATGGACAGTATCTCCTAATTATGAGCTCTGCATGAGAACTGAAAAGTACATGTAAGCAAACTAGGTGAAAAATCAGTATGTTCTCTGTGTTTTTAAATGTCAAAGTTTATGTCAGTGTTAATTTGGTTACAACACAGTGATCATAAATGATGAAATTTAATGAATATTTTCTCTAACATGAAAAAAACATATACCAACAATTAATGTGCTAAATGAAAATGATTTTTCTCTATTCTGTCGGCAGATCTCACTTGGAAATAGGTTGTTGGCTTACTTTGAGTAATGGGAATTCCAAAGACATAAGACAGATTTATTTTTAAAAAATATTCTCCAGTGATGATTCCTATATTCCAAATTAGTCATTTGCCTAACTAGTATTTTTGACTCCAACCCCACAATAAGAATTTGAATTTGCTGTATAGTATATGTATGCAGTTCAAAACCTCTAGGTTTAGACGACAGGCAGACCTTGTTCTAATATTGACCCCGTATTTTACTTGCTGTGTGACAAGCATTTAATCTTTTAAAAAATATTAATTAGCATAATACCTAGAATAACTATTGTACTTATTGAACTATAAGTTTTAGTAACTCTCAATGAGGTGTCAGTCAGTCATTTCTGATGGATGGGAAAGTTCACCCATAAAATGAGTCAGGTGACCTTGGCCACATCCTTGAGCTCGTCACAAAGCCACATTCTGTTACAGTGTTGCAGCAGTCTCTCCCATCTCCTAGAGACCAGATGCAAAGCTTCGTGTGTTTAATAAAGGATCAGGACTTGAGGACACAGGGAGGCGGAAGGGTAAGCTGGGACGAAGTGAGAGAGTGGCACTGACGTATATACACTACCAAGTGTAAAACAGATCGCTAGTGGGAAGCAGCTGCATAGCACAGGGAGATCAGCTCGGTGCTTTGTGACCACCTAGAGGGGTGGGATAGGGAGGGTGGGAGGGAGGGAGACGCAAGAGGGAAGAGATATGGGGACATATGTATAACTGATTCACTTTGTTATAAAGCAGAAACTAACACACCATTGTAAAGCAATTATACTCCAATAAAGATGTAAAAAAAAAAAAAGCATCAGTGAGTTCCTTGTGGTCCAAGGTAAGTGTTTTATTACTTTAGGTGGGGATGTCATTATCATTGGTTTTCAAGAAAACTACAATGAGGTACCACCTCACACAGTCAGGAAGGCCATCCTTAAAAGTCTACAAATAAGAAAGGCTGGAGAGGGTGTGGAAGAAAAAGGAACCCTCCTACATTGTTGGTGGTAATGTAAATTGCTGCAGCTACTATGGAAAACTGTGTGGAGGTTCCTTAAAAATTAAAAATACAGTTACCCTATGATCCAGCAATCCCACTCCTGGGCATATATCTGGAGAAAACTCTAATTCGAAAAGATACATGCACCCCAATGTTCATAGCAGCACTATTTACAATAGCCAATACATGGAAGCAACCTAAGTGTCCATCAACAGATGAATGAATAAAGAAGATATGGTGTATATATACAATGGAATATTGTATATATTCCATAAAAAAGAATGAAATAATGCCATTTGCAGCAACATGGATGGACTTAGCCAGAGATTATCATACTAAGTGAAGTAAGCCAGACAGAGAAAGACAAATACCATATGATAGCACTTATTTGTGGAATCTAAAAAAAGAAAAGGTACAAATGAACTTATCTGCAAAACAGAAATAGACTCACGGATATAGAAAACAAACTTATGGTTACCAAAAGGGAGAGTGGGGGGAAGGGATGGAGAGATAAATTAGGAGTTTGGGATTAACATATACACACTATTCTATATAAAATAGGTAAACAACAAGGACCTGCTGTAGAGCACGGGGATCTACACTCAATATCTTGTAATAACCTATAATGGAAAAGAATCTGAAAAAGAATCTTCAGATATATATATGTCTGAATCACTTTGCTGTACACCTGAAACTAACACAACATTGTAAATTAACAACACTTCAATTAAAATAAAAGAAGCACCTTCTCTTTCTGCAGATGATCCTAAACAGGGAGGGCATTTCACCTCCAAATATTCAGCCTGTGATTTAGGAGTATCTCCATAATGTCTTCCTTTCCATTCACTTAGTGCTCCGCTTTCATCTGTTTGAATTGGCTGTGGCATTTGCTCCTCCTTTTGAAGATCTTTAAGATAAACTGCCCAACCTCAAGAATTAGCCAGACAGCTCTCCTCTGTCGTTTGAACAGTAAGGTCGGGAGCATAAGAGAAAAATCTACTTTTCTGGGTATTTTCTTTGTTTTCATAACTGATGCTTATAAAGTGCTTACTAATATTATTATTCCCATTTTACAGATGAAGAAACTGAAGCCCCCAGAGGTTGAATTATTTGTCCAAGCTCACACAGCTTGTGAGGGACAGAGCCGAGATTCACCCAGGACACATTGCCTCTTGAGCTGGAATTTGAAAACTCTGGCCCATCTTGTCACCTGCTCCAATTAAAAAAAAACCTCACTTTAGCCCCTCTTGGTTTATTTTCTCACTTGAGATTCTGTCTCTCCCTCTTCAATATACCCCATGAGAACAAATTAATATGTTTCTGCCAATCTGTCCCACTTTTCTCCCATAAGCATCATTTAGGTTCCCCTCAATATAGGTTACTCATGAACGGGCAAAGAACTGTACCTTCTCCAAACACCTCCTTCATGGAATCATCAGGGTTCTTTGTTTGTGGGGGAAGATTGCATAAATAACACATTTCTTGTTTTTCTAAGTTAATAACCAGTTGTCATATGGATACAGGAGACAGACAGATACAGATTCTAGTTGAGTTGTTTGTTTTTATTGTTAAGTTTTTTTTTGTTTTTTTTTTTTGCGGTACGCAAGCATGTGGGATCTTCTTGGACCGGGGCACGAACCCGTGTCCCCCGCATCGGCAGGCGGACTCTCAATCACTGCGCCACCAGGGAAGCCCTATTGTTAAGTTTTAAGAGTGCTTTGTAATTTGGGATATCAGTCATTTATCAGATGTTGTTTTACAAATATTTTCTCCCACTCTGTGGCTTTTTTCCTCATTTTCTTAACAGTGTTTTCTTCACAGGGCAGAAGTTTTTAATTTTAATGAAGTCCAACTTGTCAAATTTTTCTTCCATGGGTCATGCTTTTGATGTTGTACCAAAAAAGTCATTACCAACCCCAAGGTCACGTAGATTTTCTCCTGTGTTATCTCCTAGGAGTTTTATAGTTCTGCATTTTACATTTACTATGATCCAATTTGAGTCAATTTTTGTGAAAAGTGTACGGTCTGGGTCTAGATTCTTTATTATTATTATTATTGCATGTGGAGGATCAATTCAGTGGTTCTAGCAACATTTGTTGGAGACACTGTCTTTGCTCTATTTAACTGCCTTTGCTCCTTTGCCAAAGATCAGTTGACTGTATTTAAGTAGGTCTATTTCTGGGCTCTCTGTTCTATTCCATTGATCTATTTGTCTTTTCTTTCTCCAATACCACACTCTCTTGATGACCGTAACTTTATAGTAAGTTTTGAAGTCAGGTGGTATCAGTTCTCTGACTTTGTTCTTCTCCTTCAATATCATGTTGGCGATTCTGTGTCTTTTGCCTTTCCATACAAACTTTAAAATCAGTTTGTCAATATCCACAAAATAACTTGCTGAGAATTCTGATTGGGATTGTGGTGAATCTATAGATCAAGTTGGGGAGAACTGACATCTTGACAATATTGACTCTTCTTATCCACATACATGGACTATCTCTCCATTTGTTTAGATCTTCTTTGATTGCTTTTTATCAGAATTTTACAGTCTTTTTCATATAGAGTTGGCCATATTTTATTAGATTTATACCTAACGCATCTCTCTGGTTTTAGTGCTCATACAAATGGTGTTGTGGCTTTTAATGTCAAATTCCAATTGTTTATTGGTGGCATATAAGAAAGCAATGACTTCTGTACACTAGAAATAGATCTCAAAGATCAGATTTATTACTGAGTAATGCTGGATTTGAGGATATGGACACAACTGAGACGTTAAAGCCATGTAGTGGATTAGATCATCTTGTCTCTCCACTTTGGACACAGTTCAACAGCCCCAGGTAACTACCAGACTGCTCCAAGGAGATCACAACAGAGAGGAGATGAGAATGCATCCCAAGGACAGGACCTGGCGCACGCGCGCGCATACACACACACACACACACACACACACACACAAGAGCCTGGGAGGGGCAGGGCCAGCCTTACTCTCAGATAAGTCACTCCTATCAGGGGCAGGAATGGGCCAGGGACTAAGAGAGCCAAGGAACATGACTTTGGCAGGAGCTGCCCATCAGGGAAACATGAGACTACAGGCTAGAAATTCCCTCCAAAATTCCACACTAGCCCCTCCCACTTGAAAAGATTTTAAAAAATCAAGACAGAAAGAAAATCTAAAAGTCACCTCAAAAAAGGGATTTGCTGTGTGTTTGTGTGTGTGTTTGTACATCTCATATATTATGTATATCAAACCTCCACAAAATTAGTCCTATTTAAAACACTGTCTCCAAAGGTCCAGGCTTCTTACATACATGTCACCTCACCAAAAATTCTGCTTTTTTTCTTTTTAAGTAATGTGCCACTTAATAATAAGTTATTAAGCATAACATGGGGACCCAAGAAGCACACATAAAAATATAAAAGCTACTTGTTATGTCACCACTCAGAGTCCAGTATTTCCTCTTATGCACATATATATACATATAAACATATATTTTAAAAGATTGTAATAGGTATATATTTATATAACCTGCTTTTTAAAACTCATATATCTCGAAAATTCCTACATCACTAAATAGTCTTCTACAAGATGGCTTTAATATCTGGGTAGTATTCCATTATATGGATATGTGTATGTACTATAATTTATTGTCAACTCTACTACTATACTATTAGGTTGTTCATAGCTTTTTCTCTATCTTGAACAATCCAGTATGAACATCTATGTTCATAAATCTTTGCACAATTATCTAATTATTTCCTACAGTTACTCCCTAAAAATAAACTTCCTGCATCACTAGATATGCCCATTTTTTAGTCTTTCAAAACATTTTTGTCCAACTCTGCCCTCACCTTAATGATTTGATTTCCCAGTTTCCCACTTATTCTCTGGTAGTAAATTTGTGACCTTTGGAAATGTTTTACAGCCATTTGGGTCATGTTTAGACCATGGACACAAGGATTTATTGAAATCATTCTTAAAAATAATTGAATTAATGTAGATTCTAAATTTAGGAGGTAGCTGAGATACAGAGCTAGCCAGCTGAATACCCCGGTACATGTGGGGTTGTGCTTTTCTCCAACTTCTTAACTTCTCAGAGGAATTGAGACTGCTTCTTTGGATAAAATGCTGTATGGAGAGAAACTCCTTAAGCTCTGAAATACCTTTTTGCCTAGATCCTGATAGACAGCAAAATCTGTGGTATGACAAATGGCATCTGACATCCAGGAAGGAACACATCCTGAAAAATAAATCCATATCTCTCATCCATCTCTAATTTCAGGGGACAGGCTCTCATGCGAGATCCATATCTGCCTCTGCCTTCCACAAACACTGCATTTTCGCTTCCTGGCCCTGTAATCAACTTGGCTGAAACACAGCTACCGCCCAATCTGAGTTAAACTTTGCTCCCAGAAAGAGACAAGATACACTGCTTGCTGAAAATTGATTTCTAAGGAGAAAAATATAAGTAAGTAAGCCATCATTTAAAGAACACATATTTTTGCTGGTTTTTAAAAATGGGGTTAAAGAATCTGTATTTTTTGCATTCATGTACAGAGCCAATATTTTAATAGACATTAGGTACCTAGGACCGCTCTTGTGAGTAATTCAAAGCACAGTACTCTTAAAAAATTAAATATATACTCATTCTGTTTATAAAAATTACTGGCTTCCTACTATGTGCCAGTTTGTATTTGGTACTGGAGATAGTTAAATAAATAATATTTTGACCCCAAACTTAAGAATCTCCCCTTCTAGGTGAAACAATGCTCGACATCATTAGCCATGTTGAGGGACCCATCATTAGTCGGGGAAAGCAGGTCAAAACCACAATAAAGTAGCACTTCATACTCACTAGGATGACTATGGGAAAAAAAAGGATGGACCATAACAAGTGCCGCCAAGAATGCAGAGAAATTAGAACCGTCACGAGTTGCCGGCGGGACCATAAAATGGTGCAACCACTTTGGCAGATCCTCAAAATGTTAAGCATAGATTTATCATATGACCCAGGGATTCCACTCTTAGATATATACCCAAGAGAACTGATAACATATGGACACACCAAATTTGTACATGATTGTTTGTGGAAGAATTATTCATAGTAGCCAAAAAGTGGAAACAACCCAAATTACCATCAACTGAAGAATGAATAAACAAATGTGGTGTATCTGTACAGTGGAACCTTATGTGGCAATGGAAAGGAACGACATACTATAACATGGAAGACCCTTTAAAAACTTTATGCTAAGTGAAAGAAGCCAGGAGCAAAAGGCCACATATTGTGGTTCCATTATATGAAATGTACAGAGTAGGCAAATCCATAGAGACAGAAAGTGATTCAGGGGTTGCCAGGAATTGGGGAGTTGGGGGAGAGGGGGTGAAGAGCGAGTGATAAAGGTGTAGGGCTTGTTTTGGGGGAGTTGATGAAAATGGTCGGGAATTAGTGGTGATCAGTGCACAACCTTGTAAATATATGAAATACCACTGAATTGTAATCTTAAAAAGGATGAAGTTTATGATATGTGAATTATATCTCAATAAACATGTTATTAAGAAAAAGAATTCCCAGGATAATGTGATTCATTCCACTACTAAGGTAGGTTAAAAAAGGGTGGGGAAAGGCTTCATGAAGGCACTAATATCTGCCCTAAGTATTCAGGGATGAGTAGGAAGAAAGTTGATGCAGGGAGTAGAAAAGGACATCTAGGTAAAGGGATTATACAAGCACCTAGTAGGTACTAAATAAATGTGTTTTGAATGAATTCATGATTTCGGAGAATTACTTGATTTGAAAATGTCATGAGAGCCGCCTCTCCAGCTGCCAAGATAATTGAGGACATGCCAAACCATACGAACAAACTGGGTTGGGACCACTTTGGCAGGTTACACAATGGCAAAGTTATGATCTTACTAGTTTCCTCTGATATAAAACACCTATAAATTTCTCTTTATCTCTCTTACTGGACAGATCATTGATGAACTCTTAGAAGAGATCACTGCTATTCCTTTTATCCTAGACTGTGTCTACTAGTACAGACATAAAGTCTGGTAAAATATTAAGCAAATGCTAATCATCTCACATCATATGTATAGGAAGAATTAAGTTGAATATTTTCTTTTCTTAACTTTCAACCAGCTTCTTTTGAATAGAGGACTGTAGACTCATGTCTATAAATCCTATACATTTTCTAAATTATGAGTAATGTTATAGAATCCACCCGTAATCTCTTCTATTCCTAGATCTCAAGAACATTAAACAACTGAAATGTTCAAGATATATGGAAACGAAATTCAAAAAACACAATCTGAATACCAGTAAGATTTCAGCTATGGAAAAATTTAGATAAACCAGCGAAGGTAGGAAATGGCAATTAAATGGAGTTGGGTGCTACATAATTTAACTTGAAGAAAAACGTAACTGACCTGCATATGATTCTATACAATTGATTATTTTTGTAAAGAAGATTTGTGGCTGGGGTGATAACAAGAACCATCCTGGGGGGCTTCCCTGGTGGCGCAGCGGTTGAGGGCCCGCCTGCCGATGCAGGGGACACGGGTTCGTGCCCCGGTCCGGGAAGATCCCAAGTGCCGCGGAGCGGCTGGGCCCGTCAGCCATAGCCGCTGAGCCTGCGCGTCCGGAGCCTGTGCTCCTCAACGGGAGAGGCCACAGCAGTGAGAGGACCGCGTACCGCAAAACCAAACCAAACAAAACAAAAAGAACCAACCTGGGTAAGAAAACATTTTACCTAGAAGAAACTGTCAGCGGTTTGCAAACACGAAGAGAAGAGATGTCTGAAAGGTGGGTTTGAAGGTAATAGGATTTTGCCCTACTGTGGAAACTTAAGCTTCAGATCAGAAAGCTTTTATGTGATATCACCTTTTGAGTGACAACTGTCAATAGGAGTTGAACAGTGGTGAGGCCAGTATGGATTTTTTTCCAGGTCTCTCTGCTGCCATTGCCTGTCATGAGACATTGCATGTTATTTTCAAATCACTTACGTATGTTCAGCTATTTTCCTCCATCAGTGTGTAGCAAAAACATTGGGGTAGTAATAACTATTTTAAAATTTCTTCATCTCAATGCATGTCCGGTTAGGAAATGCTCTGAATGCCATTTAAAACTTCTTGCCTTAAAAATAGGTTAATAACCTGCAAGTAATTGTTTTTCAAAGATTTGGATAATTCAACCTTATAGTGTATTTTATGTTTCCTTTAATGAACAGAAAATTACTTTTGTTTAAAAGACTTTCATTTACTGTGTTGTATGTTTTTCATCTGATGTAGAGAGAAATCAATTATTTTAAGAATTAAGTCCTTTCTGGCAGTTCGTATAAGTAAATCCTACTAAGTTAAATGACTGTCAGTATTTTTTCCTTATTTATCAACTCCAAGAAAAGTGCTATAATGTACATAAGTGGAATATAATTTGCTGTTGAGGAAATAGCATTGATTTTCCTGTCGGTTAAAGATTGCTAGTTGGAAAGCAAGAATAATATGTTAACTTCTACTTAACAAAATTTACTTGAAAGAATTATTCTAGAATTGGAAAAGGAGGTGGCTGTTCTTAGATCCTATATAACCAGCTTATGCCTGATGTAATAAATGCTCAGGTGAGAATATCTGAGAAAAAATGAACAAACAGAGGGTGTCAAGTTTGGAATAATTATGACCAAAATAATAGCTTACTATTTATATGTACATAATGTTTTGAAATATTTAAAACACTTTTACATACATGACACAATTTAATTACTGACACAGGAATTTTATGTAGTCAGGCAATTGGATGGTTAAAAGGAAAGACTGCTTTCATACTGTAAATTAAATTATATAATACATCCTAGGGCTTGTCTGCCTTTGATAAAAACACATAATATGTCAGTACCTGTTTCATTTCATGTGGTACCTTTGATTAGGTGTCCACAAAACTGTCAAAATATATAAACTATAAAAATATAAAAGCTAGCAAAACATATAAACTTCTCAAGGGTGGAGAGCTTATCTTTTTATTTGTTGATTTTTCTTTACTTGTCCAGATATTGAAGTGATATGATCAGTAACTAGTCTGTGTACTATTCCTCTCGCCCTTCCAAAGACATCCAATCATGAGGATGTATTTGTTGGAAATATAGGGGGGCTCCCAAATAGCTGCCCTCTCTTCTAGCCAGATTCAGAACCAACTGAGAGATAGACCAGGAGCGAGACAGAAGGAGCTCTGGGAGAATGTGGCCAGTTGTGCAGCAACGATGGGCTTCCTGACACTCTCATCCAGCCTCTGGGAAACTAAAGGACTCGGATCTCTTTCACAGGGACAGAGTCTGCTGCGGTAAAAAGAATGCCATAAGGAGCAGAGATGAAGGACACTGGGTAGTGGAATGAGTTAGGCTATCAAGTCTAGTTTCTCCTCACAAACTCTGTAATCTGATATTTTGGAGGTATGAGTGAGCTGGCAGAGAGAAGCCCAAGGAACTCCAATGGGTGTCCCACCACACTGAAGTCTCTCCACTTGAAAACCTGAGGCATGGACACTATGGAAAGCAGTATGGAGGTTCCTCAAAAAACTAAAACTAGAGCTACCATATGATCCAGCAACCCCACTCCTGGGCATATGTCCAGACAACACTATAATTCAAAAAGATACTTGCACCCCTATGTTCATAGCAGCCATGTTCACAATAGCCAAGACATGGAAACAACCTAAATATTCATCGACAGATGAATGGATAAAGAAGATGTGGTATATATACACAATGGAATACTACTCAGCCATAAAAAAGAATGAAATAATGCCATTTGCAGCAACATGGATGGACCTAGAGATGATCATACTAAGTGAAGTAAGTCAGAAAGAGAAAGATAAATACCACATTATATCACTTATATGTGGAATCTAAAATATGACACAAATGAACCTATCTACAAAACAGAAACAGACTCACAGACATAGAGAACAGACTTGTGATTGCCAAGGGGGAGAGAGGTGGGGGAGGGATGCACTGGGAGTTTGGGATTAGCAGATGCAAACTATTGTACATAGAATAGATAAACAAAGTCCTGGTGTATGGCACAGGGAACTATATTCAATACTCTGTGATAAACTATAACAGAAAAGAATGTGAAAAAGAATGTGTGTGTGTGTGTGTGTGTATATATATATATATATATATATATATATATAAAACTGGATAACTTTGCTGTACACCTGAAACTAACACATCATTGTAAATCAACTACACTTCAATAAAATAAATTTAAGAAAATGACCTAAGGCATGCAGAGGGGAGGGTACCTCTAACTACTACCATTAATAGCAGAAAATAAAACATAACTATACTATTTCTTTAATATATATCGTTGCATTATAAGACATGTCTTCAAAAATAATTTCATTAGAGTGATCTTGGTGAATATTCATAAATACGTGATTAAGCAAAACTATAAAAATAAAAAAGAGCGATTCTATTAAGAATTCATCATCTTAAATACCAAAACTATTTAAGAGAAACACCCTTCTGCTTATTTCTTGCTCTGTGAATTGTCTCAAGTCATGAGAGGTTTAAAATACTTTGAAAATGTGTATTCAAGTGTTCATAGGAGAGCCTAAATCTACAATACTGGCAGTAAGTTTATGATTTAGAAGTTGTAATCTTTAAAATATACATCACATGGCATATAATAATAATAGTAGTAGTCAAATAACATGACCCATATTTACTGAGTATATGCTATGTTCCAGGTATTGTATTAAGCATTATATATGCACGGTCTCATTAATATTTCACTACTGCCTTATTAGGTTAAGACACGTGTACTTGACTTGAAAATTCCATACAGCAATGTCTGAATTAGACTTTATGGTGTCTTCCCTTTAATTAATGGGAGAGGCAAACATAAGCCCTTTTCTCTAGAGTGATAAACAGAATCAACATCAGTTTTCCACATACTGGTTCTTAAAATTATTCTAGTCAGGGGTATGAAAGCTATTATATGCCTATCAAGATGTAGGCATCGACATAAAAGCAACAGGTTACTTTAGGGATTGTGAGTAAGAAAATAATCAGGAAGTCCTGAGTTCGAGTCTCAACAGCATCCTTTTCTAGTGTGAATGAAAAACGTTGCCTGCCGTATCAGTAAACAAAGGATGTTGCAGCCATCAGACCATCACATTTCAGCATCCCCGATGGTAAGCTCTAAGGGAACTCAGGGTGCAACATGATGCCCACCACCCAGCAGTCAACTACCCAAGTCAGCCCCAACAGTACACCCTGAGGAGACTCAGGATGAGAAAACACAGGATCCTGGCCCCAGATAGCTGAGATGCTTATCAAAGGAATGATTTCAATGAGCCCAGACTCTGCATCTTCTCATAGGTAGAAAAGAGCTAAATTCCTTACCTTCAGATCTGGTTTTCTTTCATTAAGAGTAATCCTTTGATGTTCCAACTACCTGGTCTGTGTTGCAAAAACTCCTATTTATCCCAGCTCCTCCCTGACCTCTTTGGAGCCATCCCTCGGAGTGATGAGTCCTGTCTCCTGGGCTTGAAGTCCTCAGAAAATCTGTGGAATAAAACATAACTCTCAACTTCTAAGTTGTGCGGTTTTGTTTTGTTTTTTTTTTTTTGTCAACACTAGTATGTGCCTTAATCTCTTGAAAACTTGGTTTTATCATCTCAGAAAATGGGAATAATAAATGCTAGTCACCTCACAGGGTTGTTTTGAAAATCAAAGATATTAAATGAAAGAAGCAGCCTAAAATGAGTTGCATATACAGATGCAGTTTTTGGTTCCCTCTATTCACCCCTTTTCAGCTCACCCTCTGTGCTGTCTTGCCCAGTCCTTCTTGAAGTTTGCTCACTCCTTGGAAAGGGTGCTGAGCTAAGCCCTTACACACGCCATGGGAGTTGCCATTTCCACCATCACCTGGTCGCCTCATGTCACTCATGGGTTTCTGTCTGCAGCTTAACTACACAACACTTATTTTTGTTATAGTAAACACACATACAAACAAAAAAGCTGAAAAATGCCTATTCAATTTTGGGACCAGGTTTAGAAAAAACACTTTTTTCTTTTCTTCTTTTTTCTTCTTCTTTTTTTTTTTTTTAACATCTTTATTGGAGTATAATTGCTTTACAATGGCGTGTTAGTGTCTGCTTTATAACAAAGTGAATCAGCTATACATATACATATATCCCTATATCCCCTTCCTCTTGAGTCTCCCTCCCTCCCTCCCTATCCCACCCCTCTAGGTGGACACAAAGCACCGAGCTGATCTCCCTGTGCTAGTGGCATGGACGTATACACACTACCAAATGTAAAATAGATAGCCAGTGGGAAGCAGCCACAAAAACACTTTTTTCTTGCAAAAGTCAAAAGCCTTGGAAAAGACATCTTTTATCAAAATGAGATGACTTCCCTTAGAAACATTTTTTTTAACTAAAATATACATGTTAAATAAAGGCCATGACATCAAGATGCTATAAGACAAGAGCCTTTAGATCTTATTTTTGTAATGTCTTCTGAGGTACTCATTTGATCAAGCTTTCTTGGAACCAGTTCCTATCCTTTTAGGTAGTCTTTGAATTTTATTTGGAAATGAAACAATAAGCCAACACTGATAATTGGAGACTGCCGGCTGAAGACCAGACATGACCTGGAACTAACTCCTATCAGGTTACTCATGCAGGTGTTGCCATGGTGTCTGTCCTCTATCCTCTTTGACTTGTAAAGTGCTGAAGTTGAAGGAACCCTAGAGATTAGATAGCTCAGAGGTTCCCCTCCACCATCAGAATATCAGAACCTCTTGAGAGATTTTAAAACAAACATATTACTTGGCCCTAGAACAGATGAACCAGTGGGAGAAGCAGATACTAATTTCTAGACCTGAAGGTCTGGAATAGAGTTGGGAGACCAATTATGTTGCACAAAATACAAATCCTCAGGACTTCCCAGGTGGTCCAGTGGTTAGGGCTCCGTGCTCCCAATGCAGGGGGCACGGGTTTGATCCCTGGTCGGGAAACTTAAGGTCCCACATGCTGCATGGCGTGGCCAAAACAAAACAAAAACAACAAAAAAAAACAAATCCTGTGCAGAAAGTCTTAGCCTGTTTATCCCTGCGGGTGGGCTTGAAAAATTTTTCCATTAGGGTTGAGTGTGCTGGTTTTTCCTGTTCCTTCCAGGACAGTTCATCTCTTCCTCTCTGATGTCAGTGCTCCCCTAACTCACTTCATTGTAGCAAGATGAATCTCAGTGCCCAACGTACACAAAGACAGGCAACTTTCTCTACAACTGAACTTAATCTTTATTTCAAGCTTCCATTCTACCAGGCAATGGAAACCCAATCTCAGGACAACTCAGAAATACTTCAGGGGCCTTTTGAAACACCAAGACCTCAGAGTGGGGATGAGCATAGAATCCTGACTCGACAGCACCTACCCTGTTGGCATTTTTCATTCCTGTGGCCTATGGGCACACCCGCCTCTGCCCACCGTGGGCCACTTCTCTAGCTTTGGCTAAGGTCACCAATGCTCTCCATATTACTAAATTCAAGAGACATTTTTTTCATTCTCATCATACTAAGACACCCATCAGCTGTTGACCTAGTTGACTGTTTCTCCTTAAACCACTCCTTTCTCTTGGCTTCCATACACCACTCCCACCCAGCTTTCTTCTGATCTTTCTTGCCATTTTTTAAAAGCCTAGCTCCATATCCTTCAGGAGTGCTTCCGTTTTGCAGGTCTTCTCTCTCTCCACTCTCTCCCTAGATGATGTCTTTATTTCCATTGTTGCCAATACAATCAAGGTCTGATGACTTGGAATTTATATCTTCAGGCCAGCAAGAGCATCTCAACTCTATAGCTGTATATTTGATGACAAACGTTACATCTCTACTTAGATGTCGTAAAGACACTTCTGAAAACAAATCCAAAAGCAAATTCAGGGTCATTGCCTCCACAAAACATGTTCCTCTGTTAGTTTTTCCAAGCAAATATATTCTTGACATCTGTCCACTTCACTCCTTCCTCTAGACATCAAGTCCTATGACCCCTTTCCCCTAAATGTATCTTAAATCCATTCACATCTCTAACTCCACTACCATGATCTTGACTCTATGCCACCACTGTTTCCTTCTTGGACCACTGCAATGCCTTCCACATGGTGACCTACACCCATTCTTGCCTTCCTCCAACTCCTTCTCTATAGAATAATCAGAGTGATGTCTTAAAAAGGACTTGAATCACTTTATACCCTTCCAAAGCTTCTTCACAAGACTTGTGATTGCACTTAGAATAATGTCTCTGATATTTGACAGAACCTACAAGGACCTGTCTGACGTCATCCCTGACTGCATCTCCTGCATTACCTTGTGTCACTGATCTACCAGTCACTATGTTCCAGATACACTTTCGCAACCAAGCTCCTACATGTCTCAAGAGTGTTGAATTTTTTCTTAGAGTTTTTGGCTTTCTTCTACTGTAATGGTCTCTA
Source organism: Monodon monoceros (assembly GCF_005190385.1). Taxonomy (NCBI): domain Eukaryota; kingdom Metazoa; phylum Chordata; class Mammalia; order Artiodactyla; family Monodontidae; genus Monodon; species Monodon monoceros. Next base: position 15,543,970 of record NW_021703774.1, on the reverse strand, counting down.
TCATCTTCCCTGTTTACCTGGACAATAATGCATAGCTTGATAACCCTACCCATTGTTTGCCTCATTTGGGGCAAAGTTTTCCCCACACCCTCAAACTACACCTCTTACTTTACACTCTCACAGCACTATAAGTACTGCATTTGTTTAATGTCTCTCTTATTTATTACTGTACACCTAGTACTTAGCATAGTACCTGGAAAATAGTAGGTACTCAGTAAATATTTATTGGATACACAAATATGCAGCCTGTATTAGTTCCTTGTGGATGTCATAATAAATTTCAAGAAACTTGGTGGCTTAAAACTGTAGAAATTTATTCTCTCACAATCTGGAGTCCAGAAGTTTGAAATCAATGTGTCAGCAGGAACCCCTCTGAAGGCTCTAGAGAAGAATCCTTCTTTGCCTCTTCCAACTTCTGGTGACCCAGGCATCCTTGGCTTGTGGCTGCATCACTCCAACCTTTGCCTCTATCTTCACATGGCTGTCTTCTCCTGTGTTTCTCTGTGTCCTCTTCTCTTCTTATAAAGCATCAGTTACTGGATTTAAGGCCCACACTAAATCCAGATAATTTCATCTAGAGATCCTTGATTGATTACATCTGAAAAGACCCCATTTCCAAATAAGGTCATATTCTGAGGTTCCAGATGGACATGAATTTTGGGGGTCACTGTTCTGCTCATTGCACAGCCTACCCCTAATCCATCTTGCTGTTCTACTTCCCTTCCTCCTGCCCCCTCATCAGCTGGAATTCATTAGAAAAGCTGGCTCCATCGTTAATATTTACAGCAGGATCTTTCTCAGCTGCTCAATTAGAGCTTAATTCCTGAAATCAAAATAACACCTTAGGGGGGAAAAGTCCCCTGTGATTATTCTTATTGGTGAAACAGGGAATATCTTTGGAAAATAGATATACTCTGGAGAAGGGAGAGAATTATTTAGCTTTCTAAGAGGCTGAGCATAAAAATGCCACATGATACCCTTATTTTATGTGCCTCATTTCCAAACAACAAGTGAACTTAATTTTGATTTCAGGTGTATGTGTGAATGTGAAAAAAGAAGTGTACACTTTTTGAAATCCACAGCCGTGGAATCAGCTGTGAATAATGAAGGAGAGAAACACTCTCATGTGGTCTAAAAGCAAGCATTAGCAGGCCAACTTTCCACTTTGCAAATATGTCTTGGAACAAACCCTCTATGACAAGGATCTTCCCATTCATAAACATACCTAGTCAGAAGCACTCAGGGTACCAAATTCATTAAGGAACCCCAACGCTCTGTCCCCAGCTTACTACCTGAGAAATATAAGGTAATGGTTTTCATGTTTCTAATATGTGCTTATATTTTCCAGAATATTCCATGTCCATATAGCCCCTGGCCCTTGCTCTGCCAGACTTCCACCACTGATGGTCATGTATAACCCTCACAAGATGCTCATGCCTAAGGCAGGTGAGTAGATGGAGGGGCTCTTCCGCTCTCTTGTTCTGGCGGCAGTAGAAAAGAACACGAATCACTTTTAAAGCGATTTCAGGATATATACTTTTAAAATATAAAATTCGTGATTTATGCCTTCCAAATTGAAGAGATGTAGAAACATTTACTGAATATGGGCCAGGCTTGGTGCTAGGCAGGAGGTGAACAGAGGTTAAGGAGGACTGGCTTCTGACCTCTTGGTTATTCAAGAATAGAATTGAGTGTGTCTGGGTTCAACCTTCAAACCAGTGTGAGTGCTAAAGCTGACAGACATGTAAGTAAGTAATTATAACACAGAGTGAAATGTTAAGCAATAGAACTCTGCTCTTGGCTGGGATTGCCATATACACACTACTATATATACAATAGATAACTAATAAGGAGCTACTGTATAGCACAGGGAACCCTACTCAACACTCTGTAATGACCTATATGGGAAAAGAATCTAAAAAAAAAGTGGATATATGTATATGTATAACTGATTCACTTTGCTGTACAGCAGAATCTAACACAACATTGTAAATCAACTATACTCCAATAAAAATTAAGAAAAAAAAAGAAATAGTAACAGCAACAAACTGAAACAAAAACAACAAAAAAGGAATATGTTGAATCTGTGTACAAAGCAGGAAAATTTCCCAGGGGAGGTATCTGAACAGTTTTAAAGGATGAATGAAGAGTTTTCCAGACAAGCAATCTTGGAGAGAGTGGAGGGAAGGAAGAAGCAGCGATGCTGGGAAAGGGAATTCCATGTGCAAAAGCAGCAAACAGGACTAACAGGGATTGTCCTGGGAACTATGAATAACTTGATAATCCTGGGACATAAAGTGAGTTTGGTGATCAAAGGATTTTCAGAAGTAGACAAGGCTGGGTATGAAAATCTTGTGCATCATGCAAGGACTATGGACTTGGGCCAGTGAGGATTTATTGAAGAGATTTAAGGTACGTGTGTGTGTGTGTGTGTGTGTGTGTGTGTGTGTGTGTGTGTGTGTGGTGATGGTGGTTGCAGGGAGTTATGGTCGTATTTAACTCATTAATCTCATTCCTGTACCATTGAAAGAACTCTAAAAAGATAAAAAACACTTTTATTCATAATAATATAAAGGTAGTCCAATAACAGAAAGAGAGTATTGTATTCCTGCAAATCAAATTAAGGAAATATTATGTCACATTTGAAGCATAATAAAAGATTTTGTAGCCACATGGGAAAAATTATACATTCTTTTTTTTTTTTTTTGCGGTATGCGGGCCTCTCACTGTTGCGGCCTCTCCCGTTGCGGAGCACAGGCTCCGGACGCGCAGGCTCAGCGGCCATGGCTCACGGGCCCAGCCGCTCGGCAGCATGTGGGATCTTCCCGGACCGGGGCACGAACCCGCGTCCCCTGCATCGGCAGGCAGACTCTCAACAACTGCGCCACCAAGGAAGCCCAAAAATTATATATTATTAAGCATGCCTCATTATAAATAAAATGAGGTGCAGTACTCGTAAACTGTGAAGTTATTCTTTTATCCAATTCTTTGATTTTCTATTGAATTTCAGGTGACCTATAAATAAATGTCATAGTGAACAGAAAATGTTTAATAAAAATTAAAATAGCTAATGTTTACGGACGCCGTTTGTTAATAGCATTTAAAAAACATAAAATTCACTTTTTAAAAGAAAATTCTCAATTGTTATCATATTCTCATCCATCAAAATATATTCAAACATTGTCTCTCTGTGTTGGTGCCAATGAACGGTCGTTGTCTACTAAGTAACTGACTAAACCTATCTGCCCAGGAGAAATAAATGAGTATAAATCACAATGTTCAATTCCTTTCATTTGTATACTGCTTTGGAATTTGTAAAAGACTTTAACATACATTATTAAAGTATGTGTCTGAAGCACAGGTATTACCACATGAGTGAATTGCTTATTAAACAAGTTTAGCCCTTGACTGGGAAATTAAGAGTGTTTGGTTATTCAAGAATAGAATTGAGTGTGTCTGGGTTCAACCTTCAAACCAGGGTGAGTGCTGAATCTGCTGGCTTTCCAGTCTTTCTCAAATAAATATGCAGTATCTGAATTTTCCATGCAAGAACCACTATACATCCCACCCTCCTGTGGCGCTGAAACCAAGCAGCACCCGCTGGGGCTCCTGGGCACAAAAGCCTTTCTGTGTCCCCCATTTCTTGATTATAGGAAATAGGCTTCCTTCAGCTCCCAAGCTTAGATGAGTTCCAAGGGCAGGTTCAAACAATTGCTCATCAGGGAAGGGAGGGGATGCAGAGACAGGGGAGGAACAGTCAAGAAACAATAGTGAGCCTTGGGACAGGGTCTTGGTTCCCCCTCAAGGGATACACATAACCATATCTTTGAGCTATTTTACAGGTGCTGAAACCCCCATCAAGTGGGAGAAGTTAACTGTATGTTGCCCACAAGCATGTAGACCCCAGACAATTTGGAACCAGAAGGTTGATGATGCTGACTCCCAATTGCCTCACCACCAACCAATCAGAAAAATGTCCTCAAGCTGATCACACCTTCCTCTTTGAACCATTACTATAAAATTCCTCACTACCCCCTCCAGGTCGGGACACACAGTTTTGAGAGCATTATCCCTCTGTGGCCCCCTTTGCCTGGCAAAGAAATAAAGCTATTCTTTTCTACTTCACCCAAAACTGTCTCCAAGATTCAATTCAGTACCGGGATACAGAGGCTGAATTTTGGCTACATGGCCTCAGGTAGGAGACCGGATGCTCAGGCCACCAGAAAAAGTCTCACATCATGATGGACTTGGTTTGTGAATAGCAGGTCAAGTGAATCAACTATTGTGAGAAGGTCTAGTAAGGTACTTAAATATTTATAATTGATCTATTCATTCTTCCTGGGGGCTTATTGGCTGCCTAGTAATGCAATGCCTAGCACTGTGTCTGGAGCTAGAGGGAAATCAAAAGAGATGTATGAAATTTCGTAAATTTACCAAAAATTTTGAATGGTACACTCACAATAGGTGAATTTCACAGGATGTAAATTATACTTCAATAGAGCTATTGAAGAAGGAGGAGGGGGAGAGGAAGGGAAGGGCAGAGGCTGGGAGAAAGGTGAATCAAATTACCCAGCTGTTGAAAAGGGAATTCCAAAAGGAAGAGGGCAGGGTGGAATAGAGTCGCTTTTCCCAAATTTTAATCATTCATTGGTAACTTTCCAATATTTACCTTATCACTTAATATCTATATTTTAATTTATTGAATAGTTCTCTACTTTTGACTGTTATTTTTTTTAAAAAATACATCAATTTTATTGCTTTATTTTAAGCCAGATTGTCTTTTTCTTACCTAAACTGGTTAATTTTAGGAGGAAAAGAAAAAGAGATGGCTTTGCCCTCTAGGAGCTGACAATGTAGTTAGGGGTGATAATATACATAAATATGCATCCAGGTACAGCAAATTGTATAAAAAATCAAATTTTATACAATTAAGTGCCATAGTTAATGAGCAGAAAACAAACAATAGAAATTGAGAGAAAAGTGAGATTACTGTAGGCTACATTTTAAGAAGAGTTAATCATCGAGATATTGGGACTTGAGCTGGACATCGCAGAATGGGTAAAATTTGGAAAGATGGAGGAAATTAATTTTAAGTATCTTTCACTTATTGTGCCTCTATTATATGCTAAACACATTACTGTCAATTTACACATAAGTAGCATATACTTACTTAAATGTCATAGCAATCATGGAAAAGAGATACTATTCTCAGTTCACATATAAGTGAACTTATATGTAAACTATTCACAGTTTACATATAAGGAAATTAGGGCTCTGAGAAGTTGATGGACATACTCAAGGTCACACATCATTTTCCACGATGTGTGACCTTGACCCATGTCAAGGAGCTTACTCTTATGTTTTCTTCTAAGAAGTTTTGTGGTTTCAGGTATTACTTCAAATCTTTAATCCTTTTTAGTTGATTTTTGTGTATGATATAAAATAGGGGAGGGGTCCAGTTTCATTCTTTTGCATGTGGCTATGCAGTTTTCCCATACCATTTCTCAACATCATTTATTGAAGAGATTATCCTTTCCCCATTGTATAATCTTGGCTCCTTTATTGTAAATTAATTGACCATATATGCATAAGTTTATTTCTGGGCTCTCTATTCTGTTCTTAGATCTTAAAAGTTCGCACCACAAAAAAGAAATGGTAATTATGTGACATGATGGAGATGTTAGCTAATGCTATGGTGATAATTATTTTGCAATATATAACTGTATAAAATCAGCATTTAAAATTAAAACGTACACTTTAAACTTATGCGTGTGTGTCAATTATATCTCAATAAAGCTGAAAAAAAATAAAGCAATGCCTAGCACGTAGTGAGCAAGAATAATAACTAAAATAAATAAAATTAAATTACTCACAGATAATCACTGTTAATATTTGGCTAATATGTCCCTTTACCTAAGACCAGAAATTTGCAAATCACAGTTTGTAGAAAGAGCCTCAGTGGCCTGTTTTTGTAGCCCTAGAGACAGGAATGGTTTTTACATTTTTTGAAGGGTTATTAACAAAAAAACAAACAAACAAGAATATGCAACAAAGATCATATCTGTCCGGTAAAGCTTAAAACATTTACTACCTGGCCCTAGGCAGAAAAAGTTTGCCAGCCTCTGATCTAAGATAATTGTAGATCAAGTTTTTAAAATAAAATTAGGACTGTTCTGAATATTCCATTTTAATATACCTTTGAACTCAAGAATATATTATGATCACTTTCCTCAGTTTTTCTAAAACGCTTTTTTAAATTGGCTATGTAGAATTCCTTTATCAGATTCACTGTGATTTATTTAACCAATCTCCTACTGTTAGATATTTAGGTTGTTTCTAATTTTTGCTGTTAAAACTCTGAGATAAATATCTTTGTATTGATATAATTTTGCACATCTTTGTTTCCTTAGGGAAAAATTCCTGGATATGTAACCTCTTGGTTAAAGGAAATAAAATATTTTTAAGATTCTTCATTCATATTTCAAAATTAATTCTGGAAAGATTATATCAATTTAAACCCCAACCGTCTTTGAGAGTGCTACTTCTCCACATCAGTTCCCAACCCAATTCCTCACAAACCATGGATACCATCATTAATTTATGTGTGTATATATACTTGTCAATTTCTTATGTGAAGAAATGGTATTTCATTGAAATCAGGTTGACATTTTATGTTACTTGACCACTTATATTTCTTCTTCTATGAATTACTTTTTAAAATAACTTTTAAAAATTGGGATACCATTTTCTATAGGGATATTTGCTATTTTTCTCATTGATTTGTTAGAATTCTCTCTTTGTATTAATAAATTCTGTCATATATGTTGTGAATATTTTCCCTAATCTTCATGGATCCTTTACTATCATGTTTCATGATTTGGCATAATGTAATCTATCAATTTTCCCCATAATGCCTCTTATTTTTATGTTAGAAATGCCCTCCAAAGCAGATAATTTTATTTTTTATATTTAATTATTTAATTTATTATTATTTTATTTTGCTATATAGACTGAGGTGAACAAGTGGTTCATAAGTTAATTTGCCCAAGGTGAAGTAGTAAGTGGCAAAGCTACTATCAAACCTGAGGAAGAGTGACTACAGAACACAGTCTCTTAAACCCTTAATGTCTCATCATGAATCATCATTTTGACTCTTAGTTTGAAACAGATAGTTCCACTAAAGGAAATATCTTTCTGTTTCTAATCTAAGTTATTTTTTAAAAGCCATAAATTTATAGTGAATTTTATTAAATCTCCTTTCACCATTAATTGAGCCATCTTTGTGTTATCTATTGAGCCATCCTTGCATTCCTAGAATAAACTTATCTGACCATAACATATTATTCTTTTAATATACTGATGATATGATTTACCTAAATTATTTTACAAATAGTCTATATCTTCCCTATTATTATTTTTTCTGCTTCTCCTATCAATAGTGAGAGAGAGATGGTGAAAGCTCTTAATGCAATGAAGATTTAAGAAATTTATTCCTTAAGTTCTATCAGTTTTTACCTTTTATATTTTTAGGCTATTTTAATGGGGATGTACAAGTTTAAAACTCTTGTCTCCCTAGTGAATTAAGCCTTTTGTAATTAAGTACTTGATCCTTAATAATGCTTTTTGTCTCAAAGTCTGTTTTGTCTGGCAATGATATAGTTAAACCAGCTTATTTTTTATTTTGAACGATAAATTTTTCCTTCTTTTTCCTTTTACACTTTAATGTTTTTTTATTTTTGGTGTGTCCATTGTAAACAGAATATACAGGATATTTTTGTCTACTATAAAAATATATCTTAATGAGTTCAATCTCTTTAAATGTATTAAGATGAATCATTTAGTTGAAAATTTTCTTCCATTTATTCTCTGTTTTCTATTTGTACCTCTGTTTCTATGTTTCTTCATTTTTTTCTTCTTTCTTAAAAATTTTGATTTACTGTTACTTTGTTTATTGCTCTCTTATCCATTATTTTCCTATATTAGTTTGGAAATTTTACACTTTATTTAATGTTTATTCTACAAAATATATATGCATATTATATTGCCCCATACAAGAACCTTAGAACACTTAGCTCCAGCCTCTCCCTTTGAATTATGACCTTTGTGGTACAGTATTTTAGCTTGGCTCTTAATTCTTCTGCACAAATTAAACCTAATTATTATTATTTTCTGCAGACAATTTTTCAAAATTACATATTGTGGTTACTATTTTATATACTCACTATTTCCTTTTGTATGTCAGATGACCCTTTTGTAAATAATTTCCTTCTTCTTGAAACACATTCTTAAAAGTTCCACCAGCACAGGTTTATTGGTGGAAAATATTTTCACATTATAAAATTATAAAGTAAAATGCTTTCATTATAAAATAAAATGTCTTTATTTTACCCTCCTTTTTGAAAGGTCATTTTTCTGAATACTCAATTATAAGGTGATAGTCATTTTCTATCAGCACTCTGAAATTACTATTCTGCAAAATTTGGCTCCCTTTGTTGCTGTTGAGAGGTCTGTTGTCAATGTAATTGTCATTCTTTTGTAGGTGACCTTACTTTTCTCTCCAGCTACTTTTAAAAAGCAGTCTTTGTCTTTGGTGTTCTGCAGTGTCACTGTGTTGTGTCTAGGTATGGATTTCTTATTTATTCTGCTTGAGAAATGTTAAATTTCCTGAATGTGTATTTATGGGTTTTTTTTTATCAGTTATGGAAAATTCTCAGTAATTATGACTTCAAATTACTTTTGTGATCGTCTTTTGGAACTCTGATATTAGGACTCATATTATCCTCTATCTCTCTTAATTTCTATTTCATGTTTTGTATCTTCTTGTTAGTTTGTGCAGCATTCCTATTTTTTCAGATGTATCTTTTAGGGAACGATTTATCTCTTTAATTGTCTTTAATCTGCTGTTTAATCCCTTCACTGAGGTCTTTGTTCAACAATTATACTTTCACTTCTGAACCTCCATTTTGTTCCTATTTAGATCTCTGTAGTCATTCCTGGTGATCACCTATAGCTTGCCTATGTTTTGAGAGTCCATCCTTCAGCTCTTTATGCATTTCATACATGACTATTCAATATGCTATTTATGATGATTCAAATATATGAAAACGAGAGGATCTAATCTGCTGTTTTTAAATATTCCTTTTCTTTCCCCTACTTTTCCCAATGGAATCTTGTTCTCTTTTATGATCAATGATCTTTGTGAACTCCAAATCGTTCAATCTTCATCTGTGGAGATTTTACAGGATTAAATTAGAGATACTTTCTTTCAGATACAATATATGTTTGCCTCTGTTATGTGCAGATGTTGCCATAAGTCAATCTACCCTGTAGCTCCCTTCCAGGGTTCTGCCTTAATGAGAAGGTGTCCAGTTCTACTCCTACTCTTTGCTATTGACCCAAAGTATTATATCTTATTTGTAGGGTTGTAAAACTGCCATTGGCATCGCTGTCAGCATAGCACTGATCCTCTGCCCACTCACTGTGCCTAGCGGTGAGTCTTCATGGTTTGCCTCTGTGATTTTTTCCCCCTCTTCTGAAGTAGCATCATGGGAAGAGGCTTGGAGATTTTCCCTTCTTCCCCTAAGCCCAGCAGTACAATCACAAGTATGTTCTGCAGTAGGAAGGTGCCTCAAACTCTCTAGTGTGCCAAACTTCTGAAAGTGGAAAATCCTTGTTTGCTTTTCAGTAGGGAAATTATACACTTTGAATATAAAAATAAGAATAAAAATTCTAGCTGTTGTCGTGTGAAATGTAAATAAGATCCAATTTAGCCTGATATGATATATTTTGAAATATAGTAACAAATAATTTGACTCTGCCTGAATTATACCATAAAACTTACTTGATGTGATAAAAAAAGCACCTCTACTTATAGTTTAGATTTTGAAAGGCTTTTCCTGATTCCATTTGTTGGCAAATCCAATGTGACACATTTCAGCTGGTTAGGGCATAGTCCCTTGGTAACTTTCTGTTTCACTTCTATTTCTATCATAATTGTTTACTTCTTCCAACCCTTTCAACATCACACATTTTTTTTTTACACTTGTATTAGGCTGAATAACTCCCAAATAAGTACAAAGACAGTAGATATACTGCAGCTGAACACAGAACTCAATGGCTAAAACTATGGCCCATGCTTGCTAATGCTTTCTGCTGACAGTAAAGGCAGTGTTTTTGCTCTGGCCATAGCTTTGTTCTAGCTACAACCTCTTTACTTCTTCTTCTCTTTACTTCTCATAGCCTCAAAACTAGACTTTTTAATTGTTAATGTACAAATAGATGGAGAAATAATAGCTACTGGAGAAGGAAAGTGAGTACGGGTGGAGCTGAGTTTGTTCAGAGCACGTGTACATCCTGTAATTGCATGTAATACTATGCTGAATACTCTACTACATAATTATAATGACATGCTCTTGGCAACAAGAAGTATGCAGTATAAATTAGAATATATGAAGTATGTGAAAGAACTAAAGAGAAAAAGAATTAAAATATTAATTCTTTCCAGAATAAGGTACTTATATCACCTATAGGTTAACAGTGTTTGCATTTTGGCAGCAGACAGGAGGTGATATTCATTTTGGGAAGAAAACCAGGGTCTGACCACCGGAAATCTAAACGGAGCTGGGTTGACAAGAAATTATCAGTAGTCTTATACCAAATCGTACTGTTAAGAAGGCAACACTTCTTTCCGCTCTTAATGTTTCTATTGTTGCCAGTGACACATGATACTAGAACTCTGGCTCTTCTCTAGACCTTTACTCAGTATTAGGGACACGGAGTAACTACTGATAAAATTTGTTAACAATAGATGGGAGATGTTCAGCTTAGCTACTCCCATCTCCACTGTGGGAACAAGCTGCTCGCAGGGAGCAGGGATTCTTCTGGGCTCCAGCAGGGAGGTTCTTTTCTCATCATGTGAAGGGTGGTGGGAAGGGATGAGGCTGTCATCATTCAGCCCTGCCTAAGTCTGCCTGATTCTCTTGTTCAGTTAACAGATCTGGCTCAAAACACTGTATGTTCTGTATTGTCCAACTTATCCTTTATCACTAATAGAAGTGATATTTTGTTTTTATCTGCGGACTCTTATCTTACTCCTCAACTGGCTCAGAATTCATGGAGGCAAGAGGTATGCTATTTGTTATTTTTTTTTTCATCAGTAGCAGAATGTAGCCATTTTTTTTTGTATTGTTGTGTTTGTTATCTTTCTCCTGTGCAATCAGAAACCAAAATGCCATTTGTAAAATACTCTAAAAAATGGACTATATAAGAAATGTGCTGCAGGATCACAATATCAGCAGAGCTCAGTTCCCATAGTTGACCTTTTGTCAAGGATAGTCAATATGTACTTCTTAATTCAGTTCATCGTCTATGCACTTCTCCAACATTATCCACATTGTTGCTTTCGTGTGTCCTACTTGAGGCATTATATCACTCCAGGACAGATTTTAAATTTGTCTTCCACATTCATTCTGGAACAAGAGCTCTTCTTGTTGCATCTCTAGCTGTACTAATCGTCAAGAGAGAATGTTTAGAGAGTGGCTGCACTGATCACTTCTCTTACCGTAATTTGCGGTAGTTTGCTGAATGTACTTCCTTGAGACAGGGTTTGGAGAAAAGCAGAGCAAAAAATTGAATTTTATAGTAATAAATGTAGAAAAAATCTATAGATAATCAGATCCCAAGAACATTTAGTTCACTACTCAGGACAGTTTGTCCCATTTTGTAATAGCAAAGAACTACTTGGTGAAGGTAGAAATATTTTTCCCATGGCTAAAAATTTTGACTTTTTCTGATGCTCCTCAAATGAGTACTGGGAGTCTCTGTCCATGTTTAGAAGTTGATATTACCCTCAGCTGTGTTTTGCTCTCCACTTCCTTCCCTGGTTCGCTGGAACACAATGCAGTGGTTCTGTTGACTATGGTAGAAAAAACTTCCTTTGGTTGGTTAATTTTCATAAGTGTGTTCCAATGTATGTTTTATACAAGATATTAATCCAGCTAGTTTATTTAAAAATGGGATTACTGTACAACTGAACCTATTTTGCAGGGTCAAGTGACTAGATAGCCACCATATTACTGATGCTAAAACTGGCTCACCTTGACTCTGTCTACTCAGTTTACTAGTTCAGTTCCACAGACATTCATTGAGTTATTATTACATGACATACACAGTGCTAGGCCAGAAACAAATGTGCATTCCCCTTGGTGTCAATCAAGTAAATGGTTACTTTGGGTTTTTTTGGCAGTGCTAGAAAGCATGTGGGATCTTAATTCCCCAACCAGGGATAGAACCAGCACCGCCTGCAGTGGAAGCAGAGTCTTAACCACTGGACCACCACGGAAGTCCAGTTAATGGTTACTTTTAAGTCAGTTTGATTTGTTGGCATTCTAATAATATTTTTATCTGTTTAGGATTTTTATTTTCTATTCCACGCAAACTACAGTCAATTGTACCGTGTTGTTTATTTGAAGGATTTCCTATTATGCACTGGGTAAAGATCCGTTCCTAGGGCTGCCAAGAGGGCTGGTGACAATGAACATCCATGGCTAGGCAATTTGAGGATGAAAAATTTTAGTTAGATACCAAATGTAAAATAGATCGCTAGTAGGAAGCAGCCGCACAGCACAGGGAGTTCAGCTCGGTGCTTTGAGACCACCTAGAGGGGTGGAATAGGGAGGGTGGGAGGGAGACACGAGAGGGAGGAGATATGGAGATATATGTATAGTTGATTCACTTTGTTATAAAGCAGAAACTAACACACTATGGTAAAGCAATTATACTCCTATAAAGATTTTTAAATAGATAAATAAAAGTAGCAACATTAAAAAAAAAAATTTAGTTAGATAAGGAACTTCCCTGGTGGTCCAGTGGGTAAGACTCCGTGCTCCCAATGCAGGGGGCCCGGGTTCGATCCCCAGTCCGGGAACTAGATCCTGCATGCATGCTGCAACTAAGAGTCCGCATACCACAACAAAAGATCCTATGTGCCGCAATGAAGACCCCTCGCAGACAAAATAAATAAATAAATACATAATAAAATATTAAAAATTTTAGTTAGATGAAAAGTTTTTAAATTTACACTTTTTTTTTTGCGGTACACGGGCCTCCCACTGTTGTGGCCTCTCGCGTTGCGGAGCACAGGCTCCGGACGCGCAGGCTCAGCGGCCATGGCTCACGGGCCCAGCCGCTCCGCGGCATGTGGGATCTTCCCAGACCGGGGCACAAACCCGTGTCCCCTGCATCGGCAGGTGGACTCCCAACCACTGCGCCACCAGGGAAGCCCTAAATTTACACTTTTTTATTTCAAACAGAAACTAGCCTGACTTAGAATATTGATTTTTCTGATTGTGTTTTATTTCCCATTGGGCTTCCAGTCTGTGAAATAGAGTTATGTGCAAGTGTACCAGGAAGTGTGTATATACATACAGGTCTCAGTTAAGGACGTTGTGTGATGCAGCTGCACAGTGAGACTAAGAAACCCTCCTGCTTCTGTGTATTAATATGAGGGAAAAGGTCAACAAATATTATTTTTTAATGACCCTTTATGAGTCCAAATACCACATAAACTTTCTCAAATGCCCATGTTCAAACACAATACAATTATCTGATAAGAAATTCAAACCATATTATTCATCATGTAATGAGCGCCATCACTTTTTAACTCTTTTCTAGAAAAAGTGGAAGTAATTTATCCATTCATTTACTTTTTCAACTTTTATTTAACGTTTACTGTGTGCCAGATTTCATGAAAAGTGCTGCTAATGGGAAATAAAATCAGGCTCCTAGCTGCAGGGGCTAACGGTCTGTTTCGAAGGGCAGACATCTAAATTCACAAAAATGGTTTTATATAATTTGTGTTATAAATATGGCTACTGATGACAGTCTAAGTTTAATACAGTGTACGTTTTGCCTTAAAATCGTCAAAAACTATGAATCAAAAATCCAGTCAGGAAAAGGTAATCATGACAAACTTCCTTAATTCTAGGAGACCACAGAATCTTCTCAATGGGGAGGTTGTTCTTCTTTAATTTTATGTCCCCCAAGGACCCCTAAAATGGTCAAAAATGTACAAATATCTTATTTACACTCCTGTATATGAGATCTTTGGGGAGCTGCGGCTCTTTCGAAAACTTCCGAGTTTACTTTACACTTTTATTTTTACTACTACAAATAGCTTACCTTTATTGAGCAATTATTATGTGCAAGCTTCTATACATGCAGTATCTTATTTAAGCCTCATAACAAGCCTAAAAAGTAGGATTTTACAGATGAGGTGCCTGAGGCTTGAAGAAGTTAAGTAGATATCCCAGGATTCCACAACTAGTAAATGGTGAAGCAAGTAATTGAACCAAAGTCTGCCTTAGTCTAAAATCTGCTCTTAATCACTAGATTTATTTCCTCCAATTTTGTACAGAAGTTTCCATCAGCTTCTCTGCAGTTCTGAGAAATGAGTGGAAAAATCTAAATGAAAGGGATGAAGTATACAAGTTCTGCTGGTAATTTGGCAAGTTGGAAGCTATTTAAATTGCAGGGAACTATTAAAAAAATACAAGTAAGGGGTTTCCATTAATATGTATCTTTGTGGTAATTGATTGTTGTTTTATTGAAATACACGTCCTTTTCCAGCCCAATAAAGCAAGAATTGGACCAGTTGTTCCTCTCTACCTTTTAGCAATGTCTCTACACCCTTGGTTTGAGGAATGTAGTGAGTGAGGGCTTTAAACAACGTTGGCCCAGAGTGAGACGTCCGATGGGAAACTTCAGTCCTCTGAAACAGATTGTCTCTTGTAATACCCAGGATGCACTCACAGTTCTGCTTTAAGACCTGAAAATGAGTCTGGCTGGTGGGCCTATTTACAAAGTAAGGCTTTTGATAAAAATGTATCTTGCAGTACATCTGGCTTGATTTAGCAAAATCCCCAGAAACAGTGTATTTGCCTTAGAAGCCTGATCTCTAGTGGTTTGGGGCATACTGAATTATCCATGAATATTATCCAGACGTGAATAACACAGTGTTATTGCCTTTATTACCTGCCTAAATCACTAGTCATGAGCATTTAGTTTTGCTGTGTCATGTCACTTTTCTGATGAGTCATGTTACATCATGTACTCTTTGGCAGGGGAAGAGGCATGTCATTTTGCTGAAGTTGGTTACAGCCAGACACTGAAACATTGCATATAATACAGTGCCTAGTTAGAAAAGTCACCTGATCGATAGGCCTAAAATATCAAACAACTATGATGAAAAGTACAGGATGTTTACACCGTAAGTGAGCATATAACCCTCATCCAGTACACTGTTCACTCTGCAGATCTTTAAGGACTGAAAAGGAATGCCAAGTTCTCAGCTTCTAATGCTCTCTTCCAACAACTCACTCTATTTTTTAATATATATTTTTATTGAAGTATTGTCGATTTACAGTGATTCACGTGTACAGCAAAGTGATTCAGTTATACACATATTCTTTTCCATTATAGGTTATTACAAGATATTGAATATAGTTCCCTGCGCTATACAGTAGGTCCTTGTTGTTCATCTACTTTACATATAGTAGTGTGTATCTGTTAATCCCAAATTCCCAGTTTATCCTTCCCCGCTTTCCCCTTTGGTAACCGTAAGTTTGTTTTCTATGTCTGCATCTCACTAAATCACTTCCCATTTCCCAAATGCCAAACAGGTTAGATTAAAAAGAACCTAGCTTGGAGTCAGGAAAATTGGGGTTCGAAATTCAGACAGGCCATTTACTAGTTCTGACTTTAGCCAAGTTAGCTATATTCTCCCAGCTTCTGCATCCTTCTGTGTAAAACTCTGCAGAGTTACCAAGTGTTTTGAAAGAGATAATAGATGTAAGATGCCTAGCATAATGTCTGTGGTGTTAATGAATAAGTGGGAGCTACTTTTATGCTGGTCTCCTGTTACCCTGCCTTTCATAGATCGATAAGCAGGTATCTCTCTCCATGCATATATTTACTGAATTTAATCAAAATTTTATTTCTCTTTTTAGACTATCAATCATGAAATTGTGTGAAAAAATGACACAGGAAAAAGACCATGAGTCAGAACTCCTAATCATGTGTGTCCAGGAATGAGGCATTGGATCATCTGGAATTCCATTTTCTCTATAATATGTGGGAATTGGAGATCAGTCTGAAGGTTCCTTCCAGCTCTGACTTGCTATAATTCTGTGATTTGAACTTTCGAGAGAGTTAAAACCAGATCAAGGAACGGTTGGGTCCTGGTTACTCCTTAAAAACTAATATAAGCTGGTTAATGTCTGGTTTGTGAAACAAGCCTATTTGATGAAAGAATCCCTTGGTCTGAGAAACTTATCAGATGGCACACGGGCCAGGCCCACAGCAAGGGTATAAATGAGTGAGCAAAGAGAGAGAAAATTGTTCCAGATCTGATTGTGACTTCTTGTCAGTATGGAGAAGCTTATGGGCATGTTGAAAAGGAAGACAAGATCTTTGGTAGACAAACTGAAGTTGTCTACAATGATGGCTAATTGATATTCATAACAAAACTTGATATAAATGACAGGAAGTGTTAAAAATGAAGACTAACAATAATCTCTGGCTCTATTCTTTCATCATTAGAATCAACAGTAATCCTATTGTTTGAGAAGCATCAACAGTCTTCAGTATTGAGCATATTTTCCAACTGGCATGTTCACCAAACCTTGTTTGTTCTTTAAGGTAAAGCATTTCACAGAGAAAGTGAACACAGATACCCACTGGCTGAAGAGTGTATCTTTAAGAGGAATCACATTTTCTGAAACATTAGATCTACACAGGACTGGGACCCATGGGGGAAAATGCTATAATATTTAAAAGCCATGTGGGTGGTAGGACTCTGAAACTCTGGAGGACTTATTTCAGTTTCAGCGTTCTGGAGACATGAGTCGCTAATGGGTACTTACAGTCTTGGTAATAATGTTCTTAGCAGCATACCGGAAGCCTACTTTTATCTGTAAACTAAGGAATAGTAAGAGGATCTACTTTATAGGATTGCTATAAGAATTAAATAAGATACAGCTATGCCCATAATAAGCACTTAAGAATTGTTAGCTATTATTAGCAGTAATGATCATGTACTACCAAGGAGTACTTGGGAAATTTTCTAGAAATCAAAGTTCCCAAAAGATTTGATATCCAGGAGTCTAAATAAGATATTTGTCATTCTTCAAGCACATTAGGGTTTTGGGGGATAGATCCTACAATAAGGATACAGAGCAATATGCCTCTTGAGAGGGTTCTGTGTGTACTCTAGAATTAAGAATAGTTTTAATACATGTAAATTCTGACAATTCTTTTTTTGAGAACCCATAATTTGGAAAAGGGTGGAGTAAGGTCAAAATGTGGTACTTGGGACTGTTGGAGAAATAAATAACAATAACACGCGCAATCTCTTAGGATCCCTGTATAAATTGTAATGCAGGAAAGAGTAGTCCCGGTTTCTGATCGGCTTTCTTAAGTTTAAGGCACAAAGTTGAGCCAAACTTGAAGGAAGGGACTACGTAAGGCAGAGGAGATTCTTTGCCTGCTTCTGTGATTCAGCCAAGGAACGAGCCCTGCTAAAGTAATGGATAGCCCTTTATGTTAAAGCAATATTACTGATTATGGTAGAGATCTATATAATGGAAGCAGTTTTTTCCTATATAAGCTTTCTGAACAGTTAATTTACCACATTGAATTTTGCTTCTGGAAATTCAGGTAAAACTAATAATCTTTTAGGAAATTTCAAGCTGCAGAATAAAAGAGTTGGTTTATGTCTGTCTTGAGAGTTGGAAAAACACACTTTTGTAGGATGTTTGCTTCTTAAACAATTACAAAATGTCATATCATTTGGTAGTAACAGAGAGAAAACCATTATCACAGTTTGAATCAGAGATCAAACAGCAGAAAGCACTAATAACATTTCATTTGCGTGTCCATACCTGGTAATGATTGAAGAAATAACTCCATTTGAATATGAGAGAGTTGTTTCTTGAAGTGACTTTTTTTTTTTTAAACACAAATTATATGATTCCCTTAGGTGCTAATTTTGTTACTTGTAGAACTCTGTTTTTTCTTTTTCTTCTCATTTTTCTCCAGGATTGAACGAGGCATCTACAAGAGATTAGTAAAGGCACCCCAAAACACTTCATTGTTTTGTCTTACTTGGCTCTGGTTTTAGACCATCATCCTGATTGGCTCCTTTTTGACTTCTCTGAACATAATAAAACTTCTCCTGGATTCACAGAAGCAAAGATAGTGTCACCACTGCTCTTGCAGAGAGAAATAAAAGTCCCTCTCTTCCCTTCAGGGGCCACCCAAACACCAGTTTCCACCAAGCACCACATGGAGAGATATACTCTTTTAATCCTTGAAACATCCACAGACAAATGGACGTGTGCTATTAAATTTCATGTTAGGCTGGGACATTATCTTTTATAAATTCTGAATCCATCATAAATATTATATCTTCATGCAGCACAAGTTGGTGCACTAGAGGAGCTTCTTCACAGACACTCAGTCATTGGGATTCTTAGGGATTGCTTTTCATCGTTTTGAAATGATTCAGTGGTTTCCTAGGAAGTCAGATACCCTAGACCAGAGTCTGCTGTTTTCCTGATAAGATCCTATACAGCAAGTCCCCTACATATGAATGAGTTCCATTCTGAGAGTGTGTTCATATATCCAATTTGTTAGTTAAGTCCAACAAAGTTAGCCTAGGTACCCAACTAACACACTCGGTTATATAGTACTGTACTGAATAGGTTTATAATACTTTTCACACAAATAATACATAAGAAACCAACACAAAAAATAAAGAAAACATTTTTAATCTCATAGTACAGTACCTCGTAAAGTACAGTAGTTCCCGCACCATCACCGCTGCTTTTACGCTTGCTTCCGGACATCCTGGGCTTGAAATAAAGATGCAGTACTACTGTACTCTGTACAGTAAAGTACACAAAAGCACAACCACTGTAGAGGATGCACGCACGTGACAGTGCACGCCAGACACGTGAACTAACTTATGTGACTGGACATGCAAACGCACATTTGCATCTTTGAGAGTTTGCAATTTGAAGGTTCATATGTAGGGGACTTACTATAGAAGAAAAAATAATCTTAAACACCACCTGATGTCTTTTTCAATTTCCGGTAGCCCTTAAAGTTTCCTACTTGACCTATACATAGCTTTCCACTCATAAAATTAACATCATTCATAGCTTCAAAGAGAAGGCAGAGCCAGGGTTTCACGAAGAAGCTCAGCTCTGAGTTTCAAAATGAGTTTTTCAGAGCCCATATCAGATATAACGGTCTGAAAGCTCAAAGGGCTTTTGGTCTGGAAGAAAAAAAGCTTATGAGAGAGACGTGTTGAGGTGGGGAGGAGTCTAAAAATGTGGTTTGCTGGGTTTATCTTAAAACTAAGGCTAGGAATCATTGGTCTATGGGTTCTATGTATGGTTCTATGGTTGGTTCTATGTTGGTCTATGGGTTCTATGTTCTACTTGTAGAACAGAGTTCTACAAGTAACAAAATTATGTTATTGTTCAGTGAATGGGCCAAGGAAAGCAGGTGCAGGAAGGCAGAGGAATGGTCTGTAGTTTCCTTTAGCTTGAAGCAGTAGACCATGAATATGGGTGAATGCAGGCCTTTAAAAGAAGAGCTAAATAGGGAGTCAGAGGTCAGATGATGAACTTTCCATCATGAAAACCTAAGGAATTTGGATTTGATTCCAAAGGGTGATAGGGATCCACTGAAAGATTTCATGTTAAAGAGTAACATAAGCAGATTTTCATTTAGCAGGATTTCGCTGGCAACAGTGAGGGTAATTTATCAAGGGAGGTGGGTGTTATTTAAGGCATTAGGAAGTTAGGAAGTGCAGTCATCCAGAGAAGGCATTAAGGAGGCCTAAATTAAGGCAATGGAACTGGAGGAGGAAGATGGTAGCACAGATTATTTAGGCATAAAATTTGTGGGGCCCTGTGACGGAGGATATGGGGAACAAAAGGAACAAAAATGACTCCAGTGTTTCCATCTCAAGTACTGGTTGTCCCATTCATGGAGCGATGGAATTGAGGGCAGAACAAGAAGTTAGTGGGTGGCGCTGGGTTAAAGATGGCATGAATTTTGGATATCTTAAGTTAGAGTAGGCAGTTGAAAGGAGTTGAGGATTTAGATTGGGGAATCTAAATTTGGTGCTAGATGATGCCAAAAACCCTGGGTGAGATTTTTGCCTATATAGCCTCTCGTGCTCTGAGAGGGTATCTCTTTTTCTAGATAAGAAATTACCTTAATGTTTTCAACCAGTATAGAATGGGATACATTTGCTAGAGTGCTTTGAATTTCCTCAAGACACAGGAATCAGGTAAATATGCCCATTATTTCCAAAACAATTTTATTCTTATATCTGTGATTCATTGCAAGTCCTCCTAAGGTAGGAAAAATGGATCTGCATATCTTTCAACCATACAAACTATCTTTGCATGCCCAACGTTCATTTTCTTTTTTTGTCTGTTTATTTGTTTACTTGTTTTCCAATCTTCATTTTTTTGAGTTTCTACGAATGAGGGTTTTTTTTTTTTTTGGTATATAATTGGATGATATGACCCTCAAGTCTCTCTTTTTTTGTCTCATTTTTTAAAAATTGGAAATATAATTTGCATGTAGTGAATTTCACAGATCTTATGTGTACATTGGATGAGATTTTAAATATATATAAAAACTTTACATCTATTTATCTGTCTATCAATTAAGACGTAAGATTTCTTTACCCCAGAGAATTTCCTTCTATTTAAAATGGTATATTAGATAGTTTTAAGTGGTTTTTTGTTTATTTGTTTTGTTTGTTTTTAATTTAGATATAATTGACATATAAAATTGTGTAAGTGGGACTTCCCTGGTGGCACAGTGGTTAAGAATCTGCCTGCCAATGCAGTGGACATGGATTTGAGCCCTGGTCTGGGAAGATCCCACATGCCGCGGAGCAACTAAGCCCGTGCACCACAACTACTGAGCCTGTGCTCTAGAGCCCGCGAGACACAACTACTGAAGCCCGCACACCTAGAGCCTGTGCTCCGCAACAAGAGAAGCCACTGCAATGAGAAGCCCACGCACCGCAATGAAGAGTAGCCCCCGCTCACCGCAACTAGAGAAAGCCCACATGCAACAAAGACCCAATGCAGCCAAAAACAAAAATTAATTACTTAATTTAAAAAAATAAAAGAGCAAGGTTTAAAAAAATTGTGTAAGTTTAAGGTATACAATATGATTCAATCTATTTATATATTGCAACATGATTACCAGAGTTAGCGAAAAACATTTCTTTTTTTTTTTTTAACACCTTTATTGGAGTACAATTGCTTTACAGTGTTGTGTTAGTTTCTGCTGTACAAAAAAGTGAATCAGCTATACATATACATATATCCCCATATGCCCTCCCTCTTGGGCCTCCCTCCCACCCTCCCTATCCCACACCTCTAGGTCGTCACAAAGCGCGGAGCTGACCACCCTGTGCAATGCAGCTGCTTCCCACTAGCTCTCTGTTTTACATTTGGTAGTGTATATACGTCCATGCCACTCTCTCACTTCATCCCAGCCTCCCCTTCCCCCGCCGTGTCCTCAAGTCCGTTCTCTATGTCTGTATCTTTATTCCTGCCCTGCCACTAGGTTCATCAGTACCATTTTAGGAATGAGTTTTGAATTGTATTCAAAATCTAGTTCAATTCACTTTATACGTGAGGAAATTAGGACCTAACCTCCTTTCCCCTCCAGAAGGTCACCCTTCAGTTAGGGCTTCCTATTTTCTCTTCTCTGCTCACCTACAGCTTAGCTGTTTCCACTTCTGGTTCTTACAACATTATGCATCTTCTTTATCCTTTTCTTTTTCTTCTCCCTCAATACTTCTTCCAGCATTCTATAGTACAAGCTCTCAACCAATGAAAGATTAGATGATGACAAGATGTGTAAGTTATATCTGATGTCTTTACATTGAAATGATGTGTCCTCTTTGGGTTATAATAAGTAAATACCTTACTTGCTATCCTTTAAAAATACAAAAAGAGCATTTTAACCTACTATTTGTTATGGCATAGCTCCATTTATGAGTTTTCGTACACTGAAAGAGTCTGATGGGTGTTTTTATATCTACAACATGGTGTTGAAGTTAGGTCTGGATGATGTATGGTGGTACTGATATATTTTTTATGCTTCATGTACTAAATTTTAAAAAAGTCACACCTGCAGATTTTTATCTGTGTTCCATCAGCATAAACGCTCCAGGATAAGCACTTTTTAGTTCTCCCATGAAAAGTGATGAGGTCTTGCGAGGGCTGGGGTCATATGATCTGTCTCAGTGCTGTCTTAAATGGTGCCAGAAGCTAGGGCATAAAGTGAATGCTATTTTGGCCACATTTTATTGAATTCCCTCTCCAGATGCGTCACATATTTCACAGCAGAATTAGCAACGGCAATCATTGTGGAAGACCATAAATGTCCCATCTCCTCTCTCAATCCCCAAACCAGTTCACAGGTAATACTAGCTGAAGACGATGACAAACTCATTCCATCCACCTGACGGTGCAAAAAAGCCATGTGCTGGAGGGCCATATGGGCTTCCAAGGGGGGTTAGAGGAAGGTTAGGAAGAGCATCATGGGAATGTAAGAACTTGGGCTTTGAAGTCTGAGACTTTTCCTTGCTCGACATTCTGTGTGTTTTATAGGGCCTATGAGGGCAGGCAATAACCCTCAATCATGTTTCCTACCCTGAACCCCAAGCTGGACTTGGTCATTCTCATTCCAAACTCACATAATCCTCCCACAAGCTTTTGCATCCAAATCCATTGTAGCAGGTAATTTGCATAGCCAAAAATTTCTTGAAAACTCTCTCTGGAGTGAGCTTACCTGGGAATCTCTATAGTGTCACCGGAAACAAAGTGACCAGGTTTTTAGTTTTCGTTTAAAACTGCAATCTAGCTCAGCAGTTCCGTCAAAGTGATGTTAATGCAGAGTAATATTCATAAGAGCCCGTGCCTTGTGGGAAGGTATATTTAGAACTTTTTCTTCCCGTGCAACTATTTCAGTCTCCTTAGCATGGCATCCCCTCAATTATAGTAAAGAACTGTCAGTAAATACGTACCAAAGTCAAACTAGATTTTCATTTCTATGCTATAAGGTAGGAACGAAGCACACACCTGAATTTCAAGACTCTGCAGGGGTTCTTATTATTGGTTGCCTATGTGGCCAGCTTGACCTGGTGATAGCTTTCAGATATGTTTCTCCAATATTTATTTTCCTGATCAAGCTGTACGACGACTCCGAGTGGAGTCCCTTTCCATCTCCATCTCCATCAATAATTTTATGCCTCCAGAACATGACTTGTCTCTTAACATCTGCCCTCTGAAGGATCAGAAGTGCTAGGAGATTCACTTATGTGAATGATCTAGGAATTTTATGACATGTATTTTTTTAATCCTATGTCTCTTTAATTATTAGTGTCTTGGTGTTTAGACTTTTGGAATTAAACTATGATTTTTGGTCAAAAAGTGTCAGGTTATCGCATTATTTTAAGTAACATCCACTTATTTCCCCCAGTTACTTAGGCTATTGGCTGTAGTGCTCATGAAATTTTAGACTATAACCCTGATGAAAATTTTCACTTGGAAAAAAACTTTGAGGAGTTGAAACAACAAATTCAGATTACTCCATGCTTGTTCCAATGGATTAAGCCATTTAAGGTGCTGACGGAAATGAATTGATGGAAAAACTGTCACTGTAGTGGCTTCAAGTTGAGTCACATTGCTTTCCATCTTATTTTGGTTTATTTATTTAAAAGTTCAACTCATAGGTTTTGTTTAATTACAGAAGAAACATGTTCTGACACTCTTAAATCTCTATAAGAAAATCATAGACTCTTTGGCCTGGAAGTTATCTGGAGAAACTGCTAGACCATAAGCTCTCTACAGTAGAAATATACTTATATCAATCTAGATGGTTTTTTTTAAGCTTCAAGAAAGGACAATTTCACAGGTGCACCTAATGCCCATTCTATGCTTCCTTTTCTACATCCAGAATGGTGTATCTTCTTTACTTTAAGGTTCTGCTTCCCATCCACTATCTACAAACACACACACACACACACACACACACACACACACACACACACATATATATATATATATATATATATATATGCCCTACCCACCACAGTTGTAGCCAATTTCCTGCATTTTCATCCTTTACAGAAACCTTTGTATATAACACTGACTTTACAGCCATTGAAAATACATCCTAGGTTTCTCATCCAGCCTTCTCCTTTGGCTGGGGTGGTGAGGGTGTTAATAGTGAACGGTGTGGGTGGAGTGAGGCCCCTGTTATCATGCAAGCAATTGCTAACTGTGGACCTCTGCCTTTGTAATTTGTTCTTTACGGACTCACCTGCAGCCAATAAGCAAAATCAATAGTCTTTGCTGGAAAGTAAGCAAGTACCAGTGTGTTGTGTGACAGGTGAAGATACATGTGCTTACCAGGGGTCAGGGGGCCGCATCAAATTTCTCTCAGACTTCTTTTTCAAAAAGCTCAATCCATTTAGGGAGCATTCGTCATTGGAAAATGTTGCAGCAGGGAATCAGAGGCGGCTGCTCTTCTTTTCTCATTTAACGATGTTTGTTTTCAACAGCCTGTTCAATAATGTCACTGAGAAGAAATTATGTGAGAAGAATAAAGTGCTTAGAGTCTATTTATTTATTCATTCATTCATTTCTGTAGAATAACACTAGCTGTTGCTTTCTCATGTATATTAACACAGCTGCGGTTGTCCAAACATTTGTTTGTTCTCTTCCCTTCCAAGAAATAGGTAAGTCTCTTTCTATTGCCATGGAATTGATTACCTGTAGTTTAAGTCAGAGGGAAGGTTATATGAGCTTGATGAGAGACATGCATACCTCTAAGCCAACATTATGGTAAGATGTAAATCTACTCAATAATTTGGCTTCTGATCAGATGCCAAGAACCTTTTCTGTTGTCTCCTCAGAACCATAAGACGTCAGGCAGTTTTGGAGAAGGATATACAATAAAAGACTAATGAGTGAAAGTGGATTCAAAAGAACTAAAATAAAATGGGCTTTTAATCTTGGATATTTTATCACTGCGTTTCTCCATTTGGCTTCTCCGACTGCAGTGTGTTTGAATGATCAGCTCAGGAAACAGAGTTTCACTCTGAATCAGAATTTCTTAACCTGGTATTAAATTGAAACAAGTAAATGAACAGGGAATTTTCTTTTCCTCTTCCTATTCAGGGAATTTTTGCAGAACCCGCAACCAACCACAAACTTACAAATCTAGCAGTAACCAGGCAAGGTGGTCAAAGGAAGAGAGAGCTATGCAAAGGTCCTGTGGCTGCCCATTGGCAGGGTCTGATAATGTGGTTCCATGGGCATGCAGTCTGTTACTTTGACTTGGAAATTCTTCTAGAGGAAAAATTAAATTTAGGACATGTTTATGTGGAATATAGCTTGTCCTTAGTCATTTCTGTGGTTCATAGTAGTTACTTTGATTTTGTTCTTGTTTAATCATCATACTCTGTATTTTTGCATTTGTGTCTTTCCAAGGGCAAACATATCTGCTTTGTTAAGAACCAACATAAAAACTAAGATGATAACCAGCAGGGGTCTTTTTAGTGGTGCTGTGAGTTGCTTTGAAATTCTTTGAAAAATCAAAAATCTGTGGCATCGGAATTGGTACTCAGTAAGATTACAAGTCATCTCATTACACGAACTCATTATAATGAAAATTCCTACCGGCCAAAAGGACATATAAAACCCAGCTAATATCCTGCTTATTTCATGTTATATTTAACATCACAGAATTCCAGTATGCCAAAGTAATTTGGGCACCATCTTAGAGCTCATTGGGCCTCATCCATTTCTCCCTAAGTACAGTGTAAATTCCTGGAGGAAAGCGACCGTGTTTCTTACATTTCTTTGTATCCCCTGTATTTCAGCTACCAATTCAGTCTTAGATGAGCAAAATCTGAGTCTGAATTTGAGACTGACATTTGAATTTGAGACACACAAATGTGTCTCCTGTATCTACATGTAACATACGTATATACATAAAACTATGTCAAAGTAAAATAATTTGTCTCTGAATTAGGTAAAGCTATACATACAAGCTTCATTTCCATCAACACGTCATCATGCTTATTTTGTATTTATGTTGATAATTAACTATGACAATAGGAAATGGGAGAGAAGTCTTTCCTCTAAGGGAATTCAACACCCATTCCAGGAAGTTTCCCACTACACTGCCACGGAGGAATTTGAGAGGGACAGTTGCTCTTCTAATTTAGAGATACATAACCTGCGAGAGAGACTATAAAGCTACACCATCCAATATGGCAGCCGCATGGGGCTACTGAGCATTAGAAACGTGGTCAGTCAAAACTGATCGACGTGGAAAATACACACCAGCGTCTGAAGACAGTATGAAAAACATAATGTTGAATAACTCATTCATTATTATTTTATTAAGTAGATGTTGACGTGACAATATTTGGGATACGCTGCACTAAATATATTATTGACATTAATTTCACCTGTTTCTTTTAACTTTTTGAAATATGGCTACTAGGAAGTTCAAAGTTTCCTTGGCGGCTCGCATTATATTTCTATTGGACAGAGCTGATAAAGAATGACTACCCAGGGCTTCCCTGGTGGCGCAGTGGTTGAGAGTCTGCCTGCCGATGCAGGGGACGCGGGCTTGTGCCCCGGTCCAGGAAGATCCCACATGCCGTGGAGCGGCTGGGCCCGTGAGCCATGGCCGCTGAGCCTGTGCGTCCGGATCCTGTGCTCCGCAATGGGAGAGGCCACAACAGTGAGAGGCCGCGTACCGCAAAAAAAAAAAAAAAAAAAGAATGACTACCCAACTGAGCACAGGCTGTTAGAACCAAATCGTTACCACAGACCCACTTGACCATTTATATAAATATCATTTCCTGTTCATATAGGCCCTAATTATAATACTGTCACATTTTTGTACATTTTTCCCTTCAAAAAAATCAAAATGAACAGCTACACATGGTTAAGCATTTCATTTTCATTATGCTTTTTTTGTTTTGTGTTTTTGGTTTTTTTTGGCAGTACGCAGGCCTCTCACTGTTTATAACCATTAAGGCTTTAATGGTTATAAGGACCAAAGTTTCTCCTTAATTCCATACCAACTGAGGAAAGCAATTTTAGTCACTTTTATGATATTGACCTAAGGTGCAAAAAAGGGGAAAAAAGCCTGACAGTACTAAGGATCCCACGTTAACCTGGTCACTCTGAGCTCTAGGCCAGGAGCGCATTGCTATCCCATTGCTTAAGTGATCTCCTAACTCTAACCTAGCTGCTGGATGTGGACCCATCAACCTGCTGAGGCCCTAGAGGGGCCATATGGAGGAAGATGAAAGCTCACATTCACGGAAATGCAGCTGGAATCTGGAATCTGAAGCACTCTGGGAATGTAGGCAGTTATCCTAGATATCCTATCCAGAGAACTAGAAGGCCCTTTACGTGGCATCCACTGAAGAGCGGAAGGAAGGAGCTTTACCTCCTTCCCAGGACAAGTTTTCTCTTTGTCCTGTCACATGTGGTTGAAAGTTTCCATTGGAGATCCCTTTGGGTTAAGATACTTTCTCCTCTGCCCTGCAAATGCACTCAGTAGATAGGACATATTAAACTATCATAAGTCACCCATACCTTGAAGTGAAATACTTACTAATTCATTCAACCATTAGTTATTGAGTCACAAGTATAGGTCTAGGCACTATATTAGGCCCTGGGGAGATAATGTAAAGCAAAAGCAGATATAGCTCCTAATCTCACAAAGTTTACAGTCTAGTAGTAGAAACAGTAATAGAAAAAACTGCAGCAATGAATGCACAGAACAGGTAAATAAAAGAAAAGAACATCACCTCATGCACTAGTCACTAGTAATTAGTAAGGGACTTGAAACTAAACTAGGAAGTCAAGGATGGAAAGCTTCTTTGAGGAAGTTGAACTTGAACTCTATCTGAAACAAGAATAAAGATGTAGGAATTGCCTAGGTAAAGAAGGAAGGCAGTGTTTGAGCCTAACTAGAAGAGATTTCCGCCTTCCTAAAGACAGATTTTGTTTGATAGGATTTCTTATTGAAAAACCAAGGAGGATGGTATATGAAACATGAAAATACCTTTGCTAGATTATTTCTGGTGTGTTTTTGAAATGAAACTTTGCATATTTCGAGAACTTAATAATTTAATTGTCAATAATGAACAGAATTTATTTAAGAGGGTAGAGAGTAGGTAAAGCTTAAACAATGGAAATCTACAGGTAATACATATAAATATTTAAGAAAACACTTCATTCTCTGAACCAGAATTTTTCGGGAGCATATAAAATTAACGTGTGTGTGCATGTTTCATTTCTAGTACAGAGGTTGCTGAAGAAATGCCTGGTCAGGGGAAAAGATAAAAAGATGATAAAAGCCCAGAAGAGAAAGGATGCAAGGGTTTAGACAATCCATTCTCAGTGGTGGTGGGAGAAGTCAAAATTGAGAGAAGGGAAAATAAGAGATTCTAAGTCACTAATGGCTGGACAGTATAAGATTTTCCAGATGATGGAAATTGAGACTGTTGAGTCATTGTTGCTGTATACATCTTCTAAATAGAGTAGCATGAAAAGACTTGTTTTTTTTCCTGAATGAACTGCATTGATCTAAATTATGTATAGCAAGTATGTTTCATCTTACCTGCTGAGCCCTATAGATCAAAAGTACATACTTAAGAATTGAGTTTTGGATACAGAAACCACATCTGGGCTTAGCAGGAAACAGCACCCGAAATGATTAGCAAAGTCTGTCATAGACAAGGGAATTTGCTATCCCTGCTCTAAACAGTCTCATTCACCTGCATTTTACATGCTTTTCTCTTTCTTTGGGCCACCTAGAGCTATTGCAAGAGACAAGAAAAAGGAAACCATTTTTTAGATCTTTAAAAATTGCTATTAAAGAACGAATGTTAACTCATCAGGATTGTTTTTCTTTTAATGATTTTAGAGAAGAAATAAAATCAGCAAACAACAAAGGCAATTTCCATAACAGAAAGTTGAAAGTTCTAAAGAAATTTGCATATCCAGTGATGGGAAGTGTCAGGTATTTTTTGGACTCAAATCCCTTATGTCACACCAGGGCAAGAAGGGTAACATTTATAACATCTGAATCTCTGAACTGGTGAATAAAAGATATCAGTGTTACTTAGCTGAGACGCGAATACATATTCATAACAATGGCACACGCATAGCTAATTGAATGACTTTTGTTAATATTAAACTAGATATTCACGGACATGTGCCTTCTTCTATAATGAAAATACTGCCTTGGGCTACTTTTGTTTTTCTTGTCTAGAACAATTTATGTGCTTTCAGTGAAATGCATATAAGCTCCTATTCTCATGACAAAAGAATTCACCATTAATTTGAGAGAAGAATTTCTTTATTCCCTTTGTGGTATACTTTATTGAAAAGTCAAACCCTAAACCTATCTTGCAATTTTTGTTCACGCATTATGTTTAATTTCAGCAACACATTCAATGTCTATAAATAGAGATTTCTTGGATTATTAGGACCAGATGTATTGTTATCAAGTCCATAAGGGATTTTCTTTTGATTAATTTAAAAAGTAATAATCTAAAAAACAAAATAAAATTCCCATGTGGCTGTTTGTGTGATGTTTGAACCTAATATTTTCCCTACTTCCTCAGTCTTGTTTCCCCACCTTTTTTCTTTCTCCCGTTTATTTCCTTAGGTGCACGGCAATGGATGTTTGTCATTCATTGGCTGCTTAGCATTTATTCTCTCTTTGTAACAGGACCCTGTCTTCCTTTCGGAAAATGAGCTCCTCTTTATTGGGCTAGTCCTATTTCTGCCTCCCACTGAATCCACCCTGTCCCTGGCACTAGCGCCATCAAGGGGGCTGGCAACAACCTTAGTTTGACCAAGTAGAACTTTAGATGTTAAACAAGGTAGACAGGGCCAGCATGAGCTCTTGGGGGTCTTCCATCTAGCTGTCATGGTGGCAGTGTTTGGACCAGCCTGTTTCTGCTACTGACATGACTGCTCTGTTTTCTGCTTCTTAGACCTCCAACCTTCCTTGGTTTCTGCTCACTGACCAGCCCTTCCTTCTACCTCCAGCCAACTTGATGAGCTCCCCAATATCCTCCCAACAAATTCCCTTTATCATAAAGTAGCCAATCTAAGAAACACTGATACATACTCATCCATTCCCTACTGTATTCTCTTTCTACTGAGTGATGGCATTCATAGCTCAGCATCAAGGTTATACAGTAGCCCCCCGTTGGATCCCAGTTTGCCAGTGTATTGATTCATTCCTTAATATTTGCCTGACATGGCCTGATGAAAAACTTCCGTGACTTGACTAATGCACTGAACATAGGGGTGTATAAAATTCACAGTATGGCCCAAGTGTTCCTCCAATTCAGTCACTCTGTAGTGAAGCCAATTGAATTGAATTGAACTTGAAGCAGTTGAAGGAACTAGATACATCACATCAGAGCCTCAGTGTCACTCCTTTGTTGTTTTCAGGGTTTGGAAAACCAAGAGATAATCTATAAAGGCCTGAAAATATACACAGGGCTAGGTTGCTATATAACCTGCTACTTATGGCTTGCTCACAGGACTCATTCTAGGACAGTGATTTCCAAACTTGGCTGGTGATCAAAATTACCTAAGATCTTCTGTAAAAACTCAAATTGAAATCCCAACCCAATTCAGGATGTTCTGAGCCACTAGGTCGGGGGTGGAATCGGTATTAGCAAATGTGTGCAATCTAAAGAGAGGAGGACTGCAGTAGGGGAGCCAAAACGAGATGATTTCAGTAATCCAGAGAATTTTGAAGTTCCAAATTAAGGCAATAATAATAAGAAATGAATAAAAAGGAATGGATTTGAAGTATATTCAAGAGGTAAGATAAGACAGCCATGAGTATGATTAATTTAATGAGGTTAAAGTAAGTAGGGTCAAGCATGAATTTTGTAGCTTATATAACTGGATAAATAGAGTCTCATTGTTAAGACAAAAAATACTAGAGGAAGAGAAAATTTAGAAAGAGGTATGTTTAGACTTAATGAAAGTTTTCTTGTGATGTCCAGGAAAAATGTTCAGCATGGAAGCATGGTCTGAAGCTCAGGTTAGAGATAACATCTAGAGATACAAATCTGAGCACTAACTGCCTACAGGTGATGGTTCTAATCTTAGAAAGGGTAAGATCACTCAAGGGAGGTTTGGAATAGGAAGAGTGTTGAGTCAGGATTAACCTACCAGGAACACTAACATTTAAGGGGCATTAGGAGAAGAAACCTGGGAAGAGATCTGAGATGAAATGTCCAGAAGAGGTGAGAAAAGAAGTAAGAATGGACAAAGAAGAGAGGGCTATGAAAGAGGAAGCAGTCTACAGTGTCAGCCACCATGAAGGTCCATGAATATAAAGACTGATAAAGGCAGGTTGAATTTTCAGAAGAGCTCAGTATATTCTTGACTGAGATTGTCCAAGTTTGGGAATAAACTTCAGGTAGAAGTGTGTTGAAGAATCACAGAGAAGGGGACTACACATGTAGGCAAGTCTTTCAAGAATCATCAGGTGCTGTATTCCACTTAAATCTTCCATCTCATGTATAGGCCAATCCTGAGTTCACAAAATGCCAAACATCTAAATTCCAAGTTATTATTCAGTCAGATTCAACTCTATGGCAGAGATACTTAGCTATTCACCCAAAATCCATGCTCCCCCTTTCCTGGTATAGCATTGTTCTTGGTTGATAGCTGTGGAGCTTCAGACATCTCCAGCAGCCTCTGTATTTGAGTGCAGCCATAAGACTAGATCTCACCAATGGGATGAGAGTAGAAGTGATAGTTGTCACTTCCTGTCTGAGGCTTTTAAGAGGCAGGATTCTCCACTCTTTCTTTTCTTTTCTGTCAGTTGTAGGCCGAGGACTCCAAACTCCAAGGTCACGGCAGAGCACAAGATGGAAAGAGCCTGTGTAACCAGATCATTCAAGAGGAAAGCCACCAACCAACCAGGAACATCTGCATTGGGTTATTATGTGTTAAGTTACTGAAATGTTGTTGTATATTTGTTTAACAGCTTGAAAACAAACCATATCTGAGTATGATATGGGCCAAACTTGTAGATAATTGACTCTCTCTCTCTCTCTCTCTCTATATATATATATATGTATTTATACATATATATACACACATATAAGTAAAGCTTATACCATTTATATTTATTGATATAAAATATCTACCTATTTATAGAGAGAGGCATCATAGAAATATAGATTGTAACATTTGTTTGATACAAATCTGAGACACCGTGGTCCATCTTCCAATTCATTGTTTACAAGCTTTACTAATTTAAACTTTAATGATACTATTCAAAAGTAACAAGTGGTGTTAAGAACTAAATTAACTAATTAATTAATTCAGTTCAGAAAACAAATTAAGATCGTCTGGTAAATAAAATGCTACTCTTTCCACTAGATGATTAAATCTTAATGATCCACCAATTATTATTTTCCTTATGGGTTACATTAAGATATCTTCAATTCATTATTTCTGCTCAGATAATTGTTTGATAGTATGTCTATGTACCAAAATAATAGAAATGCAGGTGCAATGTTCTTTTTTCTTTTTTTGGCCGCACCATGTGGCTTGTGGGATCTTAGTTCCCTGACCAGGGATTGAACCCATGCCCCCTGCATTAGGAGAACAGAGTCTTAACCACTGGACCACCAGGGAAGTCCCACAGCGTTCTTTTTTCTTAAATGCCATATTAAAAGTAATGCAAGTTTTTGCTCTGGAGCCAGGGCACCCACGTTAAGGCTCTCCATAAGAGTGTGTGGTTGAGGGGCGTGTGGAGCTAAAGTCCTCTCCTGCTCCACTTACAAACTATGGACCCAGGCAAAGACTTCATCCAGGAGAAGGGAACATCTTTTTCTAATTTGTGCAAAAGCAACATGTGGGCTACTGATGACCCTTGATAGGGACACTTTCTTTCCCCCTTAATCTTGTAACTCATTTTGTACAAATACATTGAAAGCTACATTTTCATTTTTAATGGTTTCATAAGTTTGATTAATGTACATATCGAATTACTTTAAAATATTTGCTCTTACAGGTAATACTGCATTGATACTGCATCCTTGTACATACATGTGAGGATTGCTATAGGATAAATTCATCAATCTGGAATTGCTGCGTCATAGAGTCAATGTACTTGTACATCAAGTTACACTCTATAAGTGTTGGGCTAATTTACAGGCCTTCCAGCAATACATGAAAGTGACTGTTAAGTCTCACTTCCAACAACTAATGTGCTATCTGACTTTTGATCTTTGCTAATTTGATGGGTGAACAGCCCCCTCTAGAGTAGTTTTATTTTGAATTACACTTTTTATGAGGGTAGGCTCGTTTCATACGTTTGAAAACCAATTTGTGCCTTTTTCAGTGAACCATCTTTTTATTTGTATGATAAACCTTTACACATTCTTTCATTTTCAGCCTTTCTTTGTCAATGTGCTTTAAGTGTGTGCTTATTATATATATCGTATGTGTGGATTTTATCTTTTGATACAATTTGAGAGTTTTTATCTTTTTTTTTAAGATTCATTTATTATTTATTTATTTAATTAATTTATTTTTTGGTTGCATCCGGTCTTAGTTGCGGCACACAGGATCTTTGTTAAGGCAAGCAGGATCTTTTGCTGTGGCGTAGACTCTTCATTGTGGTGCGTGGACTTCTCTCTAGTTGTGACGTGCTGCTTTCTCTTCTCCAGTTGTGGCACGTGGGCTCCAGAGCATGTGGGCTCTGTAGTTTGTGGCATGTGGGCTCTCTAGTTGTGGCGTGGGGTCTCAGTAGTTGTGGCTCGCAGGCTTAGCTGCCCCGTGACATGTGGGATCTTAGTTCCCTGACCAGGGATCGAACCTACATCCCCTGCAATGTAAGGCGGATTCTTTACCACTGGACCACAGGGAAGTCCCGAGAGTCTTTATTTTTTAATAGGAACGCTTATACCATTTATATTTTTTGATAAGGAATACCTTTCGGTTCTGTTACCTTTCTGTTATTCTTCTTATTTTTATGTGTTTTCCAATATTTCATTGTATTATTTAATTTTTCTTTGCTCTTGTTAAATACAAGTTTCCTTCTGCATATTTGCATTCTATTTTTAATCTAGTGACATAATTTACAACTAAAATTTATAAAATATAACACATCTTCTGCTTCTTTAGACAGCATCTACTGTCTCCCTACTTTAAGTAATGGTAAAACTAGCATATTTGTATTTCTTCTCACCTCCCATCCTCCCTCCATTTAATCATATTACCCTTATTAGCTTTTCTAGAACTTTCTTGTGTTTCTGTAAATATGTTCGAACATATACTACTTAATTTATCAGATTTAGATTTTTTGACACCCACCTTTCCCCTTCCCCCACTATAAAAGATGACAATATCAAGTTATATACACTGCCTCCCTCCTTCTCAACCCTTTCCTTCATTATATTGTTTTTACTGGAGTGATTTCAGAGAGAAGAGAGAAAAGATACCTTTACTGTCTTATTTTATAATTGGAAGTCACTATTCATTTTTTGTCTATTTCATAGTACCAGGTACTTTACTCTGCATGTAGTAGTTACCCAATATATCTAAAAGATTGAACTTGACTTGTCCATGGTTAAACTGGCCTGGAAGAATAACTTAATCCATTTGAACAGATATACTCAATTATAGGCAACAATTAGGGTCCTTCACGTACAAGGCAGAGCATTTAACTGAGCTTATCATGTGGCCAAGGGCAGACCAGGGCTCATACTCTCTGCAGGCGATCCCAAATAGGACCCCTAACGGGGGCTGATCCATGCAGTCCCAGTTCCTCCTCCAAAGTCATCAGTCACATTATGGTGGGGGAAATGAGGCAGTGTGTGAGAGGTCAAACGTTTTCTGTTAGAGAATCTCTCTGCATATGGAAGGAAACATCCGGAGAAGCGAATGTGTCATGTACGCATCCCCTACCCTTCCCCTATATTAGTATCTCACCTGCTTCCTATGGTTCCTGGATAAGCCAGGCAGCAGCTAATAATTAATCACAATAAATAATTCTAGAAGGAAGGTAACTATATGAGGACACAGTATCCCATAATTACTTATATTTTGGTCTTTGAGATTGTGACAGGCAGAACAGTAACCCCCAAAGATTTCCACACTGTGCCTTAATCCCTAGAACCTTGGACTATGTTACAGCAAAAGGGTCTTTGCAGATGTGATTAAGGTTACAGACCTTAAAACAGGAGATTATCCTGGATTATCGGGTGGGCTCAATCTAATCACTTGCGTTTTTAAAAGAGGAAGGCAGAACAGTCAGTGAGAGAGATGTGGCAGAAAAAGAGGACACAGAAGAAAAGCAGTAGTGCGGTAAAAGTTCAGTGAATTGTTGCTGGCTCTGAGATGCAGGGAACAACATGCAAAAATTGCAGAGAGGCAACTAGGAGCTAAGGGCAGCCACTAGCAGATAGCCACAAGGAGATAGCGCATCAGTTCTACAACCACATGGAGCCGAATTCTGCCAACAACCAGAATGAGATTGGAAGTGAATTCTTAGAGCCTCCAGGAAGGAACACATCCCTGCCTGCACCTTCATTTCTGCCCTGTGATACCCTAAGCAGAGTATCAGCCTGCTGTCTCTGGACTTCTGATCTAGTAAACTGTGAGATAATAAATTTATGCTGTTTAAGTAGCTTAGGTTGGTGGTAATGTGTTATGGCAATGATAGAAAACTCCTACAGGGATAATTCAGGCAAAATCAAAATCCACTTTGGAATCTGGTGGTCCACAATAGCTGTTCTCAAATCTATGTAGCTCAGCCTATGATATGTAGACACTTGATGAACAGGTAACTGCATAAATCAGCGTGTAAGCATAAATAGACTTGAAGATCAGGAGCTTAAAGCAGGGGTCCCCAACACCTGGGCCATGGACCGGCACCGATCCAGGCCTGTTAGGAACCGAGCCACACGGCAGGAGGTGAGCAGTGGGCAAGAGAGCGAAGCTTCATCTGCTGCTCCCCACCGCTCCCCATCGCTCCCCATCACTCACATTACCACCTGAACCATCCCCCCAACCCACATCCGTGGAAAAACTGTCTTCCACGAAACCGGTCCCTGGTGCCAAAACGGTTGGGGACAGCTGCTTTAAAGTATCTCTGTACTCTTAGGAAGCAACATAAATAAAGGCAGTTGGTAATTTCCTCCATTCATTTGATAGATTCAAACATCTTAATGAGTTGCAGGCTTGGTTTTCCTCATTTATGTGCAAAATGTAAATCCATAATATAACTTTTGACAGCTCCCTCCTTCCCAATCATACCAACCGAGTCATGAAGGTAAAAGCTCTGTGAGTCAGAAGAAAGTAAGGACTAGGAGCTGACCACATCTGTCTTCACTGGATATCCTGCATTTCCCCAGTAGCACTGTTAACAGTGAAACTGTACATTTCTATGTGTAGGGTGAGTTGATTTGGTCTTGGAGAATAAACTAAACATGTAGATACCTTGTTCAGATGGCTAAATGATAGCGGCAATCTAAAAGTAAATCAGGGCTTCCCTGGTGGCGCAGTGGTTGAGAGTCCGCCTGCCGATGCAGGGAACTCGGGTTTGTGGCCCGGTCCGGGAAGATCCCACATGCCGCGGAGCGGCTGGGCCCGTGAGCCATGGCCACTGGGCCTGCGCGTCCAGAGCCTGTGCTCCAGAACGGGAGAGGCCGCAACAGTGAGAGGCCCGTGTACCGCAAAAAGAACAAACTTAAAAGTAAATCAAAAGGAAAAAACTTGCCTACCAGCCTAATCCCTCATGTTAGTATTATTATTGATTACATTGTTGCATATCAAATTATCCAAATTCTTTGCTTTGGAGATACTTATTTCATTTCCATCTCCACAATACTCTTGAATGGAGATTATAGATGAGCATGGAAGCACAGAGAGGTTAAGTGAATTAACCAAGCAAACACAGCAGGTTCCTGGCAAAACTGGGGCTAGTACATAAGTTTTCTTAATCCTACCTGTGGTTCTCTTCACTCTGACTTTTCTTTTTCAAAATAAGTAAATCCTCTGTGTCTTTTAAAGGCCCAGTCAGATGGATGGCCCTAAAACTCATCCACTGCCTTTCATTATTATCCAGTGTTTTACCAGCCCACCCTATTATGATTTCTCTTTTTCTCACAGTATAACAAACAAATAAAATTTTGAGACAAACATTTTTGTTAATTAACGGAATTTTTTCCCTAAACTTATAATTGTTATTATTGCTTCCTTGAACAATGATGATTTGCCAATTAATATATGGGGAATTAGGCCTCATTGTTAGTTTCCTTCCTGCATGTTATGTAGCACTCAATAACTCAATGACTCTTACTTTGTTTTCTCTTTTGGTGATGGGATGCCATCTTTGTTCTGGGCTCCCATGCAGAAAAGAATCAATCCCTTTAAATGAGAAGATAGAAGTGTAAAGAGGAATTCCATAAACATGAAACAGAAGAGGTTTAGTGATTTTTGTACTGTGTAAAATCTGTTCTCAGAGGATCTCTTTGAAGGGATAAAAAAGGAGATTTTCCCTGTAAACCTTCTAGAAAGTTTGACTTTTGTACTATATGCAAACTATTACCCATTCTGTAAGTAAATTAAACTTGAATCTTAAAAAGAAAAAGTGAATAAAAATAAAAGAAGTTATGCAAACAAACACACAGAAAACAAGTAAACGAACAAAAAGAGGAATATAGCCGTTGCAGACAGTGGTCTGCCCAGATTCCCAGGATCCATTTTTACCTTGTCTGTGCTCTCCCCCACCATGCCCACTTTCTCCGCGCTTGCCCTTCGAGGGACCAGTGCCTGCAGCTCTACCCTCAAGAGCCCTTGGGCTACTGGAGCCATTTTGTTCTCACTGTACAGAGAATTGGAAGTATCTAGGGGTTTACATTCTGGCTGATGGACATTGTCCAAAGACTGATGGATGCAGAAGTACCAAAGTCTAGCTCCCTTGCTTCAGACTGGGATAATTGTGAGGTGTCACTTAGATTCCAGAGTTCCCCTCAGAGATCTACCTTCTGAGAGACTTCTGCCTGAGACCACACCAGTGCTGGCCTTTTTCCCTTTTTCCAACCTGCTCCCCACTCTTTTACCAGTCTTCCTGGAAGCATTTTTGGAAATTATTTGCAAATGAATGCTCATCTCAGGAACTGCTTCTGCAGAACCCCCCTAAGATAGTTGGTACCATCAGTGGTCTTAGGAAGCCGACTCTAGGGACCAGATTCCGGAGTTAGCTATTCAATGGCCATCTGAAAACAACGGCCCCTTTACTGGTGTTGGGTAGGGGAGTGACTATTGCTGGCATTAGCACACATTTACTAAGACTTTCACTTGTGTTAAGTTGGGCTGGCAGACAGATGGGAATGATGCTCTCATTCATACAACATCGCATGCATTTGAAAGATATGGGCGAAGCAGTGATTACAAAAACTGTGAAGTGGCTAGTTGCTTCTGAGTGCTATTAATGCATCAAATTGAGAAAAATTCAAGCTTAGGTCAGTCAATTACCAAGTTAAGGCACAGTAGGAAAGCCAGCAGGTCTTTAAGAGTGTGAAATGGGACCCTCCCCTCGCGGCAGGGGAAAGACTGTGCTGAAGACCAGACTTGATTGTAAGAGTAATAGAACCTCACAGAAGACTGAACTTAACAATCACAGTAAATTCCCTGTACAAAATCAGGGCTCTAGCAAGGAAGGAGGGGGACCCTGAGACTCAAGACCGATAATCTGAACAGATGTGCTATATAGAACAGTGAATCCCTAGAGTCTACCGAACCCTCTGGACCTGCAAGATTGCCAAACTCCCTTTTTCTAAAGGAAAGCAGTCCCCTTCGTGTCTGGAGACTTCAGAAGCCGATGCACTGAAAGGCAATACTTGCTCTCCTCATGATCTGCTCCCACCCTTCTCCCTGACCTCTAGATAGAAAACTAGGGTCAAGCCTCAGCATGGCTTAACTGGGGAAATTTTGGCTTGATTAAAGGAGGAAGAAATCATTTGTGAAAAGATCTATGGGACCTGGGTAATATGTACTCTCTGGTTCCGGGAGAGCAGGCCTGGAATTAAATACTGAGGATGCCAAATCAGGGTGGTTGATAAGGGGGATTTTGTTAATACAGGGCCACTGTCCTGTGACTCAGTATTTAACACTCTGGCCAGGGCCCCTGGAGCCGGTCCTACTAAGTCACTGGAACAGCGCTTGGAAGCTTGGAACAAATAATGACCTGGCAGATTGTTGAGAAAAGGATCAACATATTTAGAGGTATAAGCATGATTCGGTTCCTCAGGAAGGCCCAGCGAAAAGATCCTTCACTAGAGCAATGAAGAAAGCACTCGGCTGTAGGGTATAGTGTCATTGTTACATTCAAGAGCGGTTGAGAGGAATCTAGAACGGGTGGCAGAAGTGGGAGATGGTAAAATGTCATCCCTTCAGGACCGGTTGCAGCAGGAGAGACTGCACCATGTTCAACGACTCTCACATTTTCAATTTTCCCCAGAAACTTTGAGCAACCTTCAAGAAGTTTTAATAGAACGGAGTGAACTCGACATGAGATGTGAGAGGGTTTGAGCAAGGGCAAGGGGTGGGCTGTAGCGGAAAATGTTGGTGCTTTTGCCTGGTCCTCTCAGATTTCTTGTGATATTTTCTGTGCACAACCTACGCTGCCTCTGCACTGACTTCCGTGTGTTTTAAAGTCTGGACTTGAGACTCTTCTTTGGAGGACTGCCCTCAGGCTACCAGAGCTGCTTTACTGTACACCCAGGAGTCAAAACGTGCATGCTTAGGGTTTACCTTCTCCCTGGGTTGGCTCTTGACAAATGACCATCGGACACTAGAATGTGAAAGTCGAGCTCCCTTGCCTCTGTTTGGGACAATTCTGAGGTTTCTTTATTCTCTAGATTTCTCCTGAGGGACGAGGCTGAAGCCCAAGCTTTGTAGCACTTTGCCTGAGAGTACACTCTGCCTGGCTTCCATCCTTTCCCTGTCCTGGTTCTCGAGTCCTTACTGGTCTCCCCAGGAAGCACCTCCTGAATAAATCACTTACAGAGGATCTTCATATCAGGGTTTGCTTCTGGAGAACCCAATCTAGGACCTCAAATTTTAGTCTCATATATTCCTTTTCTTTTCATATATTCTTTAAAAATCTTTTTAAAATAATTAAAAAATTTTTTTTCATTGAAGTATAGTTGATTTACAATGTTAATTTCTGCTATACAGCACAGTGATTCAGATATATATATGTATATATATATTCTTTTTTCATATTCTTTTCCATTATGGTTTATCACAGGATATTGAATATAGTTCCCTGTGCTATACAGTAGGACCTTGTTGTTTATCCATCCTATATATAATCGCTTACATCTGCTAACCTCAACCTCCCACCCATCTCTCCTCCAGACCCCTCCCCCGTGGCAACCACCAGTCTGTTCTCTATGTCCATGATTCTGTTTCTGTTTCATAGATAGGTTCATTTGTGTCATATTTTAGATTCCACAAATTCTCATATATTCTCGATGGAAGTAAATATCAGGAAGTCTTTTTGGACAGTAGTTTGGCAGTATTGCCAAAGACAGTCAACAGACTTTAAAGACGTGTCTAAGTTTTGAACTATCCACTCCATATAAATATTTATGACAGTTAAGTTTAATGCAGTGTGGCTTATAACAGCAGTGAAACAGAATGAAAACAATCTAAATATACCCTAATAGGAGATTTAGTAAACCATGATACATTCACATCATGGAATATTACTGACTGAAAGTCAAATTCTTTACGAAACAAGAAACAGATGAAACACAAAATTTATTCCCATTTGCTCAGGATGGTCTTCACCATCCAACTTGCCCACCTCATATCTTCTATTATGTGGAAACTCGTTCAT
Organism: Monodon monoceros; assembly: GCF_005190385.1. Taxonomy (NCBI): domain Eukaryota; kingdom Metazoa; phylum Chordata; class Mammalia; order Artiodactyla; family Monodontidae; genus Monodon; species Monodon monoceros. The sequence continues at coordinate 15,502,927 of NW_021703774.1, read as the reverse complement.
TCATAAACCTTACGGTGTATTAGGAGGCACTTCTAAATCATCTGGTAGTTAAGTGGGAACAAAACTGCCCTTGCAATGCCCAAATCTTGATTCATATCCCAGTTATTCTATGACTACCTATATGAAGCCTTAAGCAAATCACTTTACTTCCAGAGCTATGAGAAAAATTTGTGCTTCTTCCATTATGTGGGCAGTAAACAACTGGGCTTAATCCACAAAAGGGTGGGCTGTCTTCATTGCAGCAGGAGTCTGTAACCGAGATGTGTAGAAAATATTAGCCCCAACTAAGTGGTAACATGATCCACTGGTGTAATTGGAGGATCTAGGGTGAGGCATAGCCGCAGGGCTATAAACGTTAAATACTCTATTCTGGACCGTCTAAGTACCTTTGAAAGTGGGGGTATAGGAGAGATTGTCTGTTGTCCTTTAACATGCATTCTTTCCTTGATAGTAATAGAACCTCTGATTTGGACAAAAGAAAAAATAAAGACTACATTTCTTAGCTTCCTTTGTAGTTAAGGTAGCTATGTGATTTAAGATCTTCCAATAGGATGCAAGCAAATAGAATGTGTAAATCCTGGGTGATGCCTTAAAGGGAAGGGAGGTTCCCTCTCCTTTTCTCATCTTGTGGTTGGAATGTGGACATAGTGGCAAGCTATCTCGAACTATGTAAAGGAAGATAATTCCCTAGAAGTATTTTTAGTTGTTAGTATTCAAAAAACACTGGCTGTTACAATGCACAGATTCTGGCACCTAGCAGGTACTTCAATAAATATTAGTTTATTTTTGTCTTAGCCTTCTTGGGCTGCCATAACAGACTATAACAAGCTGCTGACTTAACCAACAAAAATTTATTTTCTCACAGTTCTGGGAGCCAGAAGTCTCAGTCAGTTTGGTTCCTGGTGAGAGCTCTCTTCCCAGCTTATAGACAGCCACCTTCTCCCTGTGTCCTCACGTGGCCTTTCCTCTGGGCACAGAGACAAGGAGAGCACTGTGTCTCTTCCTCTTTTTATCAGTACCCCAGTTTTATTGAATTAGGACCTGACCTTTATAACCTCACTTAACCTTAATCACCTCCTTACAGACCCTGACTCAAAATACAGTCACATCAGGCATTAGGACTTCAACACACGAATTGTGGAAGGACACAACTCATTCTGTAACAACTTTGCTCATCCGTCACTCAGTCTTCATATATAATTACTGAAGAAGAGACATATTAGTAAATGCAAAGATTCCTGGTAATATAGAGCACATGAATTTCCTAAACCCTGATATACAATACTTGTTGAGTCATTTGTGTTGGATGTTCTAAATGTCACACCCTGGTTATATAAACATTAAATATTTTATGCCTCTCATATATGTCTAAATACTTGGCATTAGTACATTGTGAGGGACCTGACTTTAAATAGATTAAATTGACAATTCGTCTACGGAGCGGCAAAGTTAGAATACTACTCTTTTTGTTTCTGTGCTAATAAAAAATGTTCCAGTTGGCTGAAAGTCACGGTTGAAAGCTTTTGTCTTTTTTTCTGAGTGTGTAGCTTTGGCTCAACTCTAATCTCTGCAAATGCAGGGATGATATTTTCTAGTTCATCACTGACATATAATAGGTGCTCAACAGTATTCATGAATAAGTTAATCTTGATTTTCCTTCTTTGCCTTGACTATAGGCTCTTACATGGGTCAGGTTCTGTCTTATGCTTTTTTTGATACTGATCTTGTCTGCCTCACTCAATGCGTAGCATGCTGGTATCCATTCTGAAAACCCTTCTTAAGGCTGAATATATGTGACAAACCATCTAATGGGAATGTTTTAAGAACATTTCAATTGGTAAGATTTCTTGTCTTCAATTCAAGGAGGCATTTTAAAAAAGCATGTAGGTTTTACAGAATTTATCGTATGTCTTGGCCATAAGAACATTGAGCCATGACTCTTTCTGGGTTGTTTTTCAATAAGCCCAATACAAAAAGATAACCAATACATTGATGTTATTTACAAAGAATTTCTTTTGCAAGGAGATGATTTGTCTCTTAATGGAATATTTGTTTAATACTTCATAATATTTCTGTAACTGTTACAAACTATTTTTAGTAGAAAAGCCCTGAAGTATCTATAGTTCAGATAAAAGGAACTCAGAAGTAGAGACACAAGCACAGATTCCTCCAGAAGAATGAGCGGTCACTTTTCAGGGACCTTTGCACCAAACACTAAAAAGGGGGGAATGCCAAAAGCGGTGGGAGGGAAGGGCACAAGAGGAAGAAATGGGCCATGGTAGACAGGAGAAGGTGGTGACCAGACTGAATTCCCTAAAACAGAGAAAAATATTTCTATAGTTTCCTCAACAATGAGGAAGAAACTTTTCCAACTCATATAGAATTAATATAGAATTAGAAACCCACGAGGATTGCGCTCATCATGTGATGATAGGGACTCCAGTTCTATCTTTCTGTTGCATTCAAGTCTCTCCCTCAGAGTCTCTCTCTCTCTCACACACACACACATACACACACAATTCCTGGACCCCACGGGTCCATCTGCTCCCATCTCCCATCTTTCTCCTTCCCTTGGCCGTTACCTGTACTCTCTGTCTGATACCACAAGTTGGCACACACTTGCCTTTTAATTTCAGCTCAGTTGTCATGGGGGAGTCTTTGACCTCCCATTAGTCAAATCCCCCTACTATGTGCTCTCATAGCCTCGTGTACCTCTTCTTTTTCAAACTGAAACACAACTGTAATTTCATATATTGGGGTATGACAATTTGATGAACATCTGTAACTCTACTAGACTGTGAGCTTCATTAAGGAAGGAATAGTATCTGTTTATTATTATTATTACTCTTTTATTATTATTTTTACTATGGACTGAATGTTTGTGTCCCCCAAAATTTGTATGTCAAAGCCCTAATCCCCAATTTGGAAGTGGTGCCTCTGGGAGAGAACTGGATTTAGATGAGTTCATGAGGGTGGAGCCAACATGATGGGATTAGTGCCTTTATGAGAAGAGGAAGAGACCAGAGCCCTCTCTCTGTCCATCATGTGGGGATGCAACAAGAAGGCAGCTGTCTACAAGCCAGAAAGAGAGCACTCACCAAGATCCACATCTGTCCACACCTTAATCTTCTCAATCCCCAGAACTGTGAGAAAGAAATGTCTGCTGTTTAAGCCACTCAGTCTACAATATTTTGTTATAACAGCCCAGGTTGACTAAACCAATTACTATTATTATTACTATTATTATTATTATTATTATTTTGCGATATGTGGGCCTCTCACTGTTGTGGCCTCTCCCATTGCGGAGCACAGGCTCCAGACGCACAGGCTCAGCGGCCATGGCTCACGGGCCCAGCCTCTCCGTGGCATGTGGGATCTTCCCGGACCGGGGCATGAACCCGTGTCCCCTGCATCGGCAGGGGGACTCTCAACCACTGCGCCACCAGGGAAGCCCAATTACTATTATTATTATTATTTCCTAGCCCCTAGCACTTAATTGGAGAAAAACATGACATTAGGGGCAAGGAACTGTGAAAATTTTAGATAGTCTCAGTACCTGAACGTCTCCTGTATGTCACATGAATGCTATTATTCCAAATAATTAGGCTTTGCAGTGCCTTGACATTCTCTGGCACTTTTTGAGGCGGGCGCCCAGCACGACACTAGCTGTCTCTTGTTATACACCTATAGCTCTTTGATTTGCCATATGCCCGAGCTGCTGTGAGCACGTCTCTCCATGCTGAGTGTTGCCTGAGGCAGCCTATTTCTCATGATGACCAGGTCAATTGTGGTCACCGCAAAAGGACTTGAGTCTTACCAGCATTCCTCCACACAAGCTGCTCTGGATGACGACGCTACTTCCGTTTCTGGATGAGAGGTCGTTGTCAGTCTACCTAAGAGTGAACCTGGGCATTATTTTGTGTTGTGAATCTCTTTTCTAGAGCTTGCTTAGCTGAACTGATTACATAATTCTGGGTGTCTTACGAGTAAGCTGTCAACCAGGCCAGACTGTCTGCTGGGGAATTTGAGAAAAATGTTAACTGGGGCTGAGTCTGAGCTTGCCAAATTCACTAAATGTACCCTGACGTTTAGTGGAGACATTCAGTGCCCTTATACAGTCTCCCAGTGCCCCTGCTTTAGTGAGTACGATGATGAATTCCTTCCTTGCAGGGTAGAGTTCACCGAACCAAAGTACGTGCTGACAGCCTACATCTCACCAGGGGACAGATTTCCCCCGGACACATTTCTAGAACCTGGGTGGTCGGTCTCATGGGACCTGAGACCTTCTTGGAGGTCGGCTGTCTGAATTGACTATTTGCCACAACATCTTTGGATGTTATCAATCCTCCTTTCAGAACAATGCAGGGGTATTTCAGAGTTTGCCATTAGGTGCTATGCAGCTCTGGCCTCCACTGTGGCTCAGTGCATATGTAACCTCTGGTGAGAACAATTTAAATGCACCATTAATCCCTGGATGGTCACGAGTAGCTGTACCCTCTGGGGTTTCAGTGGAGAGGAACTGGCATCTACTTTCTCATGATTTAGCAATGAAGCCAATAAACTTTGGCTCTGCACCTTGCTTCTTCTACACAGTTTCATTCCCGATTCAATTTGCTAATTTTTTTTTCATGAGAACTTTCTTTGGCTTCACCTCCTTGAGTGACAGTGCTTGGGCACAAGGATAATATTGTTGCCTCCTTTAGGGAGTGGACATGTAAAACAAAGGCCAGGGTCTTATATTCATTTATAGTCCTAATACCTAGTACAGCCCTTGGGAAACTGTAGGTGATCTGTACCTATGAAGAATTGAACCAAATTCTTTTATGTCTTCTAAAATTAAGGCTCTGTATTTCCCAACTGTATTATTTTGATTCCTTTAACTAATCCAACCCTCTTCATTTTACAAATGAGGAAACTGCTACCCAGACACAGTGAAATGACTTGTCCGAGGTTACACAGCTGGCTGATGACAGAGCTATGCACTGAGTACAGATTTTGGAAATTCAAAGTTAATATGTGTAAAGTACCTAGAGGAGAACCTGCTACATGGGACACATTGTGGGCTTGATGGTGGCCCCAAAATACAGGTGCACATCCACATCCCTAAAACCTGTAAATGTTACCTTTTGGACAAAAGGTCTTTGCAGATATAATTAAGTTCAGGACCTTGAGATGAGATCATCTCAGACTACCTGGGTGGGGACTAAATCCAACGACAGGGCTTCCCTGGTGGCGCAGTGGTTGAGAGTCCGTCTGCCGATGCAGGGGACACGGGTTCGTGCCCCGGCCCAGGAGGATCCCACGTGCCGTGGAGCGGCTGGGCCCGTGAGCCATGGCCGCTGAGCCTGCGCGTCCAGAGCCTGTGCTCCGCAACGGGAGAGGCCGCAACAGTGAGAGGCCCACGTACCACACACACAAAAAATAATAATAAATAAATTAAAAATATAAAAAAATAAATCCAATGACAGCTGTCCTTCTACTAAGAGATAGAAGCGGAGAAGATACAGATAACAAGGAAGATATTAGAGGGATGCAGCCACAAGGACGCCAACAAATACCAGAAGCTGCAGGAACCAAAGACCAGATCCTCTCCTAGACCCTCCAGAGGAGGGTGGCCCTACTGACACCTTGATTTCAGACTTCTGGATTCCAGAACCAGGGGAGAATACGTTTCTGATGCTTTAGGCCACCAAGTTTATGGTACTTTGTTATGGCAGCCATAGGAAACTAATACAGTGGGTATTAAAGAAATAAATCCTATTTGAAATTTCTGTTGCCCACTTCTTCCCTCTGTGTCAGGATGTTCACAGATCCTGTTCACTTGTGATTTTAAGTACATGGCAGTTAGAGCTCCAGAACCCCTGCTCAGCACATGGCCTCGATGGGATTCAGGGTAATGTAGTGAAGAGAGAGACCAGTTTGGTTCATTGAATTTTATTGATCTCATGATGCTTACTGGCATCTCCGAAACAGGCAATAAAATATCACAAGTCCAGTTTCCAGGAAGAAATTTTCATAACTATTTATATCATTTCTGTCCGTGTTCATGTTATATAATCTTCTCCAATTCACCCCACCCCTAATTACCATAACCAGGCACATCCCACGCCATGCTACAAATGACTTATCAGAAGATCTAGAAAAAATAAACCTGTAATTGTGATCTTAGCTTCCAATTCAGAGAAGATTAGGAATTGAGTTTCCATTCTTTGCTGCTGCTTATGGGCACTTGGAATCATGTGAAAAATGAACTAGCTTCCAAATACTGGAAAAGACACCAGGTAGACGTGGGTACTCTCCCACGTGGGCACATAGATACACGTGTCCTTCTCCAGTCCAGCATCATCAACAGATAAGACAAGTACACAAACGCAGAAATCATATGTGCCAAATAAGGGAGAAAAAAGAGCGCTAGTCCTATTACAGTTCTAAGACATATATTTGGAATCTCGAAAAATGGTACGGATGAACCTATTCGCAGGGCAGGAATAGAGACACAGACATAGAGAACGGATGTGTGGACACAGGGCAGGAGGGTGTGTAGGATGAATTGGGAGATCGGGATTGACATATATACACTACCGTGTGTAAAACAGATAGCTAGTGGGAACCTGCTGATAGCGCTGGGAGCTCAGCTCGGTGCTCAGTGGCGACCTAGATGGGTGGGATGGGGTGGGATGGGAGGGAGGTCCAAGAGGGAGGGGATAGATGTATACGTATAGCTGATTCACTTCGTTGTACAGCAGAAACTAACACAGCATTGTAAAGCAACCATACTCCAATAAAAAAAAATGTTCTAAGGCAAAAGGGGATGCCAGCTACCATCATATAGCCCTACAGAACACAAGTTGTCACGTCTTAGAGCACAATACAAGTATTATCCAGGGAGCACAGAGTACAGAATAGTCTAAGGTAGGCTGACTGCAAAGCTTTTCTCCCTAAACTGGGCAGGTATAGCTTAACAGTTGTGAAAGCATGCATTCCCTTCCTTGCTCATACCAACAATGACTGCCAGTGAAAGGGCTTCAGAAGGAACAGACAAGGATGCTGCTATCTGAGAGGTCTGGAGCACTGTCTGAATAATGACACACACCTTGACACAGCTCCTGACCAAGGCCCACTAAGTGAGCCCCATGGTTGCCCTTATCATGAAATCAAAATCTTCCAGAAAATACTGGTTGCTTTAAATGTTCTTGGTTTTGCCTTGTGGAATGCAATTCTCTGTAAAAGGACCCTATGAAAGGACTGTCTGTCAAGCATTTCTAATATTTCAGGAATGAATTAATGAATCTAATATTGTTCCTTTTTTGATTGTGCGATATTATTCCTTGTAGGGAGAATATCTTAAGGTGACCTTAAGATAGAAAGACACAAGTAACTTGTCTGAGATCAAGGCATCTAATATATAGATGACTATTTTCTTTCCCCTCAACATTTAAGGGATAATCTTGGACAATAGACTCAATTTTGAGAGAACTCTTGAATCTTTTGGTCAAGTATTCCAGGTACTTAAATTTCACCCTAAATAAAAAGCTACCTAATAAATCGGCACAATTCAGTTTCAGGCTTTCCCAAAAGACTTTCCTTCCCTGGTGGGCTCAACAAACTGGAGATGTTCATTAAATTAGGATTACTATTTGGCTGTGACAGACAAATGTGTTTCCTGGAGCAATGTTGCTTGTACATTCAGAGTGTTATATTGCTTTGTTTTAAAAGACATCAGACTGTTTCTTGGTATATTACCAAGAGAACAACATTAATCCTCATGGCCTCAAGTAAGAATACTTTTCAGTAACTATAACAGTGGGATTACATCATTCAGGGATATAGATCTACACACCATGTTGCCATAAATCTATGTTTTCACAAGTTTTTATACTTTAACCAATGAGTAACAAAATTCTCTAAGATTTGCTGGTTCATTCATTCATTTAGTCAGATACTTTTTTTCCCAACACTCAACACATATTTATTCTTCTGAATATCTGTTCTTTTTCCTTTAGTTCTGAGTACAAGTTCCTTGAAATCTTTAATAGTAATAACCTGATTGACCTCTCTTCCACTAATAACTTAAGTTTACTGTGATTTGATGTCCTAGTCTTACTTGGCTCTCTGTTTGTCTTAGAATTGTTCTTCTCATCATCAAACTTCTGGAAATTGTTTGTTGTGTACCTTTAAAACATTCTTCTAAACCGAAAAGAGAATTTTGCATTTTCCTCTCAGAATGCCTCACCTCTGAATAATTTCCAGAGTGGCCTTGATAAATATTAATAGGAGTTGAGTTTCTCTTCTTTTCCTTTAGGAAAAGGACACTAACATAAATCTCCTGATGTGTGAGTTGAGGTTGCCCTAATGCCCTGTGCAGAGTTACTAGTGTGTCTGTTGTTTATGGGCTATGAAAAAGTCGTTTCAGAAATAAAGGGGCTTTCTAGCTTCTTCTGTTTTCACGTCACTAAGAACAACACTGTTCCTTCAGAAGCTGTGGCTGAGGACTGATCCTGTAAGGAGGAGAAAAGCTCCTGGCCTTACACAAATCAGCGAATCAGCTCAAGGGACAAAAGGATTGTATACAGGGCGCCACCTATGAACTAAATCTTACTTAAACCCTCAGGAGCAGGTTGGCAAAAGTTTTGGGGGTAGGGTGGTTAGATTTTCTGTGTATGTGTTATTAGTTTTAAAAACCAATATAAAGAATTTTAGAGTGCATGAAGTTTTTGGATTCAAAAAATTAAAATTAAAGCAAGGAACGTTTATACCAGCATTGAGAAGATAAGACAGCACAAGGAAGAGCTGAAACCAGGATAAAAGAGTACAATTGATGAGGGCAATTGGAATGGGTTTTTGTCAAATAGTCACAGTGAAAAAATACTCGAATAAATCAACTGGCTTCATTTTTATCAGAGGCTGACACCAAATGGGGACATCGGACTGGACATCAGTCAGTCCCTGACAAAGAGAATCCATCTTGTTTTTTCCTTTCTAAAGTGGGACACAGACATAGTTCAGCACTTGAATTGAGTGTTCCTGATTTCATTCAGTCAATATTTATTCATCTCATTGCAGCAGAGCTCAAAACACAACGGAGAGCTGCTTAAGTATTAAACTCATATCATCTCCTAGATGATTTTTTTGTGTGCACGTGTGTCATGTAGACAAGGTAATTGGACAAATGGCCATTTGGGGGTTTTAATGGGTTGCATGGTTGGATACTAACAAATTTAGCACTGGTAAGGTCCTGGAGGGTTACTAAAACAATCCTCTTTCTATCCTTTACCCCCATATCAAACCCATGCTCATGGGGGGCACAAAAACCTGCTTCTTCTAAAAATCTGTCTGCTCCAGTGCACTGTGGTCTGTTCTCTGAACTCTCATTACACTTGTCAAATGGAAGGCTCATCACTGATTTGACACATGTCACATGCTACACTGCAGTGTGTTCAGGTGTTGTGTGTACATGTGGCTTATCACCTCAACGAAACTGCTAGCTGCTCAAAAGTTGGAATCAAGTCTTCCACTTCCCGGTCTCCTGACCTGGCATAGAGATAGGTACACACAAAGTCATTGAGTAATTAATTATTATTAATTTTAAAATATTTAATTATAAATAAATTAACAGTTAATGATAATTGATTATTCATTTACTCTACAAATATTCATAAAGTATCTATTATGTACTTGGCACTATTATAAGTGCTAGAGTTTCAGAACTGATATATCTCTGCCCCCATGGCATCTGTATTCTAGACAGGAAGACAAAAATGAACAAGTAAGCAAAATAATGCCAGATTGTGGTAAGGTTTGTTAACAGAAATAACCCTGGGTAAGTGAATACGGAGAACTGGGCCGTTTTAGTTAGGGCAATTTCAGACAACCTCCCTGAGAAGGTGACATGTGAGCTGCAACCTAATATAATTGAAAAAGCCAAAGGAACATCTGGGCATATAGAATCTACCAGGCACTTGAGGCAGAATGAGGTTGGCTTATTTAAGGAACAGCAAGAAGACCCCAGTGTCCAGAGCAATAAAAGCAAAGCAAAGGGGTAGGGATGCAGAGAAAAGTGAGTAGCAGTGGGAGGGATGCATTAGTTATGGTCACTGCTTCATGAAGGGCCATAGAGACACAGCGGTGGGAATGTCCATTTGGCTCAGTGGTGTTTAGAGTGAATATTTAACAACAAGCTCTCCCCCGAGGAAAAGCCCTGATTTCTAGTGTTTGCCAGTTTCCCTGGTGTAAATACTCCTACATGGCTGATTTCAAGCCACCAAGGTGACATCACTGAATGTGAAGTTGGGAAGAGATGCACACAAAGGGCTTTTGCAAAACTGTAAGTCAGACAGAGAAAGACAAATATCATATGATATCGCTTATATGTGGAATCTAAAAAAATGATACAAATGAACTTATTTACAAAACAGTAACAGACTCACAGACATAGAAAACAGACTTATGGTTACCAGAGGGGAAAGGTGGTGGGGAGGGATAAATTAGGGGGTTGGGATTAACCTATACACACTACTATATATAAAACAGCTAATCAACAAGAAGCTACTGTATAGCACAGGAAACTCTACTCAATATTCTGTAATAACCTATATGGGAGAAGAATATGGAAAAGAATGGATATATGTATATGTATAACTGAATCACTTTGCTGTACACCTGAAACACAACATTGTAAATCAACTATACTCCAATATAAAATTAAAATTAAATTGAAAAAAACTGTATGACCCAGCTTCATTATACCACTGAAGAGGCTGTATTCGCATAGGCTATGGAGAAACCACGCTTACAATAAATTCCTTATCTACTGGATTCCTTCTCATCTCCTTCTCACATTGGTCAAATTTCACCCCGGAAGGAGGTAACTACCTTCTACTTCTGGGCAGATAACTGGGCCTCTTTGGCAGCTACCAGAGAACCCAGAATCTGGAAGGAGAAGGAGAAGTCAGAAACTCTGGGTGTGTGGTTGATAAGATTCAAGGGGCAAAACCACAGATTTAGGCCAAAGTGATGGCTCAGGCAGAATCAGTAGCTAAATTTCTAAGAGGCAGGTAAGGCTGAGAGAATCTGAGGAAGTAAATAAGATACGCTTAATTCAGTGACCCTTTGTGCTCCTGAGACACACTTACACCTTCCTAATTTATATCTAGTTCCCATACTGCAATGTGGGGCTGTGTGTGTGTGTGTGTGTGTGTGTGTGTGTGTGTGTGTGTGTGTGAATAAGATGCCCTTACTTCTTCCCAAGGGGAGAGTCTCAAGCCACATTTCTTAGACCCCTTCAAGGTGATAACCCATCTCAAACCCTTGAAAGACCTAAGGCCTGAAGTGACCTGGACCCTTTATTCCTGAGGAGTCTGAGACATGAGTTGCCCTTCTTTTGGGAGTTGCAATTGCTGTTAAGTGTCCATTAACAGTATTACTGGGCTTGGAAATTAAAAAAAATGATTCCCCTCGGATCCAGACGTACTCTTCCCTAATTATTTGTGTAGTAGCAAGCCAAATCTCTCACGGTAATCAGGACCAATTGTTCTTCATGATAATCAGCTACAATTATTCCAGCAACTCAGGCTGGTTGTTGGCATGAGAAGCCCAAGATGGCTAAGTGCTGGTCAAAGCTTCCAGTTCAAGGGAATTCTTACTCTTTCCTCTGGAGGAAGTGTTTCACCTCTGACATCCAGGCATCTACCTGGTAGAGACTCAGGCTTCAGGTGTGTAGAGTACACATTCCACAAGCGAGTCACTGGTGTGACAGTGAGAGGGTCCAGCCAACTTCCATTCTTTGGTTCCCAAACTCATGTACGCTAATTATTAGAGACACAATTCCATATATCACCCTTTGGTTCAATGAATTTACTGCAAGCTGGAAGACACATCTTAGATCCACAAAGATGTCCCTCAGCTGTACCTTAGCTAAGTCTTCAACAGCTGAGGCTTTTGGATAATGGGGTACATGGTAAAACATGTGAATTCCAGATTATCAGGCCACTATGACATCTTTGTAACAAAAGCAGGCCTTCAGTCTGAGGCTATGGTGTACGGCTATCATGTTGATGGCAAAGACATTCTTCAGGCCCTCAGATTCTGTACGTGTCTGCCTGGCAGAGGCACTGAGGGTGGGAAGGGAAAACATATATTCAGATTATATATCAGTCTGAGAAGCAATGAACCTGCCTTCTCAAGGCGGAAGGGCAGAGCTATCTTTCACCTACTACCAGGTGGCTGGTTAGTCAGTGGGGTCCCATTAGGGGCTCAGCTTTCTTGTCTGATGCCAGCAGGTTGGGTGCTTGGCAGTGTCAGCAGCTAGAGCGATCCCGGTGGAAGGGAATCCATGCTGAGCCTAGCGTGGTCTCCATCCTTCCGCCATGGCCATTCTGTTCATAGACCCATTGTACTGAAGTGACCATGAAGAAAGGCTGGCTGACATCCCTAGGAAGGATTATTCTGTCCACCTGACAGGGTGATGAGAATCTTGACTGCAGTAGACATGTTCTTTGAGTGGGCATCACACCGAGACACAAAGATCTTCGTTTGGGGGCCACCTTCCTGTGTCCAATCACACTCTTCCCTAGACCTCCTTGTCACTGATTTCAGTATCCCTCTTCTCAGGCCCCTCACCAGCCAGGCAAACTATTTGCTCCTGCCTAGGCATCAATACATGTATGTATTTTGGACTTCAGACAACCTCCCTTCAAACAAAGGGTCCAACTAAGTGTATGTCTCAAAGCTCTACCTGCTGGGAGGATTTCCCTTTCCTGCTGTCCTCCAGGGCTCTCTTAGGCGGTGCTGTAATGCAGCTGCAGCCCATTTCCGATCACAGCCAACATTATACCAATCCGCCTATAAACTAGGCCAGTGTCCTTTTCTGTTGGTTGATCAGGGGCAAATCACCTTTCATCACCCAATACACACATATACTCACCTCCAGTGAGGCCATGGTATGGGTTGAAGGAAGCGCCATTGTGGAAGAGCACAGGTTGGTGATAAGGGAGTCTGGACTGTCTCTGCATGTAATTTATCTGTGCTTTCTGGATCTGCTTGAGCTGGTCCTGATTGCATCACTTCTACACCACAATGAACAGATGCTGTGCGCGCCCCAATGTATAACCAGGTGAATCCAGTAATGCTGAGTTCATAGTGGATGGCTCAGATCGAAGAGTCATGTGATCCCAGGGGTCAGATGCTCAGTATCTACGATGGCCATGTAGTCAGTCAGGAGGTGTTTTACAAACACATTATGGTACTTCACCACAAACAGAATAGTCTTATCCTAGTCCCTAAGGTTCTAAACTTTGACTCTCCTCTAGGAGCTTGCCAGAGATGCCACACGGTAATCTTAACCATCACGGACAGTTTTGAACACCATAGGATTTGCCGATAAAGCCCAAGGATCAGAGAAGCTTTTCCCACAGCGTGGACCACACAGAACTCTCTCTTGCTCTGTGCTTCATTCAAAACCAGAAAACATCATAAATGGATAATAGCAGTATTCCCAAATGCAGAATAACTTTGCTTCCAGAATTTAAAGGGATCCAACAGATACTCAGCTTTTTTCTTAATGGTAGAAGGAGCAAGATACAACAAATTGGTTCTTTATCTCAGAGAGGATATGCCAACATGCCCAAGGCCGCTAACTCCTAAAATCTTCACCAGTGTGGTAGGTCCATGGAGCTTCATGGTTTTCTCACACTCTGTGGCAGGCAGATGTCTTACCAAGACTGTAGAATACATGACATTTCCTTCCTTCTCAAGGCCAGTTAGCATGATATCATCAATAGGGTGGACTTTGTGATATGCAACCTAAAGATGATTAAGGTCCCCCATGGATTATATTATGTCATAAAGTGGGAGAAGTTAAGAGATCAGGACCAAGATAATAAAGGTATACTCCTGCCCTTGCCATGTAAATGCAAACTGCTTTTAATTCTCTCTATTAGAGTTTTGAGAATAAATAATTTGTCAATCAGTGCCTACATACCAAGTGCAAGAGGCCGTGTTCATCTTCTTCAGTGATGATACCATATCCAGATAATAGATGCAACTGAGTCTACCAACTGGTTTCCGGAAGTTCACTATCATTTGCTAAGATCCGTTAGATTTTGCTGAGACCAACCAGGTGAACTAAATGCATAGATGTGGCACCACCATGGCTGTATCCTTCTGGTTTTTAATGAGATTACTCATCTCTGTCATTGCTTCAGGAATGTGATCTGCTTCTGATTTACTATCTTGACCTGGGTGGGGAGTTGTGAGAGGCACTTTCAAGGACTTGGTCATTTCACTGTCATTTTCTTATACTAATGACCCTTATTCCCAGGTCAGGGAACAAATGGGTTAGGGAACATAGGGCTGCCAAAACTAAATACCACAGACTGAATGACTTGAACAACAGAAATGTATTTTCTTACAACTCTGGAGGCTAGAAGACCAAGACCAAGGTGACAGGGTGATGAGACCAAGGTGACAGCAGGTTTGTTTTCTTCTGCGGCCTCTCTCATTGGCTTGTAGATGGCCGCCTTCTTGCTGTGTCCTCACATGGCTTTTCCTGTGTGTGTGTTCATGTCTGTGTCCAAATCTCCTCTTCTTATAAGGACACCGGTCATTGAATTAGGGCCCACCCTAATGACCTCATTTAACTTAATTACCACTTTAAAGAACTTATCACCAAATATGATTATGTTCTGAAATACTGAGGGGTTAGGGCTTCAACATGTGAATTTGTGGGGAGGACACAATTCAGCCCACACAATGCCTTAGGTTGTATTCCAAAATCCCATTATTATGAAATCATGTTAGAAAATTCAATTTAAATAAAAATTTGAGCTAGTTCATTTATTTTAGGGTTAGACTTCTGTTTCATTCAAAATAAGCCCATTCACAAATAGCATAAAAATAAGTTCTTAACTGGGCCTATGGTATGGATTTTTCAAAACACCAGATGGTATATGCTGCCTAGCTCCTACTCATACTCCCTGGCATTCTCTGACTGCAGATATGTCAAAATGCAGTGAGCCTGGGTCGGTGTGTACAAATGTTTTTTCCAACATCTGGGTGTTGGAAAATTATTACTGAGGAATCCAACAAATTATGGTCCCCAGGTGTTCCTGAAGAATTGATTCCTGTGTGGTTCCCAGGAGAGCTAAATCTCACTGTTGGTGCTTGCACATGGAAAGCAAAGAGGAGCATTGAGTCAATTACCTGAATAATTACAGCTTGAATGAGCCCATCTTTTCCTTATCTAAGTATTTCAGGAGAATTTGAGGGCAGGGACTTAATATGAGATGTCTGGAAGGCTGTCCCTTTCCTCCACTTTGCTTATGGTTTTCACACACTCTTGATGTCAATGGTTCTCAACAGGGATGATTCTTGGCCCCCCGGGGAACATTTGGCAGGGTCTGGAGACATTTTTGATTGTCACAACTTGAGAGTGCTACTGGAATCCAGCAGATAGAGGCAATGAAGGCTGATAACCAGCCCACATATGATGCACAGGGCAGCTTCCCACAATAAAAATGTTCCAGTCCAAAATGCCAGCACTGTCAAGGCTGAGAACCGAATCATGCACTCTCTACACATATAACTGCATCTCTGATATGTTATACTCAAAGATTTGTGCGGAAGCCCTGGGGCAGTTAATAGGGTTTGTTTGCTCCTTGATGATATTTATTAAAATTATAAAGCCCAAGTACTCAATAAAAAAGCAAAAGAAAGGCAATCTTAGGATACTGTATCTCACTAATTTGGACTAGGACAAGGGTCTCAGCATGCATATGGGAAATCCATTCAAAAATTGCAATTTTAATTTTATTTTTAAGAGATGAACCACACATTTGAAATCTGAGCACAGTATGGTTAGATATGAGCTACCTCTTTGGTTGAACTTTGGTCAGACCTAAGTGTTTCTGCCCTCCACCTGATTTCATATTATGTATCTAAATTTTATATCTTAAAAATCTTAATC
The DNA here is from genome assembly GCF_005190385.1 of Monodon monoceros. Lineage (NCBI taxonomy): Eukaryota > Metazoa > Chordata > Mammalia > Artiodactyla > Monodontidae > Monodon > Monodon monoceros. Next base: position 15,486,966 of record NW_021703774.1, on the reverse strand, counting down.
TTGCAAAGCAACTATCATTTTAAGAAAATTACACATTGTGCCGGAGAACAGTTAAGGTGACTGCATCCTTTAAACTAAGTGGATAGTCCAGAAATTTTCTTGGGACATTAATTTTTCCTTAATGAAGTAGGGAAGTGATCGTTTTATCTGTTGTTGTCTTTCCTACCATAAGATATTTAGCTGTGTATTTAGGAGAAACATGATAGCCAGTCCTTAGATGAGGATTGTAGCCTTGCAAAATCAGAGAAATTTTACAACAAGAAATGTGATTGGTGATTCCTGCCTCACATTCTCATCTCAGTCTCACAGGGGAAATCATCCCCTGGCACAAAGGAAACCACAGGTTTGATTCAAATCTCCAGGGTTTCCAAATTTGTCAGATTATAAGGAACAATGGAGGTGCTTAGTCAAAACACATTTGCAGGTAGACGTGGCTATTGTAAAACAAGTTTTCCAGGTGATTCTTATGATGTAGCAATGTTGGGGAATTCCACCCTAGGATGTGGGTCCATACACTACAGCCCAGGGGCCAAAACTGTTCTAGCACCTGTTTTTGTCAATAAAGTTTTACTGGGACATAGTCATGTCCATTTATTTATTTATTGTCTATCACTACTTTCACACTATCACAATAAATTCCAGTAGTTGCATATGTCCCCCAAAACTCAAACGCTTTCCTCTATGGCCCTTTACAGAAACTGTTTGCTGACACCTGCTCTCCATGGGGGTAAAGTGGTAAGTGATGGGAATGGGGAAAACAGACTCCTCTGCATAAGACTGCAACAAAGCCCTTGCTCTGAAAGAGTCAAATTTATTAAATTTCCCTGGGAGTCAAGCAACCTGAAGGAACTCATTTGCTACTTCATCAAGCCTTATTTAATCCAGAAATGCATTCAGAAATATTAAAAATATGAAGACTTCTGCCTTTGGGGAAGTTGGCCAAGTATAACATAGATAAGTCAATTAAAGCAAAATTATGGGCTCATCTGTATGCTACTGACTAGAAAATCACCAGAAATGTAGAGAAGGCAAGAGGAGATAAGGAAGGTGCTGAGGTTAGATTAGAGATTATCCTGCGTATGGAAGTGGTAAATAGTAAATACATGCTCAGTTAGTTGACTGCTTGACTAACTAATTTATTGGTTGATACATGTCAGGAGAGTTTGCATCTTGACAAGCAATGGGAAATAAGATTGGGTATTGCTGCATAACCAATTACACCCAAATATTACCCCCATTAAGCCCCCAAGGGGCTTAAAGCAACACGTTTTATTATCTCACACATTTTCTGAAGGTAAGGAATCTGGGAAGAGTTTAGCCTACTGGTTCTGGTTCAGGGTCTCTCATGAGGTTGAGGTCAAGACATGGCTGGAAGTTTCAGTTGAATGAAAGCTTGACTGGGGCTAAGGGGCCCCCTCCCAAGACGGCCCACTCCCATGGCTTTAGATAGGGAGCCTCCCTCTCTTGCTGGCAGTAGGCAGGGGGCCTTCATTCCTTAGCACATGGACCTCTTCACAGGGCTTCTGAAGTGTTTGTTTTTTTTCTTTTAACATCTTTATTGGAGTATAATTGTTTTACAATGGTGTGTTAGTTTCTGCTTTAGAACAAAGTGAATCAGCTATACGTATACATATATCCCCATATCTCCTCCCTCTTACCTCTCCCTCCCACCCTCCCTATCCCACCCCTCTAGGTGGTCACAAAGCACCAAGCTGATCTCCCTGTGCTATGTGGCTGCTTCCCACTAGCTATCTATTTTACATTTGGTAGTGTATATATGTCCATGCCACTCTCTCACTTCATCCCAGCTTACCCCCTCCCTGTGTCCTCAAGTCCATTCTCTACGTCTGCGTCTTTATTCCTGTCCTGCCCCTAGGTTCTTCAGAATCTTTTTTTTTTTCTTAGATTCCATATATATGTGTTAGCATATGGTATTTGTTTTTCTCTCTCTGACTTACTTCACTCTGTATGACAGACTGACGAGACCAGGTTGTGGGCACCAGCCACCCCAGAGCGGTGGCTCACACCAGCAGCCTGAAGTGTTTTCACCAAATGGCCACTGGCTTCCAGCACAAGGAGTGGTCCAAAGGAGAAACAGAAATCAAGGAGGAAGCTGCAATGCCTTTAATGAGCTAAAGCAGGTATGCTATCACTTTTTTTTTTTTTTTTTTTTTTGGCGGTACGCGGGCCTCTCACTGTTGTGGCCTCTCCCGTTGCGGAGCACAGGCTCCGGACGTGCAGGCTCAGTGGCCATGGCTCACGGGCCCAGCCGCTCCGCGGCATGTGGGATTCTCCCAGACCGGGGCACTAACCCGTGTCCCCTGCATCGGCAGGCGGACTCTCAACCAGTGCACCACCAGGGATGCCCGGTATGCTATGACTTTTGCTGTACTCTATTTGTTAGAAGTAAGGCCAACCCATATGCAAGAGGATGGGGATCTGGCTCCAACATTTAGAGGGAGAACTGTTGATGAACTTATGAACCTAATGCAAAACCACCACAGATACTGCCAGTAGACGAGAGTCAAAAGGAAGAGCCTGGGACTAGAATAAAGAACTGATGTTCTTCTCACCAGGCTCAGGAAGACGTGGCATGTTGCCATTTGTAAACTCCAGAACCATCAGCCATCATTAATCGACAGAATTATCTCACTTGTGGAATTTTCAACTGGCCTTGTCATAAACCAGCAGAAGGATGTTTTCTCTTGATTTACTCAAGATAAAGAAAGGTCAGTCCTACGATTTCCTCTCTCTGCATGACCTTTCTCTATTACCAGAGAAAAACGGGGGGTGGAGGGGGGGGACTGTAACATTTTTTGTCTTTCATGGCTGCAGTGTGTATATTGTTAAACCAGGCAGAAAAAAGAGAAGCCTCATGATAAGATACTATCAAGACAAAGGAAACTAAGTCTCTGGAGTCATTTACAGTGAGAAATATGAAATCTTATTTTTCACAGGCATTTAATAATAGAGTTTATAGGTAAGTAATTAGTTTCATTTATGGTATTGGATTGATATTTATACAGCTGTATCTTTATTCTTCTATCTTTTAAAAGTGTCATCATCCATTAACATGTATGCTTAATATTATAAGCCACTGGTGATGAATTACGGGCACAGCTCAACTTATTACCACATTTTTAAAGATGATTCTAATAGTACCATTAACTAATTAATTTATTGAACCATACCTCAAATCTGTTTTACCTGCCTCTATCTGTGGTTTTGGTCATACAGTACTCTCTCACTAATCTTTTGGGGAAATATTTCCTCAAATTGTTTCTGAGAAACCACCTCTGGCAAACACTTGAACTCTTGCCTGGGATTGACACCATCCTTAATTCAAAGGGTGAACTCAGATGGCCTTCAGTCAATCAGTACATCCTACCCCTCTGGCCGCAGAGATAGAAATGAGCACAGGAACCTAATCAGGTCAGTAAGAGACAGGACCTGGGCTCTTTGTCAAATGTTGTGTAAAGAGAAAAAAAAAAAAGCTTAACTCCTTTCCTTGGGAGCCATTTTGCTTGGAAATGCCTTGCTCTGATGTGAAGAATAAGGATGAAGCTAACACACAGAAGGACGAACAGAGGGAAACAAAGGAGTGAATCAGTAACCACCAGACGAGCCCCTGGATGGAGACTTAACCAAAGCCAGAGGTGAGTTTTCTTCCACTTGAAATATAACAAAAAATCTTAACTGATAAAATATTTGTTTCATTTAATTGAGCTCTTTTTTGTTTGTCCATATACTTGCTTTCAAAGTTCTTCATGTGTAGACGGCACAAATAATATGACTGGGCACTCCCTGGGCCATGTCTCAAGTCTGGTTCAAGTAAATATTACTACAGTTGAGTTGTCTCATTTGTATGTGGACTTGGAATGGGAGAGTATGATTTTTTCCTTTTAAACATTAAGTCTCCCTGTGAGGCATGTTGAAGCTTGTGTTTGTCACGTTTATAGTGCATTCAAAAGCACTCACTAAATTCAATCTTTGAATTAAGCTGTAACCAAGCTTGTATATTCATTAGAGAAGAAAAGTTCTCCTTGAAGAAGTTCAAATTGTTTATTGATTTTCATTTCTGTGTTCAAAGGAAGCCTGGCTAAGTCTGTCTCAGCACAGTCCCCATGGGACTAAACAGCCAACAAGTGCATTACACTGAAACCCAACTGAGCAGCTACCAACCAAAATGGGAGGATTCTTCTAAAACTATATAAATAAATAGTAAGAGGGTGAGATTTCCAGTTCAATAAAGTTGTTTCTTAACAAGGAATAACACATTTGCCACAGCTGGCAGTAAATGACAATTTAAGGGAAAGCTTGAAAAAGAAATAAAAACAAAGTAAGAGCAGTAGAAAGTGCATTTGGGTAGCCTTCTTTTGCGTATAGCTAAGGGTAAAGAGAGAAATTTTTAAAAATCACTTCTTCCTTGACTGATAATTCACCTGTCTGGTAACTCCACTGCATAATCAGTTGGGAAGGTGTATAAAGTGACTCAAGAAGGCAAGAATGTGGCTGTCCCATTTGTTAATGCTCACACGTTTCTACATGAATATCCTCTAGGCATCTGTGTAAAAGGAATTTACCAGTTTATGAAAAAGAGTATAAATATAAATATTTTACGTATCTTAGAGCAAAAGGTAAAAATTAGCTTTTAAAAATGAAGATGAGGGGATACCTTCAAGATGGCGGAGGAGTAAGACGTGGAGATCACCTTCCTCCCCACAAATACATCAGAAATACATCTACACGTGGAACAACTCCTACAGAACACCTACTGAACGCTGGCAGAAGACCTCAGACTTCCCAAAAGGCAAGAAACTCCCCTCGTACCTGGGTAGGGCAAAAGAAAAAAGAATAAACAGAGACAAAAGAATAAGGACGGGACCTGCACCTCGGGGAGGGAGCTGTGACGGACGAAAGTTTCCACACACTAGGAAGCCCCTTCACTGGCGGAGACGGGGTGGGGGGGCGGTGACGGGGCGGGAGGGGGGATGTTTCGGAGCTACGGAGGAGAGCGCAGCAACAGGGGTGCGGAGGACAAAGCGGAGAGATTCCCGCACAGAGGATTGGTGCCGACCAGCACTCAGTAGCCCGCGAGGCTTGTCTGCTCACCCGCCAGGGTGGGAGGGGGCTGGGAGCTGAGACTCGGCCTTCAGAGGTCGGATCCCAGGGAGAGGGCTGGGGTTGGCTGCCTGAAGGGGCTAGTGTGCCACAGCTGGCTGGGAGGGAGTCCAGGAAAAAGTCTGGAGCTGCCGAAGAGGCAAGAGACCATTGTTTCGGGGTGCGCAAGGAGAGGAGATTCAGAGCACCACCTAAACGAGCTCCAGAGATGGGCGCGAGCCGCGGCTATCAGCACGGACCCCAGAGACGGGCATGAGACGCTAAGGCTGCTGCTGCCGCCACCAAGAAGCCTGTGTGCGAGCACAGGTCACTCTCCACACCTCCCCTCCCGGGAGCCTGTGCAGCCCGCCACTGCCAGGGTCCTGGGATCCAGGGACAACTTCCCCGGGACAACGCACGGCGCACCTCAGGCTGGTGCAACGTCACGCAGGCCTCTGCCGCCACAGGCTCGCCCCGCACTCCATACCCCTCCCTCTCCCTGGCCTGAGTGAGCCAGAGCCCCCGAATCAGCTGCTACTTTAACCCCGTCCTGTCTGAGCGAAGAACAGACGCCCTCAGGTGACCTACACGCAGAGTGGGGAGGGGCAAACCCAAAGCTGAGCCCCGGGTGCTGTGAGAACAAAGAAGAGAAAGGGAAATCTCTCCCAGCAGCCTCAGGAGCAGCGGATTAAAGCTCCACAATCAACTTGATGTACCCTGCATCTGTGGGATACCTGAATAGACAACGAATCACCCCAAAATTGAGGTGGTGGACTTTGAGAGCAATTGTAGACTTGGGGTTTGCCTTCTGCATCTAATTTGTCTCTGGTTTCATGTTTATCTTAGTTTAGTATTTAGAGTTTATTATCATTGGTAGATTGTTTATTGATTTGGTTGCCGGCTTCCTTTTATATATATATATATTTTTTTTTTTCCTTTTTCTCTTTTTGTGAGTGTGTATGTGTTTGCTTCTTTGTGTGATTTTGCCTGTATAGCTTTGCTTTTACCATTTGTCCTAGGGTTCTGTCTGTTCTTTTTTGTTCTTTTTACTATAGTTTTTAGCGCTTGTTATCATTGGTGGATTTGTTTTCTGGTTTGGTTGCTCTCTTCTTTCTTTTTTTTAAATTACTTTTAAAATTTTTTGTTTTTAATTATTTTTAATTATTTTTTATTTTAATAACTTTCTTTTCCTTCTTTCCTTCTTTCTTTCTCTCTCTCTCTCTTTCTTTTTCTCCCTTTTCTTCTGAGACGTGTGGCTGACAAGGTCTTGGTGCTCCGGTCATGTGTCAGGCCTGTGCCTCTGAGGTGGGAGAGCCGAGTTCAGGACATTGGTCCACCAGAGTGCTCCAAGCTCCACGTAATATCAAAAGGCAAAAGCTCTCCCAGAGATCTCCATCTCAATGCTAAGACCCAGCTCCACTCAACAACCAGGAAGCTACAGTGCTGAAGACCCTATGCCAAACAACTAGCAAGATAGGAACACAACCCCACCCATTAGCAGAGGGGCTCCCTAAAATCATAATAAGGTCACAGACACCCCAAAACACACCACCGGACGTAGTCCTGCCCACCAGAAAGACAAGATCCAGCCTCATCCACCAGAACACAGGCACCAGTCCCCTCCACCAGGAAGCCTACATAACCCACTGAACCAACCTTAGCCACTGGGGGCAGACACCAAAAAAAACGGGAACTACAAACCCACAGCCTGTGAAAAGGAGACCCCAAACACAGTAAGTTAAGCAAAATGAGAAGATAGAGAAACACACAGCAGATGAAGGAGCAAGGTAAAAACCCACCAGACCAAACAAATGAAGAGGAAATAGGCAGTCTACCTGAAAAAGAATTCAGAGTAATGATAGTAAAGATGATCCAAAATCTTGGAAATAGAATGGAGAAAATACAAGAAACGTTTAACAAGGACGTAGAATAACTAAAGAGCAAACAAACAATGATGAACAACATGACAAATGAAATTAAAAATTCTCCAGAAGGAATCAATAGCAGAATAACTGAGGCAGAAGAACAGATAAGTGACTGGGAAGATAAAACAGTGGAAATAAGTACCACAGAGCAGAATAAAGATAAAAGACTGGAAAGAATTGTGGACAGTCCTAGAGACCTCTAGGACAACATTAAATGCACCAACAATCAAATTATAGGGGCCAGAAGAAGAAGAGAAAAAGAAGGGGATTGAGAAAATATTTGAAGAGATTATAGTTGAAAACTTCCCTAATATAGGAAAGGAAATAGTCAATCAAGTCCAAGAAGCACAGAGAGTCCCATACAGGATAAAGCTGAAGAGAAACATGCCAAAACACATATTAATCAAACTATCAAAAATAAAATTCAAACAAAAAATATTAAAAGCAGCAAGGGAAAAGCAACAACTAACATACAAGGGAATCCCCATAAGGTTAACAGCTGATCTTTCAGCAGAAACTCTGCAAGCCAAAAGGGAGTGGAAGGACATATTTAAAGTGATGAAAAGGAAAAACCTACAACCAAGATTACTCTGGCCAGCAAGGATCTCATTCAGATTTGACGGAGAAATTTAAACCTTTACAGACAAGCAAAATCTAAGAGAGTTCAGCACTACCAAACCAGCTTTACAACAAATGCTAAAGGAACTTCTCTAGGCAGGAAAGACAAGAAGGAAAAGACCACAATCACAAACGAAAAACAATTAAGAAAATGGTAATAGGAACATACAAATCAATGAAAACCTTAAATGTAAATAGACTAAATGCTCCAACCAAAAGAGATAGACTGGCTGAATGGATACAAAAACAATGGATACAAACCTGTATATATGCTGTCTACCAGAGACCCACTTTAGACCTAGGGATACATACAGACTGAAAGTGAGGGGATGGAAAAAGATATTCCATGCAAATGGAAATCAAAAGAATGCTGGAGTAGCAATTGTCATATCAGACCAAATAGAGTTTAAAATAAAGACTATTACAAGAGACAAAAAAGGACACTACATAATGATTAAGGGATCGATCCAAGAAGAAGATACAACAATTGTAAATATTTATGCACCCAACATAGGAGCACCTCAATACATAAGGCAAATGTTAACAGCCATAAAAGGGGAAATCAACAGTAACACTGTAACAGAAGTGAGAGAGTGGCATGGACATATATACACTACCAAATGTAAAATAGATAGCTAGTGGGAATCAGCCACATAGCACAGGGAGATCAGCTCGGTGCTTTGTGAGCACCTCGAGGGGTGGGATAGGGAGGGTGGGTTGGAGGGAGACACAAGAGGGAGGAGATATGGGGATATATGTATATGTATAGCTGATTCACTTTGTTATAAAGCAAAAACTAACACACCGTTATAAAGCAATTATACTCCAATAAAGACGTTAAAAAAAATGAACATGAGAGTTTCTGAATATTTATGGCCTCTTGATCGATGTTTATTATCAAAAATAGTTACCATACCCTGATACACAGAGGATGCAAAATCTTCTCTTTTTGCCTTCATTGCCTTTTAAAAATAAAATTAAACATGTTTCATTTTACTAAGTATAAAGCTAAGCCTAGGAAGATACATCTTCTCTCCCAGATTCAAGATTGTAGCTAAAGAGTTTTTGAAAAAAGTTTATATTTGAGTTTTTTGGGGTTTTTTTGCAGTACGCGGGCCTCTCACTGTTGCGGCCTCTCCTGTTGCGGAGCACAGGCTCCGGACACGCAGGCCCAGCGGCCACGGCTCATGGGCCCAGCCGCTCCGCAGCATGTGGGATCCTCCCAGACTGGGGCATGAACCTGCGTCCCCTGCATCGGCAGGTGGACTCCCAACCACTGCGCCACCAGGGAAGCCCTATATTTGAGTTTTTTATTGGTCCTGAAAGACTCAACAAGATAATGCTCCAAAATCAGTTTTAAAAGTAACTATATTTTGTAATAGCAAATTAAGTGAACTAAATTTTACCTCTGTTGTGTAAAATAGGAGAAGTCCCTTGCTTGTTCTATTCCTTAAAACATCAGTTTTTGGAGTTCAGAGTTTTTGAGCTCAAGCCACCCATTCTCCTTGCTTGCCCTGCAATAAACATTTCTCTGCTCCAAAAAAAAAAAAAAACAAGAAAAGAAAACAAAAAGAAAAAAAAGAAAGAAAGAAAACTCACTTTTTAGCCCAGTTCTGCTAATGCGCTCTGTAGGCCTGGAGAAAATGTTCTCATCTCTTTTTGTAACTGTTTCTTCATCTTTAAATCAGGGAGAAAAGCATTGGTTCTGCCTCAGAGGGATGTTTTGAGGATGAAATATGGTAATGTTGGCAATAATATTTTGCAAAAGCACAGGCATGTTGAACTCTAAAATTTACTAGCAAGAGACACACCAATGCCGTATGGAGGTCCCGTAAGGTAAAGCCACAATTAGAAGAGAAATTGCTCGGAGATGATAGAAGCATTATCTAGTGAAGACTGTTACATGAAATGTCCAAACAAAGCAGTGTCTTCCATAAAAAAAATAGCATAACAGGGAAAACCTGTAAGGAAATATTTGCGTCTCCTCCAATCACACCAGAAAGCCGGAGTTCCAGGAAAGCTATCTAAGAGATCAAAGTCAAGGTGGTTCTCAGAAATTTTCCACACTGTGGGCACAGGCTCAGTTTGGGAAGACTGAGAAAAGAGAATATGTAATTACAGGATAGCCAAGTATTCAAATTTAAATTTAAAAAATCAGTCATTACGTAGACAAAGAGAAGCAGTCAGTACTTAGAAATCTGCAGCAGATTGAATGTTTTGACTGCTTTTGCCCCAGATATTCAACACTGAAGAATTTGTTCTGGATGTGCAGGTTGGTTCTACACTGAGCAAAATTTCCATTTGATAAAGATATGGCAACAACTTTTATCAAATTTAAGGGGGGAAAATCAGGCTGCTTCCAAAAAATAAATTGAGAATGCACAGGCCAGATTTGTAGTAACGTTGAGGCCTAGGAGCCCTCTCAGCCTTCTGACATGAGTGTGAGAATCTTAGGGAAAGTGCATGTGACAAGAGAATGCTTCCATTTATCAGCCAGGCTTCATTAAGTGGCATAATTATAATTCTAAGAAAATAATTTTCACCGGTACTTTTGGATTAAAAGGAATAATGTGTTATTGAAAAACACTATCTGGACGAGAAGTCTACTTTTTAGAAAATGCAGTGAAGTCTAGTGTCACAGATTAAAGGCAAAATCTTTTCATTCTGGTCCTGAATCAAGCTTACTCCGAGAGCTTAAGGAATTCATTGATGCTTCTGGCGTCTGTGCAGACGCAACCAACATCCAGATAAGACTGAAGAATGTGAAGTCCTTAACCCAGGTCTCTGTTAGAGCTTTGGGAGTGGACCCTTTTCTGGTGATTAGAAGGTACCCAGGAGGGGTCCAAGGGACCTGGTGCCTTGAGGTCCTGTGCTCTCCACAAAAACCCTCACACACAGTCCTTTGCTTTTAAGGCCCATGACATCTAGCTAAGTCAAGTCTCTTTCCCTCTTATAACTACAGTTAACTGATATCCGGGTTATTATCTCTTATACTAGTTTGGAATCCACGCAGTTTTCCTCTTTATTTCACCTCCTGACATCATTCTTAGTCATTGCAATGTGTGTGCGAAGGGGCCAGCCAAGAGATGAGTTCTTGGGCTTCCTCGGCTTCCATGATCCTCATTTCCAGGTCCTTGTCCTTCTCTTCATCTAGAGCAACTCCACGGCAGACTCCTTAAACTCAAATATCTCTCTCTCAGGCTACTACATACTTTCCTTGCATCTCTCTCACTGATCCTTCTCTTCTACTCCATAGGGAGACTCATTCTTTGATTCCCTAATTGTTTTCCAACCTATCAGAGCCCTCCTAGCTTCACAGCCTTTGCTACCCAGCTTGGACCCTATAATTGATCATCTGGTCTATTTTCTTTTTAAAAACATTTACTGAAGTAGGGTTGATTGACAGTGTTGTGTTAATTTCTGCTGTACAGCAAAGTGACTCAGTTATACATATACATATTCTTTTTCATATTCTTTCCCATGATGGTTTATCACATTATATTGATTATAGTTCCCTGTGCTATTTTCTTACTGGTGCCGACTACCAAGTACCTCTGTGGTCTCTTCACTCCTCCTCCAGCCTCATCACCAGGCACTGCCTGCCTTATCCTCTAAGCAGGAAGAATATCAACCAGCTTACAGTTCTCTGCAGGCATCACACAAGGTTGTTTTAGGTCTTTGAGCCTTGCCATGCTGTCTGAAGACTTGGCTCAAGCATCCTCTTACCTAGTTTTCATCCCCTGACACTTCTCCCCAGGCCCTTCCCAGACTGAGATAAGGACCTCGGCCCCTGAACACACTGTTCTCAAGGTCATCACAGTGCTGACCACATGCTAGTGACAAGATCTGCTAACGTTTCTGTCCTTCCCAGAAAACTACAAGCACTCTTGGAAGAGAGACTATTTTTTAATCCTTGATTTTCCAACACCTGTCAGAATGGCTGGAATATTATAGGTGTTCAATAAATATTTCTTGCAATGAAATGAACTAAGCCCCTGCCCTTCTTCCACGTTCACTCTTCAAATTCTCCAATCGAAAGCCACTAAGCAAGCAGACTTCTTTATTCCTGTACAACAGAAACTCAAATAAACATTATCCCTCCAGAAGGCAAACTCCACAAGAACTTGGCTGAATCCCCAGCTCCTAGAACATCCAAGCATATATTAGGTGTTTAAATATTTATGGAATTCCAGTACTGCATCTAAATTTATGGTTTTCCAATATTAGGTGGGCTCAAAATATATCAAAAAAAAATTTTTGGCACTTGAACAGCTTTTTCTCTTATTTCTATCAGAGATTCTCCAAAACGCTCTCAGTCTCCTCAAGCTTTCTAACACATGTCCAACTGACACCCTGCTCTCCCCTTTCTTGGAGAAAATGGAATTATGGAGTATGTACTTCACCAACCTCCCTCATCATGATGTGTTTGTGGCTCCACATCTGCGTAAGATATGGTAAATTCATCTCATGAGAAAAATTCCAGTATTTTCCTCAATTTAATTATTGACTACCACTAGGACTTTAACTCCATGCTTTCAAACAAATACAGGTAATATAACTATGCCTATTGAAAAAATCCATTTGCATTATTATTTCTTATTAAATAATCTTAAAATAAACAAGCTGTATTTCATCATTGTTATCAATTAATAACTCATATAGTCTGCACATGGGGATGTCTGATCAAGTGACTTACTATAAAAAATCTTGGGTGACCCCAAGGTATGGAGGTTAGTATCTACTATCAGGTAAGTCACTCTTAACCTATAAAAGGAGAGAGGCCTAGAGATTTCTAATCATTCAAGACTCTTCTCACTAAAGATAGGAAACCTTCCATTAGGGCTAGGGTCCTAGAATCACTGACTGTTAGTTCAAGACAGTGGTAGATCTCATGAACAGTAATCCATCCAAAACATTTCTGGCATGCCTATATATCCACAAAATAAAATCTGAACAAAAATGAAAAAAACTAAATAGGTGTTTGATCTTTTATCTGTATTTAATCTATATAAATCACAAGTGCAATTATTTTACACTTTTTAGATATTTGGCTTTATTCTTTTCTATGTATGCACTATGCCTTTATCTCAAGAACCATTCTTATTATAGCTCTCAGAAAAACTATAAATAAATATAGGTAAGCCACTCCTTCAAAATTCTTACGGGATCAGCCAAACTTCCCTTGCATTAGGACTCTGTTGCATCAAATATCATTTGAAATAAGGGAAAATAAGCATTAAAAGTCTCTGGCTCTAGAGGGAGATTTCACTGTAGTGTGACTTGTTGCAATGGACATAAGCTATAATCAAAAGATAACGGCTCATTTGCAAATCAAGAGACACGACCTATCAAAGTACAGAAGCTTTATTTATTGCCTAAAAACACAGAAGAATTATTTATGACTTAAAAATGATGAAGTTAATTTTTCAAAAGCACTGAGTTCAGAAATAATGAGTTTACAACCAATTAAATTGATATCATTGATTTGAAACTAAATAAAAGCTTTTTCATTACTGTCATTATTTTTGAACTCACTATGTCAACTCAGTAAGTGTTTGTTAATTAAGGTAATTGTTTTGACTGAAGAAAAATAGACTTTTACATTAATGTCATCATTTATTTCAATCCCTGAATCAACGATTTTTGCCCCATACTTGGAAAGTTTTCTGCTAGTTTGCAAACTACTTGTCCAATTTTCAAACAAGCTGATTTCATTACAAGAATCCTTATATATACTCAAGGTCTAGAAGACTCTCAGAACAAATGGAAAAATTAAATGTGATTTATGCTGACAAATATGTACTTCCTAGACCAGAATATTTTTACTATCAGAAATGAATATGGAGTAGAATTTTTAAAAGAAAGAATATGAACTAGAATGTATTTCTGGAAGGAGAAATAATGTGCATAAACAAGAGAAGAAGCAAGAAAAGGGGAAAGGACTAGAAAACATATTTGCCTGGAGGTAACACTCTTTCATAAGTGAAAAGCACACTTTTACTCATAAGAGTGTATTGTTAAAATCCCCATATTTTACATTATTACGCTTTAAAAGACACCATTTTCTATCAGGAAAATCATCTCAGAAAACCAGGTGATTGAGAACCTGTATTCCAACATTTATTCAGGTTATGTTTCTGGGGAAAAAAAAGTCTTTGAATATATTCATAAAGTGATCATGGCTAGTCTGGTTTTACAGTGCTACCATATTGATCCAAGTCATTGGGAATTTGACAGATTTGGTCTATGTCACTTGTTTATAATACAGGGAATGAGACTTGGTTTTCCTGTCTTGAGACCAAAGCACTAAGTTAAGGCATCTTCACACATGACATACAGTGCTGACAAATTACTCACAGATAACTGAAATCTACCTATGTGGCCAAAAAAAAGGAAAACTGTTTTTGGAGGAGAGCTATTGGTCTATATCACACTGACTGAGTCTGGGCCACTATACCATGAACTGAAAATACAAAGTTAGTTCCTAAAGGACTTCATGCTCTAGGGGTCATGAGACCTAATTAGGGAGACAGACACATAAACAGATAATTATAAAACAGTATAAAAGTGCAAAGATAGAGATGTGCCTTGATAACCCATAACCCATTGGATCTTCTGTTGTAGTTCAGTATAGAAAGCATTTATCTCTTTTCAGTTGTGATTTTTGAAAGTAGTCTGTAAAACAAACAGATTCAATAATTTTATGAACTTGGCCCAATGATCTTGGCCAAGGTTTTTATGGCAATTTTAGTGTGGCGTTTTATATCTATGGGGCATGTTGGATCATGGGCACCCCAAGAGTTGATATTTCAAAATGAGCCTGATTTTTAGATGTCTAAGAAAATGACTTTGTTCTCATTCAGTGTCCTGTGCTATTCAGAAACTCTCCCCAGAGTTCCTTGGTATGCACCCTGGTAACAGAATCACTTGCTGCCAAGTATGTAATATGAATTTGAATTCCATTCTGGTGCGATCTTAACACTTACGAGACAAAGCTTCTTCCCAAAGGCCCTCCTACAATAGTTGTTACAAAATAAGCAACTGTTGGTCCTTTCCCGGGTGTACTATGGGGATGAGCATTTGACTACTGCCTTTCAAATGGTGTCTGATGTGACCAGGGTGAGCCCCTGGGCATTCACGTGCCAACAGGCTGCAGCTGCCATCCCCAACTATCACCCTGGGGCGCTGGGCCACTTGATGGAGTTTCTATACCAGTTTGGGGGCTGTGTTCCAGCTTCTTAATACTCCTCAGCATGTCGGCCTGGAGACCTGGTCCCCTGTCCAATTTCTGCTTCATTCTTCTCAATCAGAAAGTAGACCACCCTACTTTGAGATCTATTCCCATTTAATAAAATGTCTTAGAACCATGACTATGGAGGCACATTCTTCAGAGACTTCTGATGCTAATCCTTCCACCAGACTGGACTCTTTGGGTAGGGAGCCTCTGAAAGACCTACGTTTGCTATATTCCTTTGGAGATGGCAGTGTTAGCCACCTCCTCAAGTTGACTCCCAAGTTCACCATTCCCATAAGAATATACTCTTTCTGTTGACTTGCTTTAAGTTCCTGGATACCCTTGAAATGAAAACCATGATAAACATCTCTACTGAAATTGGAGCAAATTTTATAAATGCTGTTCCCTGACTTCTAAGACTGGCACAGAAAATAAGGGTAGGGAAGAAATTTGGTTACAGATGTCTAATGTGGCAGAGGTGGTTCAAATCGTTCTGAGCCCCAAGTATGGTGCAAGCATGGTACTAGGAAGAAGGGAATTTAATGGTAAACCAGACAGAGAAGCAGCCACAAAAAATGTTTATGGTCTGATTGGAGAGTTGGGAGAGTAACAAGGTAGTAACATTACAATGTGTACAAGCCATCTCAGGTGCAATAATAGGGCGTTATGGGGACATAGGAGTGATTCCTAACCCAGTCTTAGGAGTTCAAGGAAGTCTCTTCATTGGAAATGACAATTACAGTTTGATATCAAGTATTAACGCAATTGCTGGGCAAGGCGGGAAGAAATAGAGAAAAGCTGAAGCGTTAGGGGAAAGGGAAGTACAGAAAACAATACATGCAAAAGAAGAGGTGAGAGAAAATATGACACATTTGGAGCACCACGAGTATTTCATTCTTATAGGATTACAATAATTAGAAATAGGTAGTTCTGTAAAACCTAGAAGTAGGCTCTAAAATCAATTTACAATACCCAGCATCCGCAAAATTCACCTCTAGTTTCTCTATGTAAGGCTGCTCAAAATGTTTGTTATCTGGCAAATGTATCTAAACCCTTTGACTTTCCCTTATAATTTGTCTTCACATTCCAGTCTACCATCTTAAAATCCATTCTATCTTAGTCTCTTTGCTTTCTGGGTTATCAAGGGCTGTGAGGAAAGCAAAAATGGAAATCCAAAATGAAACAATGAAGCATAGCTTGGGTGGTTACAACACAACAGTAGCCAACAGTCCTGATGGGTGTTTAATAAATATAAACGGGGTGGTCAATAAGGTGGGGTGTGGGTTAACAGTGGTGGATAGTGGGCTGTGAAAGACCTGGGAATAATGATTTTTAGAATAACTGACTGATGGAGAATAGAGGATTTATTTCATTATCCAGAGCATTGTATGAGACTATGAGTGTAGAATGTAGGGTTGGATCTGTGGCCAATTGCTATAGTCAAATCAACTAGAATATTCAGAGCCAAAATGGTGAAATCATCTTCTGGACTTTAAAAATTTCCACTGTGTAACTGACATTAGGTAACCAATAATGTTTTTTTCCTCTCTCTCTCTCCTCTATGAAAATTTCTCTCTCAGATCCTTTAATCCAACCAAGTTGCAAAGGAAGCCTTGATATAAATTAATGCTCCCACGGGAATTTATATTTTAATGAATAAATGCCTGGCTCCTGAATTTCTAGGCATCAATTGTCAATTAGGTCAGAAATATTTCAGGAAGACACCAGCACTGTCCTGCTACCCAGATTCCACATCAGTGGGTAAACAGCTACTCTGCCCCAGTACGTATGCCTCTGAGAAAGCATTTAAAGTTTCCTCTTCAGCAGGAAGATGACTATATCTAAAGAGAATGTGGATACAGATGACAAGTTCTTGTCCAGGAAAACATCTAACCTAGGGAAGGTCAGACAGATAAAACATAGCAAAAAGACCAGGCAGAACTAAGGAAGGTAGAAAGGAAGATGGTAGAAGGGAAATCTCTGGTAATCAGTTCTCAGACACCAAACTGAAACTGAGGGGCAGGACTGATGTCAGGAAGAACCAGATGCCCAATTATCTAATTAAGAGGATAAGACGTCAGAGCCAGACTTGGCAGCAAGATTGATGATAGTGAAGCTCAGACACTGTCTTTCTTGATCTTTACGCCCACCAAACATACCATTGGCTATGTACCCATAAAGGTGACGAGGCAGTAGTCAAAGACATCTTCAACACTTCTTGACATGCAAGCCCCACCAGTGTCTATCTCTTGTATGTATACCTTATTTTTGCTTCTCCCTCTCTGCATTTACATCCCCTATCCAAGGCTAGAGTTCCTCCATTGACACTCCTTATTTCTTTACCACCTTGAATAGTCTTGCCATGACCAGCCCATCATAAGCCAACCTCTAGAACAAGATCTGGAACTCTTTCTGATCTTCCCCATTTTTAGAGATGGGACATAGAGACATTAGGATTGTCCCAAGAGCCCGACACAGGACTACACTTAAAGATGAAGGAATCCAACAGTCCACGCTTTAGGAAAAGGCTATGAGCAGCCTGGCAACTACTAGACATACCTTTACTTATGGCATCTCGGACAACATGCAGTGTCTCTAACAATAAAAATACAACATTTTGAACAAACCTCTAAACATGGGGTTATTCTCTGATGTGATCATCGTAAAAACTCATAACCTCACGATTTGCTTGGCAGTGACTGTGATCCTTCTCTTTCCAGCCCTGTGTGGATATTTTCCTCTGTGTGTGCTATCATTGCACTTGGTCTCAATTTCATGATTCTGAGATCTCAGTTCTCACACTGTACTTCTCCATGAGCATGGAACTGACTAGGAGATATATACACATTTCAGGTCTCTTGCAGAACAAATTTAATATGATTAACCATACTGCAATCTAATTCAGACACCCTGATTTTTCACTGTTACTTCTAACTATGTGTTAAGAACCTATGTAATTTAAAATGTTAATTGCTTTTCCATAATATCCAGGAACATACTTCATTCTCCAAGTCAATGATAAAAATCTTAAAAAAGAAGCAATGGGTCTGAAACTCACTCCTGAAGGAGACTTCTTGTTCCTTACTCAGAGTGTCAGCCCACATTTGTATATTTCCATTAGTGAGAAATATCTCCATTGCATGAAGATTCTAATCTGAAAAGCTGTTTTTATAGTATGTCATTGGAAGTCGACTTACTGAAGAGCATTCCAATTAGTAATGTTGAAAGCCTTCCATAAACGAGATGACTGTCACCAATGTTCTTTTTTTTCTGTCCCGGCTGGCAATAAAAAAGAACAAATAAAAAGAGAAAAGTATAATTGGTCTGGTAATTGAGCCATGAAAATGTACTATAAAGAATAGAAACTGAAAGGAAAACCACAGAAATGGTGGCATTTCAAATAATTTAACTACCATTTCAAACAAGTCACCAGTTTTTCCTGGCTGGCATACCTGAAAATAGTTGTGTTTGTTTTTTTTTTTTTTTAATTTTTAACTTTAAAGGATTGTCAGCTACACTTTGGAAAGAAACTGGATTCACTTCAGGATTTCCTCACTTCACTAGTGGAATGTGAAGACATATCTGAAAGGGCTGTCATTTGATTCAGAGCTTCATTAATTTGACCCTTTGTCCTCATATCAGGAACATAAAGAAAAACTTTTTTATTGGAGCTGACTGAAATATGATAATCCAAAAATTTTCCTACATCCTCTGCCCCCAAATCTTTGGTTTCTACCTAATCCCATATCAGAGGAAATTTCTTAACAATTTACATTGTGGTATCATTCTGCAATGATGACATGTCCACATAGAAAGAGAGAATTAGCACTAGGAGGATGCAGAATTCGCATCTCCACACAACTAGGGCACCTACCAGGCACCGGTGGGGGACCACGGAAACCTAAGGAGACAGGAGGAACCCGCAGTGACTGTCTTATGGGATCTTGGTTCCCAGGCCGGAGGTCAGGCCAAAGCTCCTGTGGCAGGAGCTCCAAGTCGAAACCGCTGGACTAACAGAGAACCTCAGACCCCAGGGAATATTAATCGGAGTGAGGCCTCCCGGAGGTCCTCCTCTCAGCATCAAGATCCAGCTCTATCCAACTGCCTGCAAACTCCAGTGCTGGATGTCTCAGGCCAAACAACAAGTAAGACAGGAATACAGCACCACCCATAAAAAAAAAAAAAAAAAAGTAATGACAAAAAAATATGTTACAGAGGAAGGAGCAAGGTAAAAATCTACAACATCAAATAAATGAAGACAAAATAGGGAACCTACCTGAAAAAGAATTCAGAGTAATGATAGTAAAGATGATCCAAAATCTCGGAAACAAAATGGAGAAAATACAAGAAACATTTAACAAGGATCTAGAAGAATTAAAGAGAAAACAAACTGTGTTGAACAAGACAATTACTGAAATTAAAAATACTCTAGAAGGAATCAATAGCAGAATAACTGAGGCAGAAGAACAGATAAGTGAGCTGGAAGATAAAATGGTGGAAATAAGTGCCAGGGAGCAGAATAAAGAAAAAAAAAAAAAGAAAAGAACTGAGGACAGTCTCAGAGACCTCTGGGACAACATTAAATGCACCAACATTCAAATTATAGGGGTCCCAGAAGGAGAAGAGAAAAAGAAAGGGTCTCAGAAAACATTTGAAGAGATTATAGATGAAAACGTACCTAACATGGGAAAGGAAATAGTCCATCAAGTCCAGGAAGTGCAGACAGTCCCATACAGGATAAACCCAAAGAGGAACACGCCGAGACACATATTAATCAAACTATCAAAAATTAAATACAAAGAAAAAATATTAAAAGCAGCAAGGGAAAGGCAACAAATAACATACAAGGGAACCCCCATAAGGTTAACAGCTGATCCTTCAGCAGAAACTCTGCAAGGCAGAAGGGAGTGGAACGACGTATTTAAAGTAATGAAAGGGAAAAACCTACAACCAAGACAACTCTACTCAGCAAAGATTTCAATCAGATTTGATGGAGAAATTAAAACCTTTACAGATAAGCAAAAGTTAAAGAATTCAGCACCACCAAACCAGCTTTACAACGAATGCTAAAGGAACTTCTCTAGGCAGGAAACACAAAAGAAGGAAAACACCTACAATACAAAAGGAAGACACGTATATATGCTGTCTACAGGAGACCTACTTCAGACCTAGGGACACATACAGACTGAAAGTGAGGGGATGGAGAAATATATACTATGCAAATGGAAATCAAAAGAGCTGGAGTAGCAATTGTCATATCAAACAAAATAGACTTTAAATAAAGACTATTACAAGAGACAAAGAAGGACACTACATAATGATCAAGGGATCGATCCAAGAAGAAGATATAACAATTGTAAATATTTATGCACCCAACATAGGAGCACATCAATACATAAGGCAAATGCTAACAGCCATAAAAGGGGAAATCGACAATAACACAATCATGGTAGGGGACTTTAACACCCTACTTTCACCAATGGACAGATCATCCAAAATGAATATAAATAAGGAAACACAAGTTTTAAATGATACATTAAGCAACATGGACTTAATTGATACTTATAGGACATTCCATCCAAAAACTACACTTTCTTCTAAAGTGCTCATGGAACGTTCTCCAGAATATATCATACCTTGGGTCACAAATCAAGCCTTGGGAAACTTAAGAAAATTGAAATCATATCAAGTATTTTTTCTGACCACAACACTATGAGACTAGACATCATTACAGGAAAAAAGCTGCAAAAAATACAAACACATAGAAGCTAAACAATACGCTACCAAATAACCAAGAGATCACTGAAGAAATCAAAGAGGAAATCAAAAAATACCTAGACAAATGGCAATGAAAACACGACAACCCAAAACCAATGGGATGCAGCAAAAGCAGTTCTAAGAGGGAAGTTTATAGCAATAAAAATCTACCTCAAGAAAGAAGAAACAACTCAAGAAAACAACCTAAACTTACACCTAAAGCAATTACGGAAACAAGAACAAAAAACCCCCAAAGTTAACATCAGGAAGCAAATCATAAAGATCAGATCAGAAATAAATGAAAAAGAAATGAAGGAAGAGATAGCAAAGATCAATAGAACTAGAGGTGGTTCTTTGAGAAGATAAACAAAATTGATAAACCACTAGCCAGACTCATCAAGAAAAAATGGGAGAAGACTCAAATCAATAGAATTAGAAATGAAAAAGGAGAAGTAACCACTGACACTGCAGAAATAAAAAGGATTATGAGAGATTAGTATAAGCAACTATATGCCAATAAAATGGACAACCTGGAAGATATGCACAAATTCTTAGAAAAGCACAACGTTCTGAGACTGAACCAGGAAGAAATAGAAAATATAAACAGACCAATCACAAGCAATGAAATTGAAACTGTGATTAAAAATCTTCCAACTAACAAAAGCCCAGGACCAAATGGCTTCACAGGCAAATTCTATCAGATTTTACAGAAGAGGTAACACCTATATTTCTCAAACTCTTCCAAAATACAGCAGAGGGAGGAACACTCCCAAACTCATTCTACGAGGCCACCATCACCCTGATACCAAAGATGTCACAAAAAAAGAAAACTACAGGCCAATATCTCTGATGAACATAGATGCAAAAATCCTCAACAAAATACTAGCAAACAGAATCCAACAGGACATTAAACGGATCATACAAGTGGGGTTTATCCCAGGAATGCAAGGATTCTTCAATAGACACAAATCAGTCAATGTGATAAACCATATTACATACTGAAGGATAAAACCATATGATCATCTCAATATATGCAGAAAATGCTTTCAACAAAATTCAACACCCGTTTATGATAAAAACCCTCCAGAAAGTAGGCATAGAGGGAACCTACCTCAACATAATAAAGGCCATATATGACAGACCCACAGCCAACATCATTCTCAATGGTGGAAAATTGAAAGTATTTCCTCTAAGATCAAGAACAAGACAAGGTTGTCCACTCTCACCACTCTTATTCAACATAGTTTTGGAAGTTTTAGCCACAGCAATCAGAGATGAAAAAGCAATAAAAGGAATCCAAATCAGAAAAGAAGAAGTAAAACTGTCACTGTTTGTGGATGACATGATACTATACATAGAGAATCCTAAAGATGCTACCAGAAAACTACTAGAGCTAATCAATGAATTTGGTAAAGTAGCAGGATACAAAATTAATGCACACAAATCTCTTGCATTCCTATGCACTAATGATGAAAAATCTGAAAGAGAAATTAAGGAAACACTCCCATTTACCACTGCAACACAAAGAATAAAATACCTAGGAATAAGCCTGCCTAAGCAGACAAAAGACCTATATGCCGAAAACTATAAGACAGTGATGAAAGAAATTAAAGATGATACACAAAAATGGAGAGATATACCATATTCTTGGATTGGAAGAATCAACATTGTGAAAATGATTATAATACCCAAAGCAATCTACAGATTCAGTGCAATCCCTATCAAACCACCAATGGCATTTTTCACAGAACTAGAACAAAAAATTTCACAATTTGTATGGAGACACAAAAGACACTGAATAGCCAAAGCAATCTTGAGAAAGAGAAATGGAGGTGGAGGAATCAGGTTCCCTGACTTCAGACTATACTACAAAGCTACAGTAATCAGAGAGTATGGTACTGGCACAAAAACAGAAATATAGATCAATGGAACAGGATAGAAAGCCCAGAGATATACCCATGGACATATGGTTCCCTTATCTCTGATAAAGGAGGCAAGAATATACAATGCAGAAATGACAGCCTCTTCAATAAGTGGTGCTGGGAAAACTGGACAGCTACATGTAAAAGCATGAAATTAGAACACTGTCGAACACCATACACGAAAATAAACTCAAAATGGTTTAAAGACCTAAATGTAAGGCCAGACACTATAAAACTCTTAGAGTAAAACACAGGCAGAACACTCTACGACATAAATCACAGCAAGATCCTTTTTGACCCACCTCCTAAAGAAATGGAAATAAAAACAAAAATAAACAAATGGGACCTAATGAAACTTCAAAGCTTTTGCACGGCAAAGGAAACCATAAACAAGACGAAAAGACAACCCTCAGAATGGGAGAAAAAATTTGCTAATGAAGCAACTGACAAAGGATTAATCTCTAAAATATACAAGCAGCTCATGCAGCTCAATATCAAAAAGGCAAACAATCCAATCCAAAAATGGGTAGAAGACTTAAATGGGCATTTCTCGAAAGAAGACATACAAATTGCCAACAAACATATGAAAGGATGCTCAACATCACTAATCATTAGAGAAATGCAAATCAAAACTACAATGAGGTATCACCTCACACTGGTCAGAATGGCCATCATCAAAAAAATCTGCAAACAATAAATGCTGGAGGGTGTGTGGAGAAAAGGGAATCCTCTTGCACTTTTGGTGGGAATGTAAATTGATACAGCCACTATGGAGAACAGTATGGAGGTTCCTTAAAAATCTACAAATAGAACTACCATATGACCCAGCAATCCCACTACTGTGCATATACCCTGAGAAAACCATAATTCAAAAAGAGTCATGTACCTCAATGTTCATTGCAGCTCTATTTACAATAGCCAGGACATGGAAGCAACCTAAGTGTCCATCGACAGATGAACGGATAAAGAAGATGTGGCACATATATACAATGGACTATTACTCAGCCATAAAAGGAAACGAAATTGAGTTATTTGTAGTCAGGTGGATGGACCTAGAGTCTGTCATACAGAGTGAAGTGAGCCAGAAAGAGAAAAACACATATATATGGAATCTAAAAAAATAAAATAATGGTTCTGAAGAACCTAGGAGCAGGGCAGGAATAAAGACACAGACGTAGAGAATGGACTTGAGGACACGGGGAGGGGGAAGGGTAAGCCGGGATGAAGTGAGAGAGTGGCATGGACATATATACACTACCAAGTGTGAAATAGATAGCTAGTGGGAAGCATCAGCACAGCACAGGGAGATCATCTCGGTGCTTAACAACCACCTAGAGGGGTGGGAGGGAGACGCAAGAGGGAGGGGATAAGGGGATGTATGTATATGTAGAGCTGATTCAGTCTGTTATGCAGCAGAAACTCACAGAACACTGTAAAGGAATTATAGTCAAATACAGATGTGGCAAAAGTAATACAAAAGAAAAAAAAAAAGGAATTACTCTGCTGTATGCTGAAAAAAAAAAAAAACAACCCACCAAACTGGATCATTGATATAGTCCCTGTTGAGACCACTGGGCAGAAATGAGGACTACAATAGCTAGTAAAAGGAAATAATCTGGTTTAATTTCAAAACCTAAACTCTCTTGGGGAAGGGTAAGTTCTGGGCACTGTAAGTCACTATGGTTAGTAGATTTCTTAATCCAGCAGCTCACTGTGGATATTTGAATTAAAAGCTATGAGTATGAGCACACAATCAAGATTTACCACATTGGAAACTCTAGTACACAGGGGGAAAGGGGTAATCGTGGCTGAAGGTAACATTCAAGTGAATGACCTTGTCTTGCTCCTGTTACTTCCTGCCTCCCCACCACACACATGCAAATTGAGGTGCTTGTGCTAGACAGGTAAGACATTATAGCAAAAGTGCATGGAGGTGACCTGGCACAGTGAGAAACCACCTGTCTCCAGTAATCATATGGCAGTGACTGCAGATTCTCTAGCTCTTCCCTCCACCATCTTACAGGTGCTTTTAAGTCAGGATTAGCTCTTTGTGTGAAGTTTCAGTTGTAATGCACTAAACGGTGGTGAGGATCGTTATTCATGACAAATCAGTCCACCAAATCAGTGAAAACATTTATTGAGCACTACTAGGTTCTAAACACTAGTAACTGGGGGTATGGCATTGAATCAGACAGAGCCTCTGCCCTTAGGAACCTTATATTTCAGGCGACAGACAGACCCTTCCAAAAAATGCACATAAATAACTACAAACATAGCTTCATACATCTACCTGTATATATTTTGAAGAAGATACAATAGAGTATTAAAAAGGATTATGTAGGCATGGAGAAGGTTGCTTTAGCTAGATTTGCCAGGGGAGTCCTCTCTAAGGAAGTAGAGTTGACATTTCAGTTAGATGATGTTAAGATGATGAAAAGAAGGCAGACATAATGGGATCTGGGAGAAAATGTTCTAAGTAGGAGATCGATTAAGGGCAAAGACCCTGAGACTGGAACAGAATTGAAAAGATCAAGATGCAGAAGTGAGGGCTGTGTGTCTGGAGCAGGCTGAAAGAGAGGAACGGTGGTGAGTCGCAGGAGATGAAGTTCGGGGGCGGGGGGCGGTCAGGTCTTTTGGTTTGCTAGTCATGATGGGAGGTTGGGTTTTATTCTAAGCATGGTGATGAGTATTTTTAGAAGGGATTTTAGCAAGAATAGTGGTGACAAGCAAGTCTCTCTGGATTTCTCTTCAGTAGGCATTCAGTCTGTGGAATTACTGCAATCTAATAACCCACTGCAAAGCAACTAGCTTCTATTGATGGGATGACTTTTCTCCAAGATCAAGGTGGATTTTGAATTCTCAGCCCAAGGGTGAGCTATTGGGACTGAATTATATGAAATACTCTACATGTATGGGATAATTCCGGCCTCAGTGACCAGGGAGAAGATTAGGACATTTTTTGGTGACAAGATTGTAGGTAAACTCATATCAGTTTTTGATCATTTTATTGGTAAGGTTTAAATACAAAAAGGTGGATTAAAGTACACTAACCCTAAGTATACCATTCACTGAATTTTTATTTCAGTGTATACCATGTAATTACCATTCAAATCAAGACATAAAACATTTCCAGTATCTCAGAAGGACATTCCACATCCCTTCCCAATCAATCTCCCCCCAGCCCCCTGGCAGTCACTTAACTGTATAAGTTAACTTTAACTTAACTATTAAAAAATATGGCCTTAGTTTGCTATAAGCTTTGCGTCAAAAGTACACATATAATTTTTTCTTATAAACTTACCTCAAATTTTTTCATCTGTTACATGGTAAATGTTCTTCCTGTGTATGGTTATATTTTACAGTTGATAGCTGCATAATATTCCATTGTATAAATATATACTGGATTTTATATAACCAATTCTCAATAACTCTGCATTAAATTATACTCAACTTTGAGTTATTCTTAAACAACACAGCCATGAAAATCCTTGCATTAACATTACAAGCATGTATCACTTTGGTATAGCTACCATAACAAAATACCACAGACAGAGAGGCTTAAAGAATTTTTCTTATAGTTCTGAAGGTTGGAAGTCTAAGATCAAGGTGTTAGCTGGTTTGGTTTCTCCAGAGACCTTTCTCCTCGGCTTTCACATAGCTGTTTTCTTGCTGTACCCTCACATGACCTTTACTCTGTGCATGAGAATCACCAGTGTCTCTCCCTCTGCTTATAAGACATCAGTCATATTGGATTAGAACCTACCCATATGACCTCATTTAACCTCAATTATCTCTATAAAGGCCTTATCTCCAAATATAGTCACATTCTAAGGTTCTAGAGGTTAGGACTTCAAAATATGAATTTTGGGGGAACACAATATATGAAAGCCCATATTTAAAACTCAGAAATCAGTCCTTGGTTTGTATCTATTTAAATAAGTACTTTCTTCTTCTCTTGGGTGAAGTCATAGAGTTGAATATTATATCCTTTGGCTACTATTCTCTAACAAACAGACTAAGCTTTCAGAGTCTGTGGCGGGTTGGATGCTAGGCAAAAGAAAAGTGCTTTTCCCTAAGATTATATCTGCAGGTCTTCCGTAATACCCAGAAATACTAGCTCATTGCATTATATCTATTTAAAAAATAAAACTGGAATTGTGCTTCCAGGTATGACATGATAACTAGTTCTAGACTTTCCTTCCTGATGAAAAATAACTATAAAAATCAACAAAATATATGAAGCAAAATCAGTATGTGATGAAGGCATTGAGCAACAAGCAGAGAAGATCTGTGATCCTTGAGAGAATAAAAACACACAAGGTAAGCCCCATGATTGTCCTGGGTTTCTGCCTACATCATTCTTCTGCCATGGTAATGAGAGTTAGATCTCAAGAGGTGCAGAGCTCTAGATGAGTTGAGGAGGCAGAGGTTAGAATTCCAGGCTTCTAATGAGGCTGGAACTTGCAGGACAGAGTACCAGAAAGAAGGTAGCTATACATAAAGGGAAACACAGAAGTCTAGGTAGGAATTCCCTGTAAGTCCTTGGCTGAGTGCTGGGATACACATGTTCTGGGAGTCACAGAAGGGACCTTTTCCTGTGGAACTGAGAGCTGAAAAGTAATACTAGAGGCTGTTCTGGGAAACATTAAACTTCTGGTCAAGCTTGAGTGAATAGACCTCACTGAGTATATTGGACATTCAGTTGAAACTCCAGAAGGCCACAATTTAGATGTAAAGATCATGCCTGAGAATAAGAGCCTCATCACAGGACTATGTTCAAAACCGAACAACACCTGTTCTAACAAAGAACAAAACCCACTATGATAGAATCAAAAGAATCTCACAGAACAGTATATAACCATTTTAAAGAGAGATGACACAATTCACACTCTATACAATGTATTATTTACACTATCCAGCAAACAGTAACCATTACTAGATATGCAAAGAAGCAGGAAAATGTAACTTATATTCAAGAAGAAAAAAAGAAAAACCTAACACTGAGATTTAGCAGGTATTAGAATTAGCAGAACAGATTTACACAGAAAACATTATAAATATGATCAAAGACATAAAGGAAATGGTGGTCATAATGAATAACAAATGAGGAATCCAGAAAAAATGGAAACTATAAAAAGAACCAAAGGGAAAGTCTGGAACTGAAAGGAGTAATAAAATTAAAGGAAACTTTACTGCATGGACTGAAGAACAAATTGAAAATTACAAAATAAAGGATTAATGGAGTTGGGAACTTCCCTGGTGGTCCAGTGGTAAAGAATCCACCTTCCAATGCAAGGGACACATGTTCCATCCCTGGTCAGGGAACTAAATTCCCACATGCCGTGGGGCAACTAAGCCCACATGCCACAACTACTGAGCCCACGCACCTCAGTAGAGTCTGCATGCTGCAAACTACAGAGCCCATGCACACTGGAGTCCACGCGCCACAACTACAGAGCCCACGTGTTCTGGAGCCTGCATGCCACAACTAGAGAGAGAAAACCCGCATGCCACAACTAGAGAGAAGCCTGTGCACCACAACTAGAGAGAAGACCATGTGCCACAATGAAGAGGCTGCACACCACAACTAAGACCTGACGCAGCCAACAACACAACAACAAAAAATTAACAACCACCAAAGGATTAATGGAGTTGAAGGTAGACCTAATCCAAAGAAAACAGAGAAAAGAGATTGAAAATGAATTATCAAATGTTCAGGGACCTATGGGGTCATCACTCAGGCCAGCATTCAGACATGGTATATACATACAATGGAATATTATTCAGCCTTAAAAAGGAAGGAAATTTTGATATACGCTATGAAATGGATGAAACCCGAGAATGTCATGCTAAGTGAAATAAGTCAGTCACAAAAAGTTAAACACTGTATAATTCCACTTACGTGAGGTAGCTAGAGTAGTTAAATTTATAGAGACAGGAAGTAGAATGATGGTTGCCAGAAGCTGAGGGGAGTGGGGAAGGGGAGTTGTCTAATGAGTATAAAGTTTCAGTTTTGCAAGATGAAAAGAGTTTTAGTGATTAGTTACACAAAAATGTGAACGTACTTAACACTATCAAACTGCACACTTATGAATGGTTAAAATGATAGATTTTGTTACGTGCATTTTACCATAATTTTAAAAAATAAAAAATATAGGATTCAGCTAAAAGAGTGATTAGAAGAAAATTTATAGCTTTAAATGCTTCTCATATAAAAGAAGAAAAGTTTATAATTAATAAACTAAGCTCCCACATTACAAAAGTAGGGAAAAAATTAATGCCATAGGAAATAAAGGAAATAAATTATAACCATAATATTGGAAACAGATGAAATACTAAACAACAACCAAAAAATGGAAAAATTGGTTCATTGAAAAGATAATTAAATTGATAAACAACAAATAACACACAAGGGAAGCCCCATAAGGTTAACAGCTGATCTTTCAGCAGAAACTCTGCAAGCCAGAAGGGACTGGCAGGACATATTTAAAGTGATGAAGGAGAAAAACCTGCAACCAAGATTACTCTACCCAGCAAGGACCTCATTCAGATTTGATGGAGAAATTAAAACCTTTACAGACAAGCAAAAGCTGAGAGAGTTCAGCACCACCAAACCAGCTTTACAACAAATGCTAAAGGAACTTCTCTAGGCAGGAAACACAAGAGAAGGAAAAGACCTACAATAACGAACCCAAAACAATTAAGAAAATGGGAATAGGAACATACATATCGACAATTACCTTAAATGTAAATGGACTAAATGCTCCCACCAAAAGACACAGATTGGCTGAATGGATACAAAAACAAGTCCCATATATTTGCTGTCTACAAGAGACCCACTTCAGACCTAGAGACACATACAGACTGAAAGTAAGGGGATGGAAAATGATATTTCATGCAAATGGAAACCAAAAGAAAGCTGGAGTAGCAGTACTCATATCAGACAAAATAGACTTTAAAATAAAGACTATTAGAAGAGACAAAGAAGGACACTACATAATGATCAAGGGATCAATCCAAGAAGATGTAACAATTGTAAATATTTACACACCCAACATAGGAGCACCTCAATACATAAGGCAAATACTAACAGCCATAAAAGGGGAAATCGACAGTAACACATTCATAGTAGAGGACTTTAACACCCCACTTTCACCAATGGACAGATCATCCAAAATGAAAATAAATAAGGAAACACAAGCTTTAAATGATACATTAAACAACATGGACTTAATTGATATTTATAGGACATTCCATCCAAAAACAACAGAATACACATTTTTCTCAAGTGCTCATGGAACATTCTCCAGGATAGATCATATCTTGGGTCACAAGTCAAGCCTTGGTAAATTTAAGAAAATTAAAATTGTTTCAAGTATCTTTTCCGACCACAACGCTATAGACTAGATATCAATTACAGGAAGAGATCTGTAAAAAATACAAACACATGGAGGCTAAACAATACACTACTTAATAACGAAGTGATCACTGAAGAAATCAAAGAGGAAATAAAAAAATACCTAGAAACAAATGACAATGGAGACACAACGACCCAAAATCTATGGGATGCAGCAAAAGCAGTTGTAAGAGTGAAGTTTATAGCAATACAAGCCTACCTTAAGAAACAGGAAACATCTCGAATAAACAACCTAACCTTACATCTAAAGCAATTAGAGAAAGAAGAACAAAAAGCCCCAATGTTAGCAGAAGGAAAGAAATCATAAAAATCAGATCAGAAATAAATGAAAAAGAAATGAAACAATAGCAAAAATCCATAAACCTAAAAGCTGGTTCTTTGAGAAGATAAAATTGACAAACTATTAGCCAGAATCATCAATAAAAAAAGGGAGAAGACTCAAATCAATAGAATTAGAAATGAGAAAGGAGAAGTAACAACTGACACTGCAGAAATACAAAAGGTCATGAGAGATTACTACAAGCAACTCTATGCCAATAAAATGGACAACCTGGAAGAAATGGACAAATTCTTAGAAATGTACAACCTGCCAAGACTGAATCAGGAAGAAATAGAAAAAATGAACAGACCAATCACAAGCACTGAAATTGAAACTGTGATTAAAAATCTTCCAACAAACAAAAGCCCAGGCCCAGATGGCTTCACAGGCGAATTCTATCAAACATTTAGAGAAGAGCTAACACCTATCCTTCTCAAACTCTTCCAAAATATAGCAGAGGGAGGAACACTCCCAAACTCATTCTACGAGGCCACCATCACCCTGATACCAAAACCAGACAAGGATGTCACAAAGAAAGAAAACTACAGACCAATATCACTGATGAACATAGATACAAAAATCCTCAACAAAATACTAGCAAACAGAATCCAACAGCACATTAAATGGATCATACATCATGATCAAGTGGGGTTTATGCCGGGAATGCAATGATTCTTCAATATACGCAAATCAATCAACGTAATACACCATATTAACAAATTGAAGGAGAAAAACCATATGATCATCTCAATAGATGCAGAGAAAGCTTTCGACAAAATTCAACACCCATTTATGATAAAAACCCTGCAGAAAGTAGGCATAGAGGGAATTTTCCTCAACATAGTAAAGGCCATATATGGCAAACCCACAGCCAACATCATCCACAATGGGGAAAAACTGAAAGCATTTCCACTAAGATCAGGAACAAGACAAGGTTGCCCACTGTCACCACTCTTATTCAACATAGTTTTGGAAGTTTTAGCCACAGCAATCAGAGAAGAAAAGGAAATAAAAGGAATCCAAATCGGAAAAGAAGAAGTAAAGCTGTCACTGTTTGCATATGACATGATACTATACATAGGGAATCCTAAAGATGCTACCAGAAAACTCCTAGAGCTAATCAATGAATTTGGTAAAGTAGCAGGATACGAAATTAATGCACAGAAATCTCTGGCATTCCTATACACTAATGATGGAAAATCTGAAAGTGAAATAAAGAAAACACTCCCATTTACCACTGCAACAAAAAGAATAAAATATCTAGGAATAAACCTACATAAGGAGACAAAAGACCTGTATGCAGAAAGTTATAAGACACTGATGAAAGAAATTAAAGATGATACAAATAGATGGAGAGATATACCATGTTCTTGGATTGGAAGAATCAACATTGTGAAAATGACTCTACTACCCAAAGCAATCTACAGATTCAATGCAATCCCTATCCAACTGCCACTGGCATTTTTTACCGAACTAGAACAAAAAATTTCACAATTTGTATGGAAACACAAAAGGCCCCGAGTAGCCAAAGCAATCTTGAGAACGAAAAACGGAGCTGGAGGAATCAGGCTCCCTGACTTCAGACTATACTACAAAGCTACAGTAATCAAGACAGTATGGTACTGGCACAAAAACAGAAAGATCAACAGAACAGGATAGAAAGCCCAGAGATAAACCCACGCACATATGGTCACCCTATCTTTGATAAAGGAGGCAGGAATGTACAGTGGAGAAAGGACAGCCTCTTCAATAAGTGGTGCTGGGAAAACTGGACAGGTACATGTAAAAGTATGAGATTAGATCACTCCCTAATACCATACACAAAAATAAGCTCAAAATGGATTAAAGACCTAAATGTAAGGCCAGAAACTATCAAAATCTTAGAGGAAAACATAGGCAGAACACTCTATGACATAAATCACAGCAAGATCCTTTTTGACCCACCTCCTAGAGAAATGGAAATAAAACAAAAATAAACATATGGGACCTAATGAAACTTCAAAGCTTTTGCACAGCAAAGGAAACCATAAACAAGACCAAAAGACAACCCTCAGAATGGGAGAAAATATTTGCAAATGAACCAACTGACAAAGGATTAATCTCCAAAATTTAGAAGCAGCTCATGCAGGTCAATAACAAAAAAACAAACAACCCAATCCAAAAATGGGCAGAAGATCTAAATAGACATTTCTCCAAAGAAGATATACAGTCTGCCAACAAACACATGAAAGAATGCTCAACATCATTAATGATTAGAGAAATGCAAATCAAAACTACAATGAGATATCATCTCACACCACTCAGAATGGTCATCATCAAAAAATCTAGAAACAATAAATACTGGAGAAGGTGTGGAGAAAAGGTAACCCTCTTGCACTCTTGGTGGGAATGTAAATTGATACAGCCACTGTGGAGAACAGTATGGAGGTTCCTTAAAAACTACAAATAGAACTACGATATGACCCAGCAATCCCACTACTGGGCATATACCCTGAGAAAACCATAATTCAAAAAGAGTCATGTACCAAAATATTCATTGCAGCTCTACTTACAATAGCCTGGAGATGGAAACAACCTAAGTGTCCATCATCGGATGAATGGATAAAGAAGATGTGGCACATATATACAATGGAATATTACTCAGCCATAAAAGGAAATGAAATTGAGCTATTTGTAATGAGGTGGATAGACCTAGAGTCTCATACAGAGTGAAGTAAGTCAGAAAGAGAAAGACAAATACCGTATGCTAACACATATATATGGAATTTAAGGGAAAAAATGTCATGAAGAACCTAGGGGTAAGACAGGAATAAAGACACAGACCTACTAGAGAATGGACTTGAGGATATGGGGAGGGGGAAGGGTAAGCTGTGACAAAGCGAGAGAGAGGCATGGACATATATACCCTACCAAATGTAAGATAGATAGCTAGTGGGAAGCAGCCGCATAGCCCAGGGAGAAGAGCTCGGTGCTTTGTGACTGCCTGGAGGGGTGGGATAGGGAGGGTGGGAGGGAGGGAGATGCAAGAGGGAAGAGATATGGGGACATATGTATATGTATAACTGATTCACTTTGTTATAAAGCAGAAACTAACACACCATTGTAAAGCAGCTATACTCCAATAAAGATGTAAAAATAAATAAATAAATAAATAAAAGTTTAATGAGAATGCAAAGACTTGGAGTTGTCAAAATAATCTTGAAAAAGAACAAATTTGGAAGTCTCACTCTACCTGATTTCAAAACTTACTATAAAGTAACAGTAAACAAAATAGTGTTCATGAAAGGAAAGACAAATCATTGGAACGTAACACAACAGAGTCTGAACCTATACCTACACTATAAAGTTTCAACTGATTTTCAGCAAGTGTGTTTAGGCTATTCAACACAGAAAGGAAAATTTTATCAACACGTAGTACTGAGACAATTGGGAAAAATATGAAGAAATAAATGAACATAAACCCCTCCATCACCGAATACACGAATTAATTTGAGATAAGCTGTACACCTAAAATTAAAAGGTATAATTATAAAGCTCCTAGAGGAAAACAGAGGAAGATTGTGACCTCGTAATAAGCAAATGCTTCTCAGTGAGAACACAAAAAGTACTAACTACAAAAAATTGTAATGTTTTTCATCAAAATTAAAACTTACGTTCATCAAAAGACATATTAGGAAAATTAAACAGCAAGCCGCAGAGTAGAGGAAAACATTTGCATTACACATATGATAAAAGACATATCTAGAAGATAGAAGTCCTACAAACTTAGTGATAGAAACTAAGAGTGGTTGCTCATGATGGGGAAGAGATTGGAAGGGGTCACAGGGGATTTTCTGGATTGATGGAAATGTTCTATATCTTGATTTTGCTATTGGTTATACAAGTGCATACATCTTTCATAAGTCACCGAATGGTATTGTACACTTAAGATCTATGCACTTCACGTATAAAAATTTTACCTCAATTATTAAAAAGTTAAAGTATTAAAAGATAGCCAAAATATGTTGATAAACGAATCTTCCACCCAAATAACTCTTGTGGTGACTGTTAGTCCCAGAAAATGGAGAGCACCCTAGGTAGGGTACGTGCCCAAGTTCCGCCTGTTTTAAAATATATTACACTAGAGAGGCTCTCTTTAGGGCTCAGAATCTGATCTCATGCCTTCAAATGCAACAGTGCAGTTCTACATTAAAGGTAAGAGGATTAAAAATAGAACCTTCTGAACTTCCCTAGAAATAGACCTGCCCGTGAGGCAGCTGCAGCAGCAGCTAGAGCCCAGGATTGATCTTTGCTCCCATCGTCCCTCAGCCTTGCTTTGAAGACAGAAGTGGGTCATTTGGTCTCCATGGCTTTCACTGAGGCTGCCAATACGAGCGTTAGTCAGGTCACTGGCTTTCTGAGAAACATCCCCCAAGAAACGTACTCAGATTGTCTGCTTCCTAACTGAACCCAATGGAATGTGATTGTAAACAGGAGTATTTGAGGGGGAAGTGCCTCCAAAATTCACCTGGTACATCACAACCGTGATGATGTAATTTTTTTTTTTTTTTTTTTTTCGGTATGCGGGCCTCTCACTGTTGTGGCCTCTCCCGTTGCGGAGCACAGGCTCCAGACGCGCAGGCTCAGCAGCCATGGCTCACGGGCCCAGCCGCTCTGCGACATGTGGGATCTTCCCGGACCGGGCCACGAACCCGTGTTCCCTGCATCGGCAGGCGGACTCTCAACCACTGCGCCACCAGGGAAGGCCCATGGTGATGTATTTTTGTTCCTGACCCCGCTTGCCCAGTTCCCCAACAGACTAATTGGAAATTGTGTGAAGTCTTGATGTAGAACTTAATGTAGGGATGCCTCCTCCCTGTCTTATGCCTTTGGGCTACCAGTAAATAGAAAACAAGTGCTCTAGAAGTGGAATAGATTCCAGACTTGCCAAAATAAAAGCAGGGATTGGCTGGAATGGTTATAAGCTATATCTCTCTCCATTCCCTCTGTAAGGTTACGGTAGTAAACATATCCTTATATTACCCAGCTGTCAACCTCGATTCCACAGAATCTTAAATGATGGCTATTTGCACAAACAGGATTCAAATATATCCTGAATTTTAGTTTAATTACGAACCAAGAAGCTGTGACAACAGACACATCAGGCCGTCTTGGCAACACTGTCCTGTATCACAGAGATAACTGCTCTTGATGATTGTCAGAAAATGTGATTATTTTCCTTCTACTGTGTCTACATCATGAAAATTTTGAAAAAATGAAGTAATATCTGAGCATTTGTTATCTGAATTCCACAATTTAAACTGCTCTTAGATAGCTATTTGGCCAGAGGGTGATCTGTCAAAACTAGATCCTAGATACATTTTAGTGATACTCATGGGTGTGGTAAATGAATTCATTTGCAAATGCCGGTACAGAGAATACTCCATTGTTTATTGACATCATGAGTCCTGTTTATCACCTATTTTGTTACTTAGCCCATTTGTCACTCCAAAGCAAACTCCCAAAAGCTACTGTCTGGCTTTTTAAAGAAGACTTCATGGAGATAGTTCAGTGAAAGGGAGTTCCCCTTCAAACACACACATACGATCATCCAACAAGACCATCCATCATTTCTTCACGATCCTATAAAAGGGACAAAGGGGAAGACAAACATTTATGGAGAGGGAGATTTTTCTCATAATGGCCCCAATAAATATGTTGGTTGTAGAGAAATAAATGTGGAGGGAAGACATGCAAGCCTGATGTGAAGAAAGGCTTGTTCATGCTTAATACATTGGAGAAATTTCCAAGAGCTGTTCAACCATGTTAAAAAATATTACCCCTGTAATGCTGCCAAGGACAGGGGGACCCATGGTGACCAGTGAATAAGTGCTGACCATACAAGTTAAATTGCCTGGGGGCAGAAATAATTTACGTACCCAATTTTTCCAGCATGTCAACAACTGAAATTTCAAGGAGGAACACATGTATCATGGGCACGTGGTCTACTTGCTCATACATACACACACGCACACATACATGTATACACAAACACTGGAGAGTCCCTGAAATTTGCCTCTATTTTTCCCAGAAAGACAAAAATAGAGCAGAAGAAAATGTGTTGTCCACTTCCTCTGACAAGAGCTCTACCACCATTCCCATTTCCCAAGGATTATCCGTGGGCTATGAAAACAATGCAAAAAATGATCCAAGGATGCAGAAGAACTACAGAACACAGGTTTAAAGGTAGTGGCATGCTTTAGTCACAAATAATACAAAGAAAAACCACATATCTGTAAGCTACTTCAAACTTAGTCCTCCAAAGCAAATTACTGCAATTATTAAAGCCAGAAGACTGCCATGGCTCTTTCTTCTAAATGATGCTGTTCACCAGTAATAAGATAGTTAAAAATTCTGATTTCACATTGGAATTGGGTTGGTACAAAATCCCTCTCTGCCTGTGGCAAAATTTATTGCAACCCTGAAAGCTCTCTGCCAATCCCAATTATAATCACGCAACTGAACTAGTATCGCAGGTCATATAACCCAGTCTTCAAGGAGAGGACGACAAATTGGATGGGAATTTAATGGATTTATGGTATTAGACAATGAAGAAGAATACCTGTCTGGACTAATCATAAACTTTTCTTTAGCTGCAATTAACCTCATGTTGAAATACTATGTAGAGGCTACGTAAGTGATAGCACTTAAGGAAAGCGATGAATGTGTAATTGTCGGGAGCTTTTTAGAAAAAAAAAAAAGAGCTCTTGAAAATGAACATTTTCACCAAATAATATAGCATTGTGCTTGTACTCAGAATGTGCTTAAAAGACTATTTTAGAGATTTAGCTTACAATGAAAGATACACAACCATTGGCCCCAGCACCAAAACAATGACCAAAACATACCTTTTGCTCCAGAAATTTTTCCTAAATAATTAGGTGTACGTGTAAATCATAAGAAGGGTATCATGTCTATCCAATAAGCATAGTAACAACTGAAATGAATATAGCAACAGAATGAAAGCAAAATTAAGGGACTACGCTATAAGTCCCTTAAGAGCAGCGACTGGACCTTTTGTTGTCACTATTACAGTTTTTTTCTCTTTTCCTCTCCATTATACAACCAACACCTAACACAATGCCTGGAACATAAAGGGCATTCAAGTATTTGTTAAAAGTATATTCAATAGACAAAATTATTCCCAGACACCATCTCTGGTAAAAACAGTGTCTGGTGCCTGATGCTACACTCCAAACCATGTCATCTATCTTCACTTACATCCTCTAGCAAGTAATACTCTTCTCCCAGAGTGGGAGGGAAATAATCAGTTAAACTTGAGCAAAAGAATGCTTTATCTATTAGATTTTACTTGATTTCCATGATATTTCTACATTCTTCATCCTTGATATTCTTTACTGGATTTTTGACTTTGGCTGTTTGAGTGACCTACCCATGCAGATGCTTCCAAGGTATCACCTCTTATTCACCTGTGTCCCAGCCTTGGACCCACAGTCTTCTTTGACCTGGGTGCGTACATGTGTTTTGACCCAGAAAAGCACATGGATTTACTTCATCAATGCTCTCATTCTCTGTCTCTGTTTCTCTCTCTCTTCCTCTCTCTCTCTGAATCTTACTTTGATACCTATTGGTCTTTAGAATCCCCAGACCACAGTATAGCATTTCTGGTCTTCTACAACATAACGGAATTGGAGAATGGGAGAATCTCTCTCCATTAATATATATTTGTTGATACATCCTCTAGTTTCAAAATGTATTACTTGATGATCTTAAATTGGATTCACAGAAATACTTATTAGTAGGCTTGTAATTTTTTTATTTAAAAAAACCTGTATTATTAAGTATGAGAGTAAAACTCACAGAATGCATATGGAAGACAGCAAACATGGACTGATTATTGAATCGTTGCCAAATAATTTGAATTCTTGCAACACATAAGGGGCTTGAATTTACTAACAAATATCCCAAATGGCTATTTGTGTGTGTGTGCATGTGTGTGTGTGTGCATATATGTGTGTGTGTATGTGTTAAGTTCTATTGCAATTTGGAAAGTATTCTGCAATACATCCTAGAATGATCATATAACTTAGTGTCTAAAATGAGAAACTTTTGAGAGTGAAAAGGTGCACGATGAATTATTATACCAGGACAAAAGGCATAAACTGAGACTTTTCTGAGAAAACTGATGTGCAGTCATTCCCAAAGACATGGCTGTGGCTCCTTTTAATAAAACTGACAGACACCTGACGGTAACCTGCATGGAAACCTGCACTTGAGAAACTCTGGCCAGATTGTGAGTCATCTTTCTGGAAGAAACTGGGTTTTTGGTTTGGACTTTAGCAGTGTTTTGTAATCTGTTTCCTAGAGACCTGCCAAGTT
The DNA here is from genome assembly GCF_005190385.1 of Monodon monoceros. Classification (NCBI taxonomy): domain Eukaryota; kingdom Metazoa; phylum Chordata; class Mammalia; order Artiodactyla; family Monodontidae; genus Monodon; species Monodon monoceros. The sequence continues at coordinate 15,448,295 of NW_021703774.1, read as the reverse complement.
CTGGGCTGAACACATGGACTCTCAGAAATCACCCATCTTGAATTGTTTGGAACAAAAATAGATTTCAGAATTCTAAGGAAAATATTACAAGATTTTTTATGAAACAGAAATGAGGAATGGAAATATATACATACAGGAATGGTGGGGCAAAGGGGCAAATGGATGTGAGAAACAGGGCAAAAAAAATTTAAGAGATAGCTAATAGCTTTATGTGGGTCAGTATGATATATTGATTAAATTAGAAAATTAAGCTCTAAAAGAAGTCTTCTGTTACTGTTTTGATACTTAAGTTTTTGGTTATTTCCAAAATCAGTAGTAGAAGTAGGATCTAATTTACCTTAAGGTCCTTAAAGGCATTTGCCACCAGCTCTCATGCATTTAAAATTCCCTAAGGAACAGATCCTTTACATGCGCCTTCTTGTTCTGGATACAGATAGTTTCATATCCTCCTGGTATCAGGTACCATGATAGGCAGAATTCTAAGATGGTCCCAAGATTCCCATTTCCTGGTCTTCCTGCCCTGTATAATCTCCTTCTCTTAAGTGCAGTTCGGACTTGTGAATATGATAGGATAGTCACTCCTTTATTGAGTAACAATATATGACAAAGATAATAGGATACCCACTCTCATGATGACTTTACTGAAAAAAAGCTGATTTTTGGTAAAACTTAGTGTGAGGACCAAATAGACTTGTTAGAACCTTTTCAATTGAACTAAGCCTCCCAGTCACAGGCAGTGGTTGGAAAACCACAGGCTGTGACACTACTATAGTGGGGAGGTGCAAAAAAAGCACACTCTGTACACAACAAACCCCAGAGCACCCAGGGGCTTAATTGAGCATGCTCACAACTTCTCCCAGATTCACCAGTCAGATAGCTCTCTCATCCCACCCTGCTGGCGAAGTGGTGGGGCAAGAGGCAGAAAGGTAATTCTAAGGGAGCAGCCTCCATATGGAACTATGAAGGCAGAGGAAAATAAGGTTTTCCTCCAACACAGAACTAGGGATATATAATTAATCAGCTTTCTGTTACTTTATCTAGAATGTAGATGGCACAAATCAGTTGAAACACTTGTGTCCCATCAACGGAAAGAATGGTGTAGGATTACATAAAAAACTCTCAACTCAGTGATAGGAAGGCAAACAACCTGATTTTAAAGGGGACAAAAGATTTGAACAGACTCTTCACCAAAGAAGATACATAGCCAATAAGCCACTAAAATATGCTCACATCATTAGTCAAGAAGACTAATTTCCTTAGGACTAACTAAGGAAATGAAAATTAAAACCACAATGAAGTATCAATACACACCCACTAGAATGGCTAAAACGTAAAAGTCTGATAATGTCAAGTGTTGACAAAGATATGGAGCAGGTAAAACTTTCATATGTTACTGGTGGGAATGCAACACGGCACAGCCACTTTGCAAAGGAGTTTGGCAGTTTCTTATAAAATTAAATATATATTTATCATAATTCAACAATTCCACTCCTAAATACTTATCTGAGAGAAAAGAAAACATATGTCTTGGGCAAAGAGCTGTACATGAATATTCACAGCAGCTTTATTCATAATAGCCAGAGGCTGAAAATAATCCAAATGACTATCAACTGGTAAACACATGAACAAAATGGTATAGCAGTACAGTACAATACTCATTAGCAATAAGAAGAAACAAAGTACAAATATGTGCAGCAATATGTTTGAATCTCAAAAGTATTGTACTAAGTGAAAGAAGCCATTTATAAAAGATCACGTTTTCACGTACAGAGAATTCTCAGATAGGTAAAGCTATGGTTATAGAAAGCAGGTCAGAAGTAGCTGGAAGCCAGAAGTGGTGGTGGGGACGGCGTTGACTGAGAGGGAGAATGAGAGAACTTTGGGGGGTGATGGAAGTATTCTATACCTTAGGGTGGCTATTCCATGATTAGGGCGGCTATTACATGATTATACGCATTTGTCAAGTCTCATGAGACTGACACTTATAATGGATGAATTTCATTTTACACAAGGCTTGCAACTTCAGTCCTAAGATTATTTAACCTCTCAGGATATTGGAGAGTGATAATCAGGGCTGCTGTGTGGGTTATATAAGTTGTATAGTGAAACCTGCATAGCTGAATGCAGAATACACCTTTGAGAACCCCAGTAATCTCAGTTATCCACTAGCTTGTATCATTTTCCTGTTCTTGTCTCACCCAAACAAAAGCAGAGACCCTCCTAAACCTGAATGGGTAATATAATTGGCTTCTAAAATTTTAATTAGTAAAACTTATCCACACAAGCTTAAGAAACCTCAACTAAGCATGAGACTTTACCACACTTAGTAGAATGGGTGTTGAATAGATACTAATACACATAGTGGACACATCTTGTTTGTCTACTTGGTACCCTTTTACTTGGGTCCCATGCCCCCCTGATGCTATAATTACCCAGTTTACTCAATGTAAATTATGTGGGGTTGATATTGCCCTTCCCTTGCCCCAAGTTCCAGCAAGAGTATTTCAACCCCCTACCTACAGTATTTGCTTCATGGAAGATCATGTGACCCCAACAGGACATCAGGAGATACATTCCTCAGGATTGTAAGGTTAAAAAAACATGTAAGGGCTTCCCTGGTGGCGCAGTGGTTGAGAGTCCGCCTGCCGATGCAGGGGACACGGGTTCGTGCCCCGGTCCGGGAAGATCCCACATGCTGTGGAGCAGCTAGGCCCGTGAGCCATGGCCGCTGAGCCTGCACGTCCGGAGCCTGTGCTCCGCAACGGGAGGGGCCACAGCAGTGAGAGGCTCGCTTACCGCAAAAAAAAAAAAATATATATATATATATATATATATATATAATATATATATATAAATGCACATATACTTTGACTCAGCAATTTATTCATTGTAGTATTATTTGTAAAATATTGGGAAAAAGCTAAATGACCATCAATAAGTGACCCATTCAACATATTATGGTACATCAATACAATGAAGTAATATGAATCTATTAAAAACATTGAGACATACTTTGTAATATTATATGAAATTATATATAAGATGAATTATGTGTAAAACGATGTATAGACTATTTTGTGAAATGTGAAAATATCTCTAAAATGAATTAAGTGATAAACAACAAAGAGCATATTGTTAAATTTATTACAATTTCTGGGATCATTCATAGGATTAAAAAAGACAGATTTAGGCCTATAATCTCTTGTCTGCAATCTTTGAGGCCAGATGGTTTTAGAATTCAGAGTAGTTTGGATTTTAGAAATACATTATTGGGCTTATACCCCTAGTGCAGCCTGAAGCAGCACCCCTTAATCAAACATATGGATATTTTGGTGGTAAAATGTTTGAAAATTCATGTCCAGTGAGATGATATAAGACTATAAATAGAGATTTTTTTCAGAAAAGCGGATAAAGAATTGTAGACTTACCTATACACACACACCTTTGCTTACATAATATACACATCAAGATAAGTACATTTATTTAATTATTTGGTTCAATATGGAAAAATATCTCTGGAAGGACATACATAAAAATGATAACACTGGTTGCTTCCTGGGAGGGAACTATATGACTAGATAGCAGGCATTGGAAGGTAAATACCATTTTTATAACATCTGAATTTTATACTGTAAGATTGTATTCTTGTTAAAAAAAATAATTGAATAAAATTTTCTTTTTCCAAGTCCAAATACTTTGACACAGCAATTACACTTCTCATCATCTACTCCCAGAGAAATATAGATTCATGTATACAAGGAGATGTGTATAAGGGTGTTATTGCAAGATAAAAATGGAAATAACCTAAATATTTATCAAGAGTAGAATGGTTAATAAATCACAGTATAGCCATATAAAGGAATACTATGCAAAATTTTAAAACAAAATTAAGCCATATATACTGGCATGGAAAAGCTCAACACTCAAAAAAAGAATTATGAATTCAGTATAAAAAATTATTAAGTAAATATATACAGATACATACATACATGCTCAAATATAGTACAGAAAAGGATCTGGGAGGCTTAGGGAGCTTTAGTCTCTGTGTGGTTCCTTTCATACAATGGGATTCATTTTTTTTATTACTTGTAATATTATATATTAATAAAACTAAACAAAAAATAATGGTCAACTTTTGTCTCAAGATGGTGGATTAGGCACTTTCAAACAGTGGCTACTGTGTGTGTCTTCTAAGGCTCACTTCTTCTTCACTTCATCTTCTTCTCCTATCAGACCTTATCCCACTTGATTGAAACACAAGACAGAAAGAGACAAGAACAGCTAAAGTGAACAGGTGATAAGTAGAATGCAGTAATAGTAACAGGAAGGAAGATTAGAGAATATGACTAAATAAAAATGAAACACCATCACTGCCACTGCCAAGATACCAGTAATTTGCTAAAATGTGCCATAAAATAATTATCTTATAGAATGCAGTGTATGTGATTCAAATCGTTGAAACATGGGCTTATTAGCTGTCCTTCATATATTCTTGGGAAAAAAATTAAAGCCAATATTCCAATAAAAGTGAGATTGATAATGTGCTATAAACTGTCATATAGAATCCTTCCCAAGTTGAAACGGATGTGAAAAAAAATGTATCTTATTCTACATTTACAGGAGCAGTAGAGGGAAGGTTTTCAATTTCCTCATTAATTCATTCAAAGACAGGTCCTGAACATTTCACACGGGGTACACAGATCCTGCACAGCCTGGTAGAAGACACAGGCATTTAAATAATTACAGCAAGAGAAGGTGTAGGAATATGGCTGCTAGACTATGCATTTGGGCTTGGTGGAAGCATGAAGAATGATTAAAAGTTACTACCAGTAATACTATAACATCTAACACTTTGAGTCCTTATCAAGTGCCAGGTACTGTGCTGTAAGCTTTACGTTTGCTCTTTAATTCCTTCAGTATTCCTGTGACATAGATATTGCTGTTATCCCGTTGTTTCTGGTGCGGATTCTGGTTAGAGACTGAAGTAATTCCTTCAAGGTCATATCGCCAGTCAGGCGTGGAGCCTGGATTCCAGCCCATATCTGTCTGGCCCCCATCCTTTTACTTTTTTCAGGAACCATGCCACATCACTGGACTCAGGTGTGAGCCTTTAGCTGATTCTTGATGGAGTGGCAGGTTGACGTGCCAGTTGGAGGAGGTGTAAGCAAAAGTAGTATTTTTGAAGACCTACAGTTGGTTGAACTTGGCTGGAACTCAGGGTTGGTGAAGGAAAGTAGCAGGACATGAGGACGTGAGGCACACAGGCAGAGGCTGAACCAGAAATGTATTACACACCAGTAAAGGAATTTGGATATTATCACACACCCTATAGGGAGATATTGAAATGTGAAGACAAGTAGGTTCATAATTTTAGCAGCACAGAAGGCAAGGTATTCTAAAGGTATTCCGGAAGTAAACAGATCAGTTAGGAAGATGTTTGAAGACTCCAGTCAAGACATAAAATTGGCTTGAACCAGTAAGAGTAGAGAGAGTGTCAGTGTGAGATCTATTTAACCTCTCAAATTCATTTGTCACCCTCATTCTGAGAGTAAAGTAATAGACTTGTGCTCAATGAAACTTACATATCAAGGCATCAAATGTACTGTTTTTATTAACATTCACATTCCAGCTCTGTGGCCACAACTGTATGCTGGTGTTTCCTACCTGATTTTAATTCTTGGGTCATTGACCTCAGTCCCTGAGGAATCCCTTTATTAACCTAGGGCTGAGAGAACGTTGATTTGAGTTGTTAGGATTTCATAGCTCAGAAGAAGACTGAAAGATACAGTGCAGAATTAATGGATTTCTCAGCGACTTACTAAAATGCAATGTATGGTCTTTCCTAAGTATCATCTTGTTTGCTGAAATGCAAGGTCTTTGTGCTTCCTATTTCCCAGTGTCCCAGGGTGAAATTCTCAACAGGTCTTGAAGTGGGAAAAAGATAAGACTCAAGCAGGTTAATTTTGCTGCTTGATTGCAGCCCTGGTAAAACGGTTGATACATGAGGAGATTAAAAATACTAGTTAAAGTGAGATTTGGGATTATTTGTTTTTTCCAGTTGTCCAATCACCATGGAAAATCAAGAATCAGTTTCACTGTCAAGAATTCTCCTGTGAATGGAACACATCTCATGTAAATGAGTGCTATCATGGATTAATTTGGGCTACCTTTTCAAGTTGAAGGGTGTCGATGTTGTAAATGTTCTCTTTTTAAATAGTATAGTAGTAGCTACTACTTGTTCTCTATTCACATGAATATTTAGGAACTTAAGCAAATTTCAAAGGACAATTATTTCCCTAGGGAAAACTAAGGACTATAAATCCTTATGTTATCAGAGAAGAGAATTTAAATATTTTAAAAATCGGAATGCTAATAACAATCAATACTTATTGAAAAGAATTGCTTTAAGTCTCTCTGTTGTAGAGAAGGCAGGCTGTGAAAGGAATAATCGTGTGCACCTGGAGCTAGGAGAGGTGGCTTCCTCCTCTGTACCGACATCCTGGTGCTGTATCACCCGATACGTCAGGACTTCTGTTTCTCCAGCTACAAAGCGGGGGTAAAAATGACTTTCTTTATCCCCTACTGGCTTCTGGGGAAGACAAGTGATAGGGAAGGTCATGCCGAGCACTTAATAAAAAATTATTTCAGTTCATCAACATTTTGGATTTTTCACGACCACAGAAACAAAGAAAGTATCTAATTGTTTTTCTCCACGGAATTAACTGACTTTTGCTTTCATTGAATTGATGGAGTTGGCCAGCAATTTGGTCCAGACTGTCCCCCCTTCTTAGACTGATCCCCCATCCAATCAAGCCCATGCCATGCTGATTTCACCTTCCAAACTTTTCTCATGCCTGTCTCCTCTTTTCAGCACCCATGCCATTTCCCCAGTTCAGGGACAGATCATCTTTCAACAAATGTTGCTGTAGCTTCTTAACTGACCTGCTTGCCTCCATTTTTGTTCTATTCAGATCTCCCCTCTTGTTGTAGCCAGGCTCATTTTTCTAAATCTCCATCGGACCTGTCTGTGGCTTCTCATTTCCTGTGGGATAAAGTCCACTCTCCTTAGCCCAACTTGTAAGAAATTTCATGAACGGGGTCCCCTTTATGTCTTTTTTTGTTTTTTTTTTTTTTGCAGTACGCGGGCCTCTCACTGTTGTGGCCTCTCCTGTTGCGGAGCACAGGCTCCGGACGCGCAGGCTCAGCGGCCATGGCTCACGGGCCCAGCCGCTCCGCGGCACGTGGGATCTTCCCGGACCGGGGCACGAACCCGTGTCCCCTGCATCGGCAGGCGGACTCCCAACCACTGCGCCACCAGGGAAGCCCCCCTTTATGTCTTTGATCTTTGCTCCTTGTAGTAACAAGCTTGTGTTTGATGCCTTCGTCATAGCAAACCTCCTGCATTTCCTTGCATACACCAGGCTGTTTCATCCCTGTAAGTCTTCCTTCTGCCTGGGACACTAGTCCCACTTTTCTTCACCCAGGTCACATTCCTCATTATTTAAGGTTTTGCTAGTGGTCATCTCCCCCTGGAAGCCTTCCTTCAACTTTTCATTTGAGCTGCACCTCCTCGTCTGTTTCCATAGCTCTCTGTGCTTGCCATTACCAGCATACATTTTTCTTATGCTAACATGGCATTCATTCTCCCACAAGCCTACGTATGATTCTTTAATAGCAGGGGCTATATTTTGGTCATCTGTCTCCAGATCCCAGGGCAATGGATGGTTCATGGTAAACTCCAATAATGTCCCTTCCTCTGATTCTCTTCCTCTCTTCTATCCTCATTCTTTTATTTCTTGTATAGAAATTTAAAGCTGCAATTAGAGACCCTCTGGTCCCATTCTTTACTCTCCCACCCCATTTACAGAAGAGAAAACTGAGATCAGAGCTATGAGCCCAAGATCACACAACCAAATGTGGCAGAGACTGATACAGAACCCAGTTCTCCAGAGAATAAGGGCTAGACTATTTGAAATAAAAGTCAGGGTAAAGTTTGGTGGAATGCCTAGCACATAATAGGCATTTAGAAAGTGATAGCCCATGTCTCTTCTTAGCCCAGTTGTCTTCCTATGATATTCCACTGCCTTTCTGCAAGAGAAACTCTTCCAATTGGTTTCCTTTTACACTTCAGACCCTGGGGTAACTGATACAGCTACAGAGATCATAGCTTTGAAAGTACTCGAGAGGAACGGTATTTTATAAATCCAACATTGCTGACTGCTGATGGTATGCTATTAAAGATGTTAACTCACCAGGACCAGAAACACGCCAATGAGGGTGCAGAGTTTTCCTGTTACATTTAATTAAAAGATCATTTTTATGACAACATCGTATTAGGGGTGATAAAAGGATCGTAAATTGCTTCATGAGGTCGCCAAGAAAGTTCCAATGCCCCATTAGTTTTCATTGTCCAGTCCCTAGATATCAACACTCACTTTTATCACAAAGTACATAAAACATATGACCTTTCTGGTTGCAGTACACAAATGTTGCCCCAAATCATATCGAGCTTGTTTCACATCTTAAACTTACTACTGCCAAGGGCAGATGTAAAATGTGACTAATATTTTATATGCTATAAAATGAGGAAGTTCTGGAAAATTACAGATGAAAGTGCTTCGATCTCTGAAACTTAACATGCCATTCTGTAAATATCACAACTCCAACCTCCTACTTTTGATCACAGTATTGCAACCTAAAACATACAGTGGAAAACTGTATATAAGCAAAAGTACTGGTATGCAGGGATGATCATTGTTTAACTATTAAGCATGTAAATTTGTTTTTTAGAATGGATGGGAAAATTATTTTAATTTTGTTACTTATGGACATATAGATGTTATTCTGCAAAGATGCATTTTATCATGGTCATTAAGAAATGTTTTTATAAGTGTCAAAAAAAGCTAAACTATTAACCCTGATTTTATGAAAGTCCCATCAATTTCCCAGAAGTGACTGAATTTTCTGTGTTACTTTGGTTTGGACATGCCTAATTAGGAATATTTGAAAAATCATAGTGCAAAGGAATTTCCAGAAGTCGGGTTCTCCAAAGTGGCTTTACAAAGCACTAATTTCTAAAGCCTTATAAAAACGATTTTATTAAGACCTTCACTGAAAACCTTGATTTTTTTTTTTAATCATCTGGTTTTCTCCTCTTTCCAAAGGAAGTAACCAGCCAAAACTGTCTGTATGCAACAAAAAGATAAAAAATTTCAATTAGGCTCAGTCCTGTCATCAGCAGACCACATGAGAAAGTTTGAGAGAATCCACATTACATACTGATGTCTATCAGCAGTGAGACCACAGCCATGTTTCATTCCAGGCCCCTTTTGTAGGTTTGGCAGCCACTGTACCCAATAAAGGCCTAATCATATTAATTTATGCCCCTATCAATTATACATTCAGATTCCCCAGATAGCTTGTCAGTTTTTATTCACTATTTTCCAAAAAATATGCCTGTTACAGTCACCATGCAAATAGTAGGACTGTCAGAAATGGAGATTTAAAGACTCTTACTTAAAAGAGGTGGGCTTCCTTAATTTATAAATGTTGTATTATACGTCATACATGTGCTAGTTTTAAAATCAGGTGCAGTGCGGACACGGAAGTCACATGAAGGACTTTCAGGATGGAGTGGGGAACCTCGTTGATCCCTTTGTCATGCTTTAATAGTTCTTTAAACCAAACAATCTTTGGCCTATTTCTGTAAAATATCTCAGAGATTTTTATTTGAAGCAATCATTTATTTTTGTCTCTCCATCAGTTAAGTAAGATTTTGAAGGCACTAGCTTTACACACTCTTTCACTGTGCGGTCACCAGTCTTACGAAGGTGGTTCGCAGAGAGTCTGTGTCCTGTCTTTGGGGATGGTACCTAAAGCCTATGGCTAGCTAGGCAGGTAGAGGTGCCTCAGCATGGTGAGAGGCAAGGGATAAGAGAGTATCAGCAGCCCAAGAACACTGAGGACAACTCTGCATTCAGGAGTAACTCAAATCAGAAGATGCTGGGAGTTGGTCAATGACTTAGCTTGAGCTGGGGTTGGGGTAGGGGGGTGGGAAGAAAATCAAGTCTAGTTCAGTGACTTTCTGCTTTTTTTGTCTCCATTCCCCAAATCACCTGCTACTCATGTCTATGCTGACATAACTTTGCTAGCTGACAACTCATTCTTGATGACATAATTCTGAGCATGACATAATTTGAGTTGGCTCAAAGCTGAGCCTTTCCAAGAAGAGGTGCCAAAAAAGGGGCTCTATGTGGGTGACCTCAGTGGTCACCTAATCGCTCTATGGAAGGATTGGGAGGTTGGGTCTGTTTAGAACATGTTGGACAGAGGAAAGTGCTTTGTTCATTGAATCAAGACATATAGATTCTAGAAAAGAGATGCAGGCTGATTCATGGAGCTTAGATCCTACTGGGAGAGTGGTAAACTGACAAATAAGTGCTATGAGGATGAATGTAGGATATTATGAGGGCCAAACAGGAAACCTCACTTTGATGGGAAGGTTTCCTGGAGGAAGCAACATGGGAGCTGAGGGTTAAGTAGGAGTCAGCAGGGGAAGAAGAGCAATTTGAAGACATACAGTATCTCCACTTCCTTTCTAACTCCACAGACATGACGATAAGGAATTTAAAACTATAACCCACAAAGACAAAATGCATGAGAGAAGAAACCACAGCAGATGTTCTAACACAATGTTGAAAGTTGGAAAGTCTAGTCTTAGCAGAGGGGAAGAAAGGCCTTGTACAATGAGTGAACCCAGATAGCAGAAATGAGAGGGTGGTGGATGCGAGACAGGAAGCTGGTTACCGCTGTGCACAGCTAGGTCTCAGGTCTTTCGGGAGCTTTCTGAAGAACCATGTAGAACCAGCTCAGAGTAGGCTACAGCATTGACTCATGACTCCCTCCCCCAACCATGAAGGGCTGCTTCCGGGAACATTAAAACTTTTTTGCTTCTGGCCTACTGCCAGGCAAGAACTTCAAACAGCCCTGTTTGAACAGCAAAGTTCAGAGAGTGAAGCCATGCTTGATGATGCTTGATGTGGGAATGTCCATTCCTGCCCTGAAGTCAGCTGAACTGAGGGTTTGGGGCCCACAGTCCCACAAGAGGCTGCTACAAAGAGAGGAAAACAGGACTCCAACTGCCAGTAGGAGGTACACCAACAAGAATGGAATTGACTCCCATCACAAACCCCATGACCTCTGAAGGCTGGGTGTGAGATGGAGTTGACAACAGGAGAACTGCTTGAGTGTCTGTACAAGGCGTACTCACTAACTCAAGTCCCCCTTCCCCAGCCCGAGCAACCAAGCAGCTTCTCCTTTCTCTATCAGAGGACAGGAGGCTGCTTCTTCGGGACCTCAGTGGGGACCACCCCCGAAAACCAACATTAGTGATAGTAGATGTTCCTACTCCTGGGCTGTCTGTCTTCTTTGTCTATTCTTTTGCAGTTCTCTGAGTAGCTGTAGTCTTTTTCTCTCCTTTCCCCACTATTTCTCATTTTGTTTATGTGGTTCTTTTAGTTTTTAAGAAGGATCTTCCTCCACCTACCATGAATCCCGAATGAACACTTGTGTCTTTGTGTGTCACCAGGAGCTACTGTGCATTATATGGATGTTTCCTAAATTCTACTCTCATCCCATGAGGAGGAAAGTCTACTTCGTTGCCCTTCAGCCAGACACCTATTCTTATTGCTTTCATCTTGATGGATCATCCTCAGAGAATTCTGTTTCTCAATAGTATCAACTTCTTCCCACCTTCTCCTACCCAGCCCCAACCTTGGCCCCAAGCCTAAAAGTGGCATGGATTACTTCCACAAACAAATCATTGAAAAGAACTAATCGTACTAGTCATATGGCCCCACTTAGATGCAAAGGAAGCTGGGAAATGAGGGCTTCTTACTGCCCAGGCGGAAAACAAGAATAGCAAGTAAACACAAGGCCTTGGCTCTGCATAGTGACCCTGGTCACTGGCCAATTTCAGTATTCTAAAATCCCAGGAATATTATTCTCCTGCCACCTCACCCCCACCCCACTAGATCTGCACTCATCTCAATTTGCATGCTGACATTCAGATTTAAGCTATCCAGCGTGGTGCTGAAGAAGTTCTCTGCCTATTGCCAAGAGAATGGAATTTCCCTGGGGTGTATGAGATGAAGTTGATGAATGCTGGAGTAGAATAGAGGAGACATGAGTTGTTTGATTTAAGAAAAGTGAATGGCATTGGAGCAGACAGATGAATCTGTTGCAAGGACTAATCAGAAACCACAAATGAAACAAACTACACATATTCCCTGGAAAGTAGAACCACTAAAACTGGTTGATCCAGAAAAGACGGACTCAGTGAGAGGGAGCAAGAAAATGGAGAAAAGAATGAAAAGGAGATGCCTTAGTTAGCTTGGGCTGCCATAACAAAATACCATAGACTGGACCTTTAAACAATAGACATTTATTTCTCACAGCTCTGGAGGTTGGAAGTCTGAGATCAGGGTGCCAGCATGGTTGGGTTCTGGTGAGAACCCTCTTCCTGGTTTTCACACAGCAGCCTTTTCACTGTGTCCTCACATGGTGAAGAGAAACAGCTCTGGGGTCTCTTCCTCTTCTAATAAGGGCACTAATCCCATCATACAGGCCCCACCCTCATGACCTCACGTAAACCTAATTACTTCCAAAGGTCCCCACCTCCTAATAGCCTTACATTAAGGGTTAGGGCTTCAACATATGAAATTGGGTCAGTGAGAGGAGAGACACAAACATTCAGTCCATAACAGGGAGTCAGCTGAGAAACAAAATTTATTAGTGAGTGGCTTTTTGGCAAATATGTCAGAAAATGCAGGAAGTAAGCATTAAGGGCTTTCCTATTTATTATAGGATATTTGATTACTTGTTATTAATCAGAACAGAGAAGTTCAGGATGAACAGCTGGCAGGACACTAACCCAGGGATCTAGGTACCATTTGTTACATCTTACATCACTGAGAAGGAAATCCTTTAAAAAGATAGTCAACATTGTAAATACCTTAAGAAGACAATGCATTTTACCTGAGCATCTAAAAGATGAATTTGTCTCTTATTTTTTAAAAAAGTTTTCTATTGCACTATCAGTTTAAGTTATACAGCTTTACTTTTTATAAACCTTAGCTGAATGAGGGTCATTTTATTATAGTCAGCTCTCAATTTTCCATGGTAGGAGGACATTCTTCACTCGGCATTTGAGAATTTTCATTAACAATTGTATAAATATCCACTATACGCAAAATGCTCTTCTTGAATAAAATAGTCTCTGCTCTTACAGAGCTTACATTCTTTGAGGGGAAGGGATGTGTATGAGCAAGTAAATGAACTAGAAAAAGATCAGATGGTAATAAGCGATGTGAAGAGAATTCAACCAGAGAGTAAGATGGAGGGTGATCAGGAGGTGGGGGGAAGCCTCTCTCAGAAGAACACATTTAAGGGCTTCCCTGGGTTCAGTGATTAAGAATCTGCCTGCCAATGCAGGGACATGGGTTCGAGCCCTGGTCCGGGAATATCCCGCATGCCACAGAGCAACTAAGCCCGTGCGCCACAACTACTGAAGCCCACGTGCCACAACTACCGAAGCCTGTGCACAGCAATGAAGACCCAACACAGCCAAAAATAAATTTATTGGAAAAAAAAGAAGAAGGAGAAGAACACATTTAAGCTGAGGTTTCAATGAAAAGGAAGAGCCTGCCATGACAAAATCATGGGGAATAATATTTCAGACAGAGGCAGCAGCAGATTCTCTGAACCAAGAATAGGCTTGTTAAATTAAATTATAGGAGAGGAGCATTTTGGCTCAAGAGTTGGTGTAAAAAGATGAAAAGATGCTCAACATCAGTAATTATTAGAGAAATGCAGATCAAAACTACAATGAGGTATCACCTCACACCAGTCAGAATGGTCATCATCAAAAATCTACAAGCAATAAACGCTGGAGAGGGTGTGGAGAAAAGGGAACCCTCTTCCACTGTTGGTGGGAATGTAACTTGATACAGCCACTATGGAGGTTCCTTAAGAAACTAAAAATAGAACTACCATATGACCCAGCAATCCCACTACTGGGCATATACCCTGAGAAAACCATAATTCAAAAAGAGTCATGCACCCCAATGTTCATTGCAGCACTATTAACAATAGCCCGGACATGGAAGCAACCTAAATGTCCATTGACAGACGAATGGATAAAGAAGATGCGGTACATTTATACAATAGAATATTACTCAGCCATAAAAAGGAACGAAATTGGGTCATTTGTAGAGACACAGATGGACCTAGAGACTGTCATACAGAGTGAAGTAAGCTAGAAAGAGAAAAGCAAATATCATACATTAACACATATATGTGGAATCTATAAAAATGGTACAGATGAACCTATTTGCGAAGCAGAAATAGAGACATAGATGTAGAGAATAAATGTGTGGACATCAGTGGCGAAAAGGGAGGGGTGGGATGAATTGGGAGATTGGGATTGATATATATACTCTAGTATGTATAAAATAGATAACTAATGAGAACCTGCTGTATAGCACAGGGAACTCTACTCGGTGCTCTGTGGTGACATGGATGGGAGGGAAATCAAAAAGGAGGGGATGTGTGTATACATATGGCTGGTTCACTTTGCTGTGCAGCAGGAGCTAGCACCATATTGTAAAGCAACTACACCCCAATAAAAATAAATAAATATTTTTAAAAAAGAGTTGGTGTAAAAAAGAGCAGATGGCAGGGGATGTTGATAATGGTGGAGATTATACACGTTTGGGGGCAGAGGATATATGGGAAATCTCTGTACTTTCTGCTCAATTTTGCTGTAAACCTAAAACTGCTCTAAAAAGATGATGTCTACTAGAGAAGAGAGAGAAAGAGAGAGAGCTGAATGAGATAATGTTGAAGAGGTAGACAGGTCAGATCATGCAGAACATTGAAAGCCAGAGTAAGGATTCAGAATTGTCTTTGGTGTTATTATAATTCTTCCCATCTCCTTTTTGCACACCCCTCTTTGCAGTGTGACTTTGCAGTGGCTCTCATTAGAGGTGGGGTCTATTTCTCTGCCCCTAGAATCTCGGCAGGTCCTTTGATTTGCCTTGGCCAATTGGACATTGGCAAACATGACCTAAGCAAAGTCTTGAAAGGTGCTAGTCACTGGGGCTTGCTCTCTCTTGCTGCTTTTGGAACTCTGAGTCCACCGTGGAAGAAGTCTGGGCTAGCCCGCTGGAGGGGGAGAGAAGAGGCACATCCCAGTTAAATTCTCTACTTTTTGACCAACTAGCTAACCACAGGACCTATGAGTGAGCCGCTGCCCCTGCTGAGCATTCTAGACCAGAAAAATCATTCAGCAGATCCACAGAATCAAGATTTTTTTTTAAAAATCTGCTGTTTTAGAGCAAAACTGCTAAATTTTGGGGTGGTTTGCAATACAACAAAAGCTAACGAATTCAGTGCGATAGGAATCCTCTGGAGGGTATTAAACAGAGAAGTGACTCGATCTGATTTACGCGTGTTTTTTTAAAATCACTCCAGCAGCAGTGGGGAAGGTGGATAGTGAAAGGGCAGATCAGTTAGAAAGTTAATGAAGTCCAAGTGAGAGATGAAGTGGGCTTGGACAAGTCTGAAAATATTTATAATAACAATTGCTGTGATCGCCTCCAGTTTCATGGTTTTAGAGATCATATATTTGCTGATGATACCAAACTTACATTGGCAGCCGGGGCCTCACCCATGATTCCTGCCTTGGACATCCACTTGTGCCTCCTGGACATCTCCATTTTGATGTCTAATTGACATTCCCAATAGAACAGAACCTGGGATTCCTACTGATTCCACCTGCCAGAAGAACATCAAACCTGCTCTTCCCATAGCCTTCCCATTCTCGGTAATTGACCGTCCCCGACTTCCAGTTGCTCAGGCCAAATACCTTATGGTCATCCTTGACAACTTCCTCTCACATTCCACATCCAATCCATCAGCAAGTCCTGTTGGCTTGACCAGCACAGGACATATCACTGATCCAAGCCACCATCATCTGCCATGTGGATTATTGCTACAGCCTCCTAAAAGGTCTATCTGATTGCTTCCACCATTGCCAACTGTATTCATTCTCTACTGCAGTGTAACAAATTACTACAAATAGAGTACCTTAAAACAACACAAAATCAGTTTGTTGTTTCTTATTAAAACAACAAATGATTTATCTCACAACCTATGGGTCAGGAGTGTGGATATAGGTTAGCTGGATCTTCTGCTCAGGGTTTTATCAGGCTGAAATCACAATGTCAGCAGTCTCTTCTGAGGCTCTTTCAAGCTCACTGGTTGGCAGCATACAGATCCTTGTGGTTGTATGACTGTGGTCCTCATTTCTTGTTAGCTGGTGGCCAGGAATCACTCTTAGCTCCTAGCTGCTGCCTGCAGCTCCTTATCACGTGGCCCCCACAGACATTTTGCAACATGCTCTTTGCTTTATTTGAAGCCAGCTGGAGTGCACAGCTGCTACTTCTTGTCTTTTTAAGGGCCTACCTGGTTAGGCAGCCTGGGCAGCAAAGTCAGTGCAAAGTCAATTGATAAGTAACAAAATCACAGGAGTGATGCACCATCATGTTCACAGATTTCACCCACCGTCAAGGAGTGGGAATTATACAGGGTGTATAAAGAAGGGGGGAGGGTCTTCTGAATCCATCTAGAATCCTGTCTATGACACTGACTTTAATTCTGGTTAAAGTAATCCTACTTTTTTTAAAAAAAATTGTCAGATCATGTCAATTCCCTGCTGAAAATACTCCAACGGCATACCATCTCAGTGAAAGAATAAATCCAGTCTTTTCTGGGTCTACAGGACCCTACATGATCTGGCTGTCCACTGCTTATCTGACCTTATCTCCTCTTACTCAGCCCTTGCTCAGGTCATTCCAGACATCTTGTAAATGTACGAAGCAGGCTACCATCTCAGGGTCTTTGTGCTTGCTATTGCCTCTACCTGGAAAATGCTCCCTCCAGATATTTGCGCACCTCTCCTCTCTCACTCACAGATGAATAGATTCTACCCATCCAGCTAGAAAGGCATTCAATAAATATTTTCTATATCTCTGAGTCACTTTCTATCTCCCTGACCCCATTTCATTTTTCTTTATCCCACTGAGTTTGCCTCCTCCAAGAAGTAGATGCTAAAATGGATTTTGATGGGCAAGAGATTAATTGGAGGAAATTCCTTAGAAGGATAAAAGGGGGAGGGAGGAGGATTGGGGAAGAAGAGCAGATGGGAGGGCCTCAGACTGCAGTGCTGCTCTGAGGAAGTCTTGGTCAGGCTGATGGGAGGCCCTGGAGGAAAGATGGCCCATTAGAGGGGTCCAAAGATGACTGGGCTCTGGCACCTCTGCTCAGTCACAGTTTAGGATGAGCCTGGGGGAAGAGGTCTCAGTGTGAACACTGGAAGGGGTTGGAAGGTATGACAGGTGGAGGCCTTCAGCTACCTGTGCTCCTCATGGCTGGTTCTTTTAAAGAAAGATCAGATGTGGTAAATATGTACAATGGAATATTACTCAGCCTTTAAAAAGAATGAAATAATGCCATTTGTGGCAACATGGATGGACCTAGAGATGATCATTCTAAGTGTAGTTAGCCAGTAAGAGAAAGACAAACACCATAATATCACTTATATGTGGAATCTAAAATATGACACAAATGAACATATCTACAAAACAAAACAGACTCACAGATAGAGAACAGACTTGTGGTTGCCAAGGGTGGGGGAGGAATGGAGTGGGAATTTGCAGTTAGCAGATGCAAACTATTATACATAGGATGGATAAACAACAAGGTCCTACTGTATAGCACAGGGAACTATATTCAATATCCTGTGATAACCCGTAATGGAGAAGAATATGAAAAAGAATATATATATATATATATATATATATATATATATATATATATGTATAACCGTGTCACTTTGCTGTACAGCAGAAATTAACACAACATTGTAAATCAACTCTACTTCAATAAAACTAAAAAAAAAAATCAGGGCTACTCACTTCCATAGTAACCACAGCTGTTACGTACAGTCACTCAGTACTATCCCTCCCTCCCCCAACACATTACAATTTAGGCTCGCTAAAGCGGGGATCTCAGCTCCATTTACTGCTGTATACCCAGTACCCATCACCTAATAGCCACTCTATAGCATTTGTGAACAAATGATGAATGACAGCTAATATTTTTGAGTGTTTGAGTGTTTGCTATGTACCAGGGATTGTTAAAAGAGCTCATACTTGAATTTGACTAATTCATCTTGCCAACGAGAGAATTCAGGTAAAGAGGGAACCTAAGGGCTCATAACTGGCAGGAAGCAGATGCAGGGTTTGACCCAAGATCCAGGCTCTTAACTTCTGCTTCATACTCTCTTCCGGAGAGAATAAATGCATTCCAACTCAGGATGTGGTTATAGGTGGAATCAACAGAATTACTAACTAATTAACACGTAAAGTAAAAGAAACAGAAAAATCAGAGTTCTTCCATATTTGTCTTGAGCAATTTGGCAAATAGTGGGTATTCAAATGAAAAGGCTTGGAGTTTCTCTAATCTTCTGTGGGTTTGGGGGAAAAAACTGTTTCAGCCAGGTTCATTTTGAGAAATGTATTAAACATCCATGAAGTCATAAAGTAGGCACATGAATTTCCAAGACTGGATTTCTAGGAAGCTGGAAATAAAGATTAGGAAGGCATCCTTATAGAGTTCATATTTAAAGCCATGGGACCAGATGAAATCACCTAGAGAAGGTATGGAGAGAAAGACATGAAGGAGACTCAGGGCAGAGCCCTGGATGGATCTCAAGGGCATTATGCTGAGTGGAAAAAAAAAAAAAAACAATCACAAAATGTAACATACTGTGTAATCCTATTTATGTAATATTCTTGAAGTGACCAAATTACAGAGAACAGACCAAGGGTTTCCAGAGGTTAGTCTTGGCGGGTGGTGGTGGTGGTGGGGTGTCAGTGAAGTGTGACTATAAAATTATAACATGAGGGAGCTTCTTTGTGGTCATGGGACAGTTCTGTGTTCAGATTGTAATGATGGTTGCACAAAACTAGACATGGGTTAAAATTTCTAAGAACTATAAACAACCAAAAAAAGTGCTCATAAAAACTGTTGAATCCCAAATAAGAATCAGTCAGTAGTTGAGTTAGTATTGCAGTGAAGTCCATTTCCGGGTTTGGACAAATTCACTATGATAACATCTACTATGTCAGATGTTATCCTTGGGGGGAGCAGGGTGAAGGGTACTTAGGACTCTCTGTACCATTTTGGTAACTTCCTGTGAGTCTTACACTTTTTTTAAATAAAAAGTATTAAACAATATAAAGAGATTCTTTCTGTAAAAGTAATATCGGTACATTTATTTAGATTTTTTTTTTTTTTTTTTGGCTGTATTGGGTCTTCCTTGCTGTGCACGGGCTTTCTCTAGTTGTGGAGAGCAGGGGCTACTCTTTGTTGCGGTGCGTGGGCTTCTCATTGCGGAGGCTTCTAATCTGCACCACCAGGGAAGTCCCCAGATTTCTAAAAATGTTTTTCAATAAAATTTTATAATATTTTCTACAGCCAAAACAATAGATTCTAATTAAATTCTTTTTGCTCCTAGACTGAAATATTTTAATAGAAGAAACAGACTGCAGTGAAGAATAATTTATAATACTGGGAGCCATTTAATTCATTCAATTATTCAACTAAACCTGAGTGTCCATGATGTGCTGTGCAAATGCTAGCAGAGGGAGATGCACAGGTAAATGAATAGTGTACAGCCCTGGCCTCAAAGAGATCCTATTCTAGGGTGGGACAGGTAACTAAACTAATAACTATGATGCAGTATTTTACAGGTGGTTTAAAGTTCTCACCGTGATTATCTTATTAAAGGAGATATGAAAAGGAAAGCAAGTAGCAGTTTAAAACACTATAAATAATTTTTTTTTAAGGCAGAGACATTAACTTTGTATTAGTCTTCAAGGTCTGAGGACAAGATTATTTGCATTTCCAGTTTTATCAGACTTCAGCTCCTAATAGTATTAAACCATTTCCTAAGCAAGAAAAATGACTTGGGTCAATAATAATTAGGCTATGCTTCTACAGCTCAGAACTTTGAAGTTAATAAGCCAGTGGAAAGCCTACCCAGTTTTGATGTACACTTAGCTAAGTGGGAATAGGCAGGAAGGGATCCCTGCTTCTGATGATCAGAGGAGACTGGAGAATTATAAAAGGACTGAGCCCTGATCCCAAGGAGGTGCTGCTGGGTTGGTTTGTTTTTCTTATTGAGACTCAAATCAACCTCTTCAGTTAACTCCTAATGGAATCCTTAGTAGGGACCCAGCAGAGACAAGCTGTGATTCCAAAGTGAAAACCCTAGACAGTGAAATGACCTGCCTTGGTATCAGGGGCAGAAGATTAGGGATGACTGAAGATTAGCATCACTTCCCTTTTTTGCCCACTACACCCAGCAAATTGTTTTTCTTTTCCTTTTTAAAAATGGTTGGAATTTGGTGAGGAACAGGTTATTTACATAGTCTCAAAGAATCCTCCACAAGTTATTTACAAATTTAAAATAATAACATTTAATAATAGAGACACTTGGCAGACACACCTTCACCAATAATGAGTTAATATCACTAGTATCAGGGCACACTGACCTAACTCAACGAGGCACCGAGAAGGACACAACATCACAGGTATTCCTACCAAAAATGAAGAAGCTAAATCTAATCAAATGGAAATGTCAGATAAAGCCACATTACAGGGCATTCTGTGCAATTACTGTCCCATACTCTACAAAGATTTCAAGGCAAGACACAGAAAGGCAGAGGAAGTGTTCCAGGTTAAAGGAGACTAAACATATATAGCAACCAATTGCAATGCATGATCTTGTATTGGCTTCTGGACTTGGGGAGGGGAGTGGGGAGAGCTATTAATAATATGGGTGATGCAATTGACAAAATTTGAAAATGGACTGTGAATTAGGTAACAGTATTGTATCAACATTCAATTTTGATTATTGTATTCTAAGTATAAAAGAGAATGTCTTTGTTCTTAGAAAATACTAAAGTATTTAGTAGCAAAGGGGTAATCATTCCAACTTTCAAATAACAAAGGGAAAATTTTACATCTATATTATATATAGATGTTAAATATATATATTTTTATATTTTATATATATATACATATATATATAGAGAGAGAGAGAGAGAGAGAGAGAGGGAAGAATGATAATGCAAATGGGTCAAAATGTTAATTGGCGAATCCGGAAGAATGGAACATAGGAGTCCTTTGTATCATTCTGGCAATTTTTCTCTAAGTTTAAAATTAAATCAAAATTAAAAATTTAGGAAATATGTGTTTATCACTGAGTGTTCAATTTGATCAGCCCCCTTGCATGCATTTGGTTGAATTAGGATAGCGACTTTCCTCAGCCCCAGTGCCTCTGGCTCGCTCAGGGTTCATTCCAAGAACAAGAGAGGGGCAAGAATAAAGGTATGCACAGAGACTGTGAAAGCACAGAGGGGAGGCTCTTAGCCCAGGCTGTGGGTAATAAACGGCTCCGCAGTGTTGGTGTCCCTTGAACCGAGTCTTAAAGGATGAAGAGGAGTTAGCCAGGCGATGGAGGACCTTCTGGGTGTCAGCAGTGTTTGCAAAGGCAGGGAGCTCTCGGATCTCATTTTGTCCCTAAGATCTAGTCTCTGCCCTTCCCTCCTCTGGGTTTGCGAGGTTGACCTCCTTGGACTGTAGCACTCGGACTCCTTTGCCCTCTGTTTTCCAGAGGTTTGACCAATGGAAGACACCAGCAGGCAACACAAGGGCAGGTGGCGAGAGAGGATGGGGGGTTTGTTCTCACCGTGGTTTTGAGGGTGCAGATGCAGAGCGATGGTTCCTACTACCTCCCGCCTTTGCGGTTCCAGCATTTTCCAGGCTCCAATATCTCCACTTATCCTCTTGTCTCTCTAGTCCTGGAGTAGTACTGGCTTCCTGCTACTGCTGGCTACTCCCCCAGCCTTGGCTAGTTCTTCTAATTGCCCACTTCTCTGAAAATAATTCCTCATTATACTATTTTTAGTTAAATTCTTTTAGGTGTGCCATGTATTTCCTGCTAGGACCTTTCTTAAAACATAAGGCATGGCTGAAGCAGAGGGCATATGGAACAATGGTGGGCAATGAAACTTGCATGGTGCAGAGTCTAAACCAGGACTTTGGCTTTTTTTTTTTTTTTTTTTTGCGGTACGCGGGCCTCTCACTGCTGTGGCCTCTCCCGTTGCGGAGCACAGGCTCCGGACGCGCAGGCTCAGCGGCCATGGCTCACGGGCCTAGCCGCTCCGCGCCATGTGGGATCTTCCCGGACCAGGGCACGAACCCGCGTCCCCTGCATTGGTAGGCGGACTCTCAACCACTGCGCCACCAGGGAAGTCCAAGGACTTTGGCTTTTATCCCATTGCAACAACCCAGACATGATAGCAAAAGTGCTGTGTGGAGGAGAGGCCCCTGCCATTAGATACACCTCAATTGTGTGACCTTGGTAAGTGACTTAATCTGCCTGAGCTGTTTCCTCATTTATGAAAAGAGATTAACCTTCCAGGGTTAATGTGAGGAATAGATGGGGGATGGAGCAAGTTCATCTTAGAGGCTGACTCCAGCACCATCTCCAGAAGGCTTCTCCGACTGTATCAGTCCCGAGCGACCTCTTCCTTCTCGGAATGTCGGTTCTTGTCATAACCCAGAATTTGTACCTCATCCTTTGTAATTATTTCATATATATATTTGTTTGCTGTGCTTCTACAACTAGATTTTAAACTGTTTCACATAAGGGCCATGTTTTACATGTCTTTGATTCTTCCAGCATTGGGCACAGTGAGGGTTAGTAACACTTGGTGGATAAATGGAGAGAAATGATTTTGAGGGTCATAGCATTTACGGGAACATTCCTAATCCTCTTTCATCATTTCTGACCTCTCTACCCATTCTATAATATCATTCTAAAATCAGAATGAATGGAAAATTTTCCTTCCTTCCTTCCTTCCTTCCTGCCAAGCATATCTTTCACTACGTACTATATGTAAATAGCCACAGACATTTCAGATCTGTTTCATTAACTACAATCATTTAGGAGAGGGGAATTTGGAATAGATATACAGTTCCAAAATTAAGCTATATTCATGCTCCCAAAAAGATAAAGGGAAGATGGTACTTCTGAAGTGGGCATAATAGGGTCCCTTCTGTGGCTCTGTTAATTGGCTATTTCTTTTATTAAAATTGTTTCAGTAACTGTTTTCCTTTTCTCCGTCCTCTGTAGTACTAGGGCTTTCCATTTAACTTTTTTTTTTCCTTTGAGATAAATGAGACTTTTAAAATAGGTAAAACTAGGACTAACATTCAGCACTTCGTAATTTTCTCCCATTGTCTCATTAATGCTCAGGGCACCTACAAGGTCACTAAATATGGTGATTATCACTTTTGGCCAAATTAAAATGCCGAGAAACACAGAGGTTAGCTGAGTTCTCCACTCCCTCCACACAAAGTTATTGCTGAAACTTGTAAGTGGAACTCATTCTAAGATTCAGTCTGAATTTTCGTGGTTTCTTATGCCCTGTTAAATGACTTTTCTAGGAAAGGAAGAAAGAAGAGATCGTAGCCCAGAGAAAACTCAGGTTGCTTTTTCTAGGTCAGAAGGATGCTCTTCCTCATTCTCCCTCCTGCAGGAAACAGCCCAGGACAGCCCTGGCCTGGACACAGACGCAAAGGGCACTGGTCACCAGTGTGGACCTGGGCTCAGGCCAGCGCTGCTTTTACAGGCCCTCACTTTCCTGTGCTTCTTCCCAGGGACCCTCAGAAAGTGGCTTCCCACTGGTCCTATAGTCCTGTCTCCAGGAAGGAGGTGGGAAAGAAACTTCTGGGCTTTCTTCACATCAGTGCTGAGAACAGGACAGCTGTTCACCCTCACCAGCAACACCCCCAAGCTGCCTCAGTGCTTGAATTCTCCCACATTTATAGGTGACAAAGCCCACTAGCCCAATGTCCACTATTGCCCCAACGCCTACAGGAGCCTGGCGGGTTATGGACGTGAGGAAGGAGTGCGGAGTAGATACACGTACATCTGCGTTCCTGGAGTGAGTGGTCAGGGCTGGGCAAGCTGCAGAGTGCAGGGCCCTCTA
This sequence comes from Monodon monoceros, assembly GCF_005190385.1. Classification (NCBI taxonomy): domain Eukaryota; kingdom Metazoa; phylum Chordata; class Mammalia; order Artiodactyla; family Monodontidae; genus Monodon; species Monodon monoceros. The sequence continues at coordinate 15,424,110 of NW_021703774.1, read as the reverse complement.
AAGAGACTAGTCACCCCTCAGGACCAGCAGGTTCCTGTCACAGTAAATACTGCGGCATTTTAAGAGAAGTAAGAAGTCTAGATTTATGTGGTCATAGATTTATACAATCACTTAAATTCTGCTAAAATTATTGTGCAATGCAAATATTCTATTAGAAACCAGTTTATGGCCCTTTTGATAAGCAGAGATGAGGTGTGATTCGTGAGCACAGTATTCATCTTAGTTTGGGGGTCCCCAAAGCAGACCCTGAGATAGGGTCTTGAGTGCCCACAGTTTAACTGGAAGGCGATCCCAGGAATCACATGTGAACAAGAGAAGGGAGAAATGTCAGTCGCATGAACATGAAAGAGCAAGTTACTTCCATGGCCAACTGGGCTCCCATCCCACTGGGATCCACTGAGGAAGCTTGAGGAACACACTTCAGAATCAGGAGAACAAGAATGGCAGGCCGTTTATGTCTGGACTCCTATCCCAGGGGTTGAGAGTTGCCCCCAGAAGCGTCATCCTCAGATGCACACTTCCAGGTGGCTCCTGCTTCCAAGGTGGCACCCTCAGTGGAGCCAGAGAAAGCCTCGGGCAGAGAAGAGAGATGCAGGGCAGGTGAGAAACTTACTGTGTGCTGAGAACCTGTACCTGCAGGGAAACCCAGGTGGGCCAACACGAGGCAAGGCATCAGCAGCCTATTCTGCACCTCCCTTGTGGGAAAGACATTTTCTTCCTCACTTACAGTTGCATGAGATTCAGTGACAGGCCTGAAGTGTCAATGATCCAAGTGGGAAAAAATGGGAGCTCAGGAATACATGGTGTTACCAAGACTGATCCTTTCCTGTGAGTGGTTCTAGCTAGGAGATAGGAGGAAACGTTATAAATATTCTGGTGCAGGTTAGAACTGAGAAGAAAGATGATGGACGATAAGGAGAGGGTGCTAAGGAAGAAGCATATTTTTATGCTTTTAAGATTAGCAATTTCTGCAATAGTGAAAGGGTTAAACTTGTCTGTTGCCCAGCCTGCCATGAGAAGCTTGAAGTTACCTTCTGATGTGGGAATGTTAGTCTGCAGAATAGGAAAACAATGGACTTGCTCCTCAAAGATGATCAGCTTTGAACTTATTTACAAAACAGAAATAGACTCACAGACATAGAAAACAAGCTTATGGTTACCAAAGAGGATAGCGGGGATGGGGGAAGAGATACTACTGTATATAAAATAGGTAAGCAACAAGGACCTATGTATAGCACAGAGAACTATACCCAATATCTTGTAATAATCTATAATGGAAAAGAATTTGAAAAAGGATATATACGTATATATATATATTCTTTTATATATATGTAAAGCTGAATCACTTTGCCATACACCTGAGGCTAACATATTGTAAGTTAACTATACTTCAATAAAAAAAAGAAGTCAGGAGGAATTACTAAGTGAAGTATTTTGTGCTACACACTACACTGTTACTGAATAAGAATAAATAAAACATCATGTGATTGGGGAAAAAAACATGATCAATTTCACAGATAGACACAAAAGGGCCCTGAGAGGTTATCAATTCCATTCAATAGGCATTTATTGATCCTCAACGTTAACCCATTCCTCAGCTTCCTGCTGTGGCAGAGGGATGTCTGTCCACAATTCAAATAGAGTTTTTGAGCTTCAGTGTGTACAAGAATCAACAGCAGGGCTTCTTAAATGTGGATCTGGGGAATTTGGGGTCAGCATTTTAACAAGAGGTCCACACTATCCTGGTGTGTTGGTTTACACAGCATTTTGAGAAATCGAGAATCTCACACCCCTGCTTCCTACTGCATCTGCCTCTAGTCCTCAGTGATGGGACCCACCTGATGTCTTACATCACTTTGCTGTCACTGAAGCCTGATTGCCTGTGAACTTGGAAAATTTATATGAATGAGTACTGGTTACGGTTGGGGAGAAATTTGCACACGTTTACTATAAAGTTTTCAAAATAAGGACAGCTGTTGGAACATCCTGAGTTGGGAGGCAAACTCTGTAGGGCTGTGTGTGGGCACAGTTCTGGGAGTCTAGAAGTCTAAGATCAAGGTGCTGCCAGGGTTAGTTTCTGCTGAGGCCTCTCTTTCTGGCCTGTAGACGGCCACCTTCTCTCACCGTGGTGTTCTCAGACAGCCTCCTTCCTCTGTGCTCATGGAGAGAGAGCTCTCTGGTGTCTCTTACTCTTCCTATGAGGATACTAGTCCTGTTGGATTAAGGCCCCACCCTTATGACCTCATTTAAATTGAATTATCTCCCTACAGACCCTCTATCCAAATACAGTCACAGTGGGCACTAGGGCTTCAACATATGAATTTTGTGGGGACACAACTCAGTCTATAACAGTTACTATTAGAATTTTAATGTATAAATATTAAAACAATTTCATATAAATAGAAAAATAATTTCTCTAACAAAAATCATCTTCAACAGATAAAATCTGTTCTTATTTCTCTCTTATATGGCAATCCCCTATAATGCTTTTGTTAGTGCTTTATATATAGATGTCGATAAACAATGTGTATATCTATCTATCTGATTATAGGTAAACATCTATACGTATTATATAGCTATATGGAGAGACCCACTTATATATGTTGTGTAAATTGTAAATCTATCTATAAATACAATGTATCTATAGTACCTCTATACTTGTATACATATATGCAATATATCTTTATATATCTGTATACAATGTGTATGTCTATCTCTAGATCAATAGATTAATATAGATAGTTATATAGAATGTATTTTATACTGAAATGTCAAGTTACTTCTCCCATCATCCATCAAATTAAATATAAAACTATCAATATATTTTAAGGCTTCTCATCCTCAAACTATCAAATAACAGTCATTTTCTGGGACTTACTCTCTACCCTTGTCAAACTTACTGGCTCATCATTTGCGTTCATTTCTTTTTCACTTGACAACCTTCCTCCTTTTGTGGATGATTTAAGCATGCCTCCTTTTCAAACTTCCACTAAGCCTTGTCCTTACTTTTCTCCTAAAGTCTAACCAAAAGGTACTTTGTGAGAGGGAACGAAAGAAAAGGGAGGTAAGGAGGGAGGTGGAAACTTCCCTACCATGCCTCCTTCTCCCAGAAATGTCTCCTTTCAATTCAGCACCTGAATGAGCACCATTAATTTGTATTACTCGGATTTGTTCCTTAAATATTTGTTTGTACTTCCTCAAAACATAGGGATTAAGACTGAAGCTAGAATATATCAACTCACCAATTGAATAGGAAAAAAATTAAACTCTTAACTGAATCAACTGCCTACTTGACAGAATGACTTCTGTTTCTGGCACTTTGTTTTGATTTTCCTACAAGACAGCACATCACTACAGTCTGTATTCATGAGGTGCCCTCAGAGAATGCTGACACAGGCTTTGTCTATGCCACAGAAAACTAACTGGTTGAAAAGTGAAATTTGAGGTCTATAAAACTGTCTACAGAACGCCAAGCAACTGAATTTACTTTTTTTTTTTTTTTTTTTTTTTTTGTGGTACGCGGGCCTCTCACTGCTGTGTCCTCTCCCGTTGCGGAGCACAGGCTCCGGACGCGCAGGCTCAGCGGCCATGGCTCATGGGCCCAGCCGCTCCGCGGCATGTGGGATCTTCCCGGACCGGGGCACGAAACCGTGTCCCCTGCATCGGCAGGCGGACTCTCAACAACTGCGCCACCAGGGAAGCCCTGAATTTACTTTTTAAAAACAGTTTTAAGTCGTGATTTGATCTGAATTTGCAGGTTTGATTGAATTACTGTTTTGACATGACCATCTGATTATTTTGAGGGGGAGGGAGAGTAGAGAAAGAATTGTCTTTATCTCAGAATACATATATATATGTATATATATATATATATATATATATATACACACACACATATATCATGAAATTTTATATTGGTCTAGTGAAATAACAGAACTTCTTCAGTACAGAACATCTTCTGTAATCAGTATATCTCAGATGGTATTATTACCAAGGATTTACTCATACAGATATACACACACAGACTAAAACCTCATATATGTATTCACTGAGAATAAGCAAAAAAAGATAAGAAATAGTATAGTACACATTTTCAGGACTTTGTCACATCAAAATTTTACATGAGGACTAATTACCACAGTGATTTCTTTTTTATAATCAACCAAGGAATGGCTGACTGCCTATTTTGAACCCCTCAAATTGTGTTCCCTGATGGATGTGTAGGTTTGGTCAGGGTGATTTATACCGTCTATAAAAATCAAACCAAACAGAGCAACTGGTATACCAGGTCCTTTCACTGTGTGGAAAACAAAAGGAACAAAGTTACATTCAGTGTGGTCCCTGCCACCAGTCACCTGGGGCCAGATAGCAAGAAGGAGCAATGGATCTGGCTTTAATGTTCCTGTTGAAACCACTTGAAGCAATGTTTTATTCAAGTGTGGTCTGGGAAACACTTGTGAAGTGAGATGCTCCACAAGAAATGGATTCTATGGTCAAGCAAGTTTGGGAAATACTGACTACTCTGTCTCCTTCTAGGATATTCTTTTTTAAAAAAAAACCTTTTTTCAATTAAAAAAAGTTTTAATGAAGAATAGTTGATTTACAATGATTCAGGTATACAGCAAAGTGACTCAGTTTTATATATATATATATATATATTCTTTCTCAGATTCTTTGCCATTATAGGTTATTACAAGATATTGGATATAGTTCCCTGTGCAACACTGAAGGTCCTTGTTGTCTATTTTATATATAGTAGTCTGTATCTATTAATCCCAAAGCTATTCTTAATGTACCTTAGCCTATCATAGGCGCTGCAAATCCCCAGAGTAAAGCAACCTGTTTAACTTTATTTACAACAATATTTCCTACACATAGGTAAAGCATTGAAATGTCTTCTCATAGCATTCCTTTGGGAAATGTTGGTGTACAGAATTTTAGTTTGGTCTTGAACTGATCTGACTTTTCAATGATAGGAAAATATCCAGGGCACTTTCCTTTGCCTGGTTAAATAATATAAGGGAAACCACAAAGCTCCCCCGAAATTCCAAGGAAACGCATACTATTCCTCAAGAAAAGGCAATAAATGACACAATACCAGATATCTAGTATTGCCTTACTTTTTTTCCACTGCCATTGAACCGTGTTATCACCTGATTCAAGCCCTGTGCAGCACCAGCTGACCCAGTTGGATCACCACAAGCTATTTCATATGAATTTACTAGAATAGAGTAATGGGGAGGCTCCACTGTATACATTTACACACCGAGATTCTGCACTGAAGAGAAATGTGTGCTGCAGTATATCTAAGTAATAACACTTTGGATGCTCTCATTTTGTGTCTTTTGGGTTGTGCTTACTGCCAATACATCTTTGGGATGATATTTTCCTGTGAAAATGGTGTATGTATGTGTGTGTGTGTGTGTGTGTGTGTGTGTGTGTGTGTTAATAGTATTAATACTATCTGAGAAATATACGAAAAGCTAATTCATCAGACCAGTGGTTCTTTCCAAACCTGTATTTTGTCTGTGCTTTGTCGTATGGAGAGAGGATGGGATGAGTGTTTGTCCTGTCCTTTGCTTTCTTCTAGGTAGTGTGTTTTCTTGGCTTAACTGTCATCTTGAGCCTTGTTTTGGAGGGCAGAAGAATGCTTAGGTCATGTTTAATTTTTATAGCCTCATTTAGTGGAAATGGATCCTTTGGGCCCAGTCTACGCCCATTGCCTAAATTTAAAGTTCCTTTTCTTGCAGGTGGCTTAATTTATATTTGTGGATGGCACAGTGAATGCAAATCACGACACAGGTGACCTTTAGGAGGCTGTAAGAGCCAAGCCAGTTGTCTGGGTGACCTGAATTCAGAAAGGGATTTTGATATATTTTTAGCATTTCTACAAATACTCTTTCTTGAGGAAGGAGAGTGTTTAATCATCCAGTAGGCATTTTAGAAACCCATAGGGAGATAATCTGTGGGGAATGATCAGGGGTTTCAATCCCATACTACTAGATGAGTGATATGGTCAAAGGAAATGTGAACAGGATTATAGAAGAACTAGAAGGAGTTATCTGTTTGGTCCATTTTTATGCCCTGGCAGGTCTACACCTATACTTAAAATAAGAATATAATTAAGACTGAGTCGTGACCTAATATGAAGTGATAAATGAGAGGAAGAAGTTGTTTTCTCATGGTCAGAGAGCTCTTGTTCGAGAGATGCTGTCCAAGAATCTGTCCAAAATGATGCTTTGGCTGCAGCTAATCATGAAATCAGGTAAATGAAATTCCTGATCTTTGACCACAGATTAGCTGTTTGTTTCCAAGATACCTCCTGGATGATCAAACAGTTTCCTTCCTTAGGAAAAGGGTATTTGTAGAAATGCTAATAATGCAAGATACCTCTTATCTGGAAGCAACAATGCAGAAGATACTCAGTCCTAACTTTTTACTCTATTTGATCAATAGAGTTAATTCCATGAATCTATGTATTTGAAACTAATAAAACTTATTTCAAACATTAACAATTTTTAAATAAGAAGAAAATGACTCCTTTGACAGGGGGAAAAGGAAAAAGTACAGATGACAAACTTTTCACTCATATTTTGTTCTATCAAAATCTGTGAGATTCATAGCCTATTCATCCCTCCTCTCCCCAAGATAGACGTCACTCCCCCAACTCACCACCAAGTCCTACTTCACTATTTGAGGGTCAGTCTTGGCTGCAAGCAAGAGCTTCATCCAACACCGTGGAATCCCATATTGCCCCTGGAGTCATTCTATTCACTGGCACTCCAGTCCTGAAGACGATTATTTGTACTTATTCCACTGTACCCAATTTTCTGTCTCAGTGCTTAAAGAATTTTATCCCAGTCTTAAGGAATGGGTGTTTTTGGCTTTTTAACAGGTTGGAGGCTAGAATCTGATCTCTAAAGTCCACCCTAGTTGCCCAGCTGTTGGACTGCCACACAGACTTGCTCTGTACTTCTTAATATTTACCACTTTGCGGGGCTCTGACCATCTCTGGATGATGATGCTTCCCGCATACTCTGCATTGCTCACAAAGGAATTCAATTAATTTAACCATTCCAACTCTTTTAGCTGTTCTCCTCTGGTGCCTCATTGGTTAACCAAAAAAAAAAAAAAAAAAACAAAAAACAAACCTATTATTAAAGGAGAATAAGCAAAATCTCATATGACAAAATCTATAAGAAAGCTTTGAAACCTATGAGATCAGAAAGTATACATTACATTGGACCAAAAAAAATGAACACTGAGACTTGGTTGGAGCTACTGGAAGTCTTTATCTATACAATAAAGCAAGAAAAAGAAATCAAAGACATGCATACTGGAAAGAAAGTAATAAAATTATTTGCAGATAACATGATTGCCTATGTAGAAAATCCCAAGGACTCTATTTTAAAAATCTAAAACTTACAGGCAAAGTTGGAAGATCCAAAGTTAACATGCAAAATCAGTCATATTTCTATATCCTAGTAATGAACAATTGGAAACTGAAACTGAAAACAAAAACATTTAAAATAGCCCCCCAAATTGCACAGGTATAAGTCTAATAAAACATACATAGGATCACTATGATAAAAACTACAAAAAACTGAGGAAAGCAATCAAAGAAAACCTAAAAAAATGGAAAGACATATCATGTTCATGGATTTGAAGACTCTACATGGGAAAGATCCTCCAAATGGATCTGTAGGTTTAACATAATTCCTATCAAAATGCTAGCAAGATTCTATGTAGATAGAGAAAACTTATTTCTAAAATTATTTGGAACGGAAAGGATGTAGACTAGCAAAAAGAATTTTGAAAAATAAGAACAAAGTTGAAAGAATCACATCTCCTGATTTTTAAACTTACTATACAGCTACAATAATCAAGACAGTGGAGGTACTGACAGAGAGATAGATATATAGATTAATGAAAGAGAATGGGGAATCCAGAAACAGACCCACAGAAATAGGACCAACTGATTTTGACAAAGATGCAAAGCCAATTCAATGAAGGAAACACAGGCATTTCAACAAATGGCATTAGAACAACTGGATATGTGTAGGCAGAAAAATAAGCCTCAACCTAAATCTCAAAACAAACAAATTAACAGAAAATGGATCATAGATCTTAATGTATTTTTCTTACTTTTTAAATTGAGATATAGCTGATGTCCAATATTACATAAGTTACAGGTGTACAACATAGTGTTTCACAATTTTTAAAAGTTATACTCCATTTATAGATATTATAAAATATTGGTTATATTCCCTGCATTGTGCAATGTATATGTATTTTTTAACATCTTTATTGGAGTATAATTGCTTTACATTGTTGTGTTAGTTTCTGCTGTATAACAAAGTGAATCAGCTATATGTATACATATATCCCCATAACTCCTCCCTCTTGTGTTTCCCTCCCACCCTCCCTATCCTACCCCTCTAGGTGGTCACAAAGCACCGAGCTGATCACCTTGTGCTATGTGGCTGCTTCCCACTAGCTATCTATCTTACATTTGGTAGTGTATATATGTCAATGCCACCCTCTCACTTCGTCCCAGCTTACCCCTTCCCTGCCCAGTGTCCTCAAGTCCATTCTCTATATCTGCATCTTTATTCCTATCCTGCCCCTAGGTTCTTCAGAACCATTTTTCTTTAGATTCCATATATATGTGTTAGCTGTATGACAGACTCTAGGTCCATACATATCACTACAAATAACTCAATTTTGTTACTTTTTATGGCTAATATTCCATTGTATATATGTGCCACATCTTCTTTATCCATTCGTCTGTCGATGGACACTTAGGTTGCTTCCATGTCCTGGGTATTGTAAATAGTGCTGCAATGAACATTGTGGTACATGACTCTTTTTGAATTATGGTTTTCTCAGGGTATATGTCCAGTAGTGGGATTGCTGGGTCATATCGTAGTTCTATTTTTAGTTTTTTAAGGGGTCTCCATACTGTTCTCCATACTGCCTGTATCAATTTACATTCCCACCAACAGTGCAAGAGGGTTCCCTTTTCTCCACACACTCTCCAGCATTTATTGTTTCTAGATTTTTTGATGATGACAATTCTGACATGTGTGAGGTGATACCTCATTGTAGTTTTGATTTGCATTTCTCTAATGATTAGTGATGTTGAGCATCTTTTCATGTGTTTGCTGGCAATCCATATATCTTCTTTGGAGAAATGTCTATTTAGATCTTCTGCCCATTTTTGGATTGGGTTGTTTGTTTTTTTGATATTGAGCTGCATGAGCTGCTTGTATATTTTGGAGATTAAGCCTTTGTCAGTTGCTTCGTTTGCAAATATTTTCTCCTATTCTGAGGGTTGTCTTTTGGTCTTGTTTATGGTTTCCTTTGCTGTGCAAAAGCTTTTAAGTTTCATTAGGTCCCATTTGTTTATTTTTGTTTTTATTTCCATTTCTCTAGGAGGTGGGTCAAAAAGGATCTTGCTGTGATTTATGTCATAGAGTGTTTTGCCTATGTTTTCCTCTAAGAGTTTTATAGTGTCTGGCCTTACATTTAGGTCTTTAATCCATTTTGAGTTTATTATTTTGTATGGTGTTCTGCAGTGTTCTAATTTCATTCTTTTACATGTAGCTGTCCAGTTTTCCCAGCACCACTTATTGAAGAGGCTGTCTTTTCTCCATTGTATATTCTTGCCTCCTTTATCAAAGATAAGGTGACCATATGTGTGTGGGTTTATCTCTGGGCTTTCTATCCCGTTCCATTGATCTATATTTCTGTTTTTGTGCCAGTACCATACTGTCTTGATTACTGTAGCTTTGTAGTATAGTCTGAAGTCTGGGAGACTGATTCCTCCAGCTCCATTTTTCTTTCTCAAGATAGCTTTGGCTATTCAGGGTCTTTTGTGTTTCCATACAAATTGTGAAATTTTTGTTCTAGTTCTGTGAAAAATAGTTTGATAAAGATTGCAGAATCTGTAGATTGCTTTGGGTAGTATAGTCATTTTCACAATGTTGATTCTTCCAATCCAAGAACATGGTATATCACTCCATCTGTTTGTATCATCTTTAATTTCTTTCATCAGTGTCTTATAGTTTTCTGCATACAGGTCTTTTGTCTCCTTAGGTAGGTTTATTCCTAGAGATTTTATTTTTTTTGGTGCAATGGTAAATGGGAGTGTTTCTTTAATTTCTCTTTCAGATTTTCCATCATTAGTGTATAGGAATGCAAGAGATTTCTGTGCATTAATTTTGTATCCTGCTCTTCTACCAAATTCATTGATTACCTCTAGTAGTTTTCTGGTAGCATCTTTAGGATTCTCTATGTATAGTAACATGTCATCTGCAAACAGTGACAGTTTTACTTCTTTTCCAATGTGGATTCCTTTTATTTCTTTTTCTTCTCTGATTGTTGTGGCTAAAACTTCCAAAACTATGTTGAATAATAGTGGTGAGAGTGGGCAACCTTGTATTGTCCTTGATCTTAGTAGAAATGGCTTCAGTTTTTCACCACTGAGAAAGATGTTGGCTGTGCGTTTGTATATGGCACAATATATGGCCATATACAAAATATACAAAATATATGGCCTTTATTATGTTGAGGCAAGTTCCCTCTATGCCTACTCTCTGGAGACTTTTTATCATGAATGGGTGTTGAATTTTGTCCAAAACCTTTTCTGCATTTATTGAGATTATCATATGGTTTTTATCCTTCAGTTTGTTAATGTGGTGTATCACATTGATTGATTTGCATATATTGAAGAATCCTTGCATTCCTGGGATAAACCTCACTTGGTCATGGTGTATAATCCTTTTAATGTGCTGTTGGATTCTGTTTTTTCTAGTATTTTGTTGAGGATTTTTGCATCTATGTTCATCAGTGATATGGGCCTGTAGTTTTCTTTTTTGGTGACATCTTTGTCTGGTTTTGGTATCAGGGTGATGGTGGCCTTGTAGAATGAGTTTGGGAGTGTTCCTCCCTCTGCTATATTTTGGAAGATTTTGAGAAGGATGGTTGTTAGCTCTTCTCTAAATGTTTGATAGAATTTCCCTGTGAAGCCATCTGGTCCTGGGCTTTTGTTTGCTGGAAGATTTTTAATCACAGTCTCAATTTCAGTGCTTGTGACTGGTCTGTTTATATTTTCTATTTCATCCTGGTTCAGTCTCGGAAGGTTGTACATTTCTAAGAATTTGTCCATTTCTTCCAGGTTGTCCATTTTATTGACATATAGTTACTTGTTGTAATCTCTCATGATCCTTTGTATTTCTGCAGTGTCAGCTGTTACTTCTCCTTTTTCATTTCTAATTCTATTGATTTGAGTCTTCTCCCTTTTTTTCTTGATGAGTTGGGCTAGTGGTTTATCAATTTTGTTTATCTTCTCAAAGAACCAGCTTTTAGTTTTATTCATCTTTGCTATCATTTCCTTCATTTCTTTTTCATTTATTTCTGATCTGATCTTTATGATTTCTTTCCTTCTGCTAACTTTGGGGATTTTTTTGTTCTTCTTTCTCTAATTGCTTTAGGTGTAAGGTTAGGTTGTTTACTTGAGATGTTTCTTGTTTCTTGAGGTAGGATTGTATTGCTATAAACTTCCCTCTTAGTACTTTTTTGCTGCATTCCATAGGTTTTGGACTGTTGTGTTTTCATTGTCATTTGTTTCTAGGTATGTTTTGATCACCTCTTTGATTTCTTCAGTGATCTCTTGGTAATTTAGTAGTGTATTGTTTAGGGTCCAGGTGTTTTTATTCTTTACAGTTTTTTTCCTGTAATTGGTATCTAGTCTCCTAACATTGTGGTCAGAAAAGATACTTGATACGATTTCAATTTTCTTAAATTTACCAAGGCTTGATTTGTGACCCACGATATGGTCTATCCTGGAGAATGTTCCATGAGCACTTGAGAAGTAAGTGTATTCTGTTGTTTATCTTTGTAGCTCATTTATTTTATATAGAATAGTTTGTACCTCTAAAATGTAAAAGTATAAAGCTTGTAGGAGAGGATCTTGGTGATCTGGGTTTAGGTGAAGAGTTCTCATTCATGATATGAAAACATCAAAAAAGAAAAAAAGTTGATAAATTGAACTTCATCAAAACAAAAGGAGTTGTTCTGCTAAAGATACTATTAAGAGTGAAACACAAATTACATACAGGAAGCAAATATTTACAAATCACATATCTAACAAAGGACTTGTTTCTAGAATACATATTTTTAAAAACACTCAAAACTGAATAATACAAATACAAACAACCCAGTTAAAAAATGGGCAAAAGACTTGAACAGACCTTTCATCAAAGAAGATATATAGAAGGCAAATAAACACATGATGTGATGGTTAACATCATTAGCCATTAGGGAAATGCAAATCCACAATGAGATACCACTGCACATCTATTAGAATGGATAAAATAAAAAGTATTGATAACACCATTTGCTGGGAGGATGTGGAGCAACTGGAACACTCACACATTGATGGTGAAAGGGTATGGACACCCTGGAAGATAGTCAGGCAGTTTCTTAGAAATTTAGACATAAACTATGTATTTGCCCCAGTGATTCCACTCCTTCATATATACCCTAGAGAAATGAAAACATGAGCACACAAAAACATGCAGGTGAATGTTTACAGTAAGTGTATTCATAACTGTAAAAAAATAATAGGAAACAACCCAGATGTCTTTCAGCAAGTGAATGGATAAACAAATTGTGTATATCCATTCAGTGGAATACTCCTCAGCAATAAACAGGAGCAGACTATTGATACTTGCAAACGCTCAGATGAATCTCAGAGGCATTATGCTGAATGAAAGAAGCCAACCTCAAAAAAAAAATCATAATACTGTGTGATTTTTGTGACATTCTTGAAACTATGAAGCTATAGTGACAGAGAACAGATCAATGACTATTTGACATTACAGATAGGGGTGGAGGAAGGGTGTGGTTATAAAGGGATAGCACATGGGAGCTTAGGGAGATGATGGAACTGTTCTGTAACAAAAAAAGATAAACTCATTCCACCCAAAATGAATTGTGAATTACAAGATCACATCCAGACAGAAAGTGCAGAAATGTTTGTGTTAATATGTAAAGGTGAGTTGTAGGTGACTGGCCCTTTAGAATACACAGGTCTGATTTTTTTAATCGTTTATTTTGAAATAATTATAGAGCCCAAATAAACTGCAGAAACAGTGCAGAGTGGTCCCATGTACCCATCCCCAGCTTCCCCTTAAGTAACCTTGGATATAACTACAGTACATTATTAAAACAAGGAAACTGTATTTCCCTGGTGGCACAGTGGTTGAGAGTCCGCCTGCCGATGCAGGGGACACGGGTTCGTGCCCCAGTCCGGGAAGATCCCACATGCCGCGGAGCGGCTGGGCCCGTGAGCCATGGTCGCTGAGCCTGCGCGTCCGGAGCCTGTGCTCCACAACGGGAGAGGCCACAACAGTGAGAGGCCCACGTACCGCAAAACAAACAAACAAACAAACAAACAAACAAAACCAAGGAAATTGACATTGGCATATTTAACCAGATAACAGAAAGGAACCTGAGGACACATTTGAGGAATGGCAGAATTCAAGAGAACGTTCAGGGAATTAAAGGGAACTTTTGCTGCCCTATATCCTGATTGTATTGGTGGTTACACAAATCTATATATGTGTTAAAATTCATAGAAGTACCAGAAGAGGGTCATTTTTACTGTATGTTTAGTAGAAAAAAATTTAAAAAGCCATAGCACTGGAATTTCATGTTAAAAGAGGTATGTACATGTTTGCTATTTAATGTGTTTTTATGAGATAATCCCTTCTAATGGAGGGATAGCTTTCTAACTCTTACTTAAAATGTGAAATTGAGTAATCAATTTAGACTTGTGAATATAAAGTGGTAGCTTACTAATGTATTTTTTTTGGAATATCTAAGAAAATTTTTTGTTCACCAGACATATACACGTCTCTTGGATGTATAAAAGCTATTTAATTCCTTGGAAAAGTTTTGTTTGTTAATTGAGATACAAATAAGTGAATTATTTTAAAATAACACTAGAATAAGTACATTAATAATCTATATAAGTGCTTGAGGGTATTCAGTTAAGTGTGTAAAAGGGAACAAGTATTTTTGAAAAAATAAGTAACTAATCAAAAGCTGCGGATTTAAAAATAACATAACATGTGTAAGCTGATCTTACAAACTCAAGAAAAAACTGAAATTTTGAATTTGTAATTTGGTTATATTGAATGTCAATTTTAAATTTATTTATTTTCGGCTGCGTTGGGTCTTTGTTGCTGCGTGTGGGCTTTCTCTAGTCGCAGCGAGCGCGGGCTACTCTTCATTGTGGTGCATGGGTTTCTCATTGTGGTGGCTTCTCTTGTTGCGGAGCATGGGCTCTAGGCGTGCGGGCTTCAGTAGTTGTGGCACGTGGGCTCTAGAATGTAGGCTCAGTAGTTGTGGCGCCCAGGCTTTGTTGCTCTGCGGCATTTGGGATCTTCCTGGACCAGGGCTTGAACCCGTGTTCCCTGCATTGGCAGGCGGATTCTTAACCACTGTGCCACCAGGGAAGCACCCTTGAATGTCAATTTTAAAACCCAAAATAAACTTTTTGGGAAAAAGGAAACTTGATTGATTAGGGAAATTGTTGAAAGGCCATAGAATCCAGGACCAAAAAACAAACTAACAAGCCTAAAAAGGGCCTCTTAGGAAAAATCAGTGATTTGGTTTACAGAAAAGAGAAATTGAAAAATATTCTCAAGATTCTCTCTCTACATCAAGAAGTGTGACTACAAAATTCTATTGAATAAGTAAAATAAAATATAGAAGCTCTCAATTTCTCGGTTAAACCAAGGTAAAGAATACCCAAGGTAGAGGAGAAGACAGTCATGTTACCAGAAAGGCAGAGAACTGGAGAGATAGACCCAAAGAGCTTCACTTACAGAAAGTCACAGTGATACATGAAGGAAAAAAATTCATTAAGTAACACACACGGCCTGTCATTTTTCAGAACAGTGTTATTATTTAAAGTATAGTTGACCCTTGAACAACACGAGTTTGAACTGCACAGGTCCACTTCTATGCGAATTTTTTTTCAGTTAATACATGGATTACTGCACAATCCTTTGTTAAATCGGTGGATCCAAAGCCTTGGATTCGAGGCCTGACTATGGGACTTGAGCATCCGTGGATTCTGATACCCATGGTGGGCCCTGGAATCAATTCCTTGCAGAGAGTGGATGGGGGGCAGGGGAACTTCATTTTTTTTTTCCCAAACAAAGATTAAAGCAATGTGAACAATGTTCATGGTTCTTGCTCCACAACCAGAGAAAAATAAAGTCCAAACCAGATATTCTAATAATATATAGTGGATTAGGAAGATCGCCTGACTAGGAACTGGAAAATATGGGTTCCAGGCTTAGCTACACATATTTAAATGGGAATAATAATTGCTCCTTTGCCTGTGTCACAGAATTTTTATGAAGATCAAAGAGACAATAAATGTGAATTTTGAAAAGAGTAAATGACTATATACATAAGGTATTATTATCATATTTAGCCGATGCAAATGAAGAGCTCCAAAGGAGTATTAATTCTATTTGAACACATTGCACAATGAAAAGACAGGACTTTATTTTTTGTGAACATTCAAAGTATTTGTGCTTTTGATTATCTCCTTCCAGTCTAGCTCACAAGCAATCATTTTCTTATTCTTTTTTTTAAAGTCTGTCTCTCCTCCCATCCCCTCATGTTCTATCACCCTGTCCCCAAAAGCTTCCCTCCAAAAGCAGTTAAAACTCCAAAATCAAAGATAACTCCTGTAATAAAGAAGGTAATCTCACTTCCCCAACATCCCTCCCTACCACAAATGTAATTGTGAGTTAGGGGGTTATGTTCAGAGAGTGTAGAAATACTTATATTAAATGTAAATAGTAGCTGTTGATATTTTGGCCTGATTTTTAAAAATCTGATTTAATTTTGTAATTTAGAAACAATTATAGACTCAAAAGAAGTTGCAAAACAATAGAAAGAGGTCTCACATACCCATCACCTAGCTTCTGCCCAATGGTAACAACTTATATTACATACCACATTCTCAAAACCAAGAAACTGACACTGGAGCAATTAACCAGACCACAGAAGGAAAGTTAAAGTCAAAAGTCTGAGGAGTGTCAGTGAATTAAACGGAACTTTTAGAAAAAGAATGATAAAATGTCAGAGGTCTTCAAAGTGCCCTGATCAAGTGGAAGGAATTGCACTATGGTTTATGAGAAGAGAGAAGTCAGAGTTCACAGGCCAAGTGTGTAAAGAAGGTATTTGAGGTGGGGCTCAGAAAGACATGTTTCCTCCGGCTTCTCAGTGACTTAAGATGGTATAAGAACTGTCATTAACTTTACACCAGAGATCTTAATGAAGAGTGAAGAAGAAAGAAGAATGGTTAAAATGTACGCTGTACATGAGAATTTGAACTGAGCTGAATCATACTATTTTTCACCCATATCTTGTCTAATTTTCACAAGGTTGATTCTCCCAGTGGTGTCTAGCCAACAGCTGAAGTGTCTGGGCGACCCACACCAGGAACAAACACCATGGATGGAGGAGATGGCATTGCAGAGTAGGGAGGTATATGGGAAGAAGGAGGGGAAGAATCATAATACGAACAGCTTAGACTTGGGAGGAGAAAATCCTAATCCTTTTGGCAGGTGATGAAGTAAAACCCATTTTTCCAAGTGTAACATTTTCTGTGTGCCGACAGCCAGGAGTGCATTTTCCTTATAACTTCAGTGAGAATTCTTGAAGCAGCCTTGGTCAAATTTTATTGCAAGAAATCACTCACAACCAAAATGTATGAAAAGCAAAAATGCTTGCAGTATTCCAGTACAATAAAGTAATTTAATTTTTATTTCTATTATTCTCTCTGCTCTAGACAGAATCATTTATTCACTTGATAAATAATTTCAAAATTCCTCTGCTCTCCTTAGAATCATTCTCCACAAGAGTCGTACGAAGAGTTGGAGAAAAGCCTAACGTGTGTCTTTGATGCTCTTTACGTGATCTTTACATTTTGACCTTGTTTATATTTTCAGAAGCCATGTGTGGAATTGTGGAGTTAGTCAATAATATAATCCAATCATCAATAAGATACAGACTTCTTATTTATTAATATATGATTAAAAATGTATATGATAAAAAGATATCGACTGGAGCCGAGTGTGTGGATGACAAGAACAATTATGGTTCGGACTCCTAATCGCGATGTGAGCCGTGCACCCCAGCAAAAGTCAATAGTCTGTTTAAGAGTCACAACACATCCTTTTCTTCTTTTTAAATTGAAAGTCTACTGATGCGACTTGCTATCTTTTATTTTACATCTGGGTTTACTTTTGTAACTTTAATTCATTGAAGAAACATTTATTACACAACCACCCTGACTCTGTCCCCACGATCGGCTCTGAGGATACGGAAAAAATTCCTGCCCGCAGGGGACCACGCTGACTGGAGAGTATGTAAATCTACAGACTAAAAGTGTGTGAGACTAAGTGTATCAGTGTTTTACCATCGTCATATGAAGGTCAGTCAGCAGTAAGCACGAAGCCTGAGTTGTTTTAGCAAGGGTAGTGATCACTGGTAATCTCCCCTGCTTTTTCCTCTGATAGACACATTTTCCAGAGATTGTGGAGACTGGGGGTTTACTCTGTCACCAGGTAACCCAGTGAGAAAGACTAACCGTACGGACAGCACAGCTGAACCTTTGGCTCCATCAACCAATCAAGCTGCCCAAAGTTTCATAGGGAATATGATTATGCTTTTATAAATAGAGGTATATGCACGTACATGTAACTTATATGCCAGTGAAATAGTTAGGTGGCTGCAGCTGAAAAGGATGGTTACTGCATATCAGATATAAGGAGGCATCTCTATTTCCTCAAGATGGAAGGAGGGAGGAGAAAGCCTTTTATTTTTTTTAAGCTCAATCTGAGAACCATCCTTCCCAGCAGATTATAAACTGTATCCCCACAAAACATAGCACACAGGTAGGAGAGACAGAGAGACGACGCAATGCTTCACAAACCAAAGCCACTTCCTAGTAATAAATAGGTAGCAGTCACCTTGCAGAGCCCATTTAAGGAAAGCAATTCTCTTAACTGCTGGCTTTGAACAGGTGTAGAAAGTAGCACTAGTTTGGCAATACTTGATAAGTTTGGTAAAGATCTTACATGAAGGGTGCATTTTGGAGAATTAGAGCTAAGATTTGAGAGCTTGGGCATTCTTTGCAATTATTATTAAAAGCCCTTGTACAAGGAAATGGTTTCAATCCATCCTGACATGACAACTGGACACACAGGAAAAACGGATGAAGGAAAAAGAATATAATGGCATTTCCTAAAGCCAACCATGGATAAGAGTTTCAAAGTTTGTTTAATAGCTAGAAAAAAAAAGTGTGGAATTTAATCCCCCCACTTGGTCATTTGTGATTGCTTGTGTTATCTTTTTGCTGATACTAAATCATGCCCATCTACGACATAAATCCTAAATCCAGTCATTTTCAAAAAATCCTTTCATAGCCATTATGAAGTTCCTGCTTGGTTTGAATAAAAGTATACAGAGAGATAAAGGCATCACTAGACAAGGTCAGCCAGCTGCCTACCAAGAAACCTCCCAGAGTAGCGTTTATAGTCTTTAGAGAACTCACCAGGTCCAGAATATGGTCCTTAAATTCAGAAAGTTGATTTTGACACTGTCAAGATTGTGTTTACTTCTGAGGGTTAGACTCATGTTACCACAGCTAACAAAGGACAGATGTATAAAACCAGGATAGTACTTAAGAGTGTGGCCTTAGAGTTTGAATCCTGATCTGCCAGATACTTAGCTGTATTATCTACACAAGCCTTTTTTTCCCAATTGCAAAGCAGAGATAATAACTTGCTTTAAAGAGTTTTTAAAAAAGATCATTTGGGAAATACATGTAAACTGCCTGTCATACAGTAAGCACTTGATAAAGGGTGGCTATAGAAACATGACTTTACAATGAATGATGCTATGACTGTGCTAGGATCCAGGTCTTGGATATAGATGTCCAATTTCTGAACCATTAGCCCTTGCTTACCTGACTGTCCCCCCTTTGTTCAGGAGGTGTTTCTTCAGAAAAAAAATTACATAATTGATAATGCTTGTACATACTAAGTTAAAAATCACATTCCAGACTTGTATCTCTGAGATTATACTTGTGTCACCTTATTTGGAGTCTTGGGTGTCCCCTACATTGACATATTTATAGGCATCTCCCATTGATACAGGGCTTAATCACATTGTTACATTTTAGTCTCTCAGCAGCTGACTTTATTTGCTTTATTTCCAAATTTTTTAGGAGAATTTCACTCCTACTCCCAAGCCCTGCCAGTAGTCCTTAGCTAAAGACTCTTCTGGTTATGTTTGCAGATAGATACCTGGCTTAGATGGCTTGACCTGAGAGTGACACTTATTTTTGTGGTAAATAGAGTGGGCAGACCAGATAAATAGTCCAGACGGCTGTCATATATAAAGATTCTCCCTAACCTAGTGTGTTTCAGATGCATTTTTAGAAAATGAGAAGTATTATTTTCCTTTGCATGCGCATACACAAAAATCTGTTCTAAAATATCAAACTAAATGGTACCCACAGATTCCTTATGCAGACTGGCAGGTGTCCAGGAATCAAGCAGTTCTCTGTACCTCAGTTTCCCTACCAGTAAAACAGAGCTGACAGAGCCTACCTCAAAAGTTGAGTGCTGGGCTTCCCTGGTGGCGCAGTGGTTGAGAGTCCGCCTGCCGATGGAGGGGACACGGGTTCGTGTCCTGGTCCGGGATAGATCCCACATGCCGCGGAGCGGCTGGGCCCATGAGCCATGGCCGCTGAGCCTGCGCGTCCGGAGCCTGTGCTCTGCAGCGGGAGAGGCCACAACAGTGAGAGGCCCGCGTACTGCAGAGAAAAAAAACAAAAAAAAAACTTGAGTGCTAACTGTCTGGAAGGGTGTGTATAAAGCCCTAGCACAGTGTCTGGCACAGAGAGAGTACTCAGTAAATGACAGGGATGGTGCACTGGTGGAGACCATGATGATGGAGAAAAATTGAACATATTATCCTTCTTCCCCATTAAGACCATTTATGTTTCCCGGTTGTATCCCATATCATTGTTCCACTTAACGTAATACTAAAATACTCCAAACTATGTTTGTTGTCTGTTTTGGAAGCATTTCTTAGGGTTGATTTTCTTGTACTTATTCATGCTATTCACAAGGCTATTTTAACATTTAGTGCCATATGCACATTCCCTCATTGTTAATGGATAGAAATAAAAATGTTTTTGGAAAGATTTTGCAAAGCAGCAAGACCTAGCGCTTAAGATCTGGGATATGCTACTAATACCATTGACATTATAGAAAGTAATTGATTTTTTATTAATTAATAAAGTTTATTTTTTATAAGGCAGTTTTAGGTTCACAGTGAAACCTAAAAGCAGAAAGTATGGAGTTTATATACCCCCTGCCCCCCACATGCAGAGCATCCCCCACTATCAACACTCCCCCTCCCCCAGAGGGGTACCTTTGTTACAACTAATGAACCTACACATCTTTATCACCAAAAGTCTCTAGTTTACATTGGGGTTCACTCTTGGAGTTGCAGATTCTATGGGTTTTGACAAATGTATAATGACATATATCCACAATTGTTATCATACAGAATATTTTCCCTGCCCTAAAAGTCCTCAGTGCTCTATCTATTCATCCTTCCCCAACACCCTAATTCCTGGCAACCACTGATACTTCTACTGTCTCCATGGTTTTGCCTTTTCTAGAATGTCATATAGTTGGAATCATACAGTATGTAGCCTTTTCAGATTGGCTTCTTTCACTTAATAATATGCATTTAAGAGTCCTCCACAACTTTTTATAGCTTGATAGCTCATTTCTTTTCAGCCTTGAATAGTATTCCATTCTCTGAATGGGCCACAGCTTATTTCTCAATTAACCTACTAAATGACCTCTTGGTCGCTTCCAAATTTTAAGAATTACGAATCAAGCTCCTATAAACATCCATGTGCAGGTATTTGTGTACATATGAGTTCTCAGTTCATTCAAGTAAGTACCAAGGAGTGTATTTGTTGGATTGTATGTAAGAATATGCTTGGTTCTGTAAGAAATTACCAGACTATATTCCAAAGCGGCTGTACCGTTTTGTGTCCACCAGCAAGGGATGAGTGTTCTTATTGCTCCACATTCTCACCAGCATGGGTTGTTGTCAGTGTTTTGGGTTTTCGACCATTCTAGTAAATGTGTAGTGTTATCTCATTGTAATCTGTGATTCCCTAATGATATACAACATTGAACATTTTTCATGAACTTACTTGTCCTCTGTATTTCTTCTCTGGTGAGGTGTCTGTCACGTCTTTTACCCATTTTTCAATTGGGTTTCATTGGATCATTGGCTTTCTTAATATTAAAATTTAAGTGTTGTTTGTATATTTTGCTAACAGTCCTTTATTAGATGTGAGGTTTGTCTTCTCATTCTCTTGATATTATCTTTCACAGAGTGGAGGTATTAAATTTTAATAAGGTCCAGCTTATCACTTGCTTCTTTCATGAATCATGCCTCCAGTGTCATATGTAAAAAGTTATCACCATCACCTTAGGTCTTTCTACGTTATCTATGATCCAGTTTGAGCTCCTTTGTGAAGAGTGTAAGGTCTGTTCTTAGATTCATCTTTTGTATGTGGATGTCCAGTTGTTCTAGTACCATTGGTTGGAAAGACTATCTTTGCTTCATTGTATTGCTTTTATTCTTTTGTCAAAGCTCAGTTGACTATATTTATGTGGGTTTATTTCTGAGCTCTCTATTTTGTTCCACTGATCTATTTGTATATTCTTTCACCAATACCACACTGGCTTGATTATCATACCTATAATAAGTCATAAAGTCAGGCGGTGTCAACCCATCAACTTTATTCTTCTCCTTTAATATTGAGTTGGCTATTTTGGGTCTTAGCCTTTTTCATATAAACTTTAGAAATAGTTTGTTGATATCCACAAGATAACTTACTGAGATTTTGATTGGGACTGCATCAAATCTACAGGATCGAGTTGGGAAAATCCAACATTATCAGATTATCAGAAAGACACAGTACTGAGTCTTTCTATCCATGAACATGGAAT
Organism: Monodon monoceros; assembly: GCF_005190385.1. Classification (NCBI taxonomy): domain Eukaryota; kingdom Metazoa; phylum Chordata; class Mammalia; order Artiodactyla; family Monodontidae; genus Monodon; species Monodon monoceros. The sequence goes on along the minus strand of NW_021703774.1, from coordinate 15,401,965 downwards.
ATCTCTCCATTTATTTTGTTTTTCTTTTATTTCTATTTATCAGAGTTTTGTAGTTTTCCTCATATAGATCCTGTATATATTTTGTTAGACTTATACTCCAGTATTTCTTTTTGATTCTTTCTGAGAATTTCCATCTCTCGGATTACACTAGCCATCTGCACTTGCATGTTCTCTACTCTTTCTATTAAATCCTTTAGCGTACTAATCATATATTTAAAAAAATTCCTGGTCTGATAATTCCAACATTCCTGCCATATCTGATTGATTCCAATGCTTGTTCAGTCTCTTCATACTGTGTTTTTTTGCTTTTTAGTATGCTTTGTAATTTTTGTTGAAAGGTGAACATGACGCACTGGGTGAAAGAAACTGCAAGCTAATAGGCTTTTAGTGATGTAGGGGTAAGGTGTGGAGGGGGAGAACTGTCCTATAGTCCTATGATTACGTCTCAGTCTTTTGATGAGCCTGTGCCCCTGGGCTGTGGATTTCACTAATGCATCTCAGTTTTTTACTCCCCATAGGTGGGACCAGATGGCTAGAAGGGGCTGTAGCTGGGTATTTCCCTTTCCTCAGGTAGTTAGTTTCTGATAAATCCCAATAGATTTGGCTCTAGCAAACCAGTTTCTCCTGCAGGCAGGCCTTGTTAAGAAAAACAGAATACTACGGCATGTTTAAAAGGGTTCTTTTTCCCTTCCTCCTCCAGGAAGTATGGGAGTATTTGTCTCTGACATTCACAGCAAGGAACTGGTAGAGCTCCTGGAAATAAAACTCATAGAGGTATGAGGTCCTGTCTATGGCTGGCTCTTGCTGGAGTTTTTAACTCTCAGATTTGTTCACACAGAGTCACCAGCAATTTGTCAATTCCAGTTCACTTTTCCCCAGTACTGGCTCCCAAGGAGGTTTCAGCTCTTGGGTTTCTAACTCCCATAAGCTGTGATCGTCTGCATTTATCTGTCTATGTCTCCAATTTTGGGGACAGCATTTTGCCCTGTGACCACACTTCTCTGATGAATCTAAGAAGAACTGATTTTTCAGTCTGTTCAGCCTTTTACTTGTTAGGATGGAGCGATGACTTCTGAGCTCCATTCGTGCTGGATCACAATCATTGGCTTTTGAATATCCATGTTACCTAGCTTATACTTCTTGGAAATGAGTCTGAATAAACGGCCATAGATTTAAGTACGGACTTAACAAAACTTCCTCCTGCTTTTTTAACTTGGATCTGCTGAATCAAGGGTGACCAATTGTAATGGTCTGATTTATCTTCGTTTGCCACTGTATTTCAAAGAGCCTATGATATTGTGACCTGTGCCAAAGAAGTCTTTGAGGAAAACAATGGAATTATTCTGTAAATAAACTGAGAGACGAATGGATAAGCAAATAAGTAATTCCTTCAGATCCCTCATATCCAAAAATCTACTGACACTATTCATACATCCAGAAATGTTTAATATCAAAATCCAATCTGAAAGCAAACAAATTCTTTACCTTAAAGATAAAGAGAATACACATTAAGTGGTAGCATCTGATTTGAAAACGTTTTAAATGATATACCAATACCCAGGCAGATACAGTAGTTTTCTTCATCAACTCTAAGCTCTCCTTGTAGCCTCAATGAGGTAGTTTTGTTCTTTTTCTCTGCTCTCTGATAAATCTTGCCAGAGAGATTTCATTTGAATTGCAGACATATACATCACCTCTTCTGTACTTAATGCTACAAGTGAGATGTGCGCTTTTAAAAGTAAATCATTTTTCTTTGGTTTGTGCAAATTTATCCACATTCTCCTTTGTTCTTCCTGTCACTTCTGGCACATAATCGTCCAAGGCCAGTCAGGCTTGGGGGATGTAATATGCAGCTCTTCAGCACGGACACAATTAATCACAGGATCAATTCTGGGCCATGTTCTAAACTAAACAACCAAGATAACCAGCCCTAACAATTGGCTGTTCTAAGTATCCCCGAAATAATTAATTGAATAAAATATGCAGCTGGTTAATTTTTTCATTATATTATATCAAGCAACTGTTTTTACTTTTATCCATATTATATTGAATTACTACTTTAAAATTAAATAATTGTTTTAAAACTCAACTTTAGTGCAATGGAGGATAGGAGAAATTTGTTCTGTGATGCCTAAAACATCTAGGATTCAATTGAATGGCAGAGATCTTAGCTCCCTTTTGGTTAGGTCAAATAAATGCACTGGTAGTATTTGCAAACATCTGGAAACAAGACATAAAAGTAGATTATAACTTAGACACATGCATATTGATGTGTCATTGTGCACGCACATTTGCACAATAGTGTATATTAGTTCCAAATATTTTAGGAGAAAACTGAATGACAGTCCTTTACTAATTATTGTCATTTCATTTTTTTCTTTAAATATCTTTTCTGGAGACCAAAAAAGCTACAGAAAAATGGAGGAAAAGCCATAATATCTCTAGTAGGATATTTTCATTGGTCATCACAATTCCTGATAAGAATGATCACCTTTTTGTTTGCTTGTTTGTACATGTGTGTGTAAGACGTTTGTTTCTCTTTGTAATACACCTGCAACACATCTGTACTGTGAAGATCTGAGCATGATTATTCTCCAGCAATTCCATCAAATAGTGAATGTGAGCAGAAATGAGAGGTGACTTTTAAAAATGTGCTTATGTTAATCTCTTGGTTTGGAGTCCATATGCTTCCTAGTCGCCCGACTTGATGAGCACAATATAAATGTACAGTTTTCTTTCTAAAAACAAAAAATAGGCCGAGTAACTGGACAGAATCAGACGCAGTTTCCTTCCGATTTCAATTTGACTGTGGTTCTTGCTGTTTACACACCACTAGGATTCAGGGAGAATCACACATGAAATAGAGTTTAAGGAAGATTAGTTGCAGAAAACTCACCGTGGATATTAGAAAGCGGCCTTTGCACAGCTCATACAACATTTGGAAAAGCAAACATCTTCCAGAACTTCTCTTGTGGTCTCTGACACCATCACTACATGTCAGTATGGTAAGGTCTTAGCTCTCTTGATTCAACAGTATTACATCTATCATGTATCAAGAAGTGAAGGCAATTTATCTACTGAAAAGTTTCTCTTTTTAAGTCTCTAAGCAAATGATCAGAAGAATGTGGGTGACAAGACCTTCTTCCTAAATACAGAGTTGAATCTCCAAGGCTCCTTTCTCTGAATAATTCTTCGATTATATTTTATACATTGAAAATCATTATTATAATTTAAAAGGTGTGACCAGGGAGGCTGACTACTTCAACTATTCCAAAATTCTCAAAAGAAACATGTTGCTGTAGGCCAGTTAGGTGCCAAGGGCCTGAAGGACAGAGGAAGATTCACGTATCTTTAAAGGCTATGTGGTTCTCCTATAAGCCACTTACCTACTTCCTTTGAGAAAGACAGAAGGGGGAAGAAAAGATAAATGCTCACAGGAACTGATGATATCACACCCTGCAGCTGCTAATGCATATGCATGTGTCATGCAAATGTCCCCAGCAGAAACACATTCCTTAGTTTAAACCTGCAACCATATTCAGCAATAAAAGCTTCCAAATCAAACTGCTGACTCCTTTTTTTTTTCCTTATCAAAACACCCCAGCATACATCTTACCAGGCAGAGTAAATCAAAAGAAACAGCTGGAGTTACCAACTCTTGTTTTCCCCTGGATATCAGGTGTGTGCTGCAATTTTGCAGATCAATTTGTGAGCTGAAATAAGGAGCTGTGGTCCACTCAACTCAAAATAAAGCCATTTGGGTAATGCTTGTGCTACCTTCCAAAGGCCTTATCTTTGCAAAGGGATATTGTAATTTACCAACTGATTGGGTTTTTTTTCCCTGACTAAAGATAGGTGCTGACTATACCTCTATCTGAATTTTAAAAAGATCTAGAGGAACTCAGAGGAATACTGAGTAATAGAACGTTGTTCTCTTGTCTTTATCTTTTCTATCTTTCTAGTTTTAAATTTTGCAGATTCTCTGATAAGTTGATAGGGGAAGTAGATTCAAGGGAAGGACAGAAAAAAAAGAAAAGAGGTGGAAGGAATTTGGGAGGCAATCTCGTCCCATTAAATTTTCCAAAGCATCGACATAGTTAGAACATACAGCTGTGAAGTTATTGGGACATATACTCCTCCTCATGCTGCGACTGCGTATTTATGGAAAAGTTCTGTATTCAGGAATGAAAAATGTCAAACAAGAAACTTCAACTGTTACCTGGAGGGGATCTTAAAAGGTAACTTGGGAGTGATTCACTCCAACTTTTTTTATGGTGGGAGAAGGAATACCACTTTGACAATTTTTTATAGGGTTGTATGCCGAAGCTAGGCACTTAGAAGAGCGAGGCAGTTGAGATTACATGCGGAAAGAGAAAATGAGTACGTATCTGGGGATTAACCCGCATTGGTCCTCTACGGGGCGGGGGGTGGGGGCAGGCTAGGCATTCACTTTGAAGGCACCACTCCGGTGAAACGCCCTCAATTCTGAATGAAATTACTTAGGGTGAAATTGCATATCTGCAGGTGGCCTCGTCTGCCTGCTTGCGCTCTGGGTTTCTTGCTCCCCGCGGCCGGGATGTGACTGGCCTGGCTGCAAGATCGCCCCCTGAATTGCCTAGTCTCCCGTGAAAGGTCGTAGCCTCCTAAAAGTAGCCCCTCGTTTCCTGTACGCTCGCCTTCTGCGCGCCAAGAAGCGGGGAAACCCCTTCCTCTTTCTCAGACCCGGGGCCCGGGAGTTTGTGGTTTCGCCTCGGGGAGCCCGGGGCGAGGGCGAGGAGGTTGAGCGGAGGAAGGCCGGAGCCAGGAAAGGCAGCGGTTCCTCGTTCTCTTCACCGGGATTCTCGGCCACCGCTTTCACTAACAGAGAGGTCGGTCCATTCGAAAAGCCCCGGCTCGAGCCTTCAGTTTAGGCCCAAGGCAGGCTGGGTAGCAATGGCCTTGGGGATCTTCCCTCCCGTTCCCGCAACTCCCACGCCAAGGGTCAAGTCGCGTTAAAGGATGTAAGGAGCCCGCTCCAGGAGCCGGTCATTTACTCTTTGTCTTTGTGTATTGCTCATACACCTATAGGCGAGAGAAACATTCACAGAAAGAGAGCGAACTGTTGCGATTTGCACCCCCTCCCGCTCCTGGAACGCAGGCAATTCCTCGCACGCATCTGGCGGCGCGGGCCGAGCGGTATCCGCGCGGCTCATATACATATTTCGAGGGGGAGACCGGGCAGCCGCTTCATCGCCGGGTCAATGTGTTAATTAAAAGTTGGTGCGAGTTGGTCAGCACGCAGTCCCAGAGGCGCTTAACAGCATGCAATTAACACACAAGGCAAATCTTTTTGAAGATACCAGAATTGAAGACCTCCCAAAGAAACTCCACCCTGCCCCCGCCCTGAACGTGAAATCGCAATGGCAAATAAGGGAAAAGTCATTAAAAGACGTAATTCAATGTGGGCCGCCGTTTCTTGAAGGGGGTCGAGCTAGAAAAAAATTTCCCTAAATCTATATATTTCAAAAATAAATAGCAAATTGATTTTTTTTTCCCCCTGCAGGACGTGCAGGCACGAGATCCGTTTCCCTGCGTTCCCACCCCATGTATATTAAACAGCGGGCGAGCGGCAGCCGCGTGGCGCGGTGACCTAGCGAGCGGCGGGAGTCCCCCGGTCTCCGCGCAGGTCCCCGCGCCGCCTCCGCCGCCGATCGCAGAGAGGTCTCTTGCAGCAAGATTGGTTTTTACATCCAGGGATAATTACCGCACGCTCACTTGCCTGGCGTCCTTTATATTTTCAAAGTGCTGGGAGTGTGTGTGTGTGTGTGTTGTTAGAGTCATTCTAGATAAAATATATTGATATGAAAAGTAAAAGTGTTGGCGGAGACACTTAATATCATCATTGACACCAGCGGAGAAGACGGTCCAGATTTCAATCGCCCGAGGCTGCTTCTGCCAGCTCGCGCCTGCCCTTAGTTTTTAGCCCCTTGCACTCGGTTCTCAGGCCTCCACGAGTCAGTTTGCTTCTATTTGTCTTTTAATTCGGGTTGATTCATTTAATGTTTTTTTCTCACCTCTCAGAGCTAAACAAAGACCCTGATCTGTTAGCCCCCTATTCTCCTCACAGACACACGGGCATGCGCGCGTGTACACACACACACACACACACACACACACACACACACCCCACTCTGCAACTTCCTCACTTCCCGGGGCTTGCAGAAGTCAGGTGAGGACTTGGTGCCCCACTGGCCACCTTGAGGCCACAAGTAAACTTCTTGGTTATCATCCTAGACTTGTGTCTTAGGATGGTTTGGTTTCAGAGATGACATGTGATTCTATCACCAACACCACACAAGGGGACGGGAGTAACCATTCTAATCAATTAATTGTATGTGTTGTATCTAAAGGGCGTGCCTTATTGATGACACCTAATGAAGCAAATAATGGATTTGCAGTATCTTGGCTATCCATCTGGTCCTTCTAGAAACCTGGATGTTAAGGAGAGATGGATAGTGATGGATGGAGAGAAGGAGAGAGAGAAAGGGGAGGGGAGGGGGGGAAGACAAGGGGTCGGCTATAGATCCTCGGAAACGGATCAGATTTGTTGAGTGTCAGCTTGAAGAAGGCAGACTGAGCCGTGATTTAAACACGGGCAGTATCACTGTTAACTAGTGTCCCATGACTGCCCCACCCCCAGTCTGCCTTCGTGCCGCTCCCTCCTTTTCTCCCTTTTGTAGGATACAGAAGGTGAATAATGAAACCATTTTGCTAATAGTTTATGAGCCATGAGATTGGAAATGTATATGGATAGACGGGAGCACCAGACTAAAATCATTTGAAAGAAGCTTGAGGCTTGGCAGAGAAAGAAACCTGCCGTGTCCTCTCTCCCCAGCCCGGAGCGGAATGGGACGGATGAGGTGACCTCGTGCCTCTCCGCTCCGTCCGAGGGCAGCAGATTGGCCCGTCCTCCCGCCAGCCTCTTACCCTCCTCGTCTCCCCGAGGGGCTGGAGCGAGAGGGAGATGAATTGGGGCGATGGCCAGATAGCGCGAGCGGGAGATAATCGTTATCACCAGGATTTTTCTTCCAGTGATGGGATCTAAACAGATCTGTCACACTGGGCAGCCTTCCCCGAGGCAGGAAACAATAGACGTGAACTTCGCGGTGAAGACAGCCACGGGGACGCTGTCTGCACGTGTGTCATTTCTGTCCCCATAGGGCCTGTTCCCCCAGTACCAACACCCAGAACCTTCCAGAAACGCCGCAAGCCCCCATCTGACTCCCATACTCGGCCCGCAAGGAGGTTCTCATCCGCTTTCTTCGCGGAGTTACCGCAGTTTCAAAGCCCTGGGCTCCAGGGGCTGGATGAAGGGGAACTTGAGGGATTGTGGGGAGGGGGTGGGTGAGGGGAAAGGAGAGGCGCCGGCCTGGCCCCTCTCTTCCCAGTCCACACAGGGGCCCCAAAGCCTGGGGAAATCCTCGAAGACAGCTCGAAACAGTGGCCCAAGCCAATGGCCCGCGAGAGACCGCCCCACATCTGGCCGAGAGTCCCGGAGCGCGAGGGCGCGCGGGAGAGGGCGGGGGCGGGCTCGCTGGAGGCGCAGGCTCCGGGGCCGGGCTCCCCAGCCGGGTCAGCAATCGGAGCGGGAAGGCCAGGACAGGTACGTAGCCAGGGGAGCTTAAGCCAGACGCGAGAGGCCCGGGACGCCCGGGCTCCGTCCAGTTCCGTCTGGGAGCACCCTTAAGCTGGCTTTGGGCCGGGGCGGAGAGGTCACCCCCCGCGGGCTCGGGGCCCTTGGGGAAGCGAGGGAAGCGCAGCTGTCTGCCCGGCGCCCAGGGAGCGCGGGCTTCGGATGGCTGAAAATGCCGCGCGCACCCGCCTGCGTGGAGTCGAGGGCGGTGGACGCACCCTGCAGGGAGACCGGCCACTGAAACCCCCTTAGCACCTGTCTTTCTCCTGTCCTGCCAAACTCGGCTGGAGTCTGGGATAAAGCAAAATAACTTTTCCGTTTACGGGGGAGGTAACCGGCGGGAAGTAGTATTAGAAGAAGCGGGAAGCGGGTGGCAACGCCCTGCCCCCAACTGCGTGGAGGACCCTCTTCGATTTTCTTCCAGGGGTAGGGGTAGAGGTGAGACCTAAGCCATTTCAGTTTATAGGGGGTGCCCGGGGGCGCTGGGCGGGGCAGGCAGTGAAAAGAAAGAGCGCCACCGTTCTCCGGCTCCCCTCTCCCCCAGCTTGAGGCCGTCTTTAGGCCCCTTGGGTGGGCTTGGCTCCCTGCTCTGCAGGCCTTGCCTCGACTATGGAGCCTCCAAAGAGAATCCGTGCAACCTCCTTTCACCTGCGGCGTCCTCAATTTCTCAGTCCCCCCACAGCCAACCCTATTAGACCATACCATTGACTCTGGTTGATGTGAGACACCCAGGATACATTTAGCGAAGCAAACTCTTGAATTGGGGAGTTTGGAGTGGAGAGCTAGCGTCTGTCGTTCTCGGGGGGTGGGTTTATTTTTGAGAAAGCACCTGGCATAAAAATGAAAACCTTACTAACCCAATCAGCGTTCGCAGTCTGGCCCTGGCTCAAGGAAAGCGGGAGGGTGGGCGGCGAGTGGCCGTCAGGACTCACAGTCACCAAGGATCTCTTCCGGTCGGCAGGTGTGCGCCGGCTCGGCGAAAAGGCGGCCGGCCCCGGGGCGCCACCGGGCAGGACGCGCTGCCTCTGAGTTTGCGGCCCCCGGGCGAGCGAGGACGTGACCCCGGGGCACGCCTCCGTAACCTCGGCGGGTCATGACCGAGGGTTCAAGTAAAGTTGCTGCGGGGGGAGGGTGTTGCTAGCCCTGGGGTGTTATGGTTGACCCCCGGGAGAGGAAACCTACACTCTACGAACTCCTTTGTGCCTTCTGCCCTCACCGTGTCGCAGTTCCCTCCCAAACACGGGGTTATCTAAATTCCCGTCCTGGCGGCTCAAGAAAACCTCAAATCCTGGCAGTATCCCGCTTTCCTCATGTAATCCCAGGGGGAACCCGGCTCCGTGTGCCCTTCCCCGTCCCTGCTTCTACAGCCAACCCCTAGGATCCTCGCTCTCCCGGGCCTTTGCCCTTCCCAGCTGGTGCCTCTAGTGCCCAACTGGGGTTGCGGTGGGGGGAGCCAAAGAGGCGGAGTAACCCCTCTCCTTGCAAAAATAACAGAACTACTGGAAATTCTAATAAAACTAAATCCCACCTCCCCCAATCTGTCCCCCTCCCAAATCCTGCCTGGAGAGTTGCGGCGGAGGGATGTGTGGGGGGAGGCGGAGGGAGGGAGGGTCATCCCGGGAAAGGGGGATCCGGCGCAAATTTACGCCCGCGCCTCTCATTTGTTAGTTGATTCGGTCTAAAAGTTCGCTATTTATAGGCTACACTCGGCAGCCCGAATCCCCGCGCCCGCTTCCTTTGCAAAGTGAGAGAAGTCCCCGCGGCGCCGAGCGGCCCGTCTCGGTCGTGTCCCGTGATCTGTACTGTTCTGTTTCTGCCCTCACGCCGCAGGCAGCTGGGCACCTCGCGGGCAGCCCCGAAACCACCCACTGGCAGTAGTTGAGAGAGCGGCTCTGCAGTCCGACCATGTGAGTCCGCGCCTAACCGGGCTCGGCGCGCGCGCGGGCGGGCGGGCGGACGCGGGGGAGACGCTGCCGCTCGGCCGCCGGCCCAGCGCCCCTAGGGCTGGCCTCCGCCTCTGCCCCTGCGACCTCCAGCTCCTTTCTTCTCCCTCCTCCCGCTTTGATTTCTCCTTCCTCACTGTCTATTTCCGTGCTTCTCTGACTCTCCACTGCTCTCAACTTCCAGCTGAGTTTGGGCACAAAAAAGGCGACTGGCCTTTACGTGGGAGGCGGGGTGGGCTGGGCACGTCTGTTTCCTAAAGAAGAAAACTCTGTGGGTCTGGGGGAGGGGGAGGCGCGTACCGGAGGCGGCCTGGAGCGCGGCCCCGCGCGCGGCGGAAGGGGACGAGGCGCGTTCAGAGCGAGACCTTTCCTTTTGCCTTGGCACCGACCGACTGCAGGATGGGAATGCGGTGCTCACGAAGCCTCGCTGTTTGGAACCATCCCTCTACAATGGGGGGCGGGGGGGGCAGATGACTTAAACCGCCCCGGGCGAAAGGAGGGAAGATTGTGGGCGCTGGCCGAGGGTAGTGGGGAAATAGACTCAAGTCCCTGAATTACAGGTAGAATTGGGCGCTGCGACAACCTTTCTGCCCCGCGGCGGTGGACAGGACTCGCTTGCGGAGACAGCAAGGGCGCAAGCGGATCGTGGCCGTCCGTGGGCCTTGACCTTGTCTCCCTTTCCTACCTGCCAGCGCCTTAGACGATGCTTCTGTGGTTTTAGAACCCAGAAGTCAAGCGGGCGGGGAGCCTGGCAGGCAGGAAATGTTCCCCGGGCGAGAGGAGCGGCATGCGCGCGCGCGTGGCTGGGGAAAGGGCTATGCGCTCGGGGCCGCGGCCCGGCCGGATTTCCCGCAGGCGCGCGGCGGCGGCCATGAGCCTCGCGCAGGACTCTTCAAACCACCCTTTCCCCCCAGAGACCAGGTGCGACATTTGGGGGGTGGAGAAGGCTGTGACTGAAAATAACCGGGGGCTCGGAACCGTTTGGCCGGAGATCTGAGCCCCAGCGCTGAAGTGGAGAGAAGTTAGGAACCAGTGAGGGAACAACTGCGGCCTCGCTGGTCGCGTGCTCAGGGCCCTGTGCCCTCGCTGATTAGCTTCTTACCCGCCACCAATAGCTCCTCTCACGGTGGATAGCACACAATCTCCCTGCTGCCACCTCCCCAGAGCGCTCGGTCTGCCTGTGGATAGACTGATGTTGAGCGAAATCTCAGCACCGGTCTGTGGCAGCGCCCCAGAGGGGACTTGACTTTCCAAAGTGCGTGCACCTAGGATTCCCGGCACAGAAACGGGGGAGGGGTCTGAGCATAGGTTCCCCCTCTGCTCACTCTGCAGGGACCATCTGGCTCAGACCGGATGGGGGCCGCCCCTCCCTGGCCCAGAGCTGCCCGGATTCTCACCCCGGCCCGCCCAAAACAGCTTTCAGAAATTCAACTGCCAAGTTAAAAGCACTGGCAGGTTTCTCCTTCTATCCCTGGGCCGCAGGCGGGGTTATGCGTAGATGGCAAATTGATTACAATTTTATAGCCAGAAACTAGCGGCAGGGACCCATAAAGGTAGGAATTCAGGGATTGGGGGTGCGATGTCTTAGTGTCTCTCCTCCCAGCCCATTCTCCGAGAGTAAATGCCACTCAGCTCTCCTGTCACGGGTTTGTGTGAGTCTGGAGGCTTTTCGTTAAGTCCTAAGAGGAAGAAAAAGGAGGGAAGGAGACAGCGAGATCAAAGTAAGAAAGATGGAAGTTAAGAGGAAATGAGTCAGAGAAAAGACAGGATAAAAGGGAAGGTGTGCTCTAGCTAGCTGTCTTCCTCCTTGCCTCCTTGGAAAAGAGCACGATGTTTCGAGAGAGCGTTGGAGTTAGCCCAAGAGCATCCACCCTCACCCCAAGTTCTCTGACGTTAGTCGGCTGGGGAATGCGCCTCTGCCCGCGGTTTGATTCACTTGCGTAGTTTCCCCAGCTCGCGACCCTCAGCCACATGCAAATTCCCTGTCCCCAGGGCTGTACGACACGCTTCGCTCAGGAACTAGTCAAAGACGGAGAAGGCCCAGCGTGCGCTCGCCGCAACCCCTGCGGTTCTACTTCTGCACAGAACCTGGGGTCGGCAGGGGCGCGCTGTGCGCGGGCTCCGGGACGCCGGTGGGAGAGGAGTACTTGCCCAAATCATTCTGCTTTCAGGAATTTGGGGAACCAGTAGGGCTTTTCCCCCGTCTCTGACGGCATCTTAGAACTTGGGAGCTTTTGGGGCTCAGCGAAGTAAAATAAACTTGTCCTGGGCTCTGGCTTAGTTGTCTGAGTGCGATAGCCCTGGATCCTTCTTTTTCTCCCTTCCGGCTGCAGATTCTTTCCCGTCCCTGCCTTGCCACGCTCTGCCTCTGTTGCTCCAGACTCCTGAGGCTTTACCCGCAGGCGGGGGCTTTAGATAGGAAAGACCCCCAGTTCTCTTCCTCAGATTGAGTAAAAATGACCTTCCACCATCCAGACAAAATAAGAGAATAAACTTTGTGTATAAGGAAGGGGAGGTGAGGGCGGAGAACGGGGAGGCCGCTTAGTTTCCAAGTGAACTTACCTGCAAGGAAGAAGAAATTACGCTCTCTCCAAATAGGTCATGCTTTCAAGGAACCCTGGAAGGAGACAGGACTAGGGATTGTCCTCTTAACAAATTCTTCAGGTCTGTGACCTATAAACCCTAACACGTGATGGAGACGGGGGCGGGGGCGGGGGGCTTGGCAGAGAAGGCCACTTGTGCCCACCTGCGAGCAGGCCTTGCCCTTCTTAGATGATCTTAGATCATAAACACCTGACAGCCCTTAAGTTGTACTTTTCATGGTGCCGTGAGCTGCGCTACTGGGTCATCTGGGGCCTAAAGCAGAGGTTAGGACCCACTCCAGTGCCTCTCTATCCCTTTCCCCAGATATACCTTTGACTCTGCTGGGTGTGTGTGGATGGATGAAGGGAGGGGTCACTTTTCCTAAAAGCTGGAACAGTTCCTTTCCCTATGCCCATCACCAATCTTTCTCGGGTCAGTAACCCCAGGACTCCAGCAATTCCAATTCCTAGCTTTTGTGCTGTTCTTTATACGAGACTTCTCTTATGAAGAAGTGAAAACTTAGAGGAGCTGAGTTCAGTCTCCTTCCAAGATTGCAGTTGATCATAAATTTGCACACACCTGGGCAAAGAGCTGAGGTCTGCAACACCAGCGGAAAGAGGGGTTAAGGAGAACCCAGAGAAGATCTAAGTGACTCTGCTTGGCAAACAAGTTCCATTAACTCCACGCTTGCCTCTTGTGTTTCACCAGTTTAACCTCACTTTTCCCCCTTAAATGAGGAAAAAGAATTCTCCACTTACGTGACTATTTTGGCCACACGTTCAGATGTATATTCTGGCCAAGCATTTTCAGAATTGGACCATCGAATACATATGCTATCTGTAAAGTCTTCTGTGCACTCTTCCATCTCACTTAATTTTGACATAAAATATCCACATTTCTTTTCATCTAGTTCTTGTTCACCTTCAACAGTTGGTTTCAGTTTCTATATTTCTCAAATTTCCTTGCAATAACAGTACATGAACCAGATATGCTTAGCTTCTGTGAGACGGGGTTATTCCCTCTGCAATTCTCCAGGTGGTTCTGGCTAAAACCATCGTTGCTTTCACCTGAAAGAGAGGCTTACTTGAGATGAAAGTGAGGGGCTTTTTTTAAAACTCATATTATCTAAATACTTGCTCTTTTGTTTTCTTCTGCCTCTGTGGAATAAACCCAGTCATATTAATATTTAAATAGACATGTCACGAAAGATACACGTGGCTTTTTATGTAGAAATTTTCTTTTAGATTTAAAAAATCATAGCTTAGGTATTTAACGTAATTTCAGGAAATTGTATCTTTGAAATCCATTGGCAGCTAGATTTATTTGCAGAACTTTCCATATAACTTTGTCACGCTTCTTTACAATTATATCCTCTGATCGTAACGGTGTCTGCTGTCAACTGCTTAACAAATACAGATTGTTTATAGATTCAGAGGAGATTTTTTTCCAACTTTAAAATTCGTTCAACATTTCCCTTTATATAACCTAGTTGACATGAAAGTTTGCAGCTCAGAAAAATTTAATTTGGAGCATATAATACATTCTACTGACCCATTTGTATAATTGCTATTTTATTGTTTATATTTTAATAGTTAAAAAGACATTTCTTTTTGGAAGAAAAGATATATATTTTATAAATATAAAACATATGTATATAAAAGAAATATATATCTTCTTTTTCAGGGAGGCCTACTGAATGATTAGTTTTTCTCCAATTTAAAAAGTTTTTTCTATATGTCATTGTTTCCTGTTCATTTATCTCATGTACATTAAGATTCAAATTACTGATTTATGATAAATCACATCACTCTTCTTACCAGAGTCATCAATATTTTATTATTTTAAATCAAGCATTTTAATGTGATTTCGAAGAGAGAAGGTTCCCACATATGTTCATTAATTGGTCAGTGCTGGCTAAATTGGCTAAACTATTAACAGGAAACATCTGGAAGTGGAAATGTAACATTGGAAAAGTTGGTGTTTTTACAGGGAAACTGATGAACCAAGAATGCCATTCAAGAGCAAAAGGGTTAATGACAAATGGCCTAGTGAAATAGAGGAAATAGGACAGCTTGTCAGCCACTGATCTTCTAGATGCAATATTTCACTCCTTAACATTATTTGAGTGAGGTATCGTGTGAAGTTACTTTGCAGGGAAGAAGAAGCTCTTGCTTTACCTACTGGGGATTCAAGCCAGTATTTTTTTTTTTTTAAGGAGGCAAAATTTTAGATACCGTAAAATCCAACATTTAAGTCGTTTTAAAGCATAGAACATAATGGCTTTTTACTATATTCACAGTGCTGTGCAACCATGACCACTATTTAAGTCCAGAACATTTTCATCACCCCAAAAGAAAACCTTGTACCCATTAAGCAATCTCTCCCTCTCCCACCTCCACCTTTGGCAACCACTAATCTGCATTCTGTCTCTATGGATCTGCCTGTTCTGCACATTTTATATCTGAAATCATTTAACATTTGGCCTTTTGTGCCTGACTTCTTTCACTTAACAGAGTATTTTCAAGGTTCATCCCTGTTGTAGCATGTGTTAGTACTTCCTTCTTCTTTATGGCTGAATAATATTTGACTTTATGGACATACCACATTGTGTTGATGGACATTTGGGTTGTTTCCACCTTTTGGCTATTATGAATAATGCTCTGTGAACATTCATTACAAAATTTGTTTGAACCTATGTTTTCAGCTCTTTGCTCGGTCGTTTCCTAACTCTGCGTTTAACTTTTTGAGGAATCACCATACTGCTTTCCACAGTGGCTACACAGTTTTATAGTCCTACCAAAAATGTCTGAGAGGTCCAACTTCTCCACATCTTTGTCAACATTTATTTTATTTAAATATTTATTTTTATTTAAATATTTATTTATTTTATTAAAAAAATTAAAGCCACCTTCGCTTGCCAATTCTCCATTGCATCCATTTATTTTTATTTAAATATTTATTTATTTTATTAAAGAAAAATTAAAGCCACCCTAGTGGGTGTAAGTGGTATCTCACTGTGGTTTTGATTTGCATTTCCCTAATGACTAATGGTGCTGAGTGCCTTTTCATGTGCTTGTTGGCCATTTGAATATCTTCTTTGGAGAAATGTCTATTCACTGTCTTTGCCTCCTTTGAAATTGGTTGTTTGTCTTTTTGTTGTTGAATTATAAGAGTTTTTATGTATTCTGAATAATAGATCTTTAGCAGATATACGATTTGCAAATATTTATATCTTCTCCCTTTCTCTGGGTTGTTTTTCACCTGCTTGGTATTGCCCTGCAATTCACAAAAGTTTTTAATTTTGATAAAGTCCAATTTAGTTGAAGTTATTTTTAACAATAGGTACATTCCTCACCCATGCTAAAACTCAGGTTAAACACAAGACAAAATAAAAATTTTAAATGCTAAACCCTAAAAAAAGAGAAAACTCTTCTGTAATGCGAGAGAGCAACTTTATCAAATGTAGATTATCAGGGAGTGTGTAAAGTTACTGCTGTTGTACAAGAAAAGGAAACAGCTATGGCTACATTGACCTTTTTCTTCAAAGAAGTCCTGTGTTATTCAGGACCTGCTGAATGAGATGTTTTATCTCAGGATGACAGTAGTTTTTTTAAAAATTATCATTATCAAATTCATCTACCAAGAAATTTCAAATAGTCTCCTCTGTTTAAATAACATTCAGGATATGCTTTAAACCAACAACAACCAGGAAGATCAAAGAAAAGGTGTTTCTAGCCTAGCAGTTTTTAACACACAGCCACACACAGGCTGTGTAGTCAGGTGATATACTTGTAAAATTCCTGGGAGAAAGGTCTTGTGGAGTCAGAGAGAAGAGAAACTAAATTATTGCAAAACATGTTAAAAACAAAAATTAATGAAAGAGGAAGAATAGAAATTGACATTATTAAGTGTTGAGGCTTTGCCAATTCTCTCAATTTGGCTGTTTTTAGGTAATTAATTTATGGGTTAAAAAAAAACAAACAGTGGTTTGAACCAGCTCTTCATTTAATTTCCTTATTTAGTTATTGAGGAAGAAAGATTATGATGAACACCGATGGACACATCTCTGATTCTGTTCATTGGAACTCATGGACTGGATTCTGACATCTGCCATGTTATGGAATATCGTATTGGGCAAACCACTGGACTCTTTCTAAGTGTCCACACATGGAGTTCTTGCATGACCCACATGCATGGCTGTCATCCTGAACAGCCCTGAAAGATCTTGAGGGAAACTGAGTTTCCTTCTCTGCAGGGTAACACCTTCATCCCCCAGTTATGGTGGGGAAAAAGGGAATAATACTTGCGAAAATGATAAGGCATTTTGAAGTTCTAGTGTGTTTTCTTGTTTGTGTAGCACTTACAATGTACCAGATATGCCTTAAGATTTAATAAATGTTAAAAACTTAAGTCCGCAAACAACCCTATGAGGTAGGTACGATTTCCCCTCATTTTATAGGTGAGAAAAGGGAAGCGTGGAGATTTTATATAACTTGCCCAAATCATATAGCTGATAAGTGGCAGAGTTAGATTTTTGAAACCCAGGTAGTCTGGCTCCAGAGTCCATGTTCTTACGACTCCATCCTGTTGGTTACATTTAAAATCTTGAGATTTCAGATGAAAATTGGAGTCTCTGTATTAATGGATTTAATCAGTGTTTACTGAGTACCTCTTATTTGCCAGACTTCTCTTGAAACACTGGAACGTCTAGGAATGCTGGGGCCGCACTATGGCATTCTCTCCCGGCAACAGTCAGCGGGGGTCCAGTGGTCCCTGCCATCTTTTGATGGGGTCACCCGACTTCGCTTGATTCATTCACTTGTTTACTTGCGTGAGTCCTATAATCAATCACACTTGTTACTGCTAACATGAGCCCCAGGCAAGGAAAATAGATCACAATCAAAATAGTAAGCAGGAAGGCAATAATAAATATAGAAAATAAACATCATGGCATGAATTTAGTTTTGCAGAGTTCTCTTGCTGCTATCATTAACTGCAGATCAGTGAGCGAGAGAGATTGGTTGGGTACCCAGTGAGTACTTGAGGTGAGGAACAAGTACTTGTAAAATTTAGATGTTTAAAATCAGAAAGGCAACAAAAACCAACACACACAGAATAATATCAATTAACATACAGGAAAAAAATTTTTTACCACCAATTGGAAATCTTTAGTCATTAGTCTTTTAGGCAGGTATCTTTCAGTCAGGAAAGAGTTTGTTTCATTGTTTTAGACACAAAAGGTAAATAACAAGCAATATCAGATCTATTCCGAAAAGCAGGCTTCAGAATATACCACAAATTGGGAAACAATCAACCCTCTGTCTTGGGTTTTCAAAAGACTGGTTCATGCAGTGTGATTGAGGAGTGTTCATAGCGATTACCCCGAATGCTACAGGCTCCAGAAGAATCTTCTGAATGGAGAGAGAATTAAAGATGCCAAATACTGTATTATCATTATATATATTCCATTGCATCCTAATTTCCGAACATGGTTAATTATTATTAATGAGGATACTTGGTAAGCAAGAACTTTCCTCTTGTAAATGTGTAGATGCCAACCAAAGAGTTAACTCTAGCTGTTTGCCAACTTAAGAGTGAAGAGTCCACTTTTCAGAGGTCTGGTACCAAGCAGAGGAAGTTTTTTAACATTCAGTGCATTGTGTTCAGTGTCACATAGCTGGGCTTTCACCATGATTTGGCCAATATTGGGTCCATAAGCCTGAGTCAAGTGTTCTGTGGAAGTTTGTCGGGTGGCTTGACATGGATACACACAGTACTATTGGTCCAGCCCTGTTTTATCTGTTTTAAATCATCCGCAGAAACACCTTATGTGTTGAACACTTCCTGTGGTTAGTTTGTTGACTACTGTAGAATGATGGTGAACTTGCCGATTCAGCACACGGTGTGTGTTGACTACCGGCTGGCTTTTAATGCTATGAGGTGGGTGGGAAAGTAGCGAGGTAGATCGGTTCAGAGAAATATTGTGACTCCCATAGGGAGGAAAGTGAGACTTAGAGGTGACTGCCCATGACCACACAGGTAGTGAGGGTACAGATTTGGGCCTCAAACCCAGTCTTCTGATACCAAGTCAAAGGCTCCTCTTCCACGTCTCTTGATCAGCATTTTTGAGAGTGTTTTTCCCCTGAACCCCTATGTCAAAATGTCCTGAGATGTTTGTATAAAGTGTAGACTCCTAGGACCTGCTTTAGAAATACTGAATCCCTAGGATTCAGCAATCTTAATAGTCCCCTCAATATATTTATACACAGTATATGTTAGGGTACGCAGGTCTAGATACTAAAAATGTTGAAATATTTGGTTAGGTCAGTTTGACACTAAGATCGTTGGAAGAGAAAAAAGAAATCTTCTGACCACAAACAAGAAATGCCAGTGTACTCTTTTTTTTTTTTTTTTTTTTTGCAATACGCGGTCCTCTCACTGTTGTGGCCTCTCCCGTTGCGGAGCACAGGCTCCGGACGTGCAGGCTCAGTGGCCATGGCTCACGGGCCCAGCCGCTCCGCGGCATGTGGGATCTTCCCAGACCGGGGCACAAACCCATGTCCCCTGCATTGGCAGGTGGACTCTCAACCACTGCGCCACCAGGGAAGCCTCAGTGTACTCTTAATAGTTACCTCACAAATTGGGATTTAAATAAGAGATTCAGAGAGATCTTCCCACTTGGGGAAGTTGTTCTTATTTGAAATATTCCATAGAAGTGGGATTTTTTTATCACATCGTTTTATAAAGCATGTTCTGTAGGACCCTGCTTCCACGGGATATTCATTAATTCAGCAAATACTTATTAAAATGTCAAATACCATGTGAAGTACGTGATGAGCAACAGTGAAGGAACACTGACCTCCTGGAACCCAGTCTATTGAGGAAAGACATTAACAGATGTTTTGCCCCCAAAGCTTTCTTTGTAGAAAAATTTGTGAAATAATGGGTTTAACAGATTTCTTCAGACAGGTACATTTCAGAGCCTTCAACATACCTAATATGTGCTGTAAATATCTGAGAGAGGATTATTGTATGTGATGTCTTCTAGACGTATTGTAGCATCCTTTGGGTAAAGGTCACCTCCTACGTCTAGTACTCTACAGAACACCATTTGGAACACACTGTCCTTACACATTCCAGTGAAATCCTGTGCCCTTGAAGGCTCAAATCTGTGTCACTGGTAGAGAAGGGGGGGTATTATAAAAGTGGACCCCCACTGCAGCCCCAACCCCCAGGGTAGTATTGTTCTGATAGCCTAGTGAACAGTGGGATGAGCAATGGGCAGACTTCGGCCAAAGACCTAGTGTCCAGGGATATAGATCAGCTTTGGGCTGTCTTCAGAGGTAGGTCAGGTGTGAATTTGAACACGGAGTGGATCCCTGGATGTGTCTCTGGTCTCTCAACTGGAGAGTGGCGAAGGCAGAAGAATCGTTTCCACATGTTCCAGAGATTCTGAATCCACCTTGGAGCATTGGGTGCAGGAAGAGTACCATTTAATGGGAACCACTTGCCAGTCTCCCTACATGGAAGACTGGATATTACTGGAGGTGCACCCAGCCTTTGACTAGGTGTATGTCATTAGATTATTTGCTGAAAAATACTTCCTTTCTATGCATTGCCTGCTTATACCAGGATAGTTGTTGGGAAACGGAAAATATAGGTATTTCCAGCAGGCTGCCTAAGTCCAATGACTCCCAGGTTTTTGTTTTTGTTTTTCCTTGTTCATCTTTTTCTCAGGCAGTGACTCTATGTAAAAAGAACAAAGTGACTTGGCTCAGATAACTCACAGTGGTGAGTTCACCTGATGGGTGGATTTAAATAGTTTGGTTGTTGACATTTATCAAATTACCCGGAGAATTGCCACATCGCCACCTCGATTCATGAATGTGGAGAGTTCTTAAAGAAGCCTCTTCAGAATTGTTTGTTTTTCTTAGTTATCATAATATTTAAAGGTATGTTGCTTTATTGTTCGTTAAGTACATGCTTTATTCAAAGGCAGATCCTACCATATGCTTGTTCATGGATATACAAAATAAAATAAAGAAATGGAGCAGTTTCCCAATAATTCAAGTGGTCATCACCTGCATATATAAATACTTAAGACAAACTGCTTTTGTCCCTGCCTTTCTAGAGCTGCCTAAATAAATGTTAACCTTTTCATTCTTTGTGAGGGGATATCAGATCTCTAAGTGTTGGTCTCTGGAATTCAAAGTCTAAATTCGGTTTACTCTTTTAGTCACTTTGAACAAGAGGAGTTAAATGCAGTTGCTGTCTTCAGGGAGGTTACAGCTTAGGCTGGGAGGTAGTCAGGAAGGGTAAAAACATATATTGTTATGATATCATACAGCTGTCTGGTAAGTGCTACAGGAAGAGTTTTAAGCATGGTGATGGTGGTTCAAAGGAGTTTAATCTGGCCATGAAGAATTAGGAACAACTGACTGCAGGAGATTGCTGTGAGATTGGTCTGTAAAAATAGATAGAGGTGGCTTTGGTGGAGCAGCAAAGAGAAGAAACGGGCGTTGGGTTTTATATATAAGGCAAGAATGTGAATAAAGACACAGAAGTGGGAACATATAAGGCCTGTTTGGGACACAGAAGAAGTGTATGTGGGAATGGAAGAAGAGGGGAAACCAACAGAGAAAAAGGTAGGACTTAACATTATTGAGGGCCCTTTAGCCATGATATACTGTCAGGTGTACTATCCATCCATTTTCACTTTTCATCCTTGCAATAAGCAGAAGACATTACTTTCAAGGTTGCTGTTCACCAAGATTCCGGTACCATTTCCATCGTGTAGCGTTTCTGCTGGGGAGCGACTGCCAAGGCGGGTACTACCATATTCCCTAGGCCCCTTTACCTTTGTTGGGACCAAATGCTTGTTCTCAACAATGAAATGTTTATGTACCTTCCAGGTTAACGTGGTTAGGAGCATGTGTGCCCTTTCCACCATGGACTATAGAAGGAAAAAGACTGTAAACAAAGGACTTCAAGGTCCTACAGGAGAAAGAGTCACTAGATAGAGGAGCCTGGGTCCTAGTCAGCATGCAACTGGACTTGACATAAATGGGAAGTAAATTTCTTTGAATAAATAAATAAGCTACTGAGATGTAGAGATTTATTGTTGTAGCAGCTAAGGTGACCTTAATTAATACAAGTATTATTACAGTCTTATATAATACTGGCTCATAGATGTAACTGACTCAAAATCACTTAAAAAATAACAAGTGGGGCCTAGATGCAAACCCAAGTCCATCTTCAGAATGTTCTCTTATTCTATTCCCATGGTTTTAACTACTGTCTACATGCTAGTAGGTATCAGTTCTCCATTGTTGGTCCAGACCTCTTTTGGGAGGTCCAGACTATTATCCAGTAGGTAGTTGCCTACCAGTTTTCCCTACTTGAAAGTCTGTTATTCAGGCCATAAAGTAAGCTCTCTTAAATAAGGCTCCAGGATACAATGGATTAAGTAAGTAGGTTTTTTCCCCCCTAGAATAAGTGGTTGGAGTGGAGTGCTTGTCCGGCCTATCTGCTTCACTCACCCTTTGGTTCTTTCCATAGTGTTTTCCTGCCGTCCTTTAAGGGGTTGTCCCTTTGGCACAGTTAAAACTAACCCAGCTCCTGGTTATCCAAGAAGAAATGCAACAATTTTTTTTTTTAAGCACATGACAGAGATTGCATACTTTGGTTCCTCTTCTACTATCAAGAGCTTAGCCACATGGATGGAGGGAGCCTGGGCATTGTGGTCACTCGTAGGTGGCTATGTGCTCAGCTGAAACAGTATTAGACGAAAGAGGAGAAGGAAGACTTTGAAGGATACCCATTGTTCTGGCACAAGCCTCTCAGATATTAAATCCCACTGGGTTTAGAAACACACTCAGCCATCTACCCAAATTGACTTCGTATCTTGTATTCCCTCACGTGGTTAATGACCACGCCCCCCCCCCACAGATGCCCAGAGACCAGGGTGATGCACTCTGACTTGTCCTTTCCCCTTACTCTCCATTGCCAGTCATTTTCATCTCTTAAATATCTTTTGAAACTGCCCACTCCACTTAATCCCCTGCTACCGTGTTGCTCTGTGCCTTCATCATCTCTCACGTAGACTTGTAGAGTGGCCTCCTAACTTGTCACCCTGTCCCCAACAGCAACCTGTCAAGGACATCCTTCACACTACCGTGAGAGTGATTTTTCGAAAATGCAAATCTGATGATCATTTTACTCCCTTTTTATGACCCTTCAGTGATTTCCCATGGCAGAAGTCCAAACTGCTTTGCAGCGCACAAAAGGCCCTCTGTGGTTTAGTCCCTGAATCTCTCCAGCCTCATTTCTGACCCTTTACTATTCTCCTCCCCCAAACAGATCACCCCCACAGCTTCAGTCATACTGAGTGATGCCAGACTGTTTCATTTCTTTGGCTCTCTGCTCATGTGTTCCTTCTGTCTAGTTTTCAAGACCCAACACAGCTGACACCTCTTCTGTGACATTATCCTAACACTTCTCCACTCTTTCCTTATTGTGTTTCATTTATTCCATGAATGCTATTGAATATCTGTCCATTTTAGGCTCGTTGTATTAATCATTGGATGTGAAGAGCAGACATAGATATGGTTCCTGCCCTTGTGGAGCTTACAGTCTAGTGGCAGAGTTGGACATCAATCAAATATTCCCACAAACAAATGTAAAATTACAACTGTGACAAATGCTATGAAGAAGGAAAATGAGTGTGATGATAGCCCATCGTAGGAGAATTTGACCCAGCAAGGGAGTAGAGAAGCGACTTTCACCCAGGAAGTATGCTTAAGTGAAATATACAAGATGAAATAACCAGGTGAGAAAAATGAATTGTAGGCAGAGGTAACGGTGTGTATCAAAACTTTAGGTTAGGGGGAAATTTGGGATTGCAGAAGAGGAAAACATTTCCCTTGACACTCTTAGGGTCCCTGGATGGATCTGAAAATTAAACAAAGACAGATTAACAGGAGAAAAGCACACACACTTATTTAATCTAACTTTTATGTGACATGGGAACCTTTATAAGGAAATGAAGACCCAAAGATATGGTTTGACCTGAATGGTTTTGTGCTGGGTTTGCTGAAGAGTGTAAAGTCGTGGGAAGGTATGAGAGGGCAAAAAGTGGGAGCTAAGTGAGTAAACTGGGGGAAACTTAGCAAGGAGTGTTCCTTTGGGTTCTTCTTCGTGTCCCTCCATCTTGGAGACAAGAACGTTCCTTCTCTCTGGGTATAGAGAGGGAACCTCTCACGTGAGGAAGACTTGCTTCAGGAGAGAGGATGGGGGTTGGTCAGAGGGACCTTTCTGCTTCTGCTATATTCTCAAACTCCTTCAGCTTAAAATATTCAGTATGCTAGGGCGCCATATTTTGGGGTCACACATCCCAAACCCCATCAGGATATATGAAGGGATTGAATAAAAAGCAGGTTCAGTGAGGGTATTGGTTTAAGGAATGAGGAACAGGATGAGACAGGAGAAGGAAGTAAGGGCAAGACTCTGAAGAACTTCATGAACCTGTTAACAGAGGTTTCTCTTTGTTCTAAGAGGAATGGAAAGCCATTTACAATGAGGTAGAGAAGATATAATCAGTTTAATTTTTTTGAAGAATTCATTCTGGCCGCTGTGAGAAGGGTGAGTTTGATGGTTAGCAGAGTAGATGATGCTAGATTTGTTAGTTCAGGCTAGAGGTACTGGTATATTGAATTAGGGTTGTGATAATGGTGATGAATAAGTCATATTTAGGATTAAAGATGGTAGATGAGGGAGAAGGAGGTATCAAGGAAGATTCCCATATTCTTGGATGGAGGATAAAACTTGTCATGGAGATAAAGAACACTTATCTAGAAGAAAACTAGTTTGGAGAGAGTTTGAATGTGAACTGCCTTGGGGAATATCTAGAAGGAATCATTTCACTGGATGTTAAGCATACTTCCGTTGCTTCACATATACTGTATTATAATTACCTTTGTTTGTGTTTCTCTTTATTAGACTGTGAGCTTCTCAAAGGGTCGGAACAGCATATACTCTTTCCTCCCTCTCCTCCTCCTCCTCGCCCTCCCCTCCCCTTCCCTCCACCACCTTCTTCTTCTTCTCCTTCTTCTCCTTCTTCTTTTCTTCTTCTCCCCCTCCTCCCCCTCCCCCTCCCCTCCCCCCTCCTTCTCCTCCTTATTCTCCTTCATCTTCATCTTATTCATTCTTGTATCCTCAATACCTACTACTGTAATTTGCACATAATATTTTCCCAGTGCATCTTTGTGAATAAATGATCTAACTGACCCCAAAGCCCACACAGTTTCTCTCACACCAGTAATAGGGGCAAGAAAACACTGGAAAGACAAGCTGGGGCTCAGTTGTACTGTTTTAAATCCCTGGCTAAGAAGTTAAATTATGACACATGATGTAATTAAACCTTAAGTTTACAGCTACTTTCCAACCTAACCTTTGTTTCAAATACTGCTTTTGTTATTTTTAAAACCATATAATGTTTACTCAGGGACATTCTCTCCTAAGTAAGTCAAAACCAGTCAAGCTACAAGAACAACACAGAGATCATACTCTAAAAATGAACTATTCTTTATGTTGCAGGACTAAATGAAATTAGAATGAATCTACAGAAAGAGGGTTGGCAGATACAAAAGAAATGTAACCAGGCCTATTTATTTTTCCACTGTCTTTCTGTTCATTTTATTTTGGAGGTTAGCATTCAGTCATTAGGGCAGATCTAGAGAGGGATTCAGACATTTACATGGTCCATTGCTGGGCTCTTTTCACAGCATGGATCTGAAGCACATTCACTGTTTCTTGAAGTCAGAGTGACAGAACAATACTTTGAACCTGCTGAATTTAGTCCTAACCACATAAACAGCCTCTATCTATGGTGAAACAAAGCTAAGTCTTTAAATTCCCTATGAAGTGTTTGGGGTATGGGCCCCTTAAAATTCACTGGACTCAGTTTGTACACAGTAATGAATGGTGCTTTTAGTTTCATTAACCCAGACTGGGATGAGATTTTTTCTACGGTAATCTTGAAATTGGAGAAATCATCCCTTATTATTTTATTGGAAATCTACATATTTAAGGTCCCATGACTATCTTACCCCATGACATATGCAGATTACTGAGGCCAAAGTGTATTTTTTCCCCTTTGCATGCATTTTTGTGTGATTCCTTCTCTTCTCTTGGAAGATGGTATCATCCATATCTAATGTGAGCAGAGGAGAGAGTGGTTGGCTTGAATGAACTTACAGTTTCTTCTCGCAGATCTTAATGATGAGAATAGGAATTGAGTAGCATGCGACTGATGGCCCAATCATATTGATTTTA
The DNA here is from genome assembly GCF_005190385.1 of Monodon monoceros. Lineage (NCBI taxonomy): Eukaryota > Metazoa > Chordata > Mammalia > Artiodactyla > Monodontidae > Monodon > Monodon monoceros. Next base: position 15,376,435 of record NW_021703774.1, on the reverse strand, counting down.
ATGACTGGCCATGGCAAGCATGACTAAGTATAACTACGGACTCTGAGGCCAAGTCTCTAGTACAAAGTGTAGATCTGGTAGTTATCCAGTAACTTCAGGCCACAGAGATGGCCAAGCTGAATGCAGATTCTTAGAACCGGCAGTATTTTCACTAAGACGTTTAATAGCGTGATTCAGAGTCCAGGATCCAGAGTCAGACTTCCTGGGTTCATTTCTTCCTTAAGCCATTTACTAGTGGTATAACCTTGGTCCAGTAATACAACTCTTTGTTTCTCAGTTTCCCCACATTTAGGATGAGGTTAGTAATAGACTCATTGCATTGGGTTTTGGGGAGAATTAATACCAGTAAAATGCTTTGAATGGGGTCTGGCACATAGTAAGTCCTAAATAATTTCTTGCTTATGTTGTTACAGTAGGAAGATGCTGAAGACGTGGGCTTTACAGAGACAAAGATAGATTTGTGAAAGCAAGGTCAGTGCAACTTTTGGTGATATGAAAAGAATTTTGAACTTTTTGGTGAAATATTAAATACATATCATCTACTTGACCTTTTAAACTGAATTGTTTCAGAGACTGATTTCTATAAATACTCTCTAAAATTATTATGAGTATCAAAAAATATTCCAGTGAAGTTGGTGTCATTTAGTGAAGGTTAAAGACCTCAAGAAGATTTAGTTCAGTGAAGAGAAAGCCAAAGAAAATTCACCAGACTGGACCTAGAAATGGGTTTATTAACAATTTTAATAATATCAGCTGTTTATTGAGCACTTACTCTGTCACAGGAACTTTATTTAATCTTTAATTAAAACTTAAAACTTTATTTAATTTTTAATCATTTAACTTCATTTAATTCTCACAAAATTCCAGAAAGTATTGTTATCTCCATCTTACATATAACTAAACTGAGACTCAGAGAGGTGAGGTAGCATTTCGAGGTTTCAAAGCTGTTTAGTACCAGAACCAGGACTTGAACCCACTTATGACAAACTGCAAAGCCAGTATTTTTAACCTATATGATGAATTTCCCTCTATCTGCTAGTATTTATATTAATAGCTATCATCAACATGGCATTTAAAGTACTTTAAATGCTCTATGAGTTAAGCATTTTTTTTTTGGCCACACCGTGTGGCATGCGGGATCCTAGTTCCCCCACCAGGGATTGAACTCGTGCCCCCCACATTGGAAGCACAGAGTCCCAGTTAAGCATTCTTGAAGTCCCAATTTTGTAGATAAGAAAATTGAAGCTTAATGAAATTGATTGATTTGCCCAGGATTATTCAGTAACTGCATATCCTATTTGTAAGACTCCAAGTTTTCTAATTTATCTACAACCATCTAATACTAGAGATTCTTGCTAATTCCGTACTTACCACCAACCCAGTGGGCTGATGTAGGTAGGGAGAGAGAGAGAGACAGCAGAAACACCAATGGGAAAGAAATTCAAAGAGGAAGTAAAGCAGCAAGGATGTGGGGAGAAAAGCAGAACCATAACTATCCTGCATTGTCTTTGCAAATCAGAAAAACCTCTGACTTGCTTGTCACATTCTCAGTAACATGACGACTGACTCCTTTAATTTTCTGTGTTTCCCTAATGATATCAAAATTATAACAGAAAATATCTTTGTTAGACTTTAATAAGAACATTCTGACAGTTTGGCTGTTAAAATACTAAGGGATTATGGGGAATTGCTTTCCCCCTAAGTTTGTAAAATATGATATTCATCCTCCCTATTACCATGTCATATTTCAAGTAAGCATCATTAGGGTCAAAACATTTAGCTTTTTGATTAAATATTGTCAGTAAGTTTAACAGATCCTATGGAAGCCATCTCACTTCTTTAAACACATCAGGCAAATCATGGATTGTTATTAGTTTGGTTTGAATTAGTAGCAAATCATTATACTCTATTTGGGAACTTGCCAATGAGATGACAGCCAGAGTTAGGACCTGCCAGCGATCACTGTTATCCGTGGTGATGGCTTTATACATTCCTCTCAAGGTAATTAAGATACATATATCCATAAAATGCAAAAGTGCCTATCTTAATCTATTTTATCTATAGCACCTACATAGAATCCAGACACTTTAACAGGCTGAATAGGGACCAGGATCTTTGAAAAAAACACACACTTAATAAATCTTTTATTCAATCTTCCCTCCTCTCTGTACCCACTTATACCAAAAATTACTGCTGAGAAATAGCCTCTGCACTGGAAGTCAGCCTGCTATGAATGCATTTATTCATTCATTTATTCATCAGTGTACACTGAGATGCTATCAAATTTCAGAGACTGTTCGGGGTGCTAGGTAGTAAATGGAACAGACAAAAGTCCCTGGAATTTAAGTCATGGGACTTAAATTCTAGTGGAGAGAGAGTGAACAATGTAAGTAGGTAAATATATAGGATATAAGACGATAGTTGCTATGAAGAAAAGAAGGAAAGGAAGGGGATATAAAATGTTTGGGAGGGTGAAATTTAGATCAGTGGACAAGGAAGGCATCCATGAGAAAGTGACTTTTGAGGGCAGGCCTAAAGGAAATGACGAAGCCAGTCTTGCAGAAATCTGTGAAAACAGCATTTCAGGCAGAGGGAATGGGAGATACAGAGGACTGGTAGAAGGAGCATGCCTGCCATGTTTGAGCAAATTGGACAGCGGAGCTGGAGCACAATGAACAAGAAGACGGGTGTAGGAGATGCAACAGAGAGGTTATGGGGCTTATAGAGCCTGTGGGGCCCTGTAGGTGAGAGTTTGTAGAATCTGACTTCCTGTCAGGCCACAACCAGGTGGGAGGGGGCAGATAGGGAGGAGCTGTTGTGGAACATGCATGGATGGGACTCTTTTCATCTCAACTGACATTTATTGAATACCAGCCACATGGCACACACTGTGCTCTACTCTGGAGGCCCCAAGAAGAAAGATAAATACATCTCCCTCAAGTTATTCAGTCCGGTACAGGAGATAGAAAAGTAAATACTTAGGGACTTCCCTGGTGGTGCAGTGGTTGAGAATCCGCCTGCCAATGCAGGGGACACGGGTTCAATTTCTGGTCCGGGAAGATCCCACATGCCGCGGAGCAACTAAGCCCATGCGCCACAGCTACTGAGCCTGCGCTCTAGAGCCTGCGAGCCACAACTACTGAGCTCACACGCCACAAGCACTGAGCTCAGGTGTGTAGAGCCTGTGCTCCGCAATGAGAGAAGCCACCATAATGAGAAGCCCGCGCACCACAACGAAGAGTAGCCCCCGCTCACTGCAACTAGAGAAAGCCCACGCGCAGCAATGAAGACCCACTGCAGCCAAAAAAAGAAAAGTAAAACTTGAAAATGCTGCACTGAAACTTTCTTCTCCCAAGTGGAGAATTTTACATCGGTATGAACAATGCCCAGCCGTGTTTTCCCTAAAAGCTAAGAGAAGGCTCACAATGACACACAAAGGGACCCTCTCATTCAGCATCATGGAGTGACTACCCACTTCCTTACTTCCTCACATGCAACACATCTCCCTGGAGAAGAGATGATGCAGTTAACTGTAAAACCTTTTTGACCTCCGTGCACAAGTGACACCCCATTCTGTGGAATAACAGTGTTCTTGAAATGTTGTAGATGAATTGAATTTGGGTCCAGTGAGTTATAGTCAGAATGAATTCTAAGACATTAGTCTGTGCTAGTGAACTGATCACATATCATCTTGTGAAATGAAAAAGTACCTCATGTTTCAGTAAGGCTAAATTTTCTCACCCTGATAAAGTAAGAGTATAGCTATAATCTGGAAGGACTAATTTTTTTTTAGCCTTGCCCAAATTTCCGTGTAGCAAAAGTGTAAGATCTTTCTGGCTGACAGGTTAGTATTGCATCCAAGTCAGGGGGATATTTGTTATTTTTTTCTTAGTTCTTCTTGGTTATTTTTTTCTACCTAGCACTTATTTATATTTTCATATGTCAGACTAGCAGGAAACTTCAAAGTTTAATAATTTTTACTTTTTGTAATGTAGTGCAAGGAAAGATTCCTTATCTGTGTGATGGGTCTTATCTTTAACTAGTGTTAGAGGTTCCACTCTCTCCCAGTCCAAATTCTTTTTTTTTTTTTCTAATTGTAGGTTTTTGTTTTGTTTTGTTTTGTTTTGTTTTTCCTGGCTTGCGGGATCTTGGTTACCCAGCTAGGGATTGAACCTGGGCCATGGCGGTGAAAGCACCAAATCCTAACCACTAGACCACCAGGGAACTCTCTCCCAGTCCAAATTCTTAAAGGGAGGAATAGCAAAGGATTTCCAGGCATCCATAATCAACAACAGTTTGCCATTTGGTAACAAATTAATTGTATTCTTCCCAAATAAAAAACACTCTCATTCCCTCCCAAGGCCTCCAAAGTTTCTTTCCATTATAGCTTTGGTTTTAAGGTCAGATTTTGTCAGGTAAATCAGGTCCACAGGTGGATGTGGCTCCCTGGAGGGCAGTTCTTTGAAAATGGTTTCTCTTAATCTGAAGGCCTGTGAGCTAAAAAGGTAAGTTTCTGCTCTACCTGCGCCCCCCCACTCAATCAGATAACTGCTATAAATATTCCCATTTTAAAAGGGGGAGGAGGAATTGGGGCATGTAGTAGTCACTGATCCATAGCAATTCTGAAATTGAGCTGGTCCCGTGTTGCCAGTTTCTTGATAAGGGTCCAGTCTTGCTGCCTCAGAATGATTCTCAGGCTTTTGCCTCTACCCTTTAATGTCTTGGTTCCACCTTTGAATCAGTGTTCCTTAAAAAAAAAAAGGCCCATGATTTCAAGTGAGTACCTTTCTCAGCCTGTTTCCTGCTTGTTAAAAGTTGGGAATCTAAAGGCCTCTTTTCGTTTTCTATTGTCTCTATCCATTTTAGTCTCATCTGGAGCCCTTCTACCAATACAATTCTCTTGAAACATATGGGTTTCTCATGACTTATTGGCATTACTCTATCAGTCAAAAGCCTCACCTTCACATCTCTTCAAGATACATCCTTCTCTGTCTTGAGTCCTGTGTGAGGCTGCTATAGAATAACACTTAAGATGCTTGGGAGTTCTGTTATTTGACAGAGAGGGTCTATGACACTTTCTGTTGGAACCTTAGAAAGCCCTTGTATAGCTGAAAGTTTCTGTGGAGTACCATCTTAAATCTTTCTGAGGTCTTAACAAAGACTCTAGATTTGATCTTTATCTTGAAGCAATTAAGCTTTTCTTACTTTGAGAATCCTTTTTGAGAGCGACTAGAGATGAGAAACTGTTTCTTTTGAAACCCAGCAAATCCTGGATCTAAATTCTGCTAAAAAAAAGTAGAATAATCTTTTCATTAATCCATCTCTCTCTGTGTGTTTCTAGATGTGTTTTATTATACATGTCTAGAAAAAGCCAGATAGCACTTTGAACATTCGGCCCAGAAATGTTAGTCATATCCTCAAGATTATTAGGTACTCTCTTTTCTATTTTCCATACTACTATAGGCAATAGTTTGTTCACTGTTCTGCTCATATTTAATTCAGCTGTCCTTTCCTCCAGCCTTCCATGTATTTTCCTCTCTGTCCTTCAAGTTTTCATCTCCTTGAGGCCCTTCCAGCTTTCACTAACCATCTCCACAAGGCCCTAACAACTCGTGCCTGCCACTTGGTCCCAAAGCCAATGTCACACATTTAAAATTTTTTAGACAGAATCCCACTTTTGGAAACAAATTCTACTCCAATTATATATGGGTATGTGAAAACTCACTTTAGTACTTAATGGCGTAAAACAAGCACTTTCTAAAAGAAACTTATTTTATTGAAGTATAGTTGATTTACAATCTTGTGTTAATTTCTGCTGTACAGCATAGTGATTCAGTTATACATATATCTACATTCTTTTTCACAGTCTTTTCCATTATAGTTTATCACAGGATATTGAATATATTATATTCCCTGTGCTATACAGAAGGACCTTGTTGTTTATCCATCCTATATATAATAGTTTGCACCTGCTAATCCCAAACTCCCAATCCATCTCTCCCCCACCTCGACAACCACTTTGTTTCGCTCATAATTTTGTGGAACTGGAATTTGGGAAGAGCTTGGCTGGGCGGTTGGTTCTTGGGGTCTCTTCTGCAGTTGCCTTCAGAGTTTGGCTAGGGCTGTGCTTACCTGAAGTAGGTCAAATGGGTCCCTCACATGGCTGACAGTTGATGCTGGCTGTTGTCTAGGGGCTCAGGTGGGGCTGTCAACCTGAGTGTCTGTGTATGACTTCTCCTTGTGGCATGGGCTTCCTATAGTATGGTGGCCAGATTCTCAGAGGGAATGTCTCGAGAGAGAGTGTTTCAAGAGACCTAGATAGAAGCTGCAAAGTTTTTTATGACTCAGCTTTGGAAGTTCCATAATGTCATTGCTGTTGAATTTTAATAGCTCTTATTCAGTGGGTAGAGCTATTGTCTCTTCATTGAGAAAAAGAACAAATACCTTGTGGCCATCTTTAATTTTCCACGCTGATTTTCAGAGCCCTCCCAAACTACCCCACTTTGGGGGAGATATCGGTGACATGTATGTGTGTTTATTAGAGCCAGGAGCTAAAAATTTGGGAGGTTTTTCAGGGGAATCTGTGGCCCAAGGGAGGTACCTAAGGAATTCCAATTCAGAGAAGTCTTCTTGCTAGAAGCTTTTTGCTCTGAAAAAGTTCTGAAGTTTATGAAATTTTGTAAACCTTTAGAAGATGCCTTTCTTTTTTCTTCTTTGGCTTAGTTATATTGTTCCCATCATTTTGAATGCCATGGACTAATCTGTACCTAAATTTTGAAATTGTGTGAATCCCTGTCGGGCTGATCCATTTGTTAAGTTCAGGTGGACAGTCTACCCTATTTTACAGTCTCCAGCAGGACTTAGTGACCTTTTAACAGTAGTGTATCAAAATCTTGACCTTTTGTTTTAGAGAGCTGGGTGCTAAGAAGGCTGGCGTGGTCATACCCCATGTGGGAGGGGGTGTGGCAGGCTCCCGAGCTAATACCATCCATGGAGGCTTAATGGTTCTCCAGGTGCGTGCTGGAAGGGAAGAAAGAAGAGGCCCAAGGCAATTCATTGAGTCTTGTCTTTGCCAGTCTTTGTGTCATCCTGGGCTCCATCTCCAATGACTGACTTCCATCTTACTTCTTAATGAGGGACCTGGCCCTAGGGTACTTTCTTGTATAGCTGCACACCGGAGCTGACAAAACAAACAGACAGAGAAAAATCAGGACTCTTCTGGAAGAACTTGGACATTTCCCTCTAACCCTGAATGGCATTCATGAAAAGATGGGAATGGATGTAGGGCTGAGTAACGGGGAAAAAACTAAAACCAGGAGTCACTTGGGTAAAATTCAAGATCAGATGCATGCAATGGCTTGGAGACTGAGAATTCATGACAAAAATCAAAGTGTGATTTCCTGTGGTCAACAGTAAGCTAGGTTTGGAGGATGAGATCAAGGAAAAGCCAAACAGGCAAAGGTTTGCTATGGTTATGAGCAAGCTGTAGTTCTGTGAATCAAGAGCACAGAGTGGTGAAAGCAGCTGTGTATTGGAAGCCCAAACAGACAAGTCTGGGTGATCTGAAGGGATTTCCTTAACACAGAGGTGGTAGAGTGGTTTGAACTCACTCTGATCAACTGGTAGCTGCTGTTCAGAGTGCTACGTGGAGCACAGTCTGAGACCCTGTTTGGTGTGTGCATGACAGGTCGCCATGATTGATTAGCTGCATCTTCCATGGATGCCTAGGCTGGGTGGGGTCGGCAGCCAGCACGCCATGTAGTTGCCATCTGAGCTGATGAAGAGGAGGCAGGCACACGGACTCCAGGATGTGGCCATGGACAGCTCTCTAGTGAGCAATAAGGTAGGCTACGTGAAGTGGCTTGGAATTAGAAACTAATTGAACAGGGATGATTTACCCTTTAAAAAGATCAGAGTTCACCCATCTCATTTTAAAGACCCTTGAAGGATATGGTGTGTTCTGGAAGCCAGAAATTAAAATCTCTTAGAGTTCACTAACACCAGAGCTATGATTCATGGACTATGGCTGTTTTGCTGCTAGCCTCTTTGATATTTTTGGCCTTTTTTCCACTCATGTTTTTTAACTTCGCTAACTTCACCTGACTCAGTCCCCCATTTTTTTTCTTGAACATCAGATGACTTTAGACTTCCTTCCACCTAGAATACTTGGCTCCCTTGGCTATGAGGGCAGGTGGAGGAGATGAAAGCCACCTCCCCTAGGCCCCAAGGCAGGGGTGTGTCTGGTGATATGGGGGAATGTGTAGTTTAGGAAAGTGCTTAAGTAGATTTTGATATGGTACCTGGTGAGAGTATCCCCCTTCACTACCATTAAAAATTAAGAATTTTTGCTATTTCCCAAGCTTCTTTGATGATATATCCAGAACTAATGGGTGCTTCATCTAGTTCAATCCAGAACATAAGCAGACACATCTGAATGCATTTGATTGTAAGGAAAACGACCTTGGCTTCATACTTCTTGCCTGTGCTTGAGATGGTCTCTGAATCTGGACCTGTAGGTGTTGAAAGGAGTATTTGGAACAGAGTGTAGGTTTGTAGCCAGTTTCCTTTGTGGCTTTTCTCTATGTCCATGTAAAGCAGCCTTGCATAGCATCTAAATGGAAGGTGACTGTCACTGTCTTGGAATATTCTCTTCCCTGGTTTATAGACATTCATTCCTGAGCACATTGGTGGAAAAATCAAGCCAATGCTTTGCTCTTGTGCACTTGCTGTTGTCCAAAATCAGTCTGATGGATAAAGTCCTTGTCTTTTAGACTATCCCATTGCATTTTTGGGTATGGGCTACCAGATATCACAATTTAACATATGTGCCCATGCAATCCGTTGTAAATACATTATTGTAATAATTCTTTGAAGATCCATGAGATTTATTTAAAAAGAGTTCTGACAAATACCATCAGAAAGCTCTAATGAACTCTGGAAGTCCAAGTGGTGGAGAAATTATACATATAGGAGGAGATGGGTAATGACCACGAGGAGGTAGCATTTAGGAAGAGATCTGAAGGATGTCTGGGATTTTGATGAATGGAAATAGTTCTAGAGCTTAAGAGAGAGTCCAAGGTTTGGACATGGTGGCAGCTCTGTCTGGTTTTGTTTGAGTAGGTTAAGCTTAGGAGAAAAGCCAGGAAAGATTTTTAAACACTGTAGAGAGACCTGAATGCCAGTTTGGGGTATTCGTTTTTAATTTGGTAAGTTATGGGGAAGTACTGAATTTTTTAAAGCACAGCGGTAATATTATCAGAGTCGGTAACAACATGCTTTAAATAGAGTTCATCTCAAATGGGCCATTCCGTTTATGAAGATTTTTATCTATATAAGGACATAAATATGTACATATAAATTTCCACAGCCAAAGGAAAAGGTAGTATTTTATGGCATAAAATTATATTTTTTGGCTCTGACTCAGCAGTCATAACATCTATTTCCAAGCATAAGAAAGACAGAAAACACTCTTTATAACGTCTTAAATAATTGTATGGAGGCCGGTGCCATGGCCCTTGTGCATAAGTAGCTCACAGTGAATTTTAAGGGGGTTTTTAAAAAATACATTTCAGCATTAAGTTTGGACATAGAAACAGACCATATATCTAATAGGTAACTTCTCTGTGAACTTCCAGTCCCACTAGGTACAATGAAATGTTCATATACGCATTTAAATGCAACTATTTAGAAGAACTTGTACCTTTTCCTATGTCGGTGGCCTAATAAAACAAACTTTACAAACTAAGCCAAGAGGGAAAAAAGTGCGATATCTATAGATAAGTGTCAGCTTCCAAGCAGAAGGGGGCGACTAGAAATCATACAGGACTCTCTATCAGGGAAGTACTGGCATTTGATTGTCATGAATAAGTTTTGGGTGTACTTTGAATGCTGGGTAATGTCCTCACTAATAAATTAATGCCACCTAAGCTGTTAAGCCAGGGCAGAAAAGTCGGAGTCACGCAGGGGCTGGTGAACATAAGCAAGGGGTCTTATCAAGTGTTTTTAGGAAGAGGAGATTTGAATTACTGCTATTTACTTATCTTTAATTTTTCTGATGTAACATAACAGAGTTATTTTTCTTCCAAGTTCTAAATAAGGCAGACTGTTAACATCATCCAGAGGATACTGAAATTACTGATGTTTGAGTTCTGCTGTAATATCTCTGCTTAGCTTGCAAAACGGATTAATACGTGGAAAATGATCAGTCTAATCAATACACCCAGATCTTTTAAAACTGTAATCATTGTTTCAGTCTGTTAAATTTCTCAGTTCCAGGTAGATGGTAAGTGGAGGGGAGGGAAGACCCATTTTTAAACCATGATAGGCTCACAGAACGTGGTAACAGCATAAAACTTAGAAAAATTTATTGTTTGCCAAAAATAATTTTTACAGCGTTTTCCACTTCAGAGTGATAGGAGTGAGTTTGGCACAATTCAAAGTCGGGCAAAGGAGCTTGTCAAGGTTAAGGCAGTAAGGCTGGAGACTGGGTTATGATCACGGGGGAGGGTGTCAAAATTCAAAGCCAAGTGTCTCGTGTCAGCAAACTTAAGGCTGGCCGAGCAGCTTGGGACAGGAGACCTGATGTTACCAAGAGGAATGCTAAGGGAATTTTTGTTTCCAAAAACCCCTCTCTTAATAAGTGAGGCTCTTTATCCTAGATGATTCAGAGCTTTTCTTTTTCTGTTATTACCTGTGCCTAAACCAAAACCATCAATGGCTTTTGCAACACTGTCATCTCAGTCGATACTTAACCACATACTTTCAGGAGCTAGTCATAGAATCACTTAGAAACAAGCCGACTGAGACTGGGTGGTGTGAGTGTGTGTGTGGTGAGGTGTAAAGCCGAGGAGCTTCCTGAGCTGTGATGAAGCAGAGAGGGTCTACCCCGGGGTGGGGGGGAAGTCTGGCCTGAAGACTGCCATTCAGTCAAAGAAGCTCCCGTTTCATCTCATATATCACGATCCCAAATACTACTACTTTCAAAAACAGTGGTTTTCCTGCTTGAAAATTGTTTGAAATCTATTGCTCAGAGTCTATTACATTTAAAGACTTTTACCTAATCTCAGGGTTTTTTGTTGTTGTTATTGTTTTTGTTTGTTTTGGTCTTTGGAAGAAAGCATATTTTTGTATTCCTTAGCAATTAAGTCTTTCAATTTGGAGATATCGCATTAATGTTTAATTTTTACATAGCCAGATGAATTCACCATAATCTAATTTGGTCACTGATTTAGTTCTTAAAATGGTTAAGTGCGTGGTCTCAAGGTTTATTTTATTTATCTAGAATGTGAAATAAGGTGAAGGTATTTTTATTAGTTTCTACTTCATGAAACCTCTAGCCTTTACCCCTAGGAGACTTCCAGGTCACGTAGCCCAACAACGTCACATGGTTGGAAATCATGGGACGGAAAAACTGAGATCTGAGACTAGAGGTGGGCTACTAGGAAGAGGCAGGTGCTGGCTGATTGCGCGTAGGTGGGGGGGAGGAAGTCTAAGCAGGAGACTAGTGCGCAGAATCTGTTACTATGGAGACGGAGAGGCGCTTCTGCGCGTCAGAGAAGTTCAGAGAGTGGTATATGGTTGGTGGCTATTCCAGCCAGCCAGGGAGTCCAAGGAAGACCAATCATTAGCAACCTGGACCCATGCACAGGGCCAGCATTTAGAAGCCAGGTTCAAGTACCCAGAACTTGCTGATTAAGGATCGGGAGAACAACTCAACCCAAATCCTGGCCCCGCCCTTTACTAACTCATGGCTCTGCCCAAGTTATTTAATCTCTCTAAACTCCAACTTCTGTAAAGTTATAAAAATGAGATAGTGCCTACCTTGTAAGGGTATTGTGGTGTTAAGAATAATAAAACAGGGCTTCCCTGGTGGCGCAGTGGTTGAGAGTCCGCCTGCCGATGCAGGGGACACGGGTTCGTGCCCCAGTCCGGGAAGATCCCACATGCCGCGGAGCGGCTGGGCCCGTGAGCCATGGCCGCTGCGCCTGCGCGTCCGGAGCCTGTGCTCCGCAACGGGAGAGGCCACAACAGTGAGAGGTCCGCGTACCGCAAAAAAAATAAATAAATAAAAAAACAAAATAAATAATAATAAAACACTTAGCACATGTCTGAACCACACTAAGAGTGCAACAAATGATAGCTTTAAAAAAATGTTGGTTATTAGGGTTATGCCTAGAGCAAAGTGGAGGTCTGATTTTAGAAACAAGGGGTTCAGTTACTGAAAGTAGGATACCCGGTGAGTATAAGACCAGGAAAATGATTATTATGACATGATATTGAGCCCTCTTAGACTGCCCCTGACTAGAGATCAGGATGGATATCACGCTTAGAATGGATCTGAATTGGCATGTGGCTTTGATGGGGTCTCTCTGGGAATGAGAGGGTCACAAAGACAAGGAACTAGATGGGATATTGCACTTTAATTATCCAACTGAAGTCGCATGGAGCCATGCTTAGCCTGTGATCCTTCAAAAGTACTTTCCTAGAGACTAACCCATCATGTGAACTTTTCCCAAGATTTGTTCCTGCCCAAGAATCCTCACCTGTAAGGAAGAGTTTTAAGATGAATCTCAAATCACAGCGTTTATAACACTTTTTTTTTTTCAAAATTCAGAATATCCGATGTGAAAAGTATGATGAATGGGAATACCTGTCTTTTTCATGATGATGTCACTGTTTTCTTCCTTATACTGAAGCCCAGCGTCCTGTGCCACCCAACACTTGCTGCTCCAGACTTTTTCCTACCTCTGTCTCCACTTCAAGACACTGCAGTTCTCTGGCTTCAAAACCTTGCTAGGGGACTAATCAACTGAGAGGACAATGAAGTCTCACTCTTATCTAGTCCATTATCATTTACAAAGCGCTTTGCCCCTTTGATCTCATTTATCTCCCCCTCAACTGGTGAGGCAGGAATCACCTCCATTGAGGAAATGAGGCTCAGACAGTTGAATTGCCCAAGGTCACTCAGCTGCAAAGTGATATAGCCACATCCAGAAGCCAGATTTTCTGAATAGAAGCTCTGTGACTTTTTCTGCTTTGCCATGTTGACTGCAAGCTGCTGGTGGCTTATTATGTGCTCCCCTCCAGTGTCATTGTGGGGTATTTTTTAAATTGAAGTATAGTTGATTTACAATAACGTGTTAGTTTCAGGTGTGCAGCAAAGTGATTCAGCCATATATACATACATATCTATTTTTTTTCAGATTCTTTTCCCTTACAGGTTATTACAGAATATTGAGTAGAGTTCCCTGTGCTATACAGTAGGTCCCTGTTGGTTATCTGTGTTATATATAGTAGTGTGTGTGTCATTGTGTTTTAAACAGTGGCCTCCGGGGCTTTCGCCAGTTCACTAGGTACCAGCCCTCTGCACTCAGCTCTCAAAATGTGCCATCCACACCAGCACTGTTCACAGGGGCTCCGGGGGATGAAAGAGGCTGTCCTGTCTCTGATTTCATTTTCCTCTTGAGTCAAAGATAAGTATGTGATAGATGTCAGAATTTGTGAAGCTTAAAAGGGAATAGGCACTGAGGGAAGAGCAGCGTCCCAGAATGTTTTGGGTGCAGAGCCTTGTTCTAGTAACAGTCATTGTGTATTATTTTGTGATAGCATCCAGGATCAGAGCAAACAGAGGGATTTCTTTTTTCTTTTTCAAAATAAGTCAGATCAAGTTGCTCCTCTGCTCAGAACTCTCATCTCTCTGATCTCATCCCCTTTTTCCAGTGCCCTGTCCTGTCCCACCTCTGATTCTGCCTCAGCCACTTGGGTCCGCTTGCTGTTGCTTGAACAGAGCAAATATGCGGGTATGTCCAGGCCTTTACACTTGGGGTTTCTTCCTGCAATGCAGAAGAGATTACACTTTCTTCTTTGGGCATGAGGAAGCCACTTTAAGATTGTGAGGCAAGGAGGGGCATTAGTCACGCATGTAATCATTCTCTGACATAAATACAATCATGTCCTTCCCCTTTAAAATCCTTCACCTGCTGCCCATTGCGGCATGACAACCAGATTCCATAACCTGGCGGAGGATTTCTTACTTTCTGCTTCCCCTTTCAGATTCCAGCAATGCCAGCAGAGGGAGGATGCTTTAGCCCGTTCTTCCCATCAGCAAGCCCAAGAAAACATAATACAGTAGGAAACTTATCAGAACTGTGTGTGCTTATGTATAAACCAAGCTTCAACACACATCTCCAACCCAAACCTTCCAGATTGAGTCCTTAAACCCTTCAACATAGAATGACAGAAGCCCCGCTGAACAGCACAGAATTATCTGGAGTCTCTACTCACAGCATGTTTTCCCCTCTGCCAAGAAAGCCCTCTATTCTTTTTTATTTTATTTAAAAATTTTCCCCAGCTTTATTGAGATATAATTGACATATAACATTGTATAAGTTTACGGTGTGCAACGTAATGATTTGATATGTATATCTATTGCAGAATAATTATCACAATAAGCTTAGTTAATACTATCCATCACCTCACATAGGTACTATTTTTTTTATTTTGGTGGTGAGAACTTTCAAGATCTACTCTCTTAGCAACTTTAAAATATACGATACTGTATTGGTAACTATAGTCACCGCACTAAGCATTACATCCCCAGAACTTATACATCTTATAACTGGAAGTTCATACTCCTTGACTGCCTTCACCCGTTTCCCCCCATCACTAACCCCTCGCCCCTGGCAGCCACCTATTTGTCCTCTGTTTCTGTGAGTTCCATGGTTTTGGGGTGTTTTTTTTTACATCTTTATTGGAGTATAATTGCTTTACAATGGTGTGTTAGTTTCTGCTGTATAACAAAGTGAATCAGCTATACATATACGTATATCCCCATATCCCCTCCCTCTTGCGTCTATGTTTTTATATGCCACATACAAGTGGAATTTCTCTGTCTTTGTCTGATTTACTTCACTTAGCATAATGCTCTCAAGTTTCATCCCTGTTGTTGCAAAGGGCAGTATATCCTTCTTTTTAATGGCTGAATAATAATACATATATAATTATAATTGTATTTATATTATACATTATATTATTATATTATATTATAATATATTACATATATAATTAAACACTTAGATTGTTTCCATGTCTTGGCTATTTTAAATGCTGCTTCCGTGAACATAGTGGTGCAGATATCTCTTTGAGATGGTAATTACATTTTCTTCAGATGCGTACTCACAAATGGAATTGCTGGATCTTAAGGTAGTTCTGTTTTTATTTTTTTTAGGGAACTTTCATACTGTTTTCCATATGGCTGCATCAATTTACATCACTACCAACAGTGTACAAGGGTTTCCTTTTCTCCACATTCTTGCCAACTTTTGTTACCTTTTATTCTTTTGGTAATAGCCATTCTAATGGGTGTGAGGTAATATCTCATTGTAGTTTTGATTTGCATTTCCCTCATGATTAGTGATATTGATTGATTGCATTGATACCTGTTGACTTTTTGAATACCTTCTTTGGAAACATGTCTTTTCACGTTCTTTGCCCATTTTTAAATTAGATTATTTGTTTTTTCTATTGAGTTGTATGAGTTTCTCATATATTTTGGAAATTAACTTTCATCAGATATGTGGTTTGCAAATATTTTCTCCCATTCCATAGGTTGCCTTTTCATTTTGTTGATTTTTTTTTCTCTGCAGAATCTTTTTAGTTTGATGTGGTTCCACTTGTTTATTTTTGCTTTTGTTGCTTGTGCTCTGGGTGTCATGTCCATAAAAGTCACTGCCAAAACCAGTGTCAAGGAGCTTTTTCCCTATGTTTTCTTCTAGGAGTTTCACAGTTTCAGATCTTACATTTAAGTCTTTAATTTATTTCAAGTTAATTTTTCTGAGTGGTGTAAGATTGGGGTCCAGTTTCATTCTTTTACATGTGAACATCGAATTTTCCCATTAATTGAAGGGACTGTCTTTTCTCCAATGAGTGTTCTTGGCTCCCTTGTCAAATACTAGTTCATTGTTTATGCATGGGTTTATTTCTGGGTTCTTGGTTCTGTTGCATTGGTCTTTGTGTATGTTTTTAGACCAGTACCATACTGTTTGATTACTATAGCTTTGTAGTACAGTCTGAAGTCAGGGAGCCTGATTCGTCCATCTTTATCTTCCTAGGATTGCTTTGGCTATTAGGGGTCTTTTATGGTTCCATATGAATCTTAGGGTTTTTTTTTTCTATTTCTGTAAAAAGTGCTATTGGAATCTTGATAGGAATTGCATTGGATCTATAGATTACTTTGAATAGTATGGACATTTTATTATTAATTCTTCCACTCCATGAACATGGGGTATCTTTCTGTTTATCTGTGTCTTCTTCAGTTTCACTCATCAAGGCCCTCTCTTCTTTATTCTCTTTTTCTCTACCTTATCAGTTGCCTTGCTGATTCTACTAATCCTCCAAGATCATGCTTGGCCTTCTTTGACCCCATCCCATGCCCTGCTACGTTAGGGGCCCTCTTCTGTGCACCTATATAGTGCACATAATATACACTGAAGAAGTTATCTGTTTATGCACCAACCTCCTCCAAAGACCAAGAGCTTCTTGTAGACACATCCATGTCAGATTTACCTTGGGTATGTGAATGATAGATTAGAAAAATATTGCTTGGAATACAGTTGGTTTTTAAATAAATTATTTTTAAAGAATAAATGACAAGATCTAATCTTTGGAAAGATTATTCTGAGATCTGAGTGTAAGTAATTGGCCAGCCAGATTTCAACTAGGAGTTGCACAGAAGGGGTGGGAGGTAATTTCATTAGCCCAGGCAATACCCCAGGGAAACCTGAACTTGAGAAGTGGCAGCTCATACCCTGTGGGCCCCGGTTTCCTCACCTGCAAAAGAGGAGTTTTAACAGCATCTGTGTCATAGGATTGTCATGAGGATATACCATGCTGAGAATGCAACACATATGATTATTTTAAAAATATTAGCATTAGTCCTATATAGTGGTGAGGATCACAGCTCTGGGCCGTGCTGCCAGGATTGACTCTCAGTTTCCAGAGTTCCTTGCTGGTTGGATCCCAGCAAATTTCCTAATCTCTTCATGCATCAGTTTTTACATCTTTACAATGGAAAGAATAATAGCACTTAATTCATAAGTTGTTGTAAGATTTATATGAATTGATGCATGTACAGCATTCAGACCTGGCATGTAGCAACACCTTAATAAACGTTAATTTGAAACACATACACACAAGAGTGGAAAGAAAAATTGTTGAGAGGGAATCAATATGAATTTATAACCAAGTGAAGTGCATGTGGATGGATATGTAATTGTTGGCATAGAGTAAGGTAGGAGAAAGAATCTGAGGTACATTTGGTTTGGGGACTGAATGGCCCTATGGATAATTGATACCTTGAACCAAGATTGGGAGCAGAATAGAATAAATTTGAGAAGTTGGGCCAACATTAAGTCAACTTTGTATCTGGTCTGTTTGAAATGGTGTTGAGTTTTTATGTATTAATGATAAGCAAGGAGGTTGGGATTTCAGATGTAGAATTTATGATTTAAGAATTATTAATGTATAAGTATTAAAAATAATAATAATTAATATTTACTGAAAACTGTGAACTCTGTGCTAAACATTTTGTATGCCTTATCTCACTTAAGGCTCTCAGCATCCCCAGGAGAAAGGTACTATGATCAGCTTCCTCTCACAGACGGGGAAATCAGGCCCAGAACAGACAAGTAACTTGCCCCAGGTCACCTGATGAAGTGGTCAGCAAGGGTTTGACTCCAGGCAATTTTATGCTGGAGTCTACACTCTTTATTCTTTTTTGGACTATTTCCAAGGCAAAGGCTGAATCTATGAGGTTGACCAAGAGAGCATGGTGAGAAAGAGGATGTGTCCAATAGGGATGTTTTTGACCTAACCTTCCACTTTCTTTTACTCAACTTATTGCCAACAGTTCCCTCTTTGTAAAACAAAATAGTAAGGACTCAACAGATGTTGGGTGAGTGAATGAATAATTTGGATGTTAGAGGTTCAGGCTTTGTGGCCATACACTAGAGGAAGGTTCACTGGCTCAGGCTGTCTTAACAGCAAGGTACTCAAACCCACAGTTCACAAAGAAAACCGGATGCATCAGAATCACCTGGGGTGGTTTCTTAAAAACAGACTCCCAATTTCCAGCCCTGACCCACTGCAAAGCGAATCGGGGTCAGCCTGGCATTCCGTGTCCTTAATAAATGCCTGGGAGATTCAGATGGGCAGCCAGTTTGTTACCCACTACATTGACCAACCAAGTTTGCCTGGGATTGAAATGTGGTATTTTTGTTACATAAAGTGCAGCCATAAAGGAATGAGATTGGTTTTCTTGTGTGTGTCCTAAACCAGCTGATGACTTTAAAAGAGGAATTCCCCAAATGTTTAGAGCAATCACAGGCTCAGTGAGGTAATTACGTAGCCTCCCCAAGTGACTGTTTTGTAGGGAAATGCTCATTTGGATTTGTAGTTTCTGGTGTGTTTAATAAAACCACTTTCATTACTAAAACAGCATCCCTTCAGAAATATGGTTTTTCTGGATAAAGAGGAAAACATAGAGGAGCAGAGCATTCATCCGACATTATTACTATGTGTTCTCCACTTCATCGTTACTCTCTGTGTTTGGAGAGGAGTCAATTGGGTCATTTTCTGAGCTCCATGGACCAGCCTCATTCCTGCGTATATTTGAATTGTTC
This sequence comes from Monodon monoceros, assembly GCF_005190385.1. Lineage (NCBI taxonomy): Eukaryota > Metazoa > Chordata > Mammalia > Artiodactyla > Monodontidae > Monodon > Monodon monoceros. Next base: position 15,357,758 of record NW_021703774.1, on the reverse strand, counting down.
ACAACACTTTGACCTTTATCAGAGAACAGCTCTACATTGATGCCAAGCGTTGTTATTATATAGTAGAGCCTTTGTGAAATGGTGGGGGAGGACCCAACTACACCTGTGTTACAGGCTGACTGCCATTAGAATTCTATAGAACATTTCTCAGAGTATGATTTGACCTATGGAGAATCTGAATCCAGGCAATGATGAACCTTGCTATATCAGGGGTCTGCTGAATTTTTATATCTTAGCTTGGTCTGGTTTGGTAAATGCAAAAGAGTTTCTGGGCCTGATACGTTAGACCTCTGTGCAGTTAATTCATGGCTGTCCACATTTCTAGTAGATTTCACATATAGTGTTGGAAACATGCACCATATATACTTTATCTCACAATAATTACACCGAAAATTAAAAAGAATCAATTCCAGTTTCACAGTATGTCGGCTTAACCATTTTTTTGCTCTGCATACAGGTCTAATTGCTTTAATTCTCATTCTATCTTTCTATAAGGTAGGGATCATATTCACTTCATTAGATCATTGTAAGCGATAACTAGAATTAGAAAAGATTTCCTTAAAGGGGACATACCTGTGGAGAAGGTTCCTTCATTTGAATTCTTGCAGGCATATTTCTTTTTGGCCCTTCATTCAGTCCTTTAATACATATTTATTGAACACCTACTTTGGGCCAGTTACGCTTCTAGGTGCTGGAGATCTCACTGGGAAAAATTAGCCAGAAAATGCCATGTCTCATAGAGCATCCAGACATAGAGGACGAGGCAAACAGTAAAGGGAATAAATAAGTCAGTTACAAAGTATGTGAGAAGCCGTTAAGGGCTACAGGGAAAACAAAGCAGGAAAAGCAGGTGGGGAGCAGGTGGTGATTCCATTTTTTTAAAATTTTATTTTTATTGGGGTAGAGTTGATTTACAATGTTGTGTTAGTTTCAGGTGTACAGCAAAGTGATTCAGTTATACATATACATATATTCATTCTTTTTTAGATTCTTTTCCCATATAGGTTATCCCAGAATATTGAGTAGAGTTTCCTGTGCTCTACAGTAGGTCCTCACTGGTTATCTATCTAATATATAGTAGTGTGTGTCTGTTCATCCCAAGCTCCTGATTTATCATCCCCCCACGTTTCCCCTTTGGTAACCGTAAGTATGTTTTTGATATCTGTAAGTCTGTTCCTATTTTGCAAACAAAAGTCTTCTTTAAAAATTAGATTCCACCTATGAGTGACAGCATACGATATTTGACTTTCTCTTAGGGGGCTCCTCTCTGAGAGGGTAACACTTCAACAAAATCCTGAGGGAAGTGAGGACAGCCAGGGCAGCTTTTATGGAATAGCATTCCATGGGACATTAGTCCTAAGAAATGCTGAGCTTAAAAAGTGTTTCACTATTTAATAAGTTGGGAAATACATTTTAGAGATTTATAATGCTTGTTAGCATATTAAATAATTTGAAAAGACCTGCTAGAAAGAAACCTATTTAACTCAAACATATTTACAAATATTTCCTTCCCTCCCTCCCCCTCCCCTCCCCCTCCCTCCTCTCCCTCCCCCTCCCCTCCCCCTCGCTCCCCCTCCCTCCTTCCCCCCTCCCCTCTCCCTCCCTCTTCCACCCTCTCCTTCTTTCCTAATAAGCCAGAGCAGCCACCATAGCTCTAAACCAACCCTCAAATGTGCACACAACCCTGCGGACTGATGATCACTAGGGCTTCCGAGGCAGAACAGTCCAGGAAAAATGCCTCCATTCTGGGATCCTGGACCTAAGTATGAGACCTGCATCTGCTACTTTGTCCCTCAGCAAATTGAACTTTCCTTATTTTTGGTTTCATCATCTCTAAGTTGGGCATCATAAGAATGCCAACTAGGTGGGGTTGTTGTAAGGGTTAAATAACACCCAGTGTTAATGCCTTTCTGAACTGTAGAGTCCTCCAAATACAGGTGTCTTATGTGCTTCTTTATTCACTGTTTTGGAACCTGGGATGAGTCAGTCCAAGGATATGACCCTGTCTGGGGTTCATGTATAAAGAGCTTGCCAAAGGAGCATTGAAGGAGAAAGAATGAACATTCAGCGTCTGTGAGAGAGTGAAGAGCTGCCCTCCTGGACCAGAATCCAAACCCGGGGCCTTATTAGTATCAGGCTTCAGTCAGCTAAAGTAATGAATCACAGGCCCATTTCTTTACATGAGCTAGTGGTTCCCAAACTTGGGAGCATACCAGACTCACTTGGCAGTTTTAAAAACATACTGTCGCCTGTCTCCAACCCAGACATTCTGACTTTCTTGCTGTGGGCTGTGACTTGAGCATCAGGACAAGCTTTCCAAGTGATTCCGGTACATGGCAAAGTTTGGAGGCCACTGATTTAAACCAATCCCTGTGAACCTCCTTTTCAGCAGCCTGGTCAAGAAAAAAGCTTCCGTACCAGAATGTTCATTGCAGCTCTATTTACAGTAGCCAGGACATGGAAGCAACCTAAGTGTCCACTGACAGATGGATGGATAAAGAAGATGTGGCACATATATACAATGGAATATTACTCAGCCATAAAAAGAAATGAAATTGAGTTATTTGTAGTGAGGTGGATGGACCTAGAGTCTGTCATACAGAGTGAAGTAAGTCAGAAAGACAAAAACAAATACCATATGCTAACACATATATATGGAATCAAAAAAAAAAAAAGGTTCTGAAGAACCTAGGGGCAGGACAGGAACAAAGATGCAGACGTAGAGAATGGACTTGAGGACACGGGGAGGGGGAAGGGTAAGCTGGGACAAACTGAGAGAGTGGCATGGACATATATACACTACCAAATGTAAAATAGATAGCTAGTGGGAAGCAGCCACATAGCACAGGGAGATCAGCTCTTTGCTTTGTGACCACCTAGAGGGGTGGGATAGGGAGGGTGGGAGGGAGACGCAAGAGGGAGGGGATATGGGGATATGTGTATATGTATAGCTGATTCACTTTGTTATAAAGCAGAAACTAACACACCATTGTAAAGCAATTATACTCCAATAAATATGTTAAAAAAAATAATAATAATTTTAAAAAAGAAAGAAAGAAAGAAAAGCTTCCAAGTAGATCATTGTTACAAATCAGTGAGTTAGATTCTTTTTTTCTTCTGGGAAGGAAAACAAGGAAGAAGGAAGAAAGGGAGGGATGGAGGGGAGGGAGGAGAATTTGTGTTTATCAATTGCCTCTTTGGACAAGGCATTGTGCCTTCATGTGCATTTAATCTTCCCAATAACTCTGATACTTATATAGTATGATCCCATTTTAAAGATGTAATCACTGATCCTAAAGAGCTTAAGATATTTCCTAAGGAATTTGAAACAGGACATTGGTCCTGTTTTTCTTGGTCCTTTCCACCACACCGTGACAGCCATTCAACTTTTCTTTAGGCTCACAATGCTTCCCCCACCCTGTTTTTTCTCTCCTTAGCTTTCTGGTAAAACCTGGTATGCAGCATTTCTGTATCAATGGCAAATGAAGTCAGTGTTAACATTTTTTTTGGAGGGAGAGGCAGTTTTGCATTTTAAGCTTAAATATGATGGGGAAATGACATACTTTATTCCCTTATAATAACTGTACACATAAGGCAGCTTAATTAACAGTAAATGTAGGAGTTTTCTGAGAGAGGCCCTTTCTAAGCAAAGCACCCGTACCCTATAGCTTCAGGCCTGTCAGTAAGGCTGGCCCTGCTTTTTCCATTTCCCAGATTAGCTAAAGACTTCATGGAATAGGAACAGATGCAGGCAAATGCTCTCCCTTAATAATAGTTTATTCACTGAACATTTACAGAGCACCTACTGTGTGCTAGGCACTAAGAATTAAAAGAGAAGTAAAACATGTGTGACACTAAAGGCAGTTACAGCTGAGCAGCAAAGACAGATGTAGTAACCATAATTAAAATATGGTAAGTATAGTCGTGGAAGCACATTGATGGAGTAAAGAGGAAGGCCTGATGGGCCACGCTGGGCTCTTGCAGGGAGGGGAGGGGGCTGGCATCTTGGCATCAAGGTGACTTTTGAAGCGTGTGGTTGGGTCCAGTCATGCACCCCTTTGGTGATTACCTAACCACCAATGCTTGAAAGATCCTTCCCTGAGGATGGTAGGAAAGCTATTAAAGAGGAAATCCAGGTTGTAAGAAGTTGAATGACTTGTCCAGAGTCGCAAAAGCCATCAGAGGTAGAAATTAGACTCCCACTCCGTGTTCTGACTCCAAGTTTAGTGTTCTTTCCATGACGCCGAGTTTCCTCTGCTGGTTCAGCTTCTGGCAGGGCCGCAGAGCTGAGAACATAGCTGGTGACTTGTAGCATCAGGTGACATCTTGATTATTTTTTCCAGTTGAACCTGGTTGCCAAGGAAAATTTTCTCCCTTCTGAACCTGGGCAGTGAATATCTCAGATGAAAATAGAGCCTTAAAATGAAAGAAATCCAGAAAACCCCAGGTATAAAATAAAATCTGAGATGTATCGCCCTATTCAGAAATTTATGGTATAAATACAGATGTCCATAAATATTTAAAATCACCAACACCCTTTTGCCTTGGGTGTTATATAATTTCATATTTTACAAATTAGGTTTTATTCAAATAAATGCAATTTTATTTCAGATGCTTCTAACCACCCCACCCCATCTATATTACCAGTTTAAGCCATTGCCAATTTACTAATGATTCCCAAATAAATTTCTCCAGCCAGATTTCTTCTAAATCTTTCCTGAGGCTGGTAGAGTATGGCTGTTCCACAGGCCGTTAAGCCTCGTATATCCCAAACCAAATTCATTATTTTCTTTACGTAGCCTTTATTTGTATCTCTTTGACGTGCTATCATTAATTCAGTTGCCCAAGTCAGACACTAAGGTCTGTTGATTCCAGCTTTCCTGCCAAATACCGTCCCATCCCTCTTCCCCACCTCACTGCCACAATTCTGCTGCAGCCCCCATTCTTTGGCACCTAACAGCTGCCATGGATCTTAACTGTACTCCCTGAAACAATGAGTATTTTCCCACACTAATCCATCTTTCTTAGCACACAGAGCATTGTCCAGCCAGTTTAAACCAAACCAGAAGGCTTTTCTTATTTTAATTCAGTATTCAAATCTTTCTAAAAGGCTGGTCCATTTTCGCTTGTCAGTTAAGTAAAATACCTTGAAGATAAATTTCTGTGATGATTGAAGCTTTTATTGTGCCTCAAGGCCATCATTCTGAATACTGGTGATTATTATATACTCCCCATGTTGTAGGCAGCATGACATTTGGCTTAAATGGATGTGTTATTCTCTTTTAAGTTCAGTTTTAAAATAAACATCTTACATCAGTGGTTCTTAACCTTTCTGGAGTCATGAACCCTTTTGAGAATGTGGTGAAACTTAAGGGTCTTCTCTTGAGAACAATGCACAGGCACACACACATACACACATATTTTGCCTACAACTTCAAGACTTTCAATTCATCCATGGATCCCTAGAACAATCATGAAATCTGGGTTGAGGACCCCTGCCTTATATGAAATTGTTTTCTTTCTTTCATGTCAGAGGCATGGTATACCTTTCTATTTTAAGGAAATGTTCTTATGAAGTTGATCCCACTCGATTTGATTAGCTGTAATACTTGCCCACCCCCTGATTTCAAGAATGGCCTGGGAATAGGGCTGTTTACCTGTATTGTCTTCCTGATTACACCCTTAACTAGCTGTAGGACTTTGTGATGTCCTATAACTAGCAAGATACAGTAGAAATCAACTTAGATCCTTAGCCAGGGGACCTAAATTCTTGTCTCTATATCCTCTGCTAAGTTTATAAAATTTTTTTAGAAACACAACTCTAGTGTAAAATGAGGCACGTCTGCCATGATGGTATTTCGTTGTATTGGAAGAGTGCTTTCACTCCTGCTATTTCACTTTATCCTAACAAAGACCTGATGAGAAGGTCGATGAGTTATGTCTTCAATGCATAGGGATAAATAAGGAAAGGAACACAAAGTAGTTACATCAGGAAATATATAAGAGGTCCCATTCTGGTTCTAGCCCCCAACTGCTCTTCAACTAACTTCATGATTTAATTCAAGCTACAGGTGATCAAGGCATCAACGCAAAAACAGTTGGACCAATTTACATCAAATGAGGTCTGTGCAACAATCTGATTGATTGTGGCAGGAAGAAAACAAGTTGTAGGCAGGCATGAATGATGACTAATAACATTTTGGCTGATTTGGTCGGCTACCGGTACACTCAGTTATTCATCACTTTATCTCATATGAAAGGGGCCATCTCGGAAAAGCTAAGAAGTTTGAACATATTTTTGTGTACAGATTTTTTTCTGAGCTACCCTTAACTATACTCAGAAGTTAGAAATACGATCTGTGTTAATTTCACCTGCGCTACCCAGCATATGTTTGGTATCCTCCAAAAAACCAATCTTACTAGGCTGATTACATCTTTCCCTGTGCAAGAAGGAAACTGAAGCCCAGTTCCAGGAAATCATTTGCCTGAGGTCACCCACAGCTGATCAGAGGCACACCCAGAGAAGATCACAGGGGACTACTTGTCCCCACTTATTTTCCTATATATATATACTTTTTGCGCTATGTGGGCCTCTCACTGTTGTGTCCTCTCCCGTTGCGGAGCACAGGCTCCGGACGCGCAGGCTCAGCGGCCATGGCTCACGGGCCCAGCCGCTCCGCGGCACGTGGGATCTTCCCGGACCGGGGCACGAACCCGTGTTCCCTGCATCGGCAGGCGGACTCTCAACCACTGCGCCACCAGGGAAGCCCATTTTCCTATCTTTTTAAGCAGGAGAATTAATATCTTGACGCGTAGCAAATTCAACATCCAACAGAGAAAGGCTCGTAACAGCTGAAAAGTCATAATCAAGTTTACAGTTGCCTTCCAAATACTACAATTATATATGTGTCGGCCCCCCCCCCCGACACCTCCAGCACACACGCTCTCATTAAGTTCTATGTCATCAGAATATGCTTCTCTAACTAAATAGCTTCACCTTTGGCCTTACTTGTTTTTTCCTAGGGCCTGTGTGAAATATGGAGAAATAAGCTTGTCATTTCTCCAGTTAAAAGGATAAAACTGTTGCTACTTAAAACTTTCAATTTCTGTCAAATTGAACATTGGCATCGTAGCTCTCCAAAGGGCAGTTTTGTGTCAATGAGTGCATCAGAAGCTGTTTTATGAGAGCCTGTGTTGTACTTGGCACTTTGCTAGGCAAGCCAGAAGAGACAGGAAAAAAAAATCCATAATCCTGTTAGAAAGGAATTGGGAGGTGGTGATTAAAAAAGCAAACCCCTGAAGCGGTTAAATAACAGTGATGTCATATGTAGAAGTGAACATTCCAGAACAGAGAGAGACAATGATCAGTACACTCGAGAATAGTAAATAGTGACTTTGTGGGCAAAATAGGATTTGATCTTGGACTTGACCAATGACATTGAAGGCTTGGGCAATGCTATTGGAGTAGGAGTTAACAGAGGGTGTGAGATGGGCAGTGTATGACAAGCCTGACTGCAAGATTCAACTAGTTAGGATGCAAGTTGAGTTGGTTAGGTGGGTAGATAGGCAGAGAGCGTGATAATGAGGGCTCAAGGCCCTTGAATTTGAATCCCAGCTGGGTAACTTTGGGCAAATTACTTAACTTCTCTGTGCCTCCGTTTCCTTGGGTAAAATGGGAATACCAATAATCCCTCTCTCATATTGTTGTTGAGAAGATTTAATTAGATTTACAAGTTCCAAACACAAAGTTTAGAACAGTGCCTTCAATGTGTTCCATCCACCTTAGTAAGCGTTTTTACACACTTTGGTTTCGTTGGGAAGTTAAACTGAATGTGCTCCAACAATATTAACTATTATAGTCAGGGTGAAACCAGAAAATAAAGACCTGAAAGTGGTCTGAGGAGTTTGAACTTGAATAAACAACAGAGAGCCATTCTCAGGCAGAATTGGATTTAGAAAAGCTGGGCTTAGAAGGGATCTATTCAAACCTCCAGAGAACTTGAGTACCTTGCCTTCTACACTTTACTAGTTGCTCAGAGAGCTCAGCCCTGGGGAAGGAAACCATTTGGTCACCTTCACTGGCATGTGGATTGGTGACAAACAACACAGAAGGCAATTGTCTGAAAAAAAAAATTGGATTTCAAGGGATTAAAGTTAGTCAAATTTTTATGGTTCTTTCTCTTGGCAGTGGGTCTTTAAGGGTCCAGTTCTGAGGTTAATAAGTAAAGAAGCTGGAGAACCAGGTTGGTAGGTTGAATATTAATGAGCCCCTCTTGGAGAGTTACTGAAAAGTCACCAGTAACATGGTGCGATGATGTCTCCTCAAATTCTGAGTAGACCCTCGCCTTCTTCAGAATCATCTTTGACCCTGATAACCCCTAAGCGCCAGACAGGTCTGCACGGATTCATCCTTCGGGCATTCCAGGGAGACAGATAAGTAGAGCCAGACAGCTATGTCCAGTTGTTTAGGGTGGTGAGGTAGAGTTAACTTCTGGAATCTGTCTACTAGTCAGTAGTCCTGAGACCCTCCTTCAGTTTACTTTAGTGAGGCTCTTCTCCAATTCGGATTGTATGGTCTTTACATAATTACAATGTCTTCCCTCTGGAATTTGCTAGTGATCTGTGGTCTGTGAGTCTAAAGGGAAAAGACCTAACAGGTGACTTGCCGTTTTCGTTAAACTGAGCCAATCTCTCAAATAGGTAAACTATTTGTAAACCTATAGCAGCTGCAGATTATTTTAGAAGAGTTCAAAAGTTTTCTACCAATCAGCTTTGTTTTTCAGATATGATACTCTCCTCCATGCTTCATGTTTTGCAACCTTGGCTTCTGCTGTCATCTTTTAGGAATTTGAATCAGTGACTTTACCTATACATGATGGTGACCAAGGTCAACAAGAGGCTTGGGGAAAAAAAATCCCTCAGCCTGTTCTACTACTCCAAATGGGGAATTAGCGGTAAAGAAGGGCAGTGTATTTGCCAGACCTCGTGCTAGATATTTATTTCTCAGTAATGCACACATAGTGATCGATATACACAATATTATGATTAACAGATGCTACGGAAAACATACCAAACAATGTACAAAGGACACAAACTAGGTATGACAAAAAGACATGCTCTCTGCTTTACCTGTCATGTAGCCACACCATCTAAAATACATTCTCATGTTTGCAGAAATAAATATTAAGGATTAATTTTGAGAACTTCCCTACTGATTCCCGAGAACCTAATTATAGAAGTGACAAATACAGTGAATGACCAGCAATATCTTTGTATTAAAAAAAAAAAGTTTTCTTGCTATTGTAGAAGAGTTCAAATAAAGCTAGTTATTCTTTCTGCCCTTTTAAACTACCCTTGTGGGTCAGATGCCTGTCCCCCCCCCCCAAATTTCCGGATGTGTCCAGAAAGCCCCTCTTATAGGGGCTTGGCCTTTTCTGTCTCTCTCTCTTTTTCTTCCCTGCCCCCTCCCCATTTTTAAAGGGCTTTAAAGAACATCTCTGGGAGACAAAAATAGCCCCAGTTGTGAGAGGCCTACACACTGGGAATACAACTGAGAGATGCAAGTCAGCAAGTGCGAGCCGACAACAGGAGTGTCTGGCCCTGGGTGGATGCTCCTCGCTGTATGGGTGCCGCTTCTCTGCCTGGGCCTGGTGGGTAGAAGGGAAAATGGTTTTTCAGGGGTGGGCGGTGGGTCGGGTAGGTTTGGGGTCCGGCCTTGTTAGGAATGGAAACCCCAGAATTCGGGGCCGAGGGGGCTCTTCCTTCCCCTCCCCGCAGGTTTTAAAAAACGTCTTTTGCCCAGCCGGGGATTGGCGACGGTCAAAAGGGAGCCGTTGGCACTGAATGTCACCCTGAAGGTAAAATGAAAGACAAAAGATGAACGCATGCTTGCTTTCCGTTCGGCAGCGGCGGCTGCAGCGGCAGTAGCAACAGCAGGATTTAAAGGGGAAAAAAACCCCCACAAAAAACCCCACACGCACAGACACACATAAATACACACCCAGAGGCGTCAATTATGCCAACGCAATATTGCAATCAAATCATGACAGTGCCGGGAATTTTTTTTTTTTTTGCGGGGGGGGAAATCTAGATATTTATTTTGCAAAAGGGAGAGAGAGAAAGGCATGCAAACAGAAACGTGCACATACCACGTAACCACCCGAGGAGAACCTGGCAGCCTCTCTCTTCTTCTGCCAAGTTATCATTGAGAAAACAGACAGGCATCATGACGTCCTGGGTCACAGGGAGTGCGGACCGACGCTACCAAGAGCAAAGGGAGGCGCCCGGGCGCTCCGGCTAGCGGCGGGCGCCCCTCGGCCCCTGGCCGCCCGGCTCGGTGAGTGCACAGCCGCGCGGGACGCGGACCCCGGGTGCCAGGCCGGCCCCGCACCCGCGGGGGCCCAGCGGGGGGCCGTGCCCTTGGTCCCGGCGCGCCGGCAGGCACCCCCTCGCCCGCCCGAGGTCGCGGGAGCCCAGTTAAAGGAGGCGTGTGTAAGATGTGCAATGTTCCTGCATGGGGGTTTTGTAGACTTTCCCAGCCAAAGCGACCGGCTTCGGCTTCTTTAAAATCCCCGACGACTCACCTGCTTAACCTGCTGCAGTTCTGACCCTGCCAAGGTAACTGGTCCAAATCCTTATCATCAACATCTGGAGACAGACATTTGCATCTGGGGCATCCTTGATTTGCAGTCCTGGTGGAAGTCTCTATTGCTCCCCCCCCCCCCCCCCCCCCCCTCCCCCCTTCACTTGTTTAGAGTCTCTTGGAGGAAAAAAAAAAAAAAAGCAACCCTCCCTCCATCACACAACCATAAGTCCTATCCCGCTGTTGTAGACTCGCCTTACCATGACTGCAAAACTGTCAGCGCGTGTTCTAGGGACACTGACCAATTTTCATTTCCATGAGATTTGTTCTTTAAAACACCTCTCCCATCCCCCTTCCTGGATAGAGACTTCAGGGCTTGGGAAAGTGGCAAAGAGTGAGGGCAGAGTTAGGGCGCTGGGACTGGGATGGGTGCGGGGCGGGGGGAGTCCTCCGGTCTTAGGGGGCGAGGGGGACCGGGGAAGGGGTCGTTGGGGAGAGGGTGGTGTCAGGAGTTGAGGACCGCTGTCGTGGGCTGGCAAATCCTTCTGGTGCTTGCTGCTGCCGTAGTCCTAGGTGTCTCCTGCCTGTCCTCTACGCCTCATTCCCTGTCTCCCCAACCCGTTCACCTTCCGTGGGAGTCTCTGAAGTTACACGGAGGTCACCCGACCGTCGTGTCATTTTAAGTATTTCAAACCACCTACCTACCCTCTTCCACCCCTCAAGTCTGTCCGATGCGTGTCGGATAGACCCTCCCCCCCCCCCCCATGCTTGGTGATGGGAGGTTCTCAGAGAGAGAAAGACACAGAAGGCAAAGCTCTCTCCTCCCATTCTCTTCCCTTCTGGCAACCTTTTCCTAGCTGCACCCCTCCCCCATTCAGAATCTTAATGAACAATTCTGGAAAAGTCCGGAAGGGCCTGGAGAAACCCCTCGCATGCCTCACTGCTGTGGAATGATTATGTCTGTGTTTATTTCTTGTGCTTGCTTGGGGTATGTTGTGAACTGCCACATGGGTTGGCTTAAGCTAGGGAGGCTTGTTTGCTGTGTGTTGGTATTGTAGTACCAGGACCAGTGGCCACACAAAAAGACACAGGCAGACACAGAAAGCACAGGATTTTTCTACTCTAAACCAGAGGGCAGTGTTGAAAATAACACCTTCTCTCCCTCGATTTAAAAAAAAAAAAAAGAAAGAAAAGAAAAAAGAGAAAAAAGAAAGAAATTCTCAGCATGTGAGTTAAGTGCAGCTGTTAGGTCCACATATGACTTCCTACTCTTTTCAAAACACTCCTGCTTAATACTTTAAGTCAAGAGCAAGAGACCTGGGGATGTTTTGAAGTGTTGCGAGCAGCTGAATGACTTGGTTTAGTTTTGAAGAGAGACTCTCTTTTGTTTCTCACGCTGCCCAAAGACCAGATAAGGGAGTGTGTTTGGAAAATGCCCAAATTCAGAAGCAGCAGGCAACAGAAAAGAGGAAGAAATGTTCTCCCAGGGAAGGCAGGGGATGGGATTGGGGAGTGGGGGAGAGGTGTCAGGGTTTTTTTTTTGTTTTTTTTTTTCCCTGTCCAGTAGATTTGATGTTATCAAAATGAGTTAACCAACCTGAGAAAACAGTTTTCTGTCCTTGTGGGCAAGAGAGGGAAATTTGAACAGTTCTCAAATCTGAGCTGAGGAAGGTACTTGAAAACATGGATGGAGATGGAGTCACTTGGTAGGGTTTCTTTTCCTTCAAATACAAAAAGAGTTGAGTATATCATGAAACAGGCCTATGGGATCTTTCAGATATAGATTTGTCTGTCAAGCATGGCTTTGTTGTTTTTAGTAAAACAATTCTCATAACTCTTTCAACTCATGTTATAGAGAATTAGAAGTGTGTATATTGAGAATGGTATCATATAATGCACAGAACTATCCGTTGACTGGGGAGATGAATGTAGATAAAAGATCATTTCTTTTCTTTAATAAATCAAAATAGCATTTAAATCTTTGTGCATGATGTATACGGAAACCTGCTGGTCTTTTTAAAGGGGAGATTGCCAAGGGAGCAAAGAGACCTTCTGATGGGTGGTGCTTTAACAACAGAGAGCAGATCAATCCATTTGGTTTCCATGTCTGTGCCACTCAATTTATTCTGTACAATTTTTCCAGAAATTAAAAGGTTACCAAGAGAGTTCCACGTTCCCATCTCCAACTGAGCACCACTTATTACTGCAACAGGATTTCAATATTAAGTGATCTGGAAGATATTTCCTCTCTCATTTTGAGTTCTGAATTTGAATCAGCATGAGAATGGCAGGGCAGCAAGATGAGGTATAACTAACCTCGTTGGCAGGCAGTGGAAGGGCTGGGAGGGAAAGTGTTGCTGAGAAGACTAACTGGGGCTGTTCTCAGCAACCTTGTTTACAGGGACATTTCAGAAGCAGCTAGAATTTTCACAAGAGCCTGCCAGAGGTAATGGGCTTATGTTTGAAATTGATCCTAAGTGTGTCTTTTTTTTCTCCTTCACGGACTTGCTATGCACCTTAGCTGAACACTCAAGGCAAAACTTTCCTTAGGCCCCAATGACATTTGCTAATATAGACAAATCCCTGGATTACTGTGTCACAGGAAAGGAGGTTATTTATGAGGTTCTCCTTTGTTTGCAGATGTGTCCATGCAAGTAGCTTTAGCCCTGTTTTATTTTTCAACAGCAGGCATGCTTGACTGTGTTCAATGCAAAACAAATCACATCCGAGGAAGTTAAAGTATGCCTTGCAGGTTGATCTATAAATTGGTTTCAATTAGACACTGGAGATCTCATTATCCCAGTGAGGGGAATTTATGACATAAAGTAGGAATTTTGTATTTGTTTCAAAGTTGTTGGAAAACTGTGGGAACAGAAGGATTTTGAGGGAAATGCCAAAAACCACGTTAATGAAGAAAAACAATGTTGAGATACTTTTGAATAATAGATAGGCTATGTGATGGTCAACCACAAGATAACATTCTTACACAGTATCTTTATGGCTTTAAATTGGCTGCATTGTCAACTAAGCCTACTCCTCTATTAAGCCATTATACTTTTCAATTATTTAACATTTCTGGCCAACCTATCTTCTGTGGTCTTTTTCTGTACACATCAGAAATGAGGTGTACAGTAGTAATGGCTGGCTGCTAGTGCGGGGACTTTGCAGTGGAGAAAGGCTTAATTTTAACTTCTTGGGACAAATACTACAAAGAATGCACAGAGGAAAAAGAAAAGTTATGGAAACAGACGGAGCCCTATGCGATGGAGAGAGCTACAGCCTCGAAACGTACCTAATACAATTTGAGTTATTCTCTCTAAGAAACCTTGACAGTATCTGCCTTCTAGGTACTGTGCATTTGGAAACACTATATCTCCATTTAAATGCAGATCTGTTTCCTCCAGGGAGCAGTTGGTGAATCCTTCCGTTGAACCACTGGTATGAGGAAACCAACTGCAAATTTTTCCTTGAACAACAGAATCCGTCGTTTCGAAGAAACGATGACTGAGTTTCGTAGTACTGTGATTTTTTGAAATTCACTGAAAATATCTCTATAAAGTCAAAATAACGTACCTCTTGTGCCAACAAAGAAATTTTCTCTTGTCACTTTTTAAAAGCTGTGAAATAATTCTGCTTTGCAATTTAGTTTTAAGGTTAGCATTACCATTCCAGTAGAGTAAGCGGGCCTTAGGAATCAGAGGAGGGAATTACATAGGCGTTCTATGTACTTCTTATGCTCTCAGGTTAGCAGATGGGGGCAGGTGCTGTAGGAAAGTTGAAGGATCTTTCTCTGGAACCATCTTCTTTTGATTATTTTGAACCTAATTTGTAAGAGTATTTTGTATTGGAATCAGTGGTAGTGGTGGCCAAAAAGGAGAGCCGGATCCTGTGAGGCCTTCTTTTGAGAGATGACTGCAGAAAGTAATTCAGTCTTTTGAAATAGAATGTAGACACACAACCTAATGATTTGAGATCTTCAGATTCAGGTAACTGGGAATATCTTTGCAAATCATTAAATAAAAATTCTCTAAGTAGACATTGTGATGATGCTAAGACCCTGTGTGTCTTTATCACATAGCTAGGACAGTTTTCTTTTCCTTGGCAATTAGATGCCATTCATTTACTCAACCCTGAATGATTTCTAATTGTGAAGGCCCACTCCTCCCTTAGCTGACTTGCTGCATCGTATTGGGTGTAAATCCCACCTCCCATTCTCCCTCTGATATGTACACCATGTACAGATATTTTATAATGTATTTATACCATTATGCTCGATAATTCCTGTGGTTGTGAAGAAGAATCATTGATAGTTTTAAATCAGGCTTCTGTTTATACTTCTATTACGAAAGATGCTTTGTTCATGGAAACAAAGGAATGATCATAGTTACTGCAAAAGAGGGTTAAATGTGTTTAGAATTCCTGTGATAAAATGCAAGACCCTGGAGAATCAAAGCTATTTTATTTACTTAGGGACACTTAGAGCTGTTTCAGGTGACCCGTCTGCTAAAATAAATAACCTGGATAGGACCCTTTAAAGGATGCTAATTAATGAATGCGCTTGTTTTATTTTCCTTACACAAATGAATTTTTGTTTTTAGCTTGGCAAATATGCATATCTGACACAGTGATCTTTTACTGTTTGGAAGATTCAGATTCAGAATGCTAGCTTCATATGAAGCACAGCAAAACTTTTGTACTCCTATTCTGATACATATGTGGTAGGATAAACAGTGTTTCCAGATATCTGTGTTACCAGAGTGACCCATTTCAATTTGACCTCACTCTAAGATATATTAGATTAATAAGGCTGATTTTATGACCAATATCATATTCACAAATACTTGTTTTCATTAGCACAATTATAGATTGTGAGGTAAATTTCCATATATATTAAATACTAACAACAGAAATAACTAACATTTGTATAGTGTGTTACAGTTTATAACCATACATTATCTATAAGCTGTTCTTTGGAAGAATATCTATTGCATTTTCTTACTCAAGAAGGCAATCAGGTAAACATAATATGAAAATAGATTCTTTTATCAGAGTTTTCCTTCTCTTTCCTTTCCTTTCTCCCTTCCTCTTTCCCTCCTCTTCCTTCCTTTTTTCTTTTTTCCTTTCTTAATGGAGAAAAACCTAATGATGCTTTTTTTTTTTTAGTGGGGCATGTATAATTGCTTATGACACATTTCTATTAAAAAAGGAGCTGTAACAAGCAATCCAACAGGATTTTTAGAATCTGTCTTCTGCCTACCAGTGTTCTTGAGGAAAATGTAAGGTTGCTGAAATCATTTCATGCCCTGTATGTTTTCAAACATAAATCAGGAAAATTGTTAGCGAGTTATAGCTCTTCTTAGAGACTGTGGCTATAGTGCTCTAGTAAACACAGGCTATATATTTTTCCAAGTTATTATGTGTGGAGAGAAATCCAAAGTTGGCTATTTAGATGAACAGTTTAATTCAGTTATTAGAAATCCATGTTCTATTTAGGGTGAACATTTATTTTCCAAAGGTTGAAACAATGGGACAAAATACCGGAGGACCCTTTGGATCCATCAAAGTTAGAAATTTGTGTTTTTTAGCTAATGTGTACATTACTGAACATCGATCTTCAGCTCAGGGACAGTCAAAATGGTCCTGAGCAGAGTTTATACTATGATCTGGTTGCCCTCCTCATCCGAGAACCGTGACCCTTTGTTTCTTCCTTTCTTTTTTTTTTTTTTTGCTATACGCGGGCCTCTCACTGTTGTGGCCTCTCCCGTTGCGGAGCACAGGCTCCGGACGCGCAGGCTCAGCGGCCATGGTTCACGGGCCCAGCCGCTCCGCGGCATGTGGTATCCTCCCGGACCGGGACACGAACCCGTGTCCCCTGCATCAGCAGGCGGACTCTCAACCACTGCACCACCAGGGAAGCCCTGTTTTTTTATTTCTGAAATGAAGGGATATGACTTGATGGTCTCCAGTGATTCTGAATTAAGTGATTGATTAATAACGAATAAACCAATTAATCATACTCCTGTTTATTTCTATTCTATAAGCTAATTATTTACATAAGTATGGCCTTATGCCGTGACTGGAGATATTAGTGTGTAGAGTAGTAAGTAAGCTCCGGTTCAGGGGTTTGAAATGAAAGCCTCATGAAATTTAGCCACTCAAGTTTACACTGAAATTTTTCATTTATAGACTAATTATTAGATACATGCTTCTTTTTTCACAGAAAATAATCTTAAATGCAGAGGATTTTTCTAGGCTAAACCATAAAAGCTTATGTTACTTACTGAGGTGAATTATTGTATATCGTTGTGAAAAACAGTTCTGTTATGAAACAAGTGATACACGTAACAGGAAAGCCATGCAACTGATGATAGTTTATCATTTGTCTAAATTCTGGAGGGTTGACGTTTGAGAGAATCCACATATAAATGGAAGTTCAAAAGATAGGTGGAAACTATTGCAGAGTATCTGAAAGGGATTTTTTGGTAATATTTTATGCAAGGGATTTTTAGAAACATCCAGGATTTTTAGAGACTGGCTGCAAAGTATTTCTTTCCCTGGGCATAGTGTAACATTAGCAGTACTCCTAAGTTCCTCACCTGTAATAAGATTAGTTTTTTGACAACCAGTATTGAAAAGTGAGAGAGTGAGAAAAAACGGAGAGAAAAAATTATGCTCTGAAGTGATTGGTCAAGATGTGAGAGAAGAAAAGATGGAAGGTGGTTGAAGGTAGAAAAGAGGCATATGGGGGTGTGTGTGGTGTGTGGGTGTGTGTATGAATGAGAGAGAGAGAGAGAGAGAGAGAGAGATGGATGGCTTGGTCTGCATTTAACTGATCAGTAGGTTGGGAAACCAAAAGGCAAAAGAGGGAAGCTAAGGCATGCATGTTCTTCCTGAAGAGAAAGTACAGTATGTGAGTTATGTGGAAAAACATTGGAATTAGAGTTTGAGCATCCATTTTGAAATTTTTGCTAGGCCACTCATTGCCTGTTTTGATCTTGCGAAATTATTAAGTTCTCTGAATTTGTCTTATCGGTAAACGTGTAAATAAGAAAAGCATGTGCTTCCAAGTTGGTTGTGAGAGTTGAGTGAGACTCGTGTATAAAAGTGCTTGGAAGTTCTACCTAGTTTTAGGTGGTGAGGAAAAGTCATTGGGTCAAGCAGTTCTCCATGCTGACCAGGTGTGTCAAAGGCTTAGGCCAATTCGTTTAGCTCCAGAGTGGTCTTTGGTGGGCATGTTTCTTGTCCATTGTGGCCCAAGAACTGTGGTGGGTTCATTACATAGTCTTTTATTTAGGGAGGAAGCAGGAAGTAGTATGCAGCTGGCCGGTTGAATAGAGCGAGCCTGATAATTCTAATGTATGCTATGCCAGTGCACAGGAACATATTTACTTGCTTTACAGTTGGCCACAGCTTGTCTAATACACAAGTGAATGACTTTGGAAACAAAGACAATGTATCCAATGATTGTTTTCTTTGTCTCAAACATTGCCTGTCATTCCCACTTTTGCCAGGACACTGATATTCATCTAAACTTCCTGGATTTTTGTTAAGGCTGAAGGAATCATGGTTTGGCAGTAAATACTAATTAATAATAATATAAATTCCATTTAAAAAAAGATTTCCAGGCTATAACAGAACTAATTAATGCAATACATCAGCTGAACTCCAAATTCTAAATTCTATACAGATCTCTCAAGAACATTTTTATTTTTATGTAGGGTTCACTGATAAATGTTTAGCCAATTCTTCCATCAGAAATGGCCTATACTTCAAAGCCTGAAGTGAAGCAGTAGATCAAGAAGTATTCAAGAAATTTGGACTGTTTGTTTAGACAATATATCTTTAAAAAGCAGATTCAAAAATCTGCTTGGACTTTACCTGAGGTTGGTCCTGTGCTCTGCTCTAATTCACAAGATAATGATCAACAGAATTCTATACTTTGTGATCTGTCAAACCTAGAAACTGAAGTGAACCTAGAAATCAAGAGATGTCTTGGGATCAAGTTTGAATCTAAAAGTAAATATTCAATGGCTCTTACCAAAATTCATTAGTCCTCAACATATAGAATATATGCTAACCAAATGGAGAAAACAATATTTGGGTGATTTAGTTAAGAGTCAGTGTTAAAAACTTTGATATGTGTGTAACTATTTGCAGGTAACTGAAAACCTAGCATGAACTCTGGAAGGCCACAAATAACCTCCAAACCACTCTTTGTTGAGAAGCTGTAGCTTCTTATGAGATGGATCATAGAGAGTAAAATGGACCCAGCTTGAGTTTCTTTTACATTTAGGAAAATTTATTAAACACATAATGTGTTTAGCATCAGGTTAGGTCTGTTAGAGAATACAAAGTAATTTTAGGATATAGTTCCTCTCTTTAAGGGAATTACACTATCTTTAGGGAAATATAATAACACACATTAAACTATTAAGATAACAGTACAATATAGAATGGTGCAGAAAATGAATGCTATGTGACAGAGTCATATGTATTGCGACAGAGTCAGAGCTTGGGTTGAGGTTCAGGCTATCATTTACTGGCTGTGTGACTCTCACCTCTTTAAGCCATAGTTTTACCATTTACAAATTGGGCATAGTTTCATCTGTCTCCTAGGATTGTCACGAGAATCAAATGAGACCAAGTATTTGAAATTGTTTTTGTGCTTTATAATAGAGATTACACAAATTCCGGGGTGGGGGGAGGGAGGACACTGATAGCATTGCACTTGAGAGTAGGGGCCGTGTCTCAGCTGACCTTGTACCCCCGAGTCTGGCACTGGGCCTGGTTCTGAGAGGGGGCTCAGTAAATGTTGGCAAATGCATGCATGTCAGGCACTGGGGACAGCCCTTGACCTATGTTATTCTTTAAATCTTCCCAATAATCTTGTATGGTAGATATATATTGTCTCCATTTCATAGATGAGGAAACAGAAGTTCAGAGATTTTAAGCAACTCCAGTCTCATGTAGGTAGAAAGTAGTAGGGTCAGGTTAGGAAGCTATCATTACACTACAGGGTCAGAAATTATCATTACACGTGAACCTTAGTGTGGGCAAAATGAAAAGCAAAGGCCTTGGATAACTTACCAGTTGCCCAGGCAGCTCATGGGCCAGCTTTCAGAGAAGTAGGAGAATACTTCCCTGTACTGCCTGACACATTTAACGTGGCCTTTTGTTGAACTGTCAGTCCTGATTTCTACCCTTTGAAGTAAGATGCACAATCGTGAGAAAATACCGCATAATATACCATTACCTAGACTTGTCATTGGGACAGAAGGAAGAGGAGGGGCAGTGAGGCACACACAGATGCTGACGTGGTTAACCAGTGACTTGGATTAAGTTTTCTCCAGCAACCCGCACCAAGTCCCCGAACCCACTCTGTCTCGTACACTCTCTTAACTTTCCCTCTCAGAGTTGGCAAGGTCTGGAATTTCCATTCTCCTCCATGATCAGGTGGTAAAGAAGGTGATGCCAATACCAAACAGCATATTCACGTTCTGCATGGCTTGCCTGCCCCTAACATCCCACCAGCCTTATTCGATCAGTAGGTTCTACTGGAGTGAAATTTTACAGTTGCGCCTAGTTTAGAATCAACAGTAATAAGATGGCCCCCAACCAAACAGGAATTTGAAAACTCCAGCCTCTGAATTTGGAAAGCAGGATAGAGAACTAGGTACCCCCATCCCCAATCCTATGTTAGTTTTTCCTCTGTTTATTTGTGAGCAATGTCCAGGGAGCCTGAAACACTCAACACGGGATTAGTAGTAACCCACTGTGGATCTGAAGGTTTGTATAAGAAATTGAGGGGAATGCATTTTAAAAATTGGGATTCATTTTTAAAAATTCTGTGAAAATACAGTACATAGGAGGTCAGGACAGCAGAGATTAGGGACTATATTTAAGGTAAGTCCAGAGAATACCTTGCACTGTTAGCAGAGTCCAGCCAGTAACAGTGTTTAGTTTCCCAGGAACTGTGCTAATATAGTCGAGATGAAACCTGGGGTGGGGTGGGAGGGGCGATGCTTTCCATGCTCCTCCCCGATCTGTGGTAAGTCTGCTGGGTTGAACTGTGTGAAGTTGTCAAAGGTGGCTCTGCTCTCCAGCCCTTGGCACGAGCTCCGCTGAAATGTGATGCCATTGGTTTTCAGTAAAGGTTCCTTTCTGCAGGGCTGCAAACACAGATCAGCTGCTACTGTGTATACACAACCAGGGAGCAGATCAACCAGCACATTTAAAGCAGCCTTTTTAACCCCGAGACTTTCCAAGACCTCCTCTCCACGCAGGAACTTTCCTTCTCTGTTGTCAGATTGAGCACCGTGCTCTTGTCATCAGATCCGAGCTAGGCTCCCTGCTGCACAGTAGAGAGGCTTCCTTAAGACATTTGTCCTTGAAACTGCACCAAACTCTTGGAAGAACCCAGAACGTGTAAGTATGTATGATTTAGGCAGCAAGAGGACAGGGCAGAGCTGCAATCAACCATTATACAATATCCGATTAGCAGGGCAAGAGGGATTTTTCCGACGTTTTGTTACATTCATTTTCAATTCGTTCTGAGAAAACAAATCAATTCTAGCTTCTGATACAGTGACTTTGCAGTAGATGGGGTTGTATGTAATATGTTAGCTTTAACTATTTGCTGTTCTCATTTAGCATGGAGATGTGACTTGTGGGATGGTGATGGTGGGCATTAAACTATAAAACTTCTAAATTTTGATTAGGCATGATAATTGCTGGGCATGTCCATCTTGAGAAACAAGTTTGCTTTGGGGAATGCTTTTAAAAGAATTAACCACCTAAATTCATGGACAGTAGAATGAATTTGGACCGTTCTCGCTCTCAATAAAACATATTAGTTTGCAGTTTTCATTTACTCATAAAGAGCATTCCGCTGAGGTTTTGTCTTAATTGAATCCTACCCAGTGCTGTCTGTGTGATGTTTTACTGGCTTGTGTGTATCTGTTTAAGTTACTTTGCTAGATTGCAGTCTGGTTAAACCTGTGTTTAGGCACTCTCTGGATCCTAAGAACAACCAGTGAAAGAAACGCTCACAGAATTTGGGAGGGGGTGGGTGGGTTTGTTTTAAAGGGTGGTCGTATTACCCTTGAAAGCTGTTTAGCTGCACAACGTGAATGGCTGTCAGATGGAGACCACAGACTGAATACTCTGAGGCTCTAAGTCAGATGTCAGCTTGTCCACTTTCATAACTCCAACCAGTAAAAGCTCGTGCCCCCTTGCTATCAATTTTTAATATGTACCGATACTTAGGTTTATAAGATTAATTTCTCTCAGATTAGGCTGATTGATAGCTGGACTGTGGTTTCTTAAGAGCTGGTTCCCTGAAACCCACAGCAGAGCTGCATTCCATTTAACTAGTGGATGTAAAAACGGGTAACCATGGATTCAGCCACCACTCACTGCCAGTGCAATGACTTGTTGTAAACAATACAAATGAGCCAGGAGAGCAGAGGCAACCAGACATGAAATGATTTTAATAGAAATTACGGTAAAAGGTCATGTGATGTGGTATCAGCTTCTGTTCAGTTTTAAAGGGAAAGTCTGTCTTTTCTCCCCCACCTCGCCTATTCCCAACCCACCCAAGTAGATGTCTCCACAGACTTGGCAGGTCCCATGCTCTGCTTCCGTGGAGAAGGGTGGCCAGGGTAATTCTGGGCAAAGTGTGGTGACTGGTGGATTTTCACGGTAAGTACCTTCCTTTTTAGAAACCAGAAGGACATCTGCGTCTTCCTGGGCTTCCTTCATGGAAGGTCATGCTAATTGTGTTCTAGAAGTCCTCAAGCTTTGATGTAAGAGGAATAGGTCATTTTGTTCCTTAGCTTTTACGGGATGCAACTGTCTTTTCTCTGCCTTCTGAAGCCTCTGGATTATTTCGTAACCTCGGTGTTTCTGAAAACTCTCATTGGCTTTAGAAGCAACTCCTGCAATATGGTAATGAGCACATGCAGATACTGGGAGAAGTGCTGTGTCTAACCTCTAGGTTTGCATCCACGCAGACCTTTGCTGAGTTCTACAAGGACGAGCTTTTACAATACGATTTGCATTTCTCTGGTAGAAATGGTTTCCGTGTGTGAAAATGACTGTAGCGTTCGTAAACGTGCCTTCAACCAAGAAACATTAGCACACTGTACCTGTGTCAAGTGCTACCCTCATGGCTTGTTTGGTACTGATCCCAGCTGTGCTTAGTCAAAGGAAATGAAAGAAGAAACTCTAGTCTTCAGAGTCTGGGAGAAAAAGGGGCGCTTAGAAGCCAGATTTGGAGGGTGGTCCCTAATTGGTACCTAGTGTGCACGAGTGAAGGGGCTCAGAGTCACTGTCTCAGACAACCCCAGGCACCTTGAGCAAAGGTCTGTCTCTATATGTGTTGTGTGTCAAGGTGAAACAGACCTGAACTGGTCTCTTGAGCCATACCACCTTCTGCGCACAGATGGTCGAGATCATCGTATCATCTTGGAACAAAAGATCATGCTGTGTTTATATTTTACCTCCTTTTATCATGCAGGTACTTCTGAATAGATGCGTGATTGTACACATATAGATGTCATACTGAATAAAAGAATTTGGGGCGTTTATTTTTCTATTAATACCTTCACTACGATAGACCCCATCGGCACATGAAAAAAGCATGGGGGTTGTAATTTAGAAGCTCAGTAAGATATCAGAGCATCAGCCTTCTCTATATACACTCAGGAGTTTTATCTAGTGGACTCTTTGTTTATACCTGTGAGTGTTAACATAGTACTTATATTTAAGCTTTTTTTTTTTAAATGAGATTTTTAAGATGTTGGAGTGCCTCATCGCATGCTTAGACTGAAGAATTCTTCAGAATATTTTAGTTGTCTGTGGTCGCATGGTTTGTTAGCTATTCTAATATTAGCTTTGCTTATCAAAAAGAAACAAAAGAAGAAACTGTAGTCATTCATGTTGGGGGCCAGGGAGGAGCAATTTGAAGCTGACAGGGGAACACCAAGTCCAGGTGAGGTTTTGGGTAAATGATAATAAAATACACTATTTTTACTTTTCCCAGCCTTGATTCTCCACGTTGAAGAACAGGAATAAAGTATCAACTACAAGGTGGTTAGAAGCACAAACGGTGGAGTCAGACGTGGGTTAGAGTCTTTGCTCTGGGCCTCGTTATGCTTAAGATTTTGAGCAAAGTGACCATCTCTCTGAGCTGCCACCTTGTCATCTGTAGATTGAGGAGGGTAATGCACACCAACGGGTGGGTGAAAGGGTTAACTGAGCTAATGCGTAGAAAGTATTACTATTTCCCACCACGTCTGGCATATAGTAAGTGCTTCATAAGCTGTTCCTAGTTTCATTATTATTTTTGACCGAGGAAACATTTGGGGAAGTAGAATCCTGCTCTAAATGCTGGGTCAGAAAAAGACAATATTCACATCATGGGTTGGTCCTGTTCTAGTGACGGTTGGTACACACAGTAACTGGTCATCACTTGGGAGATGGTGATTTAGTTTGTAGCCTAGTGTAGTGTTTTTATATAACATTTGCTAAAAGCCTAAAGTAGTATCTTTTTGCCATGTATTTTTTCATTTTCATGCAAGTTGTGCAGGAAAACCAATTAATTTTTTTGTATTTATGATTTCTAGTAACTATGGCTATTGCGGTAACATGCACGTTTTATCTATGATCCTATTGCTGGAGTTGAGAGCAGAAAAACACCTAGAGGTATAAGATATTCATCATTACATCCTACAAGCTTACATCCTACAAGCTTAAAACTAGTGGTAACTAGTTCTCAATGATAACCATATCTACTAAAGAACAGTAATAATTAACAGGCTAGCTAATTAGACACTACCAAAGAGACATTTCTTTTTAAAAAAATTTTATTGAAGTATAGTTACTTACCATGTTGTGTTAATTTCTGCATATAGCAAAGGGATTCAGTTATAACATACATATTCTTTTCCATTACGGTTTATCATATTCTTTCCATTATGGTTTTTTCATATTCTTTTCCATTATGGTTTATCTTGAGAGGATTGTCTACATGTTTACTGTGTCCTTTGACCTTCCTGAAATCTAAGGTTCTGATTCTCTCCTTCCTTTCTCTCTACCTTCCCTCCCTCTTTCCTTCCTTCCCTCCCTCCTTCCTTCCTTCTCTCCTGCCCTCCTTTTATCTCTTGTATATTCTCTCAACTCTATAGCATTTACTTTTTCTTTGTGAATCAGAAGGGTTCAGGGAACAGAAAAAGAGGGAGAGGAGACCCACAGTCTTTTTATGTTAGTCCTGGTTTTATAAATGGAAACTTTAAGAAGAGTCAGAAAAATCTGTTTTTCTTTCTCCTGCTATTGAACTGGAGAAGCACATCTGAAGTGACCTGCAGACTCCAGGGAAGCCTCGTTCGGTAGCTATTTGTTGATTCATTGATTAAACGGCATGGAGGGAAGGGGCATGGGGTATGGAGATCCCCTTAGTAGTGAGAGCTTTGAAACCCCAGGCTGCAATGTGCAGTAGGTTGGTTTCTCTGTGACCTTCCAACAACTAATCTCCTTTAAGATCGGAATCAAAGCAGTTAAGGGATTTTGTCAGATGGGTTTTGCCTACAGTTGGGGTTTTGGCAGTTGTGTGTCGAAGGCAATACATTCTTCACAGGGATATGAATTTTTTTTTTTTTTTCCAGAAAGGAATGAAGACAAGGTGCCAGCAGGAATCTCTAGAGAGGGGCTCTTGTTTATCCATGGTAGTGTTCAGGCCGGGACAGCTGCAAGGTGGATGACTTTCTCACACTTCCCAGCCAACTTTCTCTTTAACCACCCTCGTCTGATGGTCTGGTCAACAAGTGCACTCATGCAGCGGGCCCCTCTCTGTAATCTTCTCTTCAAAGGGCAGAGAGAAAGCCTGAGATTAGAATCCGATATCATATGAGTGAGGATGGGTGTCTGGTATCTATTTTGGGGAGATCAGAGAGTGTAGAATTAGAGCTGGAAACTGTTCATTTTAAATGGATGAATGGGGACTTCCCTGGCTGTCCAGTGGTTAGGGCTCCACGCTTCCACTGCTGAGGGTGTGGGTTCGATCCCTGGTTGGGGAACTAAGATCTCACATGTTGCATGTGGTGTGATCAAAAAAAAAAAAAATTAGGTGGATGAATGACTTGTCCAAAGTCACACAACTTATGAGTTGTACAACCAGGGCTAGAACTTGGGGTGTCTGACTCCCAGGATGGCACTCTTTTGAGGGCTCCTGCCTTTCAGTGAATATCACATTGGGAAAAAAAAATCCGGTTTAGGGAATAGTAAGACTATCTTAAAGAGATTGCTCAAAAGAGTCATATAGGTCTCGTTCTAACCCTGAAGCCATAATTTAGAAGCTCTGTGAGCCTTGGGAAAGATACCAAGCCATCTGAGCTGTGGTTTTCCTCACTGTAAAATTGAGATCAAAATAATTAATCAATGGTGATAACTAAGCAATAAAAATAATGCTTATAGTTTAGGTTTGTTGTGTGGATTAAATAAGATTACATGTGGAAAGTACCTAAGCTTATGCTTGACACAAGATAGATATCAGTAAATATTATCATCATTCTTCTTTTTTTTTTCAAGGTTGGTGGTGGAGTCTTCGTGTAGGGTAGAATTACGAGGAAAGGCTTTTAAGAAGGCATCTGGAATAGAGTAGCTCAATGGTTTTCAACCTTTTTCTTCTGCTTTAACACACACAGAGAAACGTACGTGAAGAATTACTGCATGCCTGGTATAGGATGATCGATAAATAATAACACAATGGTGGTGATGATCATGGTGGTGGTGGTGATGACAGATGCTGGTCGGTGAGGTGTACATACCACAGATGAGCCCAGGACTATACACGAGTCCCCAGAGCTTTAGCCTGGATTGCACTGCTTTCTTTCCCACACTAGAGAGGAAGTCAAAATGTGGGTGAGGAAGAGTTGGTGCCATTAGAAGTGCATCTACACTCATTTCAATTAAAAAGAGAATCATCGGCAGACTTTAGTACTTTGTTACTGGTAACAAATTACTGGCAAAATACCAGTTGGCCTAGAAGATGCCGTCTTTCCTGGAGAAACATGATTTTGAAAGGTGCTTTACATCCCAGACCTGGAACTATTGAATACATGGGTTTGAATTCTGGTTCAACCACTCACGAGCTGTGATGACCTACGGAAGTAACTGAACCGCTCTTAATCTCTATTCCCTCATCTTTAATTGGAGTCATAGTGGTACCCACCTCATACTGTTGTTGTGAGGATTAAACGAGTTAACACATGAAAAGTACTAAGAAAAATGTCTGGCACACAGTAAGTGTTAGCAATTATTTTTTTAAATATTATTTATTTTTGGCTGTGTTGGGTCTTTATTGCTGTGTGCGGGCTTTCTCTAGTTGTGGCGAGCGGGGGCTACTCTTCGTTGCGGTGCACGGGCTTCTCATTGCGGTGGCTTCTCTTGTTGCAGAGCACGAGCTCTAGGCGCACGGGCTTCAGTAGTCGTGGCACGCTGGCTCAGTAGTTGTTGCTCGCAGGCTCTCTAGAGCGCAGGCTCAGTAGTTGTGGCGCACGGGCTTAGTTGCTCCGCGGCATGTGGGATCTTCCAGGAACAGGGATGGAACCCGTGTCCCCTGCGTTGGCAGGCGGATTCTTAACCACTGCATCACCAGGGAAGCCCTAGTGTTAGCAATTTTTAGACGTTTTTGTCTCCAAGCTATCTGATGGGGCAGCGTCCTACCTTGAGAATTTTTCCCTCTGAAAATTGTCATTTTTAATGTTAACCATGGTATCATTAATACATAAAACTGTGTTTTAGTTTTCACACAGTACAAGCTGCCTTTATCGTGTATTTAACCGTTGAAAAAGGCATTATGTCATGTGTTTTAAATGGTATCTTAATTGATTTAATTCTCCCATTATTCTTACGAAATAGTTACCTCCATCTTACAAATGAGAAAATAGAGCCTATAAGAGGTGATAGAACTTGCCCAGCTAGTGAGTGACAGAGAAAAGCCTCCAGTTTAAAATCTTCTTTACGTATCTCCCCTACACTGCTCACTAAGTTGGAGACAGTTTGCAGAGGTGGTGGGAAAAGTGTATTTTCTGGAATGAAAGAGACCCAAGAATCATGAAATGGCTTTCTTCTAGGACATTCAGAAGACTCAAACTAGAAACAGGGAAGATGATCACAGTAAAAAGCAATTTAATTTATTTACTCGATAATCAGAAAAATCTGGAAATATACTTTAATTTGATTTTTAAGGACAGGAAGAGATAAGAGACAGAGGTGGAAATGGATAATGAATAATGAGGAGGAGAAAGAAAAGGAGAAAGAGGAGAGTGAAAGAGAGAGAGAGACAGACACACAGTGGCATAAGTACATGCCTGTCATTTAACATTCAAGCAGTCATGGAGGTAGATGGTCTGGAATCACCTTCCTCATTTTAGACCTTCTTTTGCCCAAAACAGCACAACCAGAAATAATGGATTGGGGATTTACACTATGGTATTTTGCCTTTAAATCCAGTGCATTTTTCTGCTACATTTTGCCGCCTTTTGAGACATAAAGACTCATACAATGATATAGACTCATAAAGAGAGAGAAGTATAGGTACACTGACACGGAGACAAATAATATTAGAACTGTCTTTTAGCTTTTATAGACATTAACGTGGAGATTTTCTAAAGTCCTCTTGTGGTTCTGCAACTATAGACATAAGTTAGATTAATCTATATTCAGAAGACTAGGTGTTTAAAAGTGTTATTAGATATTTAATGCTTTTTATTTAAAATTCGTTTTTACTTCTCTTATTGAATGGATTTTCAAAAAAAAAAAACTTGTGAGCTATGTCAGTCACCTTTTATTCCCAATTTTACAGATGAAGAAAATGAGTTACGCAGAGGTTACATTATTTCCCTAAGACCATAGTAGTTGATAACAGATATGAAAGTCATTCTCTGGTTTTTGACCCTCCAGAAAAAGACTTTTCTCTTTCCTGTGATGATCTCTTCTAATTGGTATGGTTATCGCTTAATCAACTTTTAAGAACTTGGGGACACATGGATGGAAAAGTCACACCTGTGTACATAATGAGGGCCTTTCTTGGAAACGGAAAGAGAGGTTGATCCTTTCATGCAGGTTTTGCTCTTGCCTTCAAATCTGGAATACCATCAACTGGTCTTTAAGGAATGATGTACGGACTATAGTTTACAACGTTCTTTTCTTCCCTAGAATCCAGGCTGGGCACTGGAGAGAATCCTGTGCCTTCTTGCGCTTTAGCCTCCTGGGGTCCACCAGATGCTATGGTGTCTTCCCCAGAGAGTTGCCTGCTGCTCCCATGATATGTCCGACTGGCACTCTGTTTGTAAAGCAGATGGAGTTCCCTTCCAAGAGGTACTTCCTGCTCTGCATGTTTGTTTTGAAGAATTGGGTTTTGGTAAGTACAGGGGACCAGGAAAAAAGGGAGGTACCAGACTGTTGTGTGAGAAATGAGAGGCAGTCCAAGACAGAGTGAAAAGAGGGAAAAGGGAAATCTTTGTAATTTCCAAGGTTAAGGCCAAGGTCAGACCACCTTCTAAATCAGTTTGAGCAGAATCTCTAAAGTTAGGCCAAAGTTAGTTGGTCAAAAACCCCAGGGTCCTTCTTGGGGAAAAAAATGGTAACTGTCCAATTACCCTTTTTCAGTGTTTAAATGATGGAGGTGGAGAGGAAGGATTATAAGCGGTAAAAGGGGTGGCTTTTGACCTTTTGCCTTAGAAGGTCATGGAACCATACAACCAGCTTTGAGAAAAGCTGCTTGAGAATAACTGTGCTTGTTGATAAACAATTGTTTTCTTACCGTGTCCACCGAAATAACATACAGAATGACTCCCTCTAGATTTAAGTATTTCTTCTAATAATACATGATATTTGTGTAGTGAAAGTTTATGATGTCACAAATTATCATTTCCCTTTTATAGCTGAGTTAACCTAGTAAGATTAAGTGGCTTCTTGAGATTAACACAGCTTGTTAAAAAGAGAGCAGAAGACTCAAAATTGAGTCTTCTGACATCTAGATCTGGATCGCTCCTACCTCTTAGAGAATCCAGTCTTGGAAGAGGGTTGGTGTGGGGTAGGACTGATGACATTAGTGGGAAGGACATTAGGAAGAGGAAAAATCAGTCCTGAAAATATTAGAAGAAACAACTCGTGATGTCTTTTTTTTTTTTTTTTTGGTGGGTTGTGGTACATATGGCTTCAGGATGGTGCAAAGATTCTGATTTTGTCCTCAAAAGAAGATGAAGGCCATGGGGGGCAGGAAAAGGGAAGTCGCCCTGGGTGGCTCATAAAGGATGCAGGTGACTTCTCCCCCCCCCCCCCCCCCCCCCGTCCCCAGACTTTCCTATCTTAGGTCAGGTAGTTGAGCGGAAATACACTCCCTGCTTCTCAGAAAATGGAATTGAGGCATCTCTAAGCAAAAGAGAAATGACCTTGTACACGCAGACTTAGTTCCTGTTCATTTGTTGTCCCACCCACTTTACCATGTCATAGGACCATAATCCCTGTCAGTAATATCGTCTTCAATGTGAAGGGACAACTAAATGAGATCCAGGATGTGGGTGGACAGTGCAACATTCCTTCATCAGAGCAATTAATAACCAGAGGATAAAACTGCATTGGCCTGATACTTTGTTAAAACATGGGTGTCATTTTTTTTTTTCCTTTGGAATGAAACCTTGTAAGTCATGTGTATATTAGAAGGTGAAAAGAAAAGTGAGTCCTCTCTCATACGAGCTCTATTTTACTGACATCAGGTAGATAATATCCTAACCCAGTTCTGGATAATAGCGTGAATTTCTTGGTCTGGCTTAATTCTAAGACTATGACAGGGAAGTTACATATTTTATAATGGCTCTGAAATCTTCAAGTTGATCCGGCATTACTCAGCATTTGACCGTAGATTCCTGGTAGGAAGTCCATTCAAGCGATTGCTAATGCTTCAAAAGTACTATATGTTACCGGCAGAGTAAAGACACTGGTGTCCTGTAGATGCCGACTTTTTGCCTTCAAATCATTTTTAACCAGAAGCAGCTACCAGCTAATCTTTCAGCATTACTTTTAGAAGGTCAAACTCCTATCACCATATGGACAACAAACGTTTTCAGCTGAAGGATGCATGCTTAAAATCAAAATGTCGTTTGTACGCTAGAGGTTTGCTCTCTATTTCTCTCCATTGGATTATTTAATAATCAAGTTAATTTTGGTAAAGCTTCACTTTCATAATCCTAGAAATTAGAAGAAAATATTGCTTCCATTCATTTGCTATGTTACACAGACACAGTACATGGCAAAGGTAAAAGATAAAAGATCAATTCTTATGGATCTCAGAGTTTCAAGCTTTTAAGGCTGTGTTATAGAAATTTTGTAATTATTGTGGGTAATCTTGCAGAAAATTAAATGTTGAGTTTGCATATGTGAAGAAGTTTGTACTGTTTTGCTCACCATAGTTTGTTAGTGCTAAGTATCTCACTGTCCCCGTCAGGCTTTGGGTTTCACTTCACTGCTAGTAAAATGCTATTTGTAGCATGAGTGAAATCCCCGGCAGGGGCACACCATCTTACGTTTGAGGCATATTTTAGAGAACTTGCGTCTGTAGTTTACTTGTCTGCTTCTAAATGGCTCTAGACCAGCAGTTCTCAGCTAGGGGCAGTTTTGCCCCCAAAGGACAATGTTTGAAGACATTTTTGATTATTACAACTGGGAAGAGGGTGCTATGGGCGTGGAGTGAGTAGACACCAGGGATGCTGCTAAACATTATTCAGTGCACAGGGCAGCTCCCTACACAACAAGGAATTATCCAACCTCAAATGTCAACAGTATTGAGATTGAGAAGACTTGCTCTTCCAAAATTTGAAAGGTAGGGGAGAAAGTGGGTCGCTTCAAAATTTCAGATTTTTAAAATTAATTTATTATTATTTTTGCTGTGTTGGGTCTTCGTTTCTGTGTGAGGGCTTTCTCTAGTTTTGGCAAGCGGGTGCCACTCTTCATCGCGGTGCGCGGGCCTCTCACTATCGCGGCCTCTCTTGTTGTGGAGCACAGGCTCCAGACGCGCAGGCTCAGTAGTTGTGGCTCACGGGCCTAGTCGCTCCGTGGCATGTGGGATCCTCCCAGACCAGGGCTCGAACCCGTGTCCCCTGCATTAGCAGGCAGATTCTCAACCACTGCACCACCAGGGAAGCCCCTCAGATTTTTTTTAAATGGACAATTTCACGATTCAAAATTTCCCCATGGGATGTAGAATAAAGATGAAAAATCCAAACAAGTCATATGCTTGCTTTAAAAATATTTGGAATGTAATATATGCATTGTGGCTATTGAACTACATATAACAGCCACCGTCGTGACAATATCAATAGCTATGACTCGTACAGAGCTTGCTGTGTACCAGGTACTGTCCAGAGCATCTTCCCATTTACTGATTCAGCTCATCCTCAATGCAGCTCTACCAAGGAGGTATCATGACTGTGCCCTTCAGTACTCAGACACATCCGTGCTCTAGTCTGTAGAAATAAGGTGAGCTCCTGGAAGGAACTGTAAGGAGCAGAGCAGTGGCGGCACTGACAACAATACGTTTGGGAAGAAGGAGGCTTTATTGTTCTAAATGCCCCTGGTTCCTCAAGCTTTTATTCTATGGGGCCGTTATTGCCAAAGTGCTTCTCTCAGAAGCTAGGATGGTCATCGTAAAGCAGGTTTACATTTGCTTCTAGAGGGAGAAAACGAAAAAGGTTTTACAACTCTCTGCTTGCCAGTTCTGTACCCGGTTCCATGCCTGTCTGTCTTTTCCTCTCCAATAACCATTCTCAACTGAACTGGTCTTCCGGTTGTGTGTAACTGACAGAGAGTGAATATCCCTTGCAGCTCAGCCTTGTAAATTATGAAGTGGTCACTCATACTTGTGGCCGTATGAGCTTCTCTGGCTTTCTCTGTCTTATCTCCAGAGTTTGTAGTGGGGATATGAGCTCTCCCTTTAAAATTTCATCATCGGGGTGGGTTTGATCCACTTAAAACCTCATGTTTCAAAGAAAAATAAGTACAATTTCTCTAGGCAAGCCTCACGGTAGATTCTCCAAGAACACATTTAACCATGGAATCTTCCCTAGAAATGCCACCTCAAAAGTCATACTCCCAGTGGGGATTTCTGGGGGAATTGGGAAGTTAGCTAGATTTGCTGCTTTCACACCTTCTGAGGGTTCTGAGTCAAGTGAATGAAGTTCGTCATAGCTACACATCTTACCTTTGCCAAACTGGCCTATTGTATTAAACCTCAGTTGCCATAGAAAACCGGAAAGGAAAACATCGCAAATAACTAGAAATATATCAGTATTCTGAGCAGCAGTATTTATGGGGCACTAATGGATATCCTAGGCTATTTATCTTTCTAGTAGCAGTTGAAACACCCCTGTCTTTTTCTTACTGTAAAAGGCCTTCCTGTTAAGCAGAGAGTCCCCAAGCCTGGTACTAGAGTTGGGGAAAAGTGGCATTCTAGTGCTTGATTTCTTCCTCATTGAAAACCCAAAATAGAATGCAGTAGGGATATATTCAAGTTTGGAGAGTCTGCAGAGAGACCGGCATAATAGGGGTAGGGTAGAAAGTTGGATAGAAAGAGGCCCAGTTCTCATGGTCCTTATCCCTTTCTGTTTCAAAGGATAGTCACCATTCATTTGTTCATAGTGGGCTTCTCTGTGCCTAAAGACTGATTCTTTTTTTTTTTTTTTTTTTTGTTTGCGTTACGCGGGCCTCTCACTGTTGCGGGCTCTCCCGTTGCAGAGCACAGGCTCAGCGGCCATGGCTCATGGGCCCAGCCGCTCCGTGGCATGCGGGATCTTCCCGGACCGGAGTACGAACCCGTGTCCCCTGCATCGGCAGGCGGACTCTCAACCACTGCACCACCAGGGAAGCCCTAAAGACTGATTCTTATGTGCAACTCATAGTTTATTTTGTTCAAGTTTCAATAAAATGTATAAGGAATGCCCATGCTTTGGAGAACTTCTAATACTACCCACATGTTACCTTCAGTCTTTTTTCAAGCTCCTGGCCACTCTTGTTTTCTGTGGAGGGAAGGCCTGGAATGCTACTATTACTGGGGTTATAATGTACGTATTGCTGTACATACTTCTGGAGCCTTAAGAAACTGGACTCATTCACTACTTAGCTTTCTAAAAAATCTGAGGTCTACAAAGTTAGACTCAACCTCTGTACTCACTAAAATGCAGATTCCATGCCTCTAGCCCCATGTTTTAAATAGGAATCTCTAGAGGGTGGGCTCCAGTAACTTGTATTTTTAGAAACACCTCATGGGATTCCAATACCCTTCAGAGTTTGGGGAGCGCTGGGTTTGCCAACATCCTTTCCCTTCCGCAGCAGTAGAGAGAAATCTAGAGAATTTTAACTCTTCTAGTTGAAGGCTCTTCTCACTTTGAAGGAGCCTGTCTTTGAGTGTAGTAACTCACTCCCCCAGTTTATAAGCAGCCCTTTTTATGGTTGGCCCTATGGTGGTTGGGTAACCTACATGATGTGATAATGAGGGTGGACCAAAGGTCACAAGATTGTTAACATGTGTGAGGAGATTGTAGGCTTAGCCTCTCAGGTGAGGGAAAGGTTAACGCATCAACTGTACCAACACTTCAAAGCATGGAGCTGGTTTGCTGCGCTAACTTAATTATCTGTGCTATTGATATCTTTGACGAACATATCTGTACGCCAGATACCGTTACTTCACAGGAGGAGAGAGCAGGAGATGGCTGTTCCGTTGCCAACTTCCTAAAATGCTTTTGAGAGTCAGCTGGGTTGCTTAGTCCTTTCTTGCTCTTGGATTAAATATAAAAATAACTATGTAAAGCATATCAACCCTCTTTTCCCTGTCTGCGGAAACGGCACTCTCCTAGGCTTTTTCTAGAACCCGTTAGAGAAGGAGGAAGAGAGGAAGGGTGACAACATGTGAGACCCCAGAGCCCCACATCAGATACTCCTCCAGAATGGATGCCGCTGTTAGATCTCGGCTGAGGAAGGGAAGAGGGGGTTGCACAGGTGCCTGGCTGGTCCAGGGCTGATTAAGCAGTGGGAGCCTGTCCTGATTCTCACCACCCTTCTTTCCTTCTCTCTGTAACCATGTTAGTTTCATTGACGTAGCCGTCAGAAGCCCAGAAGGGAAAGAAGTACAACCCAAAACAGATGACGTTTTCATTTCTAAGCCATACGAGTGTTGGATGTCAAGCAACATTTGAAACTATAAACCAAAAGGAAGGATTTGTCTCTACCTGGTTTTTGCTGCTGCAAACCAGCCTCAGCTCTGTTACCACAAAAACAGTAGCACTGGTTTGCAAACAGCTTTTCAAAGAGAAGGACTTCAACCTCTGACACTCCCCTTTGATGGTAGCTCTCGAGGACAGATTTTCCCTGCTAGGTGTTGCTTTCATTTTTTTACCTCCTTACAAGGAGCATTTTTGGGTTCGTGTCCTGAGTGATGGAGTGATGGGCTTATTTTGGAGCGGCCGGATCTGTTGACCTTTCTGCCATGGGTGTGATCTGAAATGTAAAGAAAGCAGATGACTCAACCTTCTCACTGCCCTGAAATGAAATACGGTGCCCTGTGCTCTGCCACCAAAAGGTGGCTTGCCGTTGAAAAGCTAGGATGTTTCCTAGGCAGAGACCAGGGCAGACATGTTCAGCTTCGCATTTTTTTTTTCACTCTTGTAAAAGTCTCTCACACAGGATGCCCCAGCTTTCAAAACATGGTTATTTTCATGATAAAAATGCTGGGGAGAGAGTGCCGGAGCGTCATGAAAAACCAGCTGCGGCACCCTGAGTGATGTTCCAAATATTAAAACAAATAGAATTAATTCACACTACGGGGGTGTCTCGGGAATCCATTTTAAGTTGCCACTTAAACTTGGGCTTGAGGTTTTCCCCCGTGACCGCCCATGTTGAAAAATGTTTGCTAAACAAGGCAGTGCTGGGCTGTCCTCGATCTATAAATTCACTCAAACTAATTCATTAACTAACCCTTGATTTTAACTAGAAGCGAACAGAGGTTAAAAAATAAATGGTTGTTTCATGTTCTTGTTTAGCAGCGAGGTTGTTACCAATGTCATACCTGGCATATCACTCTTATTTTGGGGAAAGAACAAAGATGAAGTAGTTATCATTAGTGGGTTCTTTAATGACATGATTTCTTAGTTCATTAAGGATTAGGTTTCAAAACATATCTGATTTGTAGATTCATTGAAGAGAATGCTGGTTCCTTGTATCTTGCATTCAATTTACTCTGGGGCTAAAGTAAGACTTTCCGTGTCTTTCTAGTTCTCCCAGCCTTTCTTTGTATTCCTGCACAGTGAATTTAATAAAGAAACTATCTTGGAGTAATAATTCTGACAAGCCCTGGACATTCCTTTGGGAGATGAGGACTGACCTTTTCCTGTTTTTAATAAAACCTCTGTGAATTTGGGCTTGGCTCTTCTGCAGTCCTGTGCGACTGTCTTTTTATTCCAGAGTTAAGGGTGGGATGAGCCCATTTATTTCCTCTGAATTGGAAGTGTGAATGCGGTCCTGGGCTCTTGCAAGGTTTGTAACACTCATGCCTATCACATTTGGTTCTTAACACGCATTTAGCTACTTCGATTTATATTATCTTCCTTTTTTGTTGTTGTTAGATTTTGGTTTTTATTTGTGATTCAATACCCCATCCATTTCTAAAAGGACTGGGAAGGAGTGCTTTTGTGATATGGAGTTGAATTCTACTCTGGTGATTGGCAGGCCATTTTATCCTAACTGTGACACACTGGCAATTTTAAAAGCTTCGTTTTCGTCTTTGTCTTAAACAAGGAGCATTTCCCACCTTA
Source organism: Monodon monoceros (assembly GCF_005190385.1). NCBI lineage: Eukaryota > Metazoa > Chordata > Mammalia > Artiodactyla > Monodontidae > Monodon > Monodon monoceros. The sequence goes on along the minus strand of NW_021703774.1, from coordinate 15,321,314 downwards.
TTAACTCCTGAAAATCCCACTGGATGGATAATTTGGAATGGAAGAACTTAAGACGTTTTGGGGAAAAAAAGAACAAATCCACAAAATCTCTTATGATTATTTCTTATGGTCACTAAAAATATTTGGCATGCTAAGTAAAATAGCCTATCTATGGAAGTTAGATATTAAATTAGAATAATGGATATAAAATAATAATTTCTAAGGGATATCTTCTCCACAGTCTCAAGAAGATACCTGTACATTTGTTTTGATTGTTTAGGCATACCCAGAGGTATTTATTCCCTTGTGTCTGTCTCTCTGTCTCTAGTGTTCAATGTGGTTTTGATTTTATGACTTAGAGTTGACTCTTTTCTCCTGAGTCCTAGCATATTCCCTGAGAAACAGAATAATTTAGATGCGTAGAAAGGCAAAAATCTCTGGATAAAGTTAATTTAATATGTATGACACAGCAAGCAAGTTTCTATTAAATTCCAGTGAACAGGGTAAGTGTGGCTTTACCCACAATAACGGCACTGGTCCAGCCCTCTGCAACCAGGTAAGACTACAGTTTTCTGGCCAGGATTTCTTTGGCACCATCTTTCTTTAGCTCGCTTAGCTAAATTATACAAATATGAGAATCAAATAAATCATGGAGACATTAAGAAGTTCAGAGGAGGGCTTCCCTGGTGGCGCAGTGGTTGAGGGTCCTCCTGCCGATGCAGGGGACACGGGTTCGTGCCCCGGTCCGGGAAGATCCCACATGCCGCGGAGCGGCTGGGACTGTGAGCCATGGCCGCTGAGCCTGCGCGTCCGGAGCCTGTGCTCCGCAATGGGAGAGGCCACAGCAGTGAGAGGCCCGCGTACCACAAAAAAAAAAAAAAAATGTTTAAGAAGTTCAGAGGAAAGGGGAAATCACTGGACTCATAAAAACCTTTAAGTGGATCTATAGTATCTTCAAATTAAATGTAACTCGGCAAAGGCTTTTGTTGACCTTCACTCAGTCATCATTTCCTAGCATTCTTTTCCACTTCAGCCATGTGCTTTGCATTGCCTTCTCAGTGGGAGATTGGATGGCAGCGAGAAACTCATAGTCTTTTTTAAGAAAAATATTTTTTTCTAAATGAAACACAAATAGAGAAAACGACATGAGTCAAATGCATGTCCTGATGCTCTGTATATTTATATATTATAGATATATTGTATAAAATATATGTACATATATGTGTGTGTATGTGCTGGATATGTATATTGTATATATATTGTATACTAGCTGGGACAAGAAGTAGAATTTTGCCTCTCCAGAAACCCCTCCAGGTGCCTCACCCAATCACAGACCTTTGTACCCCCATAAGTAACCATTATCCATTATAATAGTCACCTCATTATATTTTTAGAAACATGTTTATTACCCAGTGGGCACCCGCAAACGCTATGTTCAGTCTTGCCCATTAAAAAAAAAAATTGGTATACACTTTAGTCTTTTTCAATCTGTAAAGTTCCTTCTTAATCCCTTTCATTTGCTTACAATTTATCTATTGAGGAACTTGGGCAGCCCATTTGACCTATAGAGTTTCACTGAGCCTGAGTTTTCACAACTACACACTCATAGTGCATTCAGACAAGTTCTTCAGCCCCTGCCTGTCCTGCAAATTGGCAGTTAGATCCAGAGACTGGATCAGACTCTAGTTTGATCCCTTTGGCTAGACTATTGGTGGTGGTTGGCAAGGCTACAATCATTATTGAAGCTCAAATTGTCCCACTCTAGCCAGTGAGGACCTCTACAAGTTGGTTCTTGAGTCCTTTGATCATTGCCTTAAAAGCCTTTGATAACTTCCTTGTTATCTGGTCATACAAGATGTTCCAGGTTTATCTTGCACATTTTCTGCCCTAGATCTGGACTCACCCATTTCTGCAAGAAGCCCTAGTTTCTCTAGGTGAGAAATGTTACAGTCCGAGTGCTAGGGATGCTCACTGCTGCTGGGTTGGTCATTGTTTTCTAACTTTTTGTAAAGGACAGGATTGGGAATCTATCTATCTATCAAAATCTCATTAAAATGATAGATATATTTTATAGTTTATTTTACTACATATTTTATGAACTTATGAGTTCATATTGATACTCCAAATTTGAGATTATAGAGTTTTATTTCACCACTTCTGCATTACATTTATATATCCTTCCATCCCCAAGAATGTTGATTCTTCTTTTTAATATAAATTTATTTATTTATTTATTTAATTTATTTATTTATGGCTGCGTTGGGTCTTCGTGGCTGCGTTGGGTCTTCGTTGCTGCGTGTGGGCTTTCTCTAGTTGCGGCGAGCGGGGACTACTCTTTGTTGCGGTGTGCGGGCTTCTCATTGTGGTGGCTTCTCTTGTTGCTTAGCATGGGCTCTAGGCGTGTGGGCTTCAGTAGTTGTGCCATGTGGGCTCAGTAGTTGTGGCTCGCGGGCTCTCTAGAGCACAGGCTCAGTAGTTGTGGCGCACAGGCTTAGTTGCTCCACGGCATGTGGGATCTTCCCGGACCAGGGATCAAACCTGTGTCCCCTGCATTGGCAAGTGGATTCTTAACCACTGCGCCACCAGGAAAGTCCAAGAATGTCGATTCTTAAGGACACAGGGGAATAATAGAATTAGAGTATCATGTAATTACTCATTTGTTTTATCCTATATTATGTGCACAATAGTCTCAGGAGAACAATGCTAATACTAGGACCATTGTAGTTACTGAAAACATTAAGCTTATTTTTGCATATAGTACCCCCATCCTTCCCTCATTTTTAAATAGTTGTGCTATATCTACATTGTCAGAGCATGTAGCCATTAGATACTCTGCCCTCTGCTTCTTAGCCTCCTTCCAGGCTTAATTCTACAGCTAACTACATATTTTAATATCTACCACTAATCCCTATGTTGATGGCCTAATTGTTTTGATTGCCTGAAGGTCATTCTCTAGTATGTTCTTCTGAAAGGACTCATGGGAACAATATTTTTTCAGTTCCTGCTTATATCCATGCCACTTTGTTTGAACCTTTTATACTTGCAAGTCAGTTTTGCTGGATATAAAATTCTTCTCTTTTGTTTAGTATATCAAATAGACAACTCTTTTTTCTTCTGGCCTAAAGCATTGCTTTAGAAAACTCTGATGTTAAGTTAATTTTCTTTACATTATAAATCATGTACTCTTTTTGCCTAAAAACCCAAAGGATTTTATTATTTTATATGTCTTGGTATTGTTTTGGGGGGGTCAGTGTTGGCAGGTACATGATATAATTTTTCAGTGTAACTTCAGGTTTTTCTGTATTCGGGGAAATTTTCTTGAATTATAGTTATTAGTGTTTGTTATATTTCCTTGCTTTGGTTCTTCAGAATCTCTTATTATTTTTATGTTCAGTTTTCTTTGCCTATCTTTACTATTTGTCTTTTCAAACCCTTTCATCTCTTTATTTTTCCTTTTTTAGCTTTCCTCCTTTTTACGTTTTATATTTATTAAGGGATTATCTGTTGTGTATTTTTGTTTCTAGTTTAGGTGGCATTTATGAAATATTTTTTTCCCTTTTATTTCAATTCTTTTCTGAGTCCTGTCACCATATTTATGAGTTCTTTTAACCTGATGGTGGTGTTCTTTTGTATTTTATATCCTTTCTTTAAGCTTCTTTTGAACTGATAAGTTATAGTTTTGATCTGTTTTGTGAGAATGTCTTTCCAGCATGCTTTTGTTGTCTTTAGGGATTTTTTTTTCTGCTCCTTATTCTTTTATGTTACTATAATAATTTTGTATGGGATTTGACATTGATACTTCTCCATTGTTCATTTTTATGTGACATTAATTTTCCTGTCCTTTTAGAACGAGGTAGGGCGCAAGAAGTCTCACTGCCCTCACAGAGCTTTCTCTTCTGTGTGTGTGTGTGTGTGTGTGTGTGTGTGTGTGTGTGTGTGTGTGTATGTGTATGTGTATAGTGTTAGGGGTTAAAAAATATGGTAGATTGCTTTCTGGGATTCCCTGCTGTTCTCCCCTCCCCCACTTTGATCTAGACCTCACTTTCTTGCAGATCTCTTATTCAATACTGCTCAAGTTTAATGTCACTTGTAGCAGTGTCTCATTGGTGGGGGCTTACTTGGAAAGGAGCCCTGGTGTCTTGACAACTCATGGGGACTACATTGCTCTATTACTTTCAGTCCTAGGTACAATGGGGTCCTTGCACTTGGGTGTTGAAAAGTATAAAACCCCTCCCAGTTATAGCTATTGTTCCAAATTGGCCCATTGAACTTTCCAGTGAGTACTGTTGGCTATTTGTAGAATTCTTCTGTTTCAGGCCCATGAGATGCCACGCCCATTACTTCCTTCTTCCTCTCGTCCACATGCTGATTCCATGTAGGATTTGTGACTTCTTGGTGGTTTACCCCATCAACTTGCTTGGGATTCATGAGGAAATTATGTCCCCTAGTTTTGTTTTAAATGTTGTCCATGAGTTTTAGGTTTTGTTGTCTAGTTCTATTTTTTTTTTTTTTTTTTTTGCGGTACGCGGGCCTCTCACTGTTGTGGCCTCTCCCGTTGCAGAGCACAGGCTCTGGACGCGCAGGCTCAGTGGCCATGTCTCACGGGCCCAGTCACTCCACGGCATGTGGGATCTTCCCGGACCGGGCCACGAACCTGTGTCCCCTGCATCGGCAGGCGGACTCTCAACCACTGCGCCACCAGGGAAGCCCCTAGTTCTATTTTTATAGCATTCAAAGGATTGAAAAACTATGTTGCCATTGCTGCCAACATCTTTCTGGAATTCTCTCCCCAGCTTAGTTAAAACAGTGCCCCATATGATTAGTGGCATGTATCTAAGAAACAACAGCCCAGGAAAAGGGATGTGGCCAGCATACCCAGAAGGGTTTTCTTCTCTACAAGCTAACTTACCCCAATAGGGTGGAACCCATGAATGCATTTTCAGTGGCACCATGTTCTAGGAAACTTAGCTAGTCAGCCCAGAAGTGTAAAAAAAAAAAAAAGTCTTGCATAATTTTGGTTTTGTTTTGGTCTACATTCAGCTTTTCTTTTCTTCATGAACATGAGTTTCTATTTATACCTAGACTTCTTCCAAAAATAAACATGGTGACTTATAAGCACAATAACAAAAGATAAAATATAAAAGTATCTGGTTGAATGTATTAGTTAAAGTAAACTAACTACTGAAACAAACACTCTAAACGTCTTGATGTCTTAAAGTATTTGTCACTTACACCACCGTCTAGCTTGGATTGGAGGCTGGCGTGAGTTGGATGCTCAGCTCCACATAGTTATTCAGGGACCCAGGACCATCTTCAAGAGCCTCCGAGTCTGAAGCCCTGGAAGAGAGAGAATATAGAGTATCTCAAGGGAAGATTTTAGGGATCAGTGATGTCATACGTCATTTCTGCCCACATATCACTGGGCAGAGTTTATTCATGTAGAACTATATGACGGCAAGGGAAGCTGGGAAAAGCAGTGTAACCATGTGTCCAGGAAGAAAAAGAAATGGAGTTTTGTGAGCCCAGGATCTGCCATGGTGAGGAAATGGGGAAAGAGAAGAATAAGGGATAAATTTTCAGGGTAGAGAGGGCCTTTCAGCCAGAAAACAGTTGTATAAAGACCTGGATGTAGGGAAGAGTAGGTTGGCTTGGGAAAACTGAAAGAATTCTGATATGCTTGGAGCATCAGCTGAAGTCAGAAAAGGAGGCTGTGCTGGCTTCCTAAGAAGGGCTTGCATATTGCCTAAGGGCTCCAAACCTCATCCTGCACAAGAAACAGTGCTATTGGTGGTTTGTAAAGCAAGGAAGTGCCATAATCCAATTTGTGTTTTTGAAAGAGAATTCTGACCCCCAACTATTACCAGACGTGTCTCTGAAATCGAAGAAGACACCAATTCTGAACCTTTCTTGATCATGTGCCTAGTGCTGTAAACCCAGGAAAAACTGAATTCACCTCTGCCTGCGCCCATCTAAATCATGCTTACTTGGTAGGCTTCCATTATCGTGCTACAGTCACAACCAGGGGCTGTAGTGAGTTCTATAAATTCAGCCTGGAAATGTAATTTCAGATCTCACTGAGCCTGTGTTGTTTCAGTGATATTATAATCAATGACGGTAGCTCCCTTTGAAGCTCATAAAGTGACCTCTTTTGACATTGATTTCTCATCTGTTTTTTTTTCTCTGACCTTTCTTCACCTCCTATGTCTCTTGATTTGCTAAGGCATAGTATTTTATTGCCAGGCACCCTTATAATAACCACTGTAGCCATACATTTCGCTTTGTTCAGATCATTACTACCTAAATAGACACGATTGTGGCAAGATCTAGTCCTGGAAACTGGTGTTGCAATGCTCTTAGAAGGAGACGGCTTTTCTTCCTTTAGGAGTTACCAAAGTGAACGGTTGAGTAGTCTTCTTTGCTTAGACTGGAGTCTAGAAAGATTGCCATGTGTATTTTGTCCTTTCTTGTGGGTAGAGCCCTGCCTTGAGAAAACCAGAGAAAATGATCGTGAGTATATGGTTTCAAACCTCACATGGACATTTCCAAGACATTACCATGTCTTGCTAGAAGCCCGTAGGAGGTTAAATAGGAAGGTAAATAAAACATGCATCTTCCTTAGAGAGGCGTGTGGTTTGTCTAGCATTTCTGTTCCCCCCCAGAGTGACCTTTAGAAGAGCATGTGATCAATAACCTATTGGACTGTCTCTAGTCTGGCTGTCAAGGTGCAGGAGGGGGAAATGGGGGGATTTCAAGGCAAGCACCTGAAATGGCTAACTGCAAACTTAGTAGAGAAATACTCATGTTTTTTCAGTAGTTTCCAGAAGGTTCCTAAGCACCTGATGTATGATGGGTTTTTTCATTTGGGGCATCTGCTATTTTTGCCAAGCTCAACATTCCAGGGAGGCTACATTTTTTGTTGTTCAGAGTTCAAAACTGAACATGTCAGCAGTGAGTAGCCACCCAGCTTTGTAAGGAATGCCACAGCTGACAACTTCGCAGCTGCCGAGGAATCGGCTGAGCCTTTCTTGTAAAGTACCACCGTACACAAGAGCCTTTGTGCCATTGGGACCCACCATGGAGTTTCCAAATGCCCTTACTCCCCCAAAAAATGTGCCAACCCCTCCTTACCACGTTTCCCAATGTCTGGTGCTAATAACCATGACTATGGCACTTTGGTAGCTCTTGAAACATTCCAAAGGGACTCTTCTTCTGTACTATTTGTACTAAAAAAACAAAACAAAACCACCACTATATTTTAGGAACAAGACCATTGATGTATTGATCATGCCACTCAAATTGTTTGGAATAAAAGAAATGATTTGGGGAGCACAGTTTTGTTTTAATATTTATTCTTGAATAATTCTATAGAGGGCTAATGCCTAGAATAAGAATCACACATGTTATTTTTCTATAGCATTTGAGGGGTTTTTTGGGCAACTATTTCAAGATATGTAATTTTGATATGATTAAGGAAGAATGAAGGAAGATGAAAGAAAAGTACCTCTTGATTTCTATGTTCATTTCCAGGGGGCCTATTTGTTTTCATCAGAACTCCTATAGTATGCAAGAACCATCTTAGTGATTAAGGATGGTTAGTCCATGGACTCCGGCTGGAAGATACCAGATTCCTTAACCAACTGCCCTAGATTGCCTCTGAGAAACCATTTAAGGAATGCCCTGCCGTGGTTAACTATCCCATCAACCAGATTATGGTCCTCATTTTCCCCCACCCCAATGAGAAGGTAGAAACTGTTCTCTTTTAAAAGGACTTATTAGGTCATTTACTAGCACTTGCCTGGTAGTCTAGAAATGTATAGAAACATTCAGTCAGGTCAAGGGGAGCTTCTGGTTTGTTTGAAGGACTCTTGGATATATTGTTAGAAATGTTATTAAACACCTGGTTCTAAACATCTAGATCTCTCTTAGATCATTTTAGAAAGATGGGGAGAGGGACTAAATACCATTGTAACATGAATGTAATATATGGTTATTACGTTGTAGCCAGGAATTCATTAGGAATAACTTACAGAGGGAGATTACTTTGATGTTGATGTGTTCAGTCACTATGAAATTTGCCTTGGCATCTGCTTCATGGGTGCCCTATGTGCCTTTGGTTACGTGCAGATCATTTTCTGTACCAAATCTTAAAGTCGATCTCTTTTGAATCACCCCCAATTCTTTCTGTGGCACTTCCTCAAAAGTGGCATAAGCGCTTTCTTCAGTTTCAAAATTCAATCTCAAAATCCAAGGTGTATTCCATTCTACATCCTTAGTATGTCTTCCTGGACACCTCAAAATGATTCTAATGGGAAAGTTGATTCAAAAATGGTTTCATTGCCCTTGCCATTGTTATTTTCACAGAGCTTTTGAGCACTTCATTAATGGGAAATAAGATTCCTGATGGATCCAGTTGCTTTTGCATACTACCTCTTGGCCATTTAAAAGCATAGTCGGTATGTAACCCAGCTATCTTGTCTCTCAGGGCAGCTCCTATCCCATATGGCTCTTTCCTCTCTCTCACCTCTTAATGCAGAAAGTGGCACAGTGACTGTTCCGGAAACATAAGGATGGCCCAGGCCAGTGGGCACGCGTTGACTCATAATCATTGCCCTTTTAATTTGAGGCTCTCGCAGATGGAAAACTATTTGGGTGCTGCAGTAACAACAAAAATAATGCTGGCATCCTCTCAGCTTTTGCCTGGAGAAGCCCAAGAAGCCTGTTTCTTATAACTAGAAGGTGCGTGTGAACTTGAGATGTAGCAGAGTCAGCCATTGTAAGAATGAACTGATTGACCTTTTCGAAGTGACAAGTGAAGAATAAGCATAAGGTTGCCTGGAGCTTTCTTCAGGATAGTACCCAAAGGGAAACCCTTGTAGGTTCAAGCCCAGAATTATCAAATGACCCAGTCTTTCCCGCCCCTCCCCCCCCCCATTATCCACTCCTTTCTCTCTTGTCTCAGAACCACTTAAAGACTTAGAAGCTGCTGACTTCAGCTCCTTGGCCGGTGCGTAGGTCTTAGATCCTGGGTGTGAAATGATGAGGAATAAAAGTCTTTCACAAAACCTTTCTTCCAGAATTTCATTTATCCCTTTGTCAGCCTATGTGCACACCAGAAAAAAAAAAAAAATTCTCTTTCTATCTTGAAGTCTGTTCTGCACTGATTCTTTCCCACACCTGGCTATTTCTAACCTGATGGCCAACGCAGTGTTCCATAGCCTGAGCAGTCATTTTAAATGGCACTATTTTTACCCTTTGGAGCCCTAGAAAGATCTTCTAAAAGCTGACACAGACACTCAAGTCCTAGTGACACAGGGAGTGAGCTATTGTTACTGACCCAGGTTCTTGGCCTCCTTAATCAATAGAAATTGATAAGAGGCCAGACAAGAAATTCAGACAAGACTTTACTGGGACCCCTGCTGCAGTAAGGGGCAGTGAGAACAATTAACAGGTTTCCTTGCTAGCTCCCCGGGCGTGGGGGGCAATCTGGTTCCTTACATGGAGTAAGGGTAGTGGGTGTGTCCAGGGGTTGGGCCAGAAGGGTGGCTTAGGAGGTTTGCCCACCCCTTTGGTGGTACTGTGTGCAGGGGGCATGTGTAGTACCCTGCTTTTGCTCCTGGTAGCCTGTTTTTGCTCCTGGCTCTTCAGAAGTGGCAGTTGGGTTTTTGGTCTTTTTGTATCTTGTTGTCCATAATTTGCCTCAACCTCGCATAGTTATTTTTAGTTCCTTATAGTTTCTTTGTATTTTGTTGCTCAAGGAGATGTTTGTCCAGGTGCAAGCACTGCAGCAAAGAGTCCCAGGTTCCAGCCTGTTTCACTATGACTTTCCCCAGACTTCTTGATTATTAGTTTAATGACTGATTTATTTTGGTGGGAATCCCACCAGCTGTGGCCATTTATTAACAAGCAAACTGAGGAAAAGACAGTCGCTAATAGAACAGAGGAGAAGATGTGACTAATTGATCTACATCTAGGTTTGGGCAGTGGATAACCTGGATCTCCTCCTTCTGCCCTTGAGATCCTGCTTTTCCAACCATCAGGTTATTCTGACACCATTGGTTATTGGAGGTTGGCCTTCCCTCCATTGATCTGCAATCACCGGCCTCTCTGTGGAGCTTCTTTTGAACAGAAGGAGATGCTTGGCTTTCCTGCCAAGCAGCCTCCAGATGAGGAATCATTCACATGAGAAGTGTCTGGCCCCCCTCTGTTATTCAAACTTGAGTGGTCACCAGATGACCTATGACCTCAGATGATAAAGTTGCCCAGGTTATGTGGTCTCTCCCATCTAATAGAAGATAATGTGGTTTTGCTGAAAAGGGCTATATTTGAGCCCAATCTTTCTCATGTGTAACCTAATTTTTGTTGGACTGCATCTAGTTTTACTACTTTAGCAACTTCCCTGGGCCAGGGAATCCATTTATTAAGCTGTGTTGCCAGAAGTTCTTTTTCACCCCCCCTGGCTGAGATATCTTGGCAAGTCACTGTAGACGATTCTCGGGGTCCAGGTCAGAGGAGCACACAGGTAAGATTGCCTTCTAATAAGGTTCTTTGACATCTCAGTTATTAAATTCCCTTGAATGGGGTTCAAGCACATCTGACTTACGGTGAAGTTTGCTCCATGTAGAGAATGCTGTGAATCGTCTGATGGGAAGTTTTCACATATTTCTTCTGTTCTTTGTAGATTTACTTACTTTACTTGTTCAGAATGATGCCACCTCTTTCCTGAAACACATAGTCTTTCCAAATGTGAAGCAGAGAAGACCTTTTCCTTTCCATATAAGTCTTCCTAAATGGGAGCAGAGAAGACCAGCTCTCACTTTCTCTTCTACCCCATTCTGGCTCACTTTCTTTTCTTGTGACCTCTTTCTTCTGGTTCCCAGGGTAGCTGCTCTTGACTTCTTATGAGTGGCACTAGCTGGTCTCCCTGGATGGGAACCAACTCTAGTGTACCTGTGGCAGGAGAAGAAGGTGCTTGGAGCTCAGGCTGTGTCTATGGGCCTAAGAGTTGGGGGGAGGGCACAGGGCCACAGGGAGATTGTGAGTGCCCAACATGGGGCAGACTCTTTAAGGTACCTCCCTTCTTGTTGACGGGGCTGATGGCTGCACCTGTTATTCTTTCTTTTTTTTTTCTCCTCTGCTCTCTTACTGCCTTATCACCTCCTCAGAAGAAATTCAAAAGTTTCTTCCCATGATCAGAATCATATCTCTCCTCTTCTCCAAGAAGCCTTACTAACTTTCTTCTTTGGTCTTCACAGAGCCATGATTCTTGGTTCTGTGAATGGAATGCATCAGCACTTACCAAATGATTTCTTGAAGGTTGCTCTTTCTGTGAGATGAAGAAAAATGTTCCCAGGTAAGTTTAGGAAACTGTGCATACTCCATCCTGCTTCTTGAGGATTCATAGTAGCGTAGTAAAGACTCTGAGATTTCGTGCAGTTAGAAAATGAGTTATTTGGTGTGTCACAGGTGTAAAAATTATGGTGAGAAAAAGCTGGCCTGAGGAAGATATAGTTAAATTCTGATTTAAATGATGAACAGAATTTGGAGTGGGGGAGGAACGTTGGAGGTAACATTCTGGGCAGAGGGAATGCAAGTTCAAGAAACTCTGAAGACCATCATGCCTGGAGGACGGTGGAGAAGTAAGAGGGGAGCTTGGTGAAGCGGGAGGTGGTGGGGAGAGCACAGGGAGGCCTAGTTATGGAGGACTTATTGGCCATGTTAAGGATTTTGGTCACTATTGAATGGGGAAAAGAAAGGCTATGGTCCAATTAGATATGCATTGTCAAAAAACCACCCTGGCTACAAGTTGGAAGCACATAAGAGATGGGCCAGAGTATGTTGTAGGGAGGAAAATTTACCCACACTTCAGTTCCTGCTCTAGTGGGTAGCACGAAATACATTATGTCCTAGTCTCTTTCAGTTTTCAATCACTTTCTTTAATTTGAAATAGTCCCTTTTGGGTAACTGCTCAGAGTTTTCCACATAGTCTCCTTCTCTCCAGGATGGCACTGGAGCAATGGGAGAGCTTCCTGTGCCTCGGACAGTGGTGGAAGGGAGCCTGATATCTGTCTATGGGTCTTTGGGCAGCTCTCTGGGTGCTCACTACTGCCCTCTGCAGGAATCATACCTCATTGCCCACCTGGTAACTGCTGCCCCGCCTCCATTTGCTGCTGAACTCTGGGCCTGATGAATTCGCTCTCTGTTCTGTTTCAGCTTGGTTAGGGCCTGAGGAGCCTCTTCTCTGCCTCTTCTGCATCCTGACTGTCTGAAGTCTGGCTCTGTGTACCACCTGGATTCTGGTGTGATGCCCACCCCCTCCCAGCCCTGATCCCTGGGAGGCTTCCCAGCCAGCACCATCAGTGACGGCCCATATCCCTGCACAGAGCACATAGGACCTTCTGTGTCCTTCTGAACTACACTAAAGACAAGGGAGCCACTAGGGAGCTAGACCCAGGCTTTCTCTTCACTTATCCGTATCCCTCACTGCCCCCACACCCCGCCTTTATTCTGCTGAGTTGCTCCAGGCTGGGAACTGGGGAATACCTGGTAAGATGTTTCCGGACAGGAAGTGGAGAAAAATTCTTTACATGTCTAGCTGCTCCAGCACTGCAACCCAGGGAAGTGGGTCAAGACCTCTTTCATGATCTGCTACTGCTACCTCTGCCTGTCTTCTTCCTCCTCTACACCCTGGGCTGGAAAGGTGGGCTGGTGCATTTCTCTAACCTCATTTGGTAGTCTCTCTCTCTCTCAGCCTATGGTCAAACACTAAAATTTAGTGTCAAAGCCAAAGATCTTACTATGGAATTGAGAATCCCTTTGCTTGCTCTCTAGAGATTCAGTTTAGAGGCTTCTGTCTAGCTACAGAGGTCAAGTAAGTCAGCTTTGAGACTCAGAGCTGCGCAGTGCTCTTCTCAGTCACTCTCGTGGACTTGCCCCCACTAGAAAAATAATCCTCACGGTTCAGCTGTAGAAATGGCTAGATGCAAAGAATTTTGATTAATTATGTCGATGGAATGTTTTAAAAATATTCTCCCTGTTAAAAGTAGGAACATGGTCTGCTAAGAGAGATGTTCGTAACTTGGACTTGGGTGATGACAATGGGAATGGAGAGAAATTAATGGATTAGAAAATACCTAGATAGTAGGATTGACAGTGCTTACTGTTTGATTAAATAAGGTGAACTGATCAAATGTGAGGACCTCAGGTTCCTGCTTTGCATGGACGGATGGGGATGCTATTTACTAAGACACAGAATAGCGGAAAAAGAATTGTTTGGGGGGACTAGTCCACTTTTGGACATGGTGAATTTGGAGTTCCTGTGAGACATCCAAGTGGAGATATCTAGTAATTAGTAGGATGTAGCGATTTATAGCTCAAAAATGGATATCTCCCTAGGAAGTCTTATTATAATCATAAGGTTAGTTGGTGAGTATGAAATTTGAAGAGTGATAACTAGCTGAAACAAATGATAAATGGTTTGATGCAACCATCTCACTGTAGGCAGAGGCTTACTGATGAGACCAGATGAGAAATAAATCTATTGGCTAACATTCCCTCTTCCATGGTATAGCCCATGCTTCATCACTCTGCCTCCTTTTCTGAAGAACATAGCCTTCATTTACATGTTAATATATTCAGTCAGTTTACAGCAAATCTTACCTTTATTAATTATCCCCTTAACTAGGGGATAATTTTGTCTCTTTCCAATGATGTTGCCTATCTCTGTTCTGATCGCATTCTGTGTTGCTCTTAAGATTTTACTCTCAAAAGTCAAGTTTATTTCTATGATGACCGTATTCCCCACATACTTGTAAAAGTGTTGATAAGTGAGGAAGCTAGAAATGTGGGCAGGAGCTAAATCACTAGAAGATGTTTGGACTTTATCCTAAGGTAGGTAATGGAGAGCCATTGAGGGTTTTAAGCCAAGGGGGGAATAACATAACTTGCGTGGGCTTGACTTAGGACGACTTCCTTTATCTAATGCCAGCAAGTTGATTCATTCAACACCTAATTTTTAAAATTAATTTTTATTGGAGTATAGTTGATTTACAATGTTGTGTGAGTTTCTGCCCTACAGCAAAGTGAATCAGTTATCCATATACACATATCCACTCTTTTTTTAGATTCTTTTCCCATATAGGTCATTACAGAGTACTGAGTGGCGCTCCCTGTGCTTTACAGTAGGTCCTTATTAGTTTATCTGTTTTACATATAGCAGTGTGTATATGTCAATCCCAATTTCCCAGTTTATCCCTCCCCCCCCTTCCCCCTTGGTAACCATAAGTTTGTTTTCTACGTCTGTGACTCTTTTTCTGTTTTGTAAATAAGTTCATTTGTGCCATTTTTTTAGATTACACATATAAGTGATATCCTATGATATTTGTTTTTCTCCATCTGACTTACTTCACTCAGTATAACACCTATTTATTGATCATCTCTTTTGAATAAGATGCTCTGATGGGTGCTCTGAAGATACAAAATTAAAAGGTAAAAAGAAGATGTCTCCAGTTATGACCTAGTATTCATTTTGGATATAGGTAGAAAAAGTTAGCACTAATTTTAAGTTTGATTTGTAAAGGAAAACACAGCATAAGATGTCAAAGTTTCCTGACATAAACCCTTTTATTAACCTCATCTCTTTTAGGTCATGATAAGCTCCGTAGACATTACCTTTTTCAACGCTGGAAAGGCCAGCCCACTTGTTCTTGTGGTGTTCATTTTGTCATTTAGCAGAATTATCTTGTCTTTCTTCAGATCCCTAATGGAATATACTAACTGTATATTTTGATTTTATTTCTAAGTACAAGAAAATTGAAGAAGCGAACAGATCAATGACCTTTGTGTGAAAATGACATACTTTAAAAGAAACCCAGCAGCATAGGCGAGTGTATCTCTGAGGGAAAGTGGCAAAGGGATTTTTTTTAGGGTTGGATTTTAACATCTCTGACCAGTTGGGTGAAAACTGTTTTGAAGATGTATTACATTCCCTGATCAAATGGAAAAAAAAATGACACCTCCCATCGTATCTAAGAAACACCCGGCAAACATGGCTGAGAGCCACACACTCCTTCCCACATGGCCTTGCTGTGAAAACCTTCCTACAGCCCATCCTTGGCAACTGGGACAACCTCGTGTCTCCTTATGGAGAGTGGCCAGCTCAGAAGATTAGGGAAAGCTCTAGACTTGTCATTATTTTCCCTTGGAAGTTCCCAAGTGTAGTTAATGGGTGATCTTTTCTTTCTAATATTTAACCTAGCAGCTGCCTCATTTCTGCCACTTTTAATACCTGAGTCAACTTTGTAGACACTTGCACTTTAAATATATGAGTCAGGAGGTTTTGTTGGAACAGTGTTATGTTAACAGTTTCTATCAGATACACTTCAGGGTTGTGTCCATAGTTTCCTGGGTTTTAGATTTCCTGTAACCTGGTATTGTTTTTTGTTTGTTTGTTTGTTTTTCCAGTCCTGCAAGTGTTAATTTTCTTTGCTGCCGTTAGTGTTTGAAGTGAATCCTCCTATATTAATGTGGTTTTTGAAATACAAAAAATCCCTCCATGCACAAAGAGTGCCTTGGATAGTTTTGCATTTGCAAATAAAGGCCTAACAAATGATCATTTAAAAAAAAATATTTTCCCAGCTGAGCACATTAAAGCTATATGCTGCATCTTTGTATTCACTTCAATAAACCAGGTGTGCTTCTGGAGATTAGCTATTTTTTATAAAGAATGATTTTGAAATAAATGACAATGGGCTCATTTCTCTTTATGCTGAGGATAACATTAAAGGAAAACTGCTGTGATTAGTTTTAATATCTCAGATACCTTAATGAGTACTTACTAAAAAGGTGAGTGTGTGTGTGTGAGCGCACAAGCCCAGAAGGTAGATATATGTGTACACATGTGCCTGAATAATTTTCTAACATCTTAAGTAATACCTGTCAGGGATTCTAATAACCCAGTGCTAGTGAATTATTCTGGTGGCTGTTTTTGCTGAGGCTTTCGGCAGGAAGTCCATTTTCCTGTGGAGCTGTGTTTCGTCTTTTTTTTTTTTTTTAAGTACCAGTCAGAAAATATGAAAATGGACTAGCATTTTATGTGTCAATTTCAGTCCGTGATTGCATGCCTCTTCCTAAGTTACCTGGAGCTGTCTATCACCTTACGTCTTACCTGTAACCTGAGTTGGAGGTCAGCATGGGGATGTGAGGTGTATGGGTTAGGTTTGGAATACTTAATATGTGGATTGTATTAGGGACCAATAAGAGATGGATTAAAGATTTCCAGGAAGGGGCCACATTAATTTATATAGAATGAACTTGGGATGGAATTGTGATCTTTCTTGTCCAGTCCTGTAGTTAATGAATAGAGTACATGCATGCAGATGGTAGAAGGGGCCCCATGTACTCTGTAATGACCTATATGGGAATAGAGTCTAAAAAAGAGTGGAGATATATATATATATAACTGATTCACTTTGCTGTACAGCAGAAACTAGCACACCATTGTAAATCAACTATACTCCAATAAAATTAATTTAGACAAAAGGAAGGGGCACCATGATTAAGAAAGTTAGAAAAGCAAGAGAGCCTAGGGTATTACTGGGCTTATGGTTAAGTGGTTCACAGAAGCATCTGGGTAGGGGATGCTATGTAGCCAAAAGGGGCAGGGAGGGGGGTGCTCAGCAGACAGAATAATTTCAGCAGCATCTACTGGACGTCCTATGGAGGGGAAGAACTGCCTTGAGCTTCTGAATTTCAAGGGCTGCTACCTGGTGCAGTCAAATTTAAAAGCTAATTATTGCTTTATTAGAGAATCGATTGTCTTGATTATTTAAGGCAGATCCTTCAGAATGCAATAGTCAAAGGATCCATAGTTGTTGTTGTTTTCCTTTTTTTCTTGTCTTTGGCTATTTTAATGCTAGTGATATCTTTTCTAGAAATTGGAGAGAGAAAGGTGAAATTAAAATTTGGCAGGTTTTCTTTTTCTTTTTTTTCGGAACTCTGGGTGATGGTCTGTAGAGGCGAAGGGATGAGACTGAAGCTGTTGCAAAAATGCAGGGGGTGAATATCCAGTAAAAACAGTTATCCCTATTTTCTGTAACCCCACATAACTCATTTTCAGCTCTCCCTTTTGAATTGTTATTTCCGTTTTGTTTCTCTATGGGTAAAATCTATATAAAGAGCATTAGCGCTTCGTCTTTAGAAATATGACTTAATTTTCTGTCTATACGTGTCTTTAAGAGCCAGGATGTGGGTACAAATAACGGTTATTCTTTTGCCTCTTATCCTGAGAAGCTGGCTCAATGCGAGAGTAATGAAAAATAAGAACAAAAATAGCTAAAGTTAAAACTCTGGGGTAAGATAATGGCTCTTTAAATGAAAGCATTGAGACCCGTTATTGTCACGAGATACTTTTTGGCTCTTGTAAGACTGAAAAGGGTCAACAAAGATGTGTTTCATTTCAGGAAGTGTGACTGAGAATTTTGGTTAACTGGGGCTGAGTTGTGCAATATTCATTTATTATTGATGGGTTTTAAAAATGACACAGACTTTTCAGGTTGAGGCTGGTGATTTTATATTGTTTGTGTAAATGGGAGAGAGAAGCTTCCTCTCTGTAACTGAACCCAGCTTCCTTCTTTCCACTTATGGAAAGCATCTTTGCGGTCCAATTTAGCTGCGATCGGTGAGGGCGCTCACTTTGCTCTGTCTAGGATTGGAATGTTGTATGATCGCCCTGTTGATGTATCAAGTTTGTCTTCTTTGCCGAGTTTCCTAATGGGTGTTGGGGCTTGAGCATCTAGACATAGGTTATTATGGAGTGTCTTTTGGTTGGGGGGCGAGAGAAAGCCAAGAAATGCTTAAAGTTTGCAATTGAATTTGAACTGGAGCTGGGAGTAAAGGGAGAAACAGGAAGTTATAAGAGTGTATTTTTTAGGATACAGGGGGAGACATCAGGCCAGTGAGGAATGGGGTGATTGATACCCGCATCCAGAGAAGACGTTATCATTCCATGACAATGGATGCAGATTGTACCCTTCTTCACTAGGACCTGGGAAGCATCCCTCCTGATACAGCAGAAAAGCTGACACACAGCAGTTCCCTGGCTGTGTCACCAGAGCTCATCACTCTGCCAAATCAAAGCTTACTGGCTGCTGTCATCTATTTTATTTTGTTTTTTAAATTAACTTTTATTGGAGTATAGTTGCTTTGCAACGTTGTGTTAGTTTCTGCTGTACAGCAAAGTGGATCAGCTATACATGTACATATATCCCCTCTTTTGTGGCTGGCTGCTCTCATTTAAACCCTTTTGGAGAGCTTTTTTTTTTTTAAAGTGAGCAGATCGGGTTTCTAATTTTAGCTGTGACAGCTTATAATTAGAAACATCTTCAAACATACTTGTTTACAAACACCTGCACCAGTACTGTATGTTTGCCATTTTAGGATGGGCCTGTGGTGGTGTGGAAAATGGGGGTGCCACTGTTTGTGTGTTCTCTTACTTCTGCTGGATGCCTGCAGTGTGCCAGAGTGTGTGTGCATGCACGTGTGTGTGTTTGCTTGTGTGTGAATTTTTTCTTTACTTTCCTCCTGGCTGAATGCCTCAAGCCCAAATGCTCTCGCCTGCGTCACACTGCAGAGTTCTCCTTTCTTGGGAATCAAAGAAATCGGTGGTCAGTTGTTATTTGGGACAAGGTTAGACTTTAAATGACACACTAGAGAGAAATTTTAGCAACTCATTTGAGCAGCTCAGAATCTGCATTGGAGAAAATGCTTTCTCGATTTCCATAATTTCTATATTTATATGTCATTCAGCATAGGATAGAGCTGAGTGATTCAAGAAAAACAAATAGAGGGAGTGCTCCATAATATAAATAATTCTACATTTTATCAAAGCAGAAATACATATCTGTGGTTAGAATGAGCCCACCTATTGAAGTGATGGTTTCTTTCAAACTGAAATGGGATGCTATCAGGGAACATCAAAAGATGGCAGTAGCACAGTGATAGCCCAATGATAAAGTCTAACCTGGTACTTACAGTTTCTAGATCATAAAATGTCAGCTGAGAACCTAGTGGATGATGGCTTTGAATATAACTGTGAGATTTCCTTAGGACAAGCATAGGTATTTCCTTCCAAGAAGGTAAACAAGATATTGCGTGCCAAAGCAAGATTTCAAATAAAAAGTAAAAGTAGAACACATACTCACAGACCAATATCTAATTCTAATTAAAGTGGAGATTCTGTAGGAAACTAAGCAGGTGTGGACTTAGCTGTGACACCTGAGTCTGCCAGCTGGTAGGGTGACAGTCAGATGCCTGTTTATTTTCTAATATCCAAGGCCACTTAATGTTCCAGGGGGGGAAGCAAACTAGAAACAATAAACAAAACAGCCTCTATAAGGCTTGTCGTGGAAACTTGAGTTTTCCAGGGAAGCGAAAGATGGAAGGTTTACTTCTCAAATCGAATCTAGACGCAGCTAACTTCTTTCCTGTTATGGGGGGGATCAGTTAGATTACATGATGGTTTTAAACATCTACTGAGCCAATTCCTTTTAAAAGTATGTGTAATGTATTATATATGGATGGATACGTCTGTACGTGTGTGTTTGTATATAGATTTTGTTTTCAACTTTTAAAATGCACTACCTTTATACCAACTTGCAATGAATGTTTAAAGGATTTCATGCATTTGCTGTTGTGTGTCAGAAGAATGAGGGGGAGATTAGATGAGGAAAAAGAACTTTGGGCACAGCTTGTAGGCTGTTATTTTCACCAACTGTGGTGTCAGCTATGATCTTTTTTCAGTGTTTCTGACAATGGGGCCTCTTAGCTAGAGATCCCTGGGTCTCTGTGATTTCATTTTTTTTTTTTTAATAAAAAAGGATGAGAATATTTTTTCAGGCTTTTACTAAGCACACACTCTGTACAGTTTCAAGCCCAGATTGAGGGGGCGGGAATGGACTAGGCAGCTAGCCTAGTTGTTGAGGGGGCCCAGTGTAGAAGCGAGTAGCTGAATAAACTGTAGGACAGTGGGATGTGTTGCCAGAAGCTACAAATAAAACTCAGTGGGCTCTGTATTGACAGAATTCATCTGGTAGGTGTTTCCTTGAAGGCTAGCAAATTTCTAATCCTCCATTTGGGTTGAGTGGATGGGGGCCAATAGCATCTATTGAGTATCACTGTGTACCTAGCACAGATACAGGGAGTAGGGTTTGGAGTCCAATTAGGTTGGTGTGAATCTCAACCCCAATGCCTGCTGAGGATGTGCTGCCTTTTTTTTTTTTTTAAGGGTTGGTTTTCTTTTAAAGCAACTAGTGCTCAAGCTGTTTCGTTTCGTTTCTGTTTTTTTTTTATGAATTTATTTTTTTATTAATTATGTTTGGCTGTGTTGGGTCTTTGTTGCTGCGCACGGGCTTTCTCTAGTTGTGGCGAGCGGGGGCTACTCTTCCTTGCGATGCGCGGGCCTCTCATTGCGGTGGGTTCTGTCGTTGCGGAGCGCGGGCTCAAGGCGCGCAGGCTCAGTAGTTGTGGCGCAAGGGCTTAGCTGCTCCGTGGCACGTGGGATCTTCCCGGACCAGGGCTCGAACCCGTGTCCCCTGCACTGGCAGGTGGATTCCTAAGCACTGTGCCACCTCACCTCCCTAATTCACAGTTTCCTTATAATCAAAAGAGACCATCTCACAGGATTCGTTTGAAGATGAAAAGGTATACTAGCTTTGTGAAGATATCTCGCAGGAGAGGGAAACATTTAACCGTTGATAGAAAAATCTTGAAATATTCCAAACCTGAAACTCTCATCAGCCAAACAAGAAAAAAAAAAAGGTGCGTGATTGCTAACTCGCTGCCATAAAAGTTTAACTAAAGCAACAGCTTTACTTATTAAATCTCAAAGGAACAAGTTGAATAATCTGAAAAGAATTAAAAAATTCCAGTTCAAGGGCAGGTGAATGTGGAAAGTAAAAGAGGGTATTTCCTTCTCTGTGGTGGACAAGCGTAGAGATGACACAGGCAGCCTCTCAGTTTCCTTCTTCATAGGCCTGTAACTGTGAGACAGGAAATAGGGCCATGGCTTCAGAACATGCTCAGTCAAGCTGCCGAAGAGACAGAATTTGAACTCACCAGCCTGAGGACTTTTTTCTGCCATGACCAGCTCCAAACTCTCTTCAATTGCCACGGCCCCATTTTGAGACCACTAGTTTGAAATTTTTTAAAAGTAGAGTGTCACAATTCTTATGAAGCAGAGGCCAGGAATACGAGGGCAATTACGTCTGCTGTGGGAGATCTCACCACAGTCAAGCTAAGCTAGTAATTCTTGCCATCGTCGCCTTTCTCTCTCTGTCCCCTCCCTTCCCTCTCCTCTGTGTGTGTATGTGTGTGTGTGCGTGTGGTGTTTATTTCCCCATGTTCCCATGGAGCCCAGCCTACAAAGATTAAGACAGAGTTGACGGGGTGCTGTTGATCACCCGGTGACTGGTTACAGAATACTACTATTCAGGAGGCATTGAGACAGGGTTAAAAAAAGAGACACCCCCATTAACATGTGAATGGATAGAGAAGATGTGGTGTATATATTATATATATATATATTATATATATAATATATATAGAGAGACAATGGACTATATATATGTACATATACATATATATATACTCAGCCATAAAAAAGAATGCAATAATGCCATTTGCAGCAACATGGATGGACCTAGAGATTATCATACTAAGTGAAGTAGGTCAGAAAGAGAAAGACAAATATCATATGATATCACTTACACGTGGAATCTAAAGAAAATGATACAAATGAACATATTTACAAAACAGAAACAGACTCACAGACATAGAAAACAAACTAATGGCTACCAAAGGGGAAAGCGGGGGAGGGATAAATTAGGAGTTTGGGATTAACAGATATACACTACTATATATAAAATAGATAGACAACAAGGTTCTACTGTATAGCACAGGGAACTATAGTCAATGTCTTGTGATAACCTATAATGGAAAAGAAACTAAAAAGGAATATATGTATAAGAATATATATGTGTGTATATATGTATCGGACTCACTTTGCTGTACACCAGACACTGACACAACATGGTCAATCAAGAATAAAGGTGAAAAAAAAAAAAAAAAGAATAAAGGTGGTGTGTATGTTTACGCCGTAGTTGCCAGCCCACCATCGGCTCATTCTGTAGAATCCACACAACACAGATTGTGTGCACACGTCCAATTACAGCTGCATGCAGGTGCCCGGCTCCCAGCAGTGAGTTGTTTCTGTCTCTGCCTTGCTTTCAGCAAACCCTTATGTACACAGGCTTCCCAAATGGACCAGTCTACAGGGTAAAGATTCACTAGGAAGCCTTGACCTTGCCTTCTTTCAAAGGCATGTGGATTTGCACACTGAATTCCCACCAGCTCTTCCTGGTCACAGGTCTTTCATAAAATGTGGAGTCCCCTTGCAGGGGGACCTCATGTGGGGACATCTCCACATGTCACCATCCCCAGACTGAACTGGAAATCAAAGTCTCCACTTAATTGTTTTGTCCTCATTTTCCTTTTGCTGGTCAAAAAGAAAAATCTTGTCTTGCCAAAAAAAAAAAAAACCTTCAGTTAAAAAAAGACACTATTCAAATTGCAGGAGCTTACATTAATGGTGGAGGTACAGAACGTACCAAGGTACAAACAATTTAAGAAGACTTCAGAAGTTTGTGTAAACAAGTACAAAGTCATAGGGTGAAGCCTGTGTGTGTGTTAAGTGCTTTGAAAGGGAACTCATGGTGGATTTCGTTAAATCAGAAAAAATACACAACTTTTGGAGCGGTGAAAATAGTCTTCTTAAAAAAAGATGGAGGGGGGATGTGAAATATCGACCCTACCCAGGCATGAGACAAGAATCTCAGGACACCACAGGGAAAAGGGAAAGCAAAATATGTGTCCTTCGGGGAGCAGAGTCAGGCTCCTTGAGACATCTGTCAATACCTTACCCGGTTTCTAGAGAACAGGCTCAGCCTGTGGCCCCCAGGCAAGGTGGCTGGACATAATTCCTTTGGTCTTGGAGGAGAGGTGCTTCTTTTATGGTCTGTGCTCTCCAGCTGGGATTCAAAGAAAGGATGCTGCTTGGCTAACAACCCCGGCGTGACTGAGAGCTGAAACAGAACAAGGTGGGGACCAGTTGGGAAAAGCAGTGCTGTGATGTTGCCTAATTGGCTGTTTCCTTATCGTGCCTGATACTCTTACTAATGAGGGACAGATTTTGGCACAGACATGACTAGGACCCATATGGCAGTCCTAGGTCTTCTTTAAATTCTAGGAAACACTTTGGTATTTCTTTGGAGTAACTCTGCCTTCAGCTCATAATTTTTGCACGGAGTCGCTAGAGCTCTTACTTCAGTCAAGTTTTTTGACTTTTATATCGAACCCAAACATCCTGTTAAATATTTCAGGGCCTAGTGTTTTTTTTTTTTCTATATATATCTCACTTCTGTGGCCAGAGGTATTTGGAAGGGGTTGGCCTTGTGGAGAAACTGTCTGTAATTTACCAAGCACACAGTCCTGCTTCTGGATCAGCAAACTGAGTAACCTTGGCCTCATTCCTCAACTTGTGATTTTCTGTACACCTACTAGGACCAGTGGTAACAACAATAGCTAGTCATTATTTTAAAAGTATATCAGCAGTATGGAGGTTTCTTAAAAAACTAAAAAATAGAGTTACCATATGATCCTGCAATCACATTCCTGGGCATGTATACAGAGAAAATCATAATTCGAAAAGATGCATGCACGCCAATGTTCATAGCGGCACTGTTTACAATAGCCAAGACGTTGAAGCAATGTAAATGTCCATCAACAGATGAATGGATAAAGAAGATGTGTGTGTGTGTGTGTGTGTGTGTGTGTTGGAGTATTACTCAGCCATAAAAAAAAGGAAATAATGCCATTTGCAGTAATATGGATGGACCTAGCGATTATCACACTAAGTAAGCCAGACAGAGAAAGACAAATATCATATGGTATCCCTTATATGTGGAATCTAAAAGAAAAAAAAAAGGCACAAATGAACTTATTTCCAAAACAGAAAGAGACTCACAGACACAGAAAACAAACTTACAGTTACCAAAGGGGAAAGGGAGTTGGGGGGGAGGGATAACTTGGGAGGCTTGGATTAACATGCACATACTACTATGTATAAAATAGATAGCCAACAAGGAGCTACCATATAGCACAGGAAACTATACTCGATATTATGTAATAAACTATAAGGGAAAAATATCTGATTCAGCACACTGAATAGCCATGCTGTACACCTGAAACTTACACAATATTTAAATCAACTGTACTTCAATAAAAAATTAAAATAAAAAATAAAAAGTACATCAGCACTTTGCCAAACACTTCCCATTTAATTCTCACAGCAGTGCTAATAAGATAGGTTTTATTAGCCTTACTTCAACAGTGATGAAACTGAGACCAGGGCACGTTTAGAAACTGGCTGAAGTCACATGGCTGGGATTTGAACTCAGGACCAGTCTGCTCTACCTTCCTGTCCTTCATTGACAAGGAGGTTTTGCCAGAGGACCTTTTAAAATACTTTGGACATGTTAAAAATAATTTGTAGGTAGATGGAAGGTGTCGTTTTCCATTTTTTTCCATACAATGTAGGAAATGCTAGTTCTCTCCCCTTTCGTTTACAGTGTAATGCTCCATTGTGAGTTGCTTGCCAACTCCTCCATGTTATTAAAAGTAACATTAAGCACACAGAGATCTTGCTGTTACACCGCGTGCCCTGCGGCCCAGGTCCTGCTCTGTCCTCACGAGCCTCTGAGTGCAGCGCGTCTAAGAGAAGGAGGGGGGGGACTGAGGCCGACTCACCTCGCTTCCATGCCTTTGGTTTGCTCCCATCTTTGTCGATGTGTGTGAAAAAGGGTTTGTGGGAGAAAGTTGGCTTTGACCCAGGGGAAGCAGCGATTGTCTTGTGGTTCAGATGTCAGCACCCTGGAGGGTAGAACAATACTTCATTGTTCAGTGGTCAGCCTGAAACTTACTAGAGAGCGGCCAGATCCCCCAGTGGTTCCGAGGACTGAAGTGGGGAGGAAAGTTCCCTCCAGGCGTCTCTGAACTTCAGAGTTTCAGGAGGGGCAGGGTTTGAGACAGACCGAGGGAACAAAGAAATTTCAAAAAGACACAGGTCGAAACAATAATGGAAAAAAAAAAATCCAAGGTCTGTCTTTGACATGAAAGGATTTCAGAATTGAAAAGGGGAAATTTCAGTAATATGGGGGAAACAGGGCTGTCTTCCATATTCAGACCATCTCAGCTGTAAGCCAGCTGAGCTCACAGGGCTCAGAGGGATGCTGTGGTCGTTTAGGTGAGAAATGACCTCTGTGACTTGTGGGTTATGAAGGGGTGATGTAAGGAGCAAAGCTGCCAGGTGGAAAGGAGGACAGGTGTTTCCGTGGGGAGAAGCGCTAGGACCCGGGAGGGTTTTGATTTCCTTTCCCTCTGCTCTAGGCAAGGACCACTTCCTCTCCCCTAGGGGGCTCCACCCAGGGCAAAGTCCTTGCCGGGGACTTGCCACAGCACTCGGCCATTGCTAATGAGGTTTCAGGGGCGCTTTTCTAATATAAATAAAGGATTATAGGTGCATCCCCTTTTCATCTATCTCTCCCTCCCCAAAGCCTTAGTCATGGCTTGCTGCAGGCACGGGGCCACAGGGGACCTTCGACGCCTAAGGCTATCAGTGGAGATAGCTATTTAAGAGGTTTTACTTTTACGTCTGAGCAGCCAAATTGTGCATGTAACAATGGGGACCAATTATTGCACAATAGAGCATCCCCGATGAAACATAGACAGTGTGTGTTTAATATGCAATGAATGACACGCTTCTCCTAAACAACGAGAGCGTTTCCATGCTCTCGGGGAATTCCATTCCCAAGTTTCAGTTTGTGAAAGTGGATGTACTATCATTTCATCCACGATTTTCAAAACAATCACCCCAAGATAATGACCCAAGTAATGATAAAATGTTGCCATTTAGTTCATGAATATGGGAGATATAACTTTTCTGGATTTGAGATATCATTTATATCCCCTTCTCTTTGCAAGTCGAATCTTGCTGGGTTCTATATTTTATCTCCAGTTCAAGCGATTACACTGTTGAACCGTTTAACCACTTTTAAGAACCCATCCTATCGACAACTGTTGTCCATTATCCAGAACTGGACCTGAATCCTGAATTGAGAATTCTCTTTTCCCTCAATGGCTGGTGTTTTATCCTCCAGCAGAAGTCACTGGGAAGAGTGCACTGTCTCCTCAGGATATTTTATGGAGGAAAAAGTGATGCCCAGAGAGGTCAAGGGATTTGATCCAAGATCATAAAATGAAAGAATTGAATGGTCAAGGGAGAACTTATGTACTGAAAATTTAATTTTCAATAATTAAAAGGCAATGAAAGTACAAGAGGCAAAACGTCAACGTGCAGCTTTGTTTTAAAAAAAAAAAGCTACTTCTATTAGGATAATGTGATTAGCATTGCATTCTTTAACTAATATAGTAACATCGTTTTCAATGGTTAAATTTAAAGTGACCAACTCATCCTGGTTTGCCCAGGACTGTCCTGATTTTTGTACTTTAGCCTGCAGAAAGCCCCAAATTCCAGGAAACCCCTCAGTCCTGGGCAAATAGGGATGGTTGATCACACTGAATGTGCCCCCCACAAAAGCTATAATATTAGGTTAAAATTGTCATATTTTCCCCCTAGGCTAAGTTGTTTCATGTTTAGATATTTTCTCTTAACAGGGAAACAGATCTGTAAGGTAGCAGTGTACGTAAGCTTTGCTGCTACTATAGGTGAGACGGGGGTGAGGGGGGAATCACAGAGGGGTCTGGACCATCCCTTCCTTCTCCTTCTGGAATTCTCTTCATATCCTTGCCACCATGTTTAGGACAATGGTGGGAATATGGAAATTGGTGGGGGAATTCCAAGCATAATTTTTCTGGCACTGCGTTCAAGATTGGAGTATTACTGTAGCACCAAACCCTGTAAGGAGGGAACTAAGGGTGGGTGGGCAAACTTTCTCTATAAAGGGCAAGATAGTAAATATTTTAACCTTTGCTGGCCATACATAGTGTCTATAACATGATCTCTCTCTTTTTTTTTTTTTAAACAACCTTTGAAAATGTAAAAACTCTTTTGAGCTTTCAGGATATATAAAAATAGGCTGTGGACCAGATTTGTACTCCATGCCAAGTCACCCGTAGAGCATTGCTGTTCAACAGAAATATAATGTGAGTCACATTTTTAATTTAAAAATTTCAAGTAGCCACATTAAAAACAGTAAAAAGAAACACATAAATTTAATTTTCATAATGCATTTTATTTCACCAAATATACCCTAAAAACCACCATTTTCAACATGTAACCAAGATAAAGATTATTAATGAGATATTTTGCATTTTTTGATCCTAAGTCTTTGAAATCAGGGCTCGCCACATTTCAAGTATTCAATTACTGCATGTGGCCAGTGGCTACCATATTGGACAGCATAGCTCCGGAGTAACTTTGATGAGTGTACAGCCAATCTCCTCTAGTCCATTAACCTGTCAATGAGCACAGAAAAAAAAAAAAAAAAGAAGATCTTAGAACTGGAAGGTTGCTTAGAGATCAACTGCTCCGACCCTTCATTTTGTAAATGAGGAAACGGAAGATCAGAAGGGCTAAGTAGCTTGGCCAACCAAGTTCGCGCACCTAGTTTAGCAGTAGATCCCTTGCTAGAACTCAGATCCCAGCACCGGACAGTGGCCTTCCCACCACACTGTTATGTAAAGTTGGCATAATTATGTAAAGTTGGCATAAATAGCCTCTTGCCTGGGGTCATCAGGAAGACAGGTCATGATGATGTGTTTATTCTTTGCATATAATTCAGTGTTAGGTCTTACTTACGATCTGTGGCAAACCTGTGAGAAGTCAGCTGGGGAAAAGGGGTGCTGTCTGCGATCACAGAGAAGAGTATAGGGAAGGAAGGACCTGTACTTCCATCACCTGGGTAAGGGACTTGTAGATAAGAATATACGTGTGTGCATTTGTGCGTCGTGCGCGGGCTTGTGAGCGTGCGTGTGCGCATGCGTCTTTGTAGGTTACTACTTCTGGCCCATCCTAGTGTCTCTTTAACCGAGGCAGCATCCTAGATAAAGGGTAGGATCTGGGGGTTGGAGGCTGGCGTGGTGGCGAGGATACTGAACGTTGGTTGTTCTCTTTTCTTTCCCTGGGAAATGCCTGTCCCTTGTGCTAAAGGGAGGACTAAGCTGAGTAAATATTTGTTGTGTAATCAGAGTAAGTGGAAGAAAGAGGTTTCATTGCTTTATAAGTAGCCTAAACCCATGCTTCTCCTCGGACATTTCCTTTCTTTTTTGGTCCGTGTGCATTTTTCTTTTTTGGATCTGACTCCTTTTCTCCTCACTTAAGCTCAAGAATTTTATGAATAGGAGAGCCCTGTAGTGCATTTAGCTTGGGAAAATGTCCCTTAGAATAGATTTTTTCTGAGTCAAGTGTATAAATATTCTGGCTCAAGACTATCCCCTTTTTTCTTAATGAATTGGTCTGGCGGGAGTTAAAGCCAAGTGTGGTCTAGGAGAGTTCTCCAGAGAGAAAATTGAATGGACACAAAGCCCAATCATAGTTTTCAACTTTATGTAATGTGTTTCACAATATATTAGAAAATTAACTTTATGACAGCTGGCAGGACCTGTTGTGTAAGTTGATCAGTTTGGAGGCAGCTTGGTGTCTTTTCTCCTCTTACGTGAACCTCCCCATTTAGTGAATTTTGAAGACGCACCATGGGGTCTTGCTCAGTGCCCTGGTAAACCATTCACATTTATCGTCCCTTGCAGTAAGTTTCCAAGCTAGTGAGTACAAAAAAGGGATTTTTCATGGACTACTTTAAAAGGGGGCTGCTAATCAATTTTTCTTATTATTTTATGCCCTCTGCTTTTTACACTCCCCCCTGCCATCTGGTTAATCATGCAAAAGCTGAACTCTTCATTAGTCAGTACATGTTCGCCCATGGGCATTTCTGTAGTAAATTAGTTCTTTCTATTTATACAGGTAAGTCATGGCCAAAAGTCTTATAAGGTGCCAAAGGTAAGGGTTAGAATTAATTTCTTCTTTTTTTTTGAGTTTTTTAGAGAACTCGTTTTAAACTGTGAGCTCTAGTGGTGCGCAATTACTTTTGAATTAAAGAGGAAATGGAGGGGAGTACTTTTCTGGAGGATCCAGTGCTATAGTATAGGGATGGGTAATGCGATTTGTGGAACAACCCTTGATTTTCAGAAAGCAGTGGAATAGGGTGTCAATACTTAGTATTTTTTCAAGGCAAGGCCAGGAAGACTGTTGTGAAGAGGCTCTTTTAATACAAGCAGAGGCAGAATAGAGGCTAAATAGAATCATCACCAAATTCTATATGAACATTGGTACTATATACTCATGTAGTTGGGTATATGACCTACATGTATGTACAAACCCATTAATTACTTTTTTTTTTACCATTTTGTGCTAATTTCCAGGAATTGGAAAATGTTCTTCACCAATTTTATTTTTTCAGATACACTGTGTATTTGAGGGGACATAGTGATGGCTGACTCCTGAAATTTGCTGTTCTTAAAGATGCAAAATTCAACCCAGAAGTTTCTGTCACCCCTCTCTTGGGAGGAGTTATTTCCACTAGAGGTTCTACAATTTTTGCACATTCAGCTAAACAGGCAAAGCTCAGGCCTCTTCTGCACTTGGCGTCCAGTCTTGATAAGTCTGTCCTCAGAAGGCACATGAGGCTTGTGTCCGCTGGCCACAGTTCTTGAGCGTATAAATAAAGTTTCTGTCTCCAATGTGGGTTCTCTTAGTCTTGCTGTTTTCGGCAAAACCTTCCCAGCAGAAGAGTCTTCTGGCAACGTTTCCTCTAGTTGTTTCCTCCATGGATGTTTGAAGACCATCCAGGCCTCTCTGTGGAGCGGTAATGGTGATAGAGGCTGAATTCATTCCTTCCATAAAACTGAAATAAGATGCTATTCTGTAAGGTCTGTATCCCCTTATAGATTCTATTAAGAGAAGGTCCATGTATTGATGGAGGTGACATGGGTGCAGAGGTTGTTATAAAGATTCTAGGAATAGGATCCAGAGGGAAATGCAAGGCCAAATCTGCTCATACGTTTGAATTTTTGTGATTCTCGTCACAATTTCTAGAAAATGGGAATAAATGTCAGTTGACTGTTGCTTGTTCTGTTTCCCAACTCTGATAGTAAGGCATGACTTTAGAAAACCTTGATAGGCATGAAGATTAGAGAAAGGCTAAACTGACACCACAATTTTGCATGAATGACGCTGTTGGTACAGGAGTTTCATTTGTTTAACCCTTAAAGGGCAAGTGTTGTGCCGTATTGTTCTCTGCTTTATTCTGTCATATTTTCATGCCTGGGGTTTTCACAAAATCCCAGCCTAACCTGGGAATCCAAGCTTTGCCTTCATGTTCCACCTTCCTTGTGATCTGTGGGTGGCTGCTTTGTGCATGGTGCCTGCTGGTGGCTGGGAGTGAAACTTTTTCTTTTCACATAGAGCTTTAATTCCAGCGTAATGGTGTGGTTTGTGGCTCTCTGCTTGCAGTTTCAGTTCCTGTTTAAATACTAAGATCTATTGTGTGTCTTCTCCATTTCTAGACAACATAATTGCATGGCTAATTGGCAGGAGCGATTAAGTGTACAGCATTATGAAAAGATAAAGTTTCCAGACCCTGAGATTTAACTTGATTTCTAGTTACGCTGCACCCACCTCTGTACAGGTGACTTGTAAGGGCTCAAGAATGCATGTAACAAAGAACTAGAGTGTAAGGAGAGGGGGGCGCTCATTCAGGGGGGGTTCTGGTGAGCTGATCTTCTCTAAGGTAGTTCCTGCCATTGGGCAGAAGATGAGCGACCGTTTCTTTCATTTATCAGATGGGTTCAAGCTTTATTCAGTCTTTTTTGTGTCCTGGGGGTAGTAACAGAATTGTTCTCTGTGCTTTTTCTGGAAATTTTATGGTCGGTAGGAAGTTGTTCTTGGGGACTTTATATTTTGGGAACAGGATGAACATGTGGCCCTTGTGTTGGATAATTTTTTTAAAAAAATTATGTGGAACATTCAACATTCTTACAAGATGCATCTTTTCAAACAATCCTCAGGGACTTGGTCCACAGTAAGACCTAAAAGAAAGGGGTGCTGTCTGGTCAGAGGCATTCTGGCAGCTGAGTAAAACCATTAATATCCTAGACTGGGCTCTTTCTGTTGGGTCTTGGCCAAGGTTGGCTGGGAGGGCACCCCTTTGGATGGAACACAGTTTTCCATCAGTGGGGCTCTGCTTGGAATGGTTTTTGTGAAGTGAGCCATCCATAAGGTACCATGGGCTGTTTGTGTGTAACAGGATGTTGCAGGCTGCAAAGTTAATGCAGTTAATATTCAACTGAACTTTGGGGGTGTTACTAATCCCTCAGGCGGATTCACTAGGAAAGGCTACACATTAATCGCCCTCCAAATCAGACACCCCCCAGTGGATAGCCACATGTGTTATCACATGTAAAACATTATACCAAATCAGCCAAACTCAGGGCAGAGGTGCTGTTTAATAACCCTTTTGCTGGAGCCCTGGCCTTCCCTGAACCCACAACTCTTTGGGAAGAAGGGAATAGTCTTGAGTGAGTAGTGTACATTTTTCATACTCTTTAATTAACCATGAGTGATGTCTTGAAAACTCTTGCCATCTGAAGGGTCTTCCAATAAGTATGACCGATTTTATTCTGATTCTCTGCTCCGTTTCATTGAAATGAAGCCTGTCTGGCATCTCTTTCTTTGCCTTAAAGGGAAAGATGTTGTATAGCTTCCTTGGGCCAAGGGGCTGGATCAGGGGGGATCTAGTTAGCGGGTAGAGTCATGGCTCTCCCACAGGTCACAGGGCAGGGATCCTTTCATGCCACCAACTCAGGTAGGAATGAAATCACGAGTTGCTGCCAGTTCCATGGGGCTCAGCAGACCAGAGGAAAGGTCAGGGAACTAAAGGCAAGGTGTTAGCTCACCATGCACGGCCGACCTCTGTGGGGAGTAGTGGGGGCAGAGGTTGTTCTCTGCTGGGGATTGTGGGCTTAACTTTTTATGGTTTTACAAGAACTTGCCTTTTTTGGCTATTTCTCCTCTCATCTTAGGTTGTGTATTATTCCAGATATGAATAATATGTAAAAGGGAGAATAGAAAATCAGAACGAAAATGACCTACCACGACTGTGGTAGTTAAATGGTACCGTAACCGTATAACCTCATATTAGTGGTATTCCAGGATGGGGATCTCCTAAGACGTTGGCATGATCCTCCCTCTTTGAAATGATTGATTAGCGTAATGAATATTCCTCCAGTATTTTTTAGAACACTTGACTTCAGTTGTATTCTTCTCCTACCACATCAAACATCTTGATCCTGTGTTTCTATGTAAAGTAACTACAGACTGCATTTGGACCTTTCTAGGTAAGGGTGTGGGCAAGTATAAGAGGTCTTGCTTGTAGAGATCACTGTTTTCCTGGGGAACATCCTTAGTAGATGGTGGGAAAACCTTAGCATTTGAAAATGACTAAAATAGAATTTTCAATTCTTCGCTTTCTCTGCTGTTCTTCACCACAAACACTTGAGTTAATTTTCTGTTAAAGTGCATATGCTTTTTCCACAAATATGATTTACCCTGGAAGTTAGACCCAAAGCCCTAGACTGGTGTTATTTAGGACCTTTAAAAAGACAGATTTATTTTTGGTCACGGTTATTCAAAATTAACATCACCTTATTGAGCTTGTACTTTTTAATAACTGAAACTGGCAAAAATCATTCTGCAGGAATGCATGCTAGATAATTCTTGTCTTGTTTTCACAAAACAAAAGCACTCCATGGATGCTTTTTCCCTATTTCCTAGGTTTCTAAAGATTTTTTGAACCTGATGACATGACAGACTCCAGGACCCACCAGGCATAGCTCTTTGCTCTCATCATTGATCCTGGTCTTCTAGCCTCTGGGTATTCTAGCCTCTGGGTCTCTGGCAGGGTGAAGGGAAAGTTGGGAGCCTGTTTAGAAGGATAGGTTCCATAGTCAGGTGACCTGGCTCCTAACCTGGTGTGCTTCTTCCTAGACAATGACCTTGGTCATGTTTCTAAAACTCTTCATGTCTCAGTTGCCTCACGTAAGGTGGGAAGGAGGCTATTAAATACCTCATCTAGTGGTTTCGAGGAATACATGAAACAGTGCCCATAAAGTCCTTAGCACAATGGCTGGCCCATCATAGATGTGCAGTAACATTTAGTAGTTGAGGCAGTTTGTATAATGGCTAAAAGCAAGGTGTCTGGAGACCACCTCACTGTTTTAAAATATATCTCTGTTGCTTATCAACTGAGTACTCTTTTTTTTTTTTTACATCTTTATTGGAATATAATTGCTTTACAATGGTGTGTTAGTTTCTGCTTTATAACAAAGTGAATCAGTTATACATATACATATGTTCCCATATCTCTTCCCTCTTGCATCTCCCTCCCTCCCACCCTCCCTATCCCACCCCTCCAGGCGGTCACAAAGCACTGAGCTGATCTCCCTGGGCTATGCGGCTGCTTCCCACTAGCTATCTACCTTACATTTGGTAGTGTATATATGTCCATGCCTCTCTCTCGCTTTGTCACAGCTTACCCTTCCCCCTCCCCATATCCTCAAGTCCATTCTCTAGTATGTCTGTGTCTTTATTCCTGTCTTACCCCTAGGTTCTTCATGACATTTTTTTTTCTTAAATTCCATATATATGTGTTAGCATACGGTATTTGTCTTTCTCTTTCTGACTTACTTCACTCTGTATGACAGACTCTAGGTCCATCCACCTCATTACAAATAGCTCAATTTCGTTTCTTTTTATGGCTGAGTAATATTCCATTGTATATATGTGCCACATCTTCTTTATCCATTCATCCGATGATGGACACTTAGGATGTTTCCATCTCCGGGCTATTGTAAATAGAGCTGCAATGAACATTTTCGTACATGACTCTTTTTGAATTATGGTTTTCTCAGGGTATATGCCCAGGAGTGGGATTGCTGGGTCATATGGTATTTCTATTTTTAGTTTCTTAGGGAACCTCCATACTGTTCTCCACAGTGGCTGTACCAATTCACATTCCCACCAGCAGTGCAAGAGTGTTCCCTTTTCTCCACACCCTCTGCAGCATTTATTACTTCTAGATTTTTTGATGATGGCCATTCTGACTGGTGTGAGATGATATCTCATTGTAGTTTTGATTTGCATTTCTCTAATCATTAATGATGTTGAGCATTCTTTCATGTGTTGGCAGACTGTATACCTTCTTTGGAGAAATGTCTATTTAGGTCTTGTGACCATTTTTGGATTGGGTTGTTTGTTTTTTTGTTATTGAGCTGCATGGGCTGCTTATAAATTTTGGAGATTAATCCTTTGTCAGTTGCTTCATTTGCAAATATTTTCTCCCATTCTGAGGGTTGTCTTTTGGTCTTGTTTATGGTTTCCTTTGCTGTGCAAAAGCTTTGAAGTTTCATTAGGTCCCATTTGTTTATTTTTGTTTTATTTCCATTTCTCTAGGAGGTGGGTCAAAAAGGATCTTGCTGTGATTTATGTCATAGAGTGTTCTGCCTATGTTTTCCTCTAAGATTTTGATAGTTTCTGGCCTTACATTTAGGTCTTTAATCCATTTTGAGCTTATTTTTGTGTATGGTGTTAGGCAGTGATCTAATCTCATACTTTTACATGTACCTGTTCAGTTTCCCCAGCACCAATTATTGAAGAGGCTGTCCTTTCTCCACTGTACATTCCTGCCTCCTTTATCAAAGATAAGGTGACCATATGTGCGTGGGTTTATCTCTGGGCTTTCTATCCTGTTCTATTTATCTTTCTGTTTTTGTGCCAGTACCATACTGTCTTGATTACTGTAGCTTTGTAGTATAGTCTGAAGTCAGGGAGCCTGATTCCTCCAGCTCCGTTTTTCGTTCTCAAGATTGCTTTGGCTATTCGGGCCCTTTTGTGTTTCCATACAAACTGTGAAATTTTTTGTTCTAGTTCTGTAAAAACTGCCAGTCGTAGTTTGATAGGGATTGCATTGAATCTGTAGATTGCTTTGGGTAGTAGAGTCATTTTCACAATGTTGATTCTTCCAATCCAAGAACATGGTATATCTCTCCATCTATTTGTATCATCTTTAATTTCTTTCATCAGTGTCTTATAACTTTCTGCATACAGGTCTTTTGTCTCCTTAGGTAGGTTTATTCCTAGATATTTTATTCTTTTTGTTGCAGTGGTAAATGGGAGTGTTTTCTTTATTTCACTTTCAGATTTTCCATCATTAGTGTATAGGAATGCCAGAGATTTCTGTGCATTAATTTCGTATTCTGCTACTTTACCAAATTCATTGATTAGCTCTAGGAGTTTTCTGGTAGCATCTTTAGGATTCCCTATGTATAGTATCATGTCATATGCAAACAGTGACAGCTTTACTTCTTCTTTTCCGATTTGGATTCCTTTTATTTCCTTTTCTTCTCTGATTGCTGTGGCTAAAACTTCCAAAACTATGTTGAATAAGAATGGTGACAGTGGGCAACCTTGTCTTGTTCCTGATCTTAGTGGAAATGCTTTCAGTTTTTCCCCATTGAGGATGATGTTGGCTGTGGGTTTGCCATATATGGCCTTTATTATGTTGAGGAAAGTTCCCTCTATGCCTACTTTCTGGAGGGTTTTTATCATAAATGGATGTTGAATTTTGTGGAAAGCTTTCTCTGCATCTATTGTGATGATCATACGGTTTTTCTCCTTCAGTTTGTTAATATGGTGTATAACGTTGATTGATTTGCGTATATTGAAGAATCCTTGCATTGCTGGAATAAACCCCACTTGATCATGATGTATGATCCATTTAATGTGCTGTTGGATTCTGTTTGCTAGTATTTTGTTGAGGATTTTTGCATCTATGTTCATCAGTGATATTGGCCTGTAGTTTTCTTTCTTTGTGACATCCTTGTCTGGTTTTGGTATCAGGGTGATGGTGGCCTCGTAGAATGAGTTTGGGAGCGTTCCTCCCTCTGCTATATTCTGGAAGAGTTTGAGAAGGATAGGTGTTAGCTCTTCTCTAAATGTTTGATAGAATTCGCCTGTGAAGCCATCTGGGCCTGGGCTTTTGTTTGTTGGAAGATTTTTAATCAGTTTCAATTTCAGTGCTTGTGATTGGTCTGTTCATATTTTCTATTTCTTCCTGATTCAGTCTTGGCAGGTTGTGCATTTCTAAGAATTTGTCCATTTTTTCCAGGTTGTCCATTTTATTGGCATAGAGTTGCTTGTAGTAATCTCTCATAATCCTTTGTATTTCTGCAGTGTCAGTTGTTACTTCTCCTTTTTCATTTCTAATTCTATTGATTTGAGTCTTCTCCCTATTTTTCTTGACGAGTCTGGCTAATGATTTATCAATTTTGTTTATCTTCTCAAAGAACCAGCTTTTAGTTTTATTGGTCTTTGCTATCATTTCCTTCATTTCTTTTTCATTTATTTCTGATCTGATTTTTATGATTTCTTTCCTTCTGCTAACTTTGGGGGTTTTTTGTTCTTCTTTCTGTAATTGCTTTAGCTGCAAGGAAGGTTGTTTATTCAAGATGTTTCCTGTTTCCTAAGGTAGGATTGTAGTGCTATAAACTTCCCTCTTAGAACTGCTTTTGCTGCATCCCATAGGTTTTGGGTCGTTGTGTCTCCATTGTCATTTGCTTCTAGGTATTTTTTTATTTCCTCTTTGATTTCTTCAGTGATCACTTCGTTACTAAGTAGTGTATTGTTTACCCTCCATGGTTTGTATTTTTTGCAGATCTTTTCCTGTAATTGATATCTAGTCTCATAGCGATGTGGTCGGAAAAGATACTTGAAACAATTTCAATTTTCTTAAATTTACCAAGGCTTGACTTGTGACCCAAGATACGATCTATCCTGGAGAATGTTCCATGAGCACTTGAGAAAAATGTGTATTCTGTTGTTTTTGGATGGAATGTCCTATAAATATCAATTAAGTCCATCTTATTTAATGTATCATTTAAAGCTTATGTTTCCTTATTTATTATCATTTTGATGATCTGTCCATTGGTGAAAGTGGGGTGTTCAAGTCCCCTACTATGAATGTGTTACTGTCGATTTCCCCTTTTATTGCTGTTAGTATTTGCCTTATGTATTGAGGTGCTGCTATGTTGGGTGCATAAATATTTACAATTGTTATATCTTCTTCTTGGATCGATCCCTTCATCATTATGTAGTGTCCTTCTTTGTCTCTTGTAATAATTTTTATTTTAAAGTCTATTTTGTCTGATATGAGAATTGCTACTCCAGCTTTCTTTTGGTTTCCATTTGCATGAAATATCTTTTTCCATCCCCTTACTTTCAGTCTGTATGTGTCTCTAGGTCTGAAGTGGGTCTCTTGTAGATAGCAAATATATGGGTCTTGTTTTTGTATCCATTCAGTCAACCTGTGTCTTTTGGTGGGAGCATTTAGTCCATTTACATTTAAGGTAATTATCGATATGTATGTTCCTATTCCCATTTTCTTAATTGTTTTGGGTTCGTTATTGTAGGTCTTTTCCTTCTCTTGTATTTCTTGCCTAGAGAAGTTCCTTTAGCAGTTGCTGTAAAGCTGGTTTGGTGGTGCTGAACTCTCTCAGCTTTTGCTTGTCTGTAAAGGTTTTAGTTTCTCCATCAAATCTGAATGAGACCCTTGCTGGGCAGAGTAATCTTGGTTGCAGGTTTTTCTCCTTCATCACTTTAAATATGTCCTGCCAGTCCCTTCTGGCTTGCAGAGTTTCTGCTGAAAGATCAGCTGTTAACCTTATGGGGATTCCCTTGTGTGTTGTTTGTTGTTTTTCCCTTGCTGCTTTTAATATGTTTTCTTTGTATTTAATTTTTGACAGTTTGATTAATATGTGTCTTGGCATATTTCTCCTTGGATTTTTCCTGTATGGGACTCTCTGTGCTTCCTGGACTTGATTAACTATATCCTTGCCCCTATTAGGGAAGTTTTCAACTATAATCTCTTCAAATATTTTCTCAGTCCCTTTCTTTTTCTCTTCTTCTTCTGGAACCCCTATAATTCGAATGTCGGTGCGTTTAATGTTGTCCCAGAGGTCTCTGAGACTGTCCTCAGTTCTTTTCATTCTTTTTTCTTTATTCTGCTCTGCAGTAGTTATTTCCACTATTTTATCTTCCGTGTCACTTATCCATTCTTCTGCCTCAGTTATCCTGCTATTGATCCCTTCTAGAGTATTTTTAATTTCATTTATTGTGTTGTTCATCGTTGTTTGTTTCATCTTTAGTTCTTCTAGGTCCTTGTTAAATGTTTCTTGCATTTTGTCTATTCTATTTCCAAGATTCTGGATCATCTTTACTATCATTATTCTGAATTCTTTTTCAGGCAGACTGCCTATTTCCTCTTCATTTGTTAGGTCTGGTGGGTTTTTATCTTGCTCCTTCATCTGCTGTGTGTTTTTCTGTGTTCTCATTTTGCCTATCTTACTGTGTTTGGGGTCTCCTTTTTGCAGGCTGTGGGTTCGTAGTTCCCGTTGTTTTTGGTGTCTGTCCCCAGTGGCTAAGGTTGGTTCAGTGGGTTGTGTAGGCTTCCTGGTGGAGGGGACTAGTGCCTGTGTTCTGGTGGATGAGGCTGGATCTTGTCTTTCTGGTGGGCAGGTCCACATCTGGTGGTGTGTTTTGGGGTGTCTGTGGACTTTTTATGATTTTAGGCAGCCTTTCTGCTAATGGGTGGTGTTGTGTTCCTGTCTTTCTAGTTGTTTGGCATAGGATGTCCAGCACTGTAGCTTGCTGGCCGTTGAGTGAAGCTGGGTGCTGGTGTTGAGATGGCGATCTCTCGGAGATTTTCGCCATTTGATATTATGTGGAGCTCGGAGTTCTCTTGTGGACCAGTGTCCTGAAGTTGGCTCTCCCATCTCAGAGGCATAGCCCTGACGCCTGGCTGCAGCACCAAGAGCCTTTCATCCACATGGCTCAGAATAAAAGGGAGAAAAAGTAGAAAGAAAGAATTATTAGAAGTAGAAAAAAGAAAGAAAGAAAGAAAGGAGGGAGGGAGGGAGGGAGAAAGGAAGGAAGGAAGGAAGGAAGGAAGAAAAAGAAAGAAAGAAGATAAAGTAAAATAAAATAAAGTAAGATAAAATATAATAAAGGTATTAAAATAAAAAATAATTATTACGAAAAAGAAAGAAAAACGGACAGATAGAACCCTAGGACAAATGGTGGAAGCAAAGCTATACAGACATAATCTCTCACAGAAGCATACACATACACACTCACAAAAAGAGGAAAAGGGGAAAAAATCATAACTCTTGCTCTGAAAGTCCACCTCCACAATTTGGGATGATTCGTTGTCTATTCAGGTATTCCGCAGATACAGGGTACATCAGGTTGATTGTGGAGCTTTAATCCGCTGCTCCTGAGGCTGCTGGGAGAGATTTCCCTTTCTCTTCTTTGTTCCCACAGCTCCCAGGGTTCAGCTTTGGATTTGGCCCCGCCTCTGCGTGTAGGTCGCTGGAGGGCGTCTGTTCTTCACTGACAGGACGGGGTCAAAGGAGCAGCTGCCGCGGGGGCTCTGGCTCACTCAGGCCGGGGGAGAGGGAGGGGCACGGAGTGTGGGGCGGGCCTGCGGCGGCAGAGACCGGCGTGACGTTGCCAGTCTGAGGCGCGCCGTGCGTTTGACTCTGGCCGTGACGGCCTGTACGGGCTCCCCGGAAGGGGGTTGTGCAGAGTGACCTGTGCTCACACACAGGCTTCTTGGTGGCGGCAGCAGCAGCAGCCTTAGCCTCTCATGCCCGTCTCTGGGGTCCGCCCTTTTAGCCGCGGCTCGCGCCCGTCTCTGGAGCTCCTTTAAGCAGCGCTCTTAATCCCCTCTCCTCGTCCACCAGGAAATAAAGAGGCAAGAAAAAGTCTCTTGTCTCTTCGGCAGCTCCAGACTTTCCCCGGACTCCCTCCCGGCTAGCCGTGGCGCACTAACCCCTTCAGGCTGTGTTCACGCAGCCAGCCCCAGTCCTCTCCCTGCGCTCCGACCGAAGCCCGAGCCTCAGCTCCCAGCCCCGCCCAGCCCGGCGGGTGAGCAGACAAGCCTCTCGGCCAGGTGAGTGCCGGTCGGCCCTGATCCTCTGTGTGGGAATCTCTCATCTTTGACCTCCGCACCCCTGTTGCTGTGCTCTTCTCCGCGGCTTCGAAGCTCCCCGCCCCCTCCGCCACCCGCAGTCTCCGCCCGCAAAGGGGCTTCCTAGTGTATGGAAACCTTTCCTCCTTCACGGCTCCCTCCCAGTGGTGCAGGTACCGTCCCTTTTATTTTGTCTCTGTTTTCTCTTTTTTCTTTTGCCCTACCCAGGTACGTGGGGGAGTTTCTTGCCTTTTGGGAGGTCTGAGGTCTTCTGCCAGCGTTCAGTAGGTGTCCTGTAGGAGTTGTTCCACATGTAGATGTATTTCTGGTGTATCTGTGGGGAGGAAGGTGATCTCCGCGTCTTACTCTTCCGCCATCTTCCCAGAAAACCCCCGCACTTCAGATTTGCTTGTGTCCCTCAACTGAGTACTCTTGAACCAGTTAACTAATCTCTCTACACCTCAGTTTGCTCATCTATAATAAAATGGGATCACGATAGTACCTGCCTCATAGGGCTGTTGGAAAGAACAAATGAGGTGGTGAATATCAAAGCACTCAGAATAATTCCTAGCACCATAAGTGCTGTATAAATCTTTGCTTTTTAAAATTATTCTTACGGCTGCTGGGAAGGAAGATCTAAGTCACAGGGAGAAGGAAAAGATGATAAATGTTGAAGCAGGTGCGTAGAAATGGAGAGGAATAAAAGGAACGATGGAGCAGAGAGGAAAAGAGGTTAAGAATCAAGAAAAAAATTGCATTTGATGGTGAATGATTGAATGATGCTCATATCTCCAGGCCTCTGTGTCATCTTCTCTTTTTGGTGGCAGTTGGAGTGGGTATCATCGTGGGTGGGTGTGGAGGGGGTGACCGCTAAGGTCCCTCTTGGCTCTAATTTCTGGTGGTGTCATGAAGCAGTCATGACAAAGACAACCCACCTGTCCTAGCCTGAAGTATGTACAGCCCCCAAATCCCCTTGACAACCATATATAGTTATATCCCCACCATTAGTCACCCAAACTACTTTGTTTTCCAGATGCATCTTTTAGATGTATGCCTTTCAGATATCATGACTGCATCTCCTAGCTACCATCTCTATTTAAAAGATGACCCAGCTACTTATCTTTCACCACCCATGTTAATTTTTCACGGATCGATCAAGAACTAGTTAGTCCTGCTAGGCAATCAGGAGAGCTGGTGTATGACGGACATGGTCTTTACCAGTTAGAGGTTCTCCATTGCTGGAAGGGTACGCGTTCACCTCCCCACCTCCACCTTTTAGTTTAAGTGCCGGGAGGTGGGGAGATGAGTGGACAGGGAGTAAATCATATCACACCCAAAGCACACCAAGGAAGTCCCCACTCCTGTCATAGTTCCCGGAAGACATCACAAAGAAGGGGATTTCCAGCGTTGTTTGAATATGGGGAGAAGGTGACTTTCCAAATTGTAATTGATATTACATAAAATCAGTTCTAGCAGGGCTTTTGCTTTTCTTCCAAGCAGATCCAAGAAACGGTAAAAACTCACCCTCACTCTGAGTGGTGATTTCAGTGTCTCCAAGCTTCATCCCTACCTTGAAACTGGCTTCAGGACAGATCAAACTGGTTCTGCCGCAAGTGAGAGTAAGTTGAGGCTCTGGGAAACTACCCGCCGCCCCCCGGATGCCATGTGGACGCAGACAGCAGGAGGATTCCCAGGGCTTTTCTGCAGGCTTTCCTTTTGGTTTTTGAGCTTCTGCTTTCCCTCCTCTACCCTCCAGTTCAGCCTTATTGGTCTACCTGAAATTGATATACAATTGCAGCTGGTTCCATACCTTAAAATATATCGAGTGGTAAACTGCAAGAAAATCTTAGGAGATCTTCTAGAGGCACTCTGATTTCTGTTCAAGCCTGGTGTACATTTTGATAGAGCGGTGCATTCAATTAAAACGTTGATTTGCTGCTTTTCTCCATTGGGAATGGATCTTGGCCAAAGTAGGAAAAAGTAACGGTTGGATAAGAGATGATCGATTTGACAGATACACACTAATATGTGTAAAACAGATAACTATTAAGAACCTGCTGTATAGCAGAAAAAAGAGAGATGATGGATTTGGAGGTCTTCTGTGCCTCCGCTTTATGTTAGTTTTCCAAAATGTGTCCATCCTAGCATACGAAAGGAATACTTATTTAGAAGGTGCAACAGACTTAACAACTTAGTGGCACCATGCTCTCCGCTCACCTGCCTTCTCTGCTTCCTTTCTTACGACACGTGTTTGTTGAGTGCCTCCAAAGGGCAAATGTGGCTCCACGTACTGGGGGCATCACACTGAACAAGCAGAGTCTACATTCCTTGCTAAGGCCCTTTTAGAGGCTTACATTGCTTCCTAAAGCCATTTCACTCAGTGGAGAAATCCTCCCGTCACTAGACACACCTGTCAAGGTGCCAGGGAAGCACAGGGTCGATGCCGCCATTAAGCCGGCCTGGGTAACTGCTGCAGCCTCCCCGCCGTGAGGACCACTGGGAAGAACTCATTTGCCATCAAGTACAATCTGCGTTGAAAGAAATGACTGTCAGTAAATTGAGGAAGTCTTGGTTTTAATTTCCTCGCCTCACTGTGTGCATATGAGCGGCCTACCATTTGCATGTGGGAATCCTGTCATGACGGTTTCGGGAAGTGATTTGTTAATAATCAAGTTCTCCAAATGGCCCTAAATCTGTAATTGATGTGGGTCTGGATAAAGTCACTCTTCCACCCGCCTATTTTGGGGACCATTTTTTTTGGCAGGGTCTGAGCCAGAATGAAAACTAGCCATCAGAACAAAATTTAGGACAGCTGGGATGCTTTGCAGCAAAGACTTTTGGCTCCACAGTTCAAATAATCACAATAGCAGCTCAATTTAGCCTTTGGCTGAATGGTTTTGGCAGGGCACAATGAAAAATAATTATTTCATGGCCTGCTTATTTTTCCCTTAACCAATAAACTCTGAGACCTCTTCAGGCTTATGTAAATATTCAGCTGTGGATGAGGCCGCGCACATCATCATAACCCTATTTAGGAAATGGTGTATCTCACCCTTGTGGGGTAGAAAGCAAAACTCAACAACTTTTTGAGATATCTATTTAGGGTGAGGGAAAAGAAAAAATATGGGAAGACATTTAATGGCTGGAAGCTGAGCCCATAGTCACAGCTGCAGAGAAAACAAGGTTGAGTCCCAGGCCGTCACTTAGAAGGCAGGGCATTGGGATGTGTGATTGCATCTGACGTGGAGGGAGGTGTATTGCACAGAGTATGCTGGACCATTGCTACGTGGAGTATCATAACCACGGGGAACAGCAGTCTAGTCTACTTGTAATGGTTCTCAGAACTTTTTGGTAAGTGCTTGTCTGATTTGTTCTCATTACCTTCAATGTGCAGTAACTCTGTCCCCGTTTCCTAAGTTCTTGCTGTTGCCCTGGGTTATTTGATGGAGTCGTGGAGAGGTGGATGGGATAAATTAAGCATGGCAGCAAGCCGAACGGCCGCCCTAGACACGAAGCCCTTCAAGGTTTTTTGGTCAGATCGCATCCATCTCCTGTATTTATATCTGCCTTTTCAGGTCAACTGCATCTCAGCGTAGGGCATCTGTGCCACTGGATGACCAATTCCTGGTCAATGAGGTTCCCTGGCTTTGCAGCTCAGTTGGTCAAGGCAGAGTGCTAATGAGATCGGTCATGGGTTTGATCCCTCCAGGAGCCAGTTAAGTCCATTCTGTCCCATTAACCCCAGCCAGCAGCCTTAGGTCATGGGTGCAGTGGGGTGAGGGAGCGTGAAAGGCTCACCGCAAACTATCACCACTACTAGGTAACCAGCTGGTCCCACTGACTGTGGGTC
Organism: Monodon monoceros; assembly: GCF_005190385.1. NCBI lineage: Eukaryota > Metazoa > Chordata > Mammalia > Artiodactyla > Monodontidae > Monodon > Monodon monoceros. The sequence goes on along the minus strand of NW_021703774.1, from coordinate 15,277,283 downwards.
GGGAGTGTTCTCTCTGAATGGCAGCAGAGGGGGCGTTAGAAACGGTAACAACCGTGAGCTTCATGCTGCTTCTCCTCCCCTGCGCTGAGGGTGAGGTGGTGGTGTAGGGTAGGTGTTTCTACTCTTATGAAAGGGTAGGTATTCCTTGTTTTGAAAAGCCTGCACCAGATCACACTCATACATGATCCTCATGACCTGAGTTTAATGAGTGGCGTTTCTTCTGAAGGTATCTTTAAAAACAATCGGTAGTCATGTCATGCATCAGGATGAATTTCTAAATGTAAATGAGATTCTCCCAGTAATTTATTTACATTTGTTTTCAGCACAACAAATGAGACATCACGTAGCTTCGTAATTTTCCATGACCGAGTCACCAGCATGCAGTGTGTAATTTACCGTGATTTCAGCTGCTTATCTGTAGATTTTTTCAACAGGACCTTATGAGGATTGAACAAGAGAAAGAGAGCCTCTGTGCCATTTCACCCCGTGCTTTCCTTGTCCTTGCCTCCCCACTAAAATTCATCCTCTTGCTCGCATCTTTGAAGGATTATGTGTGGAGAGTAGAAGACATTGGTCCTTTTTTCATTTCAAGTAGGGCTGTTATCAGTGACAAAACTCTGATGTGAAAGAAGAGGAAGCAGTATTTCCCTTTGGATATTAGAATGTGTGAACTCACATAAGTTACTGTTCGAGGCTTGGTTTCCTCACTGTAAAATGTTACAGTAGATAATCTTGACAGTTTAGCAGTAGCGCTCTAGGCCAAGGTGGAAGATAGACTGTGTTTGATACGTCAGTGCATACTTTTCAAAACTTTACAGAAGTTTTGAACACTGGTTGTATTTTTTTTGTGTGATTTCATAGTTCTGTATTTATTATTTTTTCTGTCTTTTTCTTTTTGTTTTTTACTGAAATATAGTTGATTTGCAATATTGTGTTAGTTTCAGGTGTATAGCAAAGTGATTCCGTTATACATCTATATATGTATATATCTATATTCTTTTTTTTTATTCTGTTCCATTATAGGTTATTACAAGATGTGGAATATAGTTCCCTGTGCTCTACAGTAAATCCTTGTTATTTATCTATTTTATATATGGTAGTATGCATCTGTTAGTCCCCTACTCCTAATTTATCCCTTTCCCCTCCCCTTTGGTAGCCGTAAGTTTTTTTTCTATGTCTGGGAGTCTGTTTCTGTTTTGTAAATAAGTTCATTTGTACTATTTTTTAGATTCCACATAAAGGTGATATCACATAATATTTGTCTTTCTGTCTGACTTACTTCACTTAGTATGATCATCTCTAGGTCAGCAATCTCATATTTATTTTTTACATGTGGCCATATGATGATACCAGCCTTCCTTAGTGGTTAGCACCCAGGTTCAAAATAAAGAGGAAAAGATCCCCTAAAATTCAGCATGAGCCACTTAGATGCTGTTTTCCCCTGGGATTTTTTTTTACCCCTGCTTCTTTACTGATTTGAGCAAAACAGTGTGAGGGTGTCCCAGGACCTTTGAGATTTAGGAAAAAGCAGGAAAGAAAGATGTCATGTAGTTATCCTGTGGCCTCGAGTTAGCCTAGGCACAAAGGTTCACGAAGAATAGTATTAGGTACCAGAGTTCTGCCCATTTTATCCAGGCACCTAATCATGAAATATTCACAGTATGGTCTTGCCCTACTCTAAGCAACCAGAGAAATCAGTAAATCAGAAATACTTTATAATTAGGACTAAGAAGTAGAAAGAGATTTTCTTAAGTATGTTTTCTAAATGAAAGTTTCTGGTTTTGTTCAGTAAACAAATATCCAGAGCTTTCTATGGGACAGCCACTGTACCAGGCACTGAGGATGAATAAGACATAGGCACCCCTACCAGCGCTTGCCCTGGTCCTCTTAATATAAAAGAAAACCTCAATTCTAGAAGGATGAGTAAAAGAGAAGGACAAATGTGACATGCTCAATGTTTCTTAATACATAAAGCATCTCCTTTAATTATTTTTCCCAAATTCGCTCGGAATGTACGAGTTACTAGTTTCACTGAATAGTATTTGAATATCTCAGACATGGGTTTTTGTCCTGGCAGGCTGTTGTTTAAGTAGTAACCTTGTACATTCTAAGCATTGTTCTGCTTGGGACATTTTTCTTCTTATCACGGATATGCTTGTAAGATATTTGTCAGGGGTTTTTCAGCATTGGCGTGTAAGCAAATGTTATCAACATAGACAAAAACTCCTTTGGAAGCGGTGGGAAGGTCACGCATTTGTGGAAAGTTCTAGGGACCTGCGTCCTCCCTCTGAATCTTTCTGTGCTGCAGAGCTTTCCAACTTTAAATCAAGATGTCATTGGCCACATTCTAAGATTTGTCTAGTGTTGGTGATGCCTGTTGAAATGCTGTGTATTTCTAGCTTGTCTAATAGAGCAGGGTCAAAAGTAGAGATTTTTTTTTTTTTCAACCCAGGCGCTAAACTATGTAGAATTCTTCCATGAGAACCACAGATAGAGAACAAACTTAAATTTTATCTTGTAAACAAAAGATACAGGAACTTTTCTCCAACTTTAAAGTTAGCGGGTGGTGGCTTTTTATATACCTTTAACATCTAGAGTTTTGGCGGAAAGTTACACGAAGCACTTTTATCCACGAAGGAAATATTTACTGAGCACGCAGTTTGTAAAGTGACTGTGGTGATTGCCGTACTGAGGATGCCTACATGAAGAGTCGGGGAAGATGAGTAGACACATAATTAGAGCGGGTCATCGTGCCATAATGTGGCCCACGTGGTGACAACAGGCTTAAGATACAGCCGGAGTTCAGAGGAAATGTGAAGAGGTCAGGGTCGACTTAACAGGTGAAGTTTTGCTTGGGAGGATGTACAAAGGGTGAGTAATAGCCGCCTGGCAGACCCGTCTGGGGAGGGGCAGTCATAGCAGAAGGGACAGGGTGAGCAAAAGGCAGAGGTAAGATATTCCTGCATCTTCAGAGAACTGCGAATCATCTGGCGGGACTGGGATGTGGGCCTTGTGGGTTGGGAGCGAGTAAACCCAGCAGGAGGATGAGGCTGGAACCAGACCACAAAGGGCTTTGTGCACGATGCTAAAAAGTTTGATCTCTGTTGAGTAGAATCTTGAAAGGGCGTTGAAAGATTTTTGCAGTAGGGCGACATGTCTAAGTTTTCATTGTAAAAGGATCACTCACCCCTGGATGGAAACAGGAAGACGGGTCCAGGAGGCTGTCAGAATAGAATACTTCTGTCCATCATATTTTTGAGAGTTTGTCTTCCTATTGTGCTGCAGAACCTATGTTGCTGGCCCAACAACATGGAGACTTTGGCGAGTTTTAATAGAAGGGCAGTGGGATGATGAAAGAGTGGAGGGATCAGATCAGGAAGGAAATTGAAATGAGAATAATATAGTCAAGATGCAGAAAGGCTGGGGGAAAATTTAATAACCATATTTCCATAGTAAAGTTTGGCTCATATATATCAGTTTATTAGTTCAAATCTAAAATCTGTTATGCACAATTCTGAAATCCAAAAAAGTTGCTGTTGGCTTTCATGTTTCAATTTATTTTTATAAATTTGGCCTCAAAACATTTTGGCAGCAAAATCTGACCTTCAGTTATGTCAGGCTAATTATATTCTTTTGTTTATTCCACTGCATGAATATTTGTATCTTTTGCTATAGAAATAGTAGTGCATCTGACTGTGGCCCTGCTGAGGGGTCATGCAATGGGTGGTGTAGGCCTTTTGTTGGTGTTGCTTTTACTGCTATGACTATTAACTATTACTGTCAACTAATATATTACTCTCAACTATATAGCATCATACAGTTTTTAAAATTAATTTATTTTTGGCTGCGTTGGGTCTTTGTTGCTGTGCACGGGCTTTCTCTAGTTGCGGCGAGAGGGGGCTTCTTGTTGCGGTGGCTTCTCTTGTTGCGGAGCTCGTGCTCCAGGCTCACATGCTTCAGTAGTTGTGGCTCGCAGGCTCTAGAGCGCAGGCTCAGCTGTTGTGGCACACGGGCTTAGTTGCTCCGCGGCATGTGGGATCTTCCTGGACCAGAGCTCGAACCTGTGTCCCCTGCATTGGCAGGCAGATTCTTAACCACTGTGCCACCAGGGAAGCACCATCATACAGTTTTTAGGATATTTAATATGTTTCAATTTCAGTTGATTAAAAAAAACCTTATGGGATAGATACTATCATTACCTCATTCTAAATACACAAAAAGAACTGAGGCCCCAAAAAGTTAAGGGACTTGCCTAAAATAACATATTTGGGAAAGAGTCAACTTGGAAATTAAAATTCCAATTTCTCTTTTTTTCTAGATCTTTAAACAAAATGAGCAAGCATGTCCAGACAGTGGACATTGCAAACAGTGGAATAGGTTCCCCCCCTTTTTTGGAGTTCTGTAGACTCTCTTTTCTCCATGGATCTTGTAAATAAAAAACCAAGCTAGATTCAGTTGTGTCTGATGTGACTCAGATGTGATCCTGTCTGACAGCAGCATGAATAATAACACTTTCATTTATTCTCAATCTGAATGAGGCTGAGAAGAGTTGTTCTTATTATTTTATGTTCTTCTCCATTTGTGAATTGGTAATTTTCACTAGAATGTATTGCTGTTTTCCCCCTCCCTGGGTAGAAACTGTAGTGGAAAGACCAGCACAGTGGCCGTAGATTACAGAGTACTCCTCAAGATAGTACAAGTGTAGAGCTGGTCGTTGGATAAGATAACTGATGTCTACAGTTCTAAAAAAAGAAGCTTTTTACTTGTGTATCATTTCAGAACATTCTGTCCCAACTTCTGATCTATAGCATGCTTATTGCTGAAGTCAACATCCTAATGTTACCAAAGAATAAAACCCTACATCACTTATTGATTTACAGTCTCTTAAAAAGTGACAACAGGCTTTTTTGGTTATGTCTCTCAGTGAAAGAGTTCACTTATTGGATTTTCAGTTTTCCTGTATTGTATGAGGATAAACTACGTAGACATATGCCTGGGTATAAAAGCATCAGGCATCTGAGTTGATAATTAGACTTTACAAATGAATTCTGGAAACATGCAAAAAATATGTAAATATTTTACTCAGATTATAAAGTCTTAATGAGATTCGCCAAACTGGTTCCATTCATAGCAAAATTTAACAGAACACCTAGCTTTGGAGACATGATCAGGGGAGTCAAAGAGAGGGGATTAAAGGGTAATATCTTTTAAGGGTTCTCTTTCTGCAAGGAATAAAGGCTGAAATGAGATTTCCAGCCTAAATATTGACCCCAAGGAATCATGATGACAGTGATGATGAAGATGACAGTGGGGAGGAGGAGACGAGGGAGAAGGAAGGGGAAAAGGGTGAAAACAACAATAATAACTTAGATTTGAAGAGCAGCTTACAGTTTCACTAAATGTTTTCAGAAGTTGTGAGGTAGGCAAGGCGTTCTGTGAAAAATGAGATTCAGTCTCAACTAAACTGATACCTGCATAAGGTCACTTATCCAATGACTTGGGAAGCCAAATTCTAGCTCATCTGACTTAAAGTTCAGTAATTGTCCCACTATACAATCTTAAAAAAAAAAAAAAAAGAAATGGTACCTGTCTTTATAAAATATTATATGTGAAGGATGCTGTGCTTATGAGTAAGTTGGTAGCATCTCAGTCTATATCATGATAGTACATATCTCTGTCCTGTTTAGCATTTTGTTGGATTGAATTTGATTCCTGTGCCATCACTCTTTCCCTTTCCTAACCCCTTCCATCTTCCCACCATTTTTATCTATGTTCTAAGATTTGTAATTCACTGGGCTTACTAGACTTCTTACAGTAAGATCAGAGAGATAGATTTGCCTTCCAGTCTACTCCCCAAATCAGCTGTTTGAGCCATAGAAAGAAGGTAAGATCAACTAGTCTCCACCTCGATATATTCCTTCCCATTCTCACTCTAAATCCGGCCAAAAAAATCTGAGGTCCCTAAAATGTCAAACCTTCTTTGTCGTGCGTAATCAAGATCCTCACTAATATCTTGGATCTTATATATATATTTTTTCAGTTAGTGAGGAAATATAATAAGAGTATACAATTTTAGTTTATTAAACAAGTTTGCATACATACACCAAGATGACACAAACACTTAGTGATACTGGGTAGAAAAAAAACTCTTTCAGTAAACCCCCTCCAATGGAATGATTAAAGGAACTGTGTGAGTTTGAAACATGTTTCAAGAAAACAAATCAATGTTTGTATGTATTTTACTTTCTCCAAACTATGGGTCTAATTCATATTTAGGTGATATAAATCTCAAACATTACCAAGAGGAAAAATTTGCTTTCCCAGCAGGGGTCTGGATGATGGCCCTTAACAAATGCAAAATTTGACATTCATATAAAAGGGAGCTAACTAAGACCAATAAAGAGATGGTAGAAATTGACTACAGCCAGAAAAATACAAAGTAATGCAAACGCTCATCCCTTGCACTATTTTCAGAAATCCAAGAGCTGACCTATAAGGAGTCCTGGGCTGTGTTGGTATGTGGAGTAGTGTAGAGAGGTACCTGTTGTAAAGAAAGTAGATGATTAGATTCCGGTTCCTAGGAAGCTGAGTTTAGAAGAGGGTCACTCTTCATTATTTGTAGAGCGTATTCTTCCATGGGGTTTCTGCTTTTTTTAATGATGCTTGGGAAGTATTCAGAATTCAGTTGCTTTCTGGGCTGTAATGAATGTCTGAGGAGTGAGGGTCCTAAAAAATAGAAGATTTGGGTCTCATTAGTACTTGGTGTGGAAGTCCTGCATCTTATTTAATCGTATACCCAACTGTCCAATAAGCTAGTAAAGATGGAGAATAAATAAATGAATGGAACTAAGAATAATTGAACCCAACTTAAATCTAAGGTAACTAATATGCTCCTCTTTAAACATCATATATGCATTTTCTTATCTCCGGAATTTCCTTTTTAAAAGCCTGGGATGAAGAACTTGCCCAGTAAAAATAGCCCCAGTATTGAGCTGGCAGGCTCTCCAACTCCATGATTGTACTAGTTGGGAATTTCTTTGGGAAGACTGTTCAGTGCTCTTTATTACTTCAATTTCCTTACCTATATAATTTCACAGAGGGCCAGTATCATAGGGTAAATGTGAAGAACAAGTAACCAATGGGAGAAAACAGTATTAGAAAGCACTTGTTATAAAGCAGAAAGTTATGAATACATATGCAGAACAGAACCCTACAGAATGAGAAACAATTGCAGGTTTTGATAGGTATGTTCGGAAAGAGTCACTGAACGATTTCCTATTAATTCTGGGGCACTTATACTATTTTTAAAATATCCCACAAACCTCTGTCTGACAAAGGAAGAGTACAAAATAAAGCCCTAGTCTCTGCAGTGACAGCTATTTCCATAGCAACCTGCTTGTCAATCAACACCCACTTCATCGAGCTTCAGAAAACACCCCCAGAAATAAATGTCAAAAGTCTTATGCAGGTTCCAAATTTAAATCAAACTTTAAAATAAATTAAACTAAGAACCCAAACACCCACAGCAGTCACAGAAGTAAATTTTATTTTGGAAGGAGAGAAAAAGGGAGTAAGGACACAAAGGCCAAAGGAATTCTCCAAGCAGATGTAAGAAGGAAAGGGAGGCTAGGTGCCCTTCGCCCTTTCTTAGCGTTACTTGATGGAGTACGATTTCATCTAGAGGAGTGTCAATGGTAACCCATCCATATCTTTTTCCTCTGGCTTTGATGGTTGGCTTTCATTTTCATGATCATCATATCGTGTTCACCCTCTCCATCCCTCTGGTGTGCTAATGGTTCAGCCCTTCCTTTTGACGGTATGAAGGCAGGGCAAGGTGGCTAACTCCAGGTGGAAGGGGGTGCTTGCTCACTCTTTCAGGGGGATGACATTAAACTAACACAGACTGGAACTCCTGACAGTGAAAATGACCTCACGTGCCATTTTAGGTCCTTCTGTTGCTAAAGCATCCTCCAAGAAGTTAGCAGGAAGTAATTTCCACGTCTTTTACCCAGATAAACTATATATAAAGCTTAATACCGCACTTGGAGGGTAAGTCATGTGACTTGACTTATCTCTTCTAGGAGTTTCAAATTATCTAGCAGTGGAGCATTTTAAGGAACTCTGGTTTATTAGAGACTACAGACTGCTTGTCTTTCCAAAAATTGGAGACATGTTAACTTGTTAAAATGTCTACGAGCATGGAATCAATTCACAAGGGATTATGCAGTTTCACATTGTTCTTTACCAAATTTAGTATAATTGTCATTATCATCGTATCAGTTCTTAAACCTCTATTTTTTGCTATTAAAGAAGTGCATTCTTCAGACACTCTTTTGGCATCCTAAAGTTATATATGCTCAGTGAACTTGCTTATATATGGTCACCTTAGCTGCACATCTTTTTCCTAAGTGTGTAATAAAGAGAGCTTGTGACGGTCCTGTTCATTAGAGGTTGAATTGTGTCCCCCACACCTTAAATGATATGTTGGAGTTCCAACCCCCAGCACCTAGAGATGTGACCCTGTATGGAGACAGGGTCTTTACAGAAGTAACTAAGATAAATAAGGTCTTTGGGGTGGACCCTAATTCAATATGACTGGTGTCCTTATGGAAAATGGAAATTTGGGCACAGAGACAGACATTTATAGAGGAAAGACATTGTGAAGAGGCTCAGAAAGAAGAGGGCCATCTACAAACCTAGGAATAAACCTACCTAAGGAGGCAAAAGACCTGTACTCCAAAAGCTATAAGGACAGAGGCCTAGAACAGATCCTCCCTCACAGCTTTAAGAGGGAACCAACTCTGTTGACACCTAGATTTCAGACTTCCAGTCTTTAGAACTGAGACATTGAATTACTGTTGTTGAAGCCACCCAGTCTGTGGTACAACAGCAACCCTAGCAAACTATCCAAGAACATGGTATATCTTTCCATCTGTTTGTGTCGTCTTCAGTTTCTTTCATCAGCATATTATAGTTTTCGGAGTACAGGTCTTTTGTCTCCTTAGGTAGGTTTATTCCTAGGTATTTTATTCTTTTTGATGCAACGGTAAATGGGATTGCTTCCTTAATTTCTCTTTCTGTCATTTCATTGCTAGTGTATAGAAATGCAACAGATTTCTGTATATTAATTTTGTATCCTGCCACTTTACTGAATTCATTGATGAGCTCTAGTAGTTTTTTGGTGGCATCTTTAAGATTGTCTATGTATGGTATCATGTCAACAGGAAACAGTTTCCAATTTGGATTCCTTTTATTTCTTTTTCTTCTCTGACTGCTGTGGCCAGGACTTCCAAAATTAAGTTGAATAAAAGAGGGTGCACCCTTGTTTTATTCCTGATCTTAGAAGGAATGCTTTCATCTTTTCACCATTGTATGGGTGAAAAGTATGAGTATGATGTTAGCTGTGGGTTTGTCATGTATGACCTTAATTATGTTGAGGTATATCCCCTCTACGCCCACTTTCTGGAGAGGTTTTTTTCTCATAAATGGACAGTTGAATTTTATCAAAAGCTTTTTCTTCATCTATTGAGATGATCATATGGTTTTTATTCTTCAGTTTGCTAATGTGGTCTATCACATTGATTGATTTGCAGATACTGAAAAATCCTTGCATCCCTGGGGATTTTTCTAGGGGATCCCATAGAAATGCCAAGGATCTAATTCAGTGGTGTTCAAAGAACACAGGGATAAGGGAGCAATGAGCCTTTTCCACTGGTCAGTGCCTGGAGGGGGTTGGAGAGCTTCCTGGCAGGACAGATGTGGGAAGCCCCAGAGGGGAGGTTGCTTGAGGAAACTGTGGGAGAAAGGAGAGAAATGCACCCATACTCCCCAAGTTCCTTTAACCTAAACTTAGGCTGGGAGTTTGCCTTTTCTACATTGCCAATGTCAGTGTCAACTTCTTACTATCAGTAACTCAAAAGAAGGGTTTTCTAACGCTAACAGATTAGGACCTGTTTTGAATGCTGACGCATAAGGTGTGCATCAGTAACTGTTTCCATATAATCAGTTGGGTTCATGAGCTTCTTTTTTCTCAAATTTTATGCATTGGGGTTTGGGGCCTCTATGATCCCATCTCATCATCACTTTTATTTTTTACATTAGCAGATATGGATCGCATGCCTCTTGTGAGCATAAACGCTTAAAAGTTTTATTAAATTCTCAAATTCTAAAAGAAAACAAGGTCTTAAGTATTATAGAAATAAATGGCCTCCTCAGAAGATTGGCCAAAAACCTTTGAGGGCAATCTGCTAGAACTACGGAGGTCTAGTCAGGGGCAGATTACTGAGAAGCTGATGACATTTAAGCACCAGATCATCTCCATTGCCTGGCCCCCCTCCAAAGCTTTGTTTTTAGTTTCACATTTATATTATTTTTATTAAAGAGAGTCCCTCTCCAATTGCATGAGTTTCAGGCACCTCAAAACCTGGATATGTCTCTGGTTCTAATGATAGTGGGGCTTCTAGGAAACAGTAAATCCTGCAAGGGGTAGGAAGCCAGAACAAGGGGAAGTTAAAACAAGGCTGAATACAGAAATCAGGACTAAAGATACGAATATTCCAAATGAGACAAGTGCTCAGAAAGTAACAAGTCTGAGTTGGGCAAGAGAGTGAGGGGTGTGGGAATCAGGGTTGGGTCTGAAGCTGGGTGGCCAGGGACCACAGAGGAGAATTCCCTGGAGAATTTAGATTAAGAACTAGATAAATTAGGAGTTTGGGATTAACATATACACACTACTGTATATAAAATATATAATCAACAAGGACCTACTGTGTAGCGCAGGGAACTCTACTCCGTATTCTGTAATAAGCTACATGGGAAAAGAATCTAAAAGGAATGCATGTATGTATATGTATAACTGAATCACTTTGCTGTACACCTGAAATTGACATAACATTGGGAATCAACTCGACTCCAATATATAAAATACAAATTAAATTTTTTAAAAAAGAACTAGATATGAGGTATCCACAAGTGAGGTGCTTGTGACAGGCACGCTGCGGAATGGTGTGTGCGTATAAGGAAATCTCTCATATCCTTTCCAGGACAAAAGCAGTCCCAAAGCAAGGAGAGGAGAGGGTCAACTCAACTGAAATGAAGAGCGAGGGTTTTAGACCCCTTGGAGAGTATCCAGCAAAGTGCTTTGCATGTAAGCACTCAACCAATTAGCTAATGTAGAGAGGAAGCAGGGTAGTACACAAGAATTGAGTCACAGCCTCTGTTCCCTCCAGAGCCAGTGAAAAGATTCAGCTAATGTCACAGTTTTCCACGTCACCACTCAGGCTCTGAGAAGGCCAGCCTCGCTTCCTGGCATTGGAGTAGCAACCTGTAAACCTGTTTACTGAATGCCAGGGAGTTCTCATTTCACTTGGGACTTCCTTTTATGTTCCAGATAAAACCTAAAATCAGGAGACACAGGTTTGGAGGCCAGCATTTTCCATCACTTTCACTTGGCGTCGTTTAGTGATAGGCGATGTGTCATTTTCTCTGTGGAGTGTGTGTGCAGCTGGGAGATGAGTTATTTATAATAATAAGACTTTGCACTATGTAGATATTTGCATAGTAAGCAGATCATATGGAGTTGGTGGCGTCTGGTGGGTAACCTTGGACTCCTCAGTAGATCTAATTATTGAATGTGGCTTGTTGGAATTTTCAAGCTGTTGCCCATAAATATTTTAACCTATTGGTGCTGAAACCTGTCTACCGGAGATCAAAGGCATTTTCAGATCTAATCTGTCTTGAGGGAGGGGTAAGGAGGTAAGGGGCTGTTATCATAGAGAAGAGAATCGAATTTCCCCATCTTCCTCTTTTCTACCTCTGCTTCCCAGTTTCCAACACACACCTTGCTTAATCTTATTTCGCATAATTTTGCATTCATGGTCACTGTTTCCCTGGTCGTTGGCTATTTTATTCAAACTCTCCTGGCCTCTTCAGACAGTCATTCAATGACTTCTATTCACAGGAGAAAATTTGGTGTGAAGCTGTATCTCCACCTCTCATGCCGTACCTCTGAATGGAAAGATAACCTTTGACAACGTTCAGTTCTTTATGAAGATCGCTGTTAGCGCGTCGCCTGACGGATGGCGTGTTATGTGGGAGAATTCATTTGAACAGACTTTCTATCGGAGGCTGAATACACCCCCAAATCACAATGGTAATCAGAGCCAGCCGCCTCATTTCTGATGACTTTACAAATCAGTCGGGCTTCAGAGATGCGTCCACATGACACTGTACCCACACTGAGTTGTTTTGGCTGCAGGGATGGCTGCTTTTCTCTCTCTCATTTTGCTTTCCAGCGGCATTTGTGAGTGTTTTTGTCCTTTGCTGAAATATGTTTTTCAAAAATGTGATTAACAGTCATTTTCAGATACAGATATTGGCTCTCCTTTGCCAGAGAGACACAGCGTGTAAGAACAGGCAGACATCAAAATAATGCAAAAGGGTATGTTTATTCATCAGGAACTGTGTTAATGACTACATCTGCCCCTCTCATTGGGGGCTGACTGGGTTCATCTCTGCTCATCTGATTTGCTGATGTCCCCCCCTACCGTGAAATCTCTTCGTTTTGTACCCCATAAATTAAAAAAAACCCATGGTTGGTCTGATGTTTATGCTTTAAGTGTAAGTTAGAGCAGCTGAAAATTTGAAAACTGTACTCAATGGGCTATGCTCACGAGACACAGGGCTGGCATTCTGAACGTTCCTTAAACAACTTTCCCATCTAAAGAATTCATGCCAAACACCATTAATAGTAGACAGTGAACTGACAGCAGAGCATCATAAAGCAATGGGAAGTTTACATTTGTTTTATAGCCTATCATTTTTATTTGTTTCTTTTTCAAATAAAATTGTGGGCTTGTTTGAGTTGCTTGGAGCTGTGTCTTTGGATGTTTTTGGACTTGAGAGCTTTGAAAGCCCCAAAGCCAGTGACTTGAACACCACTTGATTTGCATCTACTCTAGGCTAGTTTCAGATCTACCATCTGATCTACCATCCTGTGGAAGGAATTTTAAAGAGCAGTCTTCCTTAAAGGAATAAGTCAGCCAGTACATAGCATGCCCCGTGAGCCTTGCATTGTGCTAGGTGCGCTCAGAGAGGTAAGGGGAGTAATACCTAGTCTTAAACGTGTAGAATTTATATCAGATTGACTTGAGCAGGAAGCATTTAGTAACAGGGTGAAATTACAGAGATGGAAATGAATGTGACATAAACTATTTCTCTTACCATGAAAAATGAGGATGATTTAACTGCTTTCAAATGCAAACTTGGACATATTCAAGATAATCCTCCCGCCTTATGTTCCCATCAGCTGGCATAGAAACTTGGCCACTAATGTCTCTGGTCAAAGTTTTAGAAAGGTATTTCTTGAGTTTCTAAATCCTGCAGAAGTATTCCTGGTATTTGGTGGGAAGATGCTCCTTTAGCCAGCAGTTTGTTGGGGGACACTGGTCCATTTCAGTAAGTCTCTGGGCCACAGAAGGTAACAGGGATTTGTTTCAACTCAGCCACAGTGCAGAACCTTGGAGGAGTGGACTTAAGTGATAAATCAAGGGCCATTGTCCCTGGTTAATGAAATGAGACTGATAAAATTTCTGGAGGTAGAAGTTGGGTTGCTGTTTCACATGACAACTTGTGATAGTCATCTGTGCTGCCTTTGGGGTTGAATTCTTTTTTTTGCGGTACGTGGGCCTCTCACTGTTGTTGCCTCTCCCGTTGCGGAGCACAGGCTCCGGATGCGCAGGCTCAGCGGCCATGGCTCACGGACCCAGCCGCTCCGCGGCACGTGGGATCTTCCCGGACCGTGGCACGAACCCGTGTCCCCTGCATCGGCAGGTGGACTCTCAACCACTGCGCCACCAGGGAACCCCTGGCGTTGAATTCTTTATCAGTACTTGTCTTCCCTACCCTCCTACTCCCTACTCCAAGAGCTCTGATGGTCCCTAGTAGCACCAGCCTAGAGACTGCACACAGTCTAAAGAAATCTAGTGTGTTTCCCATGCTACCTGAAGGCAGTCTTCTTTCCCTATCAGTTGCCATCAACTACAGCATCTTGTGGATATCCTAGAGCAGTCACTGGAGGCAAGGGTTTGGATTCAGCTGCTCTATCCTTCCACTGAGGATGTAGTCTGATGGCAGAGAAATAATACAGTGTATGGAAAAAGCTCTGTACTGGAATCAGAAGTCTGTGTTTAAGACCTTAGCTCTGCTGTTTAGCTTTGTAACCCTGAACAACCGCTTTGCAACTTGCTGCATTTGGAGATAATGAGATTGAGCTTGCCCATATTACATTCTGGCTGTCAGGCTCAAAGGAGTTAAGAAGTATGAGTGATTAGTAGTGGTGAAGATTTTTATATCTGCTGTGCTGGGTTTGTGGTTCTGGTGTTGTAGCTGTTTTATCTAAGTGCCTAGTTCCTTTAGGATATGTTTGAGCAGCGTGGGTTAAAGGTGAGATTGTGATGTGGGACTAGACCCATGGGGCAAAAGATCTGGGGTTTTTTTATTCCCTTTGGTAGATCATTCTTCTTGCTTATATCACAGCTCCTCTCTTGGATGCACTATGGATCACTTAACACTCTTCGTCTGCTCCCACCTCAATCCCGTAATTGGGCTGGGGCTTTATAATTATTATTATTTACTGTTGACTACCCAGCACCTTGGCATGTAGTAAATTCTCAGTACATATATACTGAATGAACACCTGGATGGATGATGGATGGATGGATGGATGGATGGATGGATGGAAGGAAGGAAGGAAGGAAGGAAGGAAGGAAGGAAGGAAGGAAGGA